>NW_024429194.1:7787919-8987919 GCF_017639785.1 Mesocricetus auratus
AAAGGTCCACAGCTGCAGACCCACAGAAGCTTATCAAGTACTCCCTCACCTGGACCCTGACACAGAAATAGGTACGACTCAGACCAAGAGCAGCTAGCTGTCCTCACTCCTGGAGTGATGGCTGTGCCTGTCAATAAACGAAGAAAAGGTGAATTATCTGTATTCTGGGCTGCAAGGCCCAGAGAGGACCGAACAGACACTTTGTACGCCTGCAAGACAAGGGGAGGAGAGGCAGAGCAGAGGAAGGACAAGCGACTGGCAGGCCAGAGTGCACAAATGAGCTGTCCTCCAACTGTGCAGAGGTGAATAGAGACTGCCTCCCTGCATGAGGAATGCGTCATCATCGTAACCCTCACGGGCAGGAAGGGGTTTGCAGTCTTGAGATGTGAGGCCGGCCTAACAGCACTAGCCTTGCCGTGTCCATGCTAGCAGGCTGGAACTGGAAGTGAGCTGGGTTAGAAATCCAGAAGCACTTCTTCCAATGTGAGATGGTACACTGTCCTTCCTCTCAGTACCTGCTCTGCCCTCTTTGGAGCCCTCCCTCTGCCGCCACCCCATCACCTCTCCACTCTCCCCTGCTTGGAACCCTGGGGTGCAAAGACCGAATGGGAATGGAGAGAAAAGAAGGGGCAATGAGCGAAGTTGATTTCAGGCCTGGGAAAGGCGGCCTGACAGCCTGGTGCCTGCATCCTCTCACCCTGCAGCTGCAGGGTTCACCCACTTTCACCACCGACATAAACAGCCCATATCTCCAATTACGAGCACCTGGGGAGCGAGCATTAGTATTCAGCACACAGTCTGCGGAGAGGCATAGGCCTGAGTTTCTGCCCGCCTTCGAACACCCCAGCAGACATGTCCAGGAACAACGGGAAAGGAAATGTAGAAAAGCCAAGCCTCTGCCAGATGTCAGAGCCCATGTCTGAATGATGAGGTCAAGTGCTTGTGCCAGAGTCCAAAGAGAAGAGGAGAGAAGCAAGAGGATGCAGTTGGTCACTGGAGTAATCTCATTAATGCTCCCCTTAGAGAATGGCCTGGTCACTAACAGCTTTGCTCTAGTTTTAGGGAGAGGCGAAACAGTTGCAGCATGGACGAGCATGCCAGTTGGGAGCCAAGTGCACAGGGACCGAGGATGAAAGGGAGACTCTTGCTTACCCTCCCCTTCTTCCTCACATTTCACACATTTTATCACCCTTTTCATCAGTTTAAAAGGGCGTGGCGTTGCATCTAGAATAGAACAAGTCAGTGTATCCTAGGACTCCCTCTCAAACTAAGCTCTCTCTACACATCAAAGCTGCACACAGTGACTCGGTCTAACAAGACTGCAGGAACTCCATTTGTAAAGACCCTCCATTAAAAACTATAAGAAGGAGATGAATTAAAAACATAAGAGTCTGAGTGGCTCATAACAGGGAACTAGTTAAATAAATCACAAAATGAATATTACAGTACACATTGCACACATTGTTCAACCAATGGTTTAGTGCTGTTTTCCCGAATGAGTGGCTAATGCTTGTCTACAAAACAAGAGCTTCACATGGGAGTAGGAAAGACGGCTTTTGTCAGATAGGATGCAGTAGCATGTCTGAACAGGATGGAGACATCGGTCCTTGTGCATGCAGCGGAGGTGTGCACACCTGTACTAACGTGCTGACCTGGGCCAGGACCTCAGACAACCTCAATTCTTCATTGAGGGCTAAACCCTGACTCTGATGACCCCTGGGAGACTCTGTGGACAATACTAGTTTATTTTGGTAGCATCTATTTTTCTCTTCCCTTGCTAACTGCAATCTCAACTGTTATGGTGGAGCATTCTTTGCTGTTTAATACAGCTTGACCTGTTTCCCAGACTTCCTGGAATAAAGTTGGTTCTGACTAATGAGAAGTGGGAAGCATTGGCACAGGGTAATGAGAAACTGGGTAGAAAGGGAGAGTCAGTCCTCACACACCTTAGGTTCACGTGTAACACTCAAAAGGGAGGAGCATCTTGGCTTTGAGACATCGGACTCCACACGCGGGTGACAACTGAACAGGGACAGAGCATTGGCCCTGGTTGTCACAATGAGGCAGAGGAGCCGTCCTTTACCATCCATCTTAAATTTGGGTTACATGTAAAGGAAAAAGATTATGAGAAGAAAATGTCATTTGGGTTCTCTGTGTTCTCATCTAATCAACTTCTAATAAGAGGTGCCCATTAAAATGGGCAATCAGAACCATCTTCCCCTTCATCCAAAGAGAAGCCATACAAAGTGAGCTGACTGGTCTATTTACTGGGTTGGATAGTCATATACTATATACCATGCATTTCTCTCTCTCTCTCTCTCTCTCTCTCTCTCTCTCATACACATACACACACAAATACATACAAACTCACACACTCAGTTCATCTACAGTGCTCAAAACCTAAGTGTGTAAACACATTTGGAAACAGGGTGTTTGTAGATACAGTCATGCTAAGATGAGGTTACAAATATGTATAGAAATCCTACGCAGTGGAATACTGTGCTAATTTTATAGAAAATTGTGAGAATTAATGTATGTGACTATGGAAGATCAAGAATAACTCAAGAATGTCCTGGCTGGTTTTATGTCAACTTGTTACAAGCTGGAGTCATCTGAGAGGAGGGAGCCTCAGTTGAGAAAATGCCACCCTAAGATTCGGCTGTAGGGCATTTTCATAATTAGTGATTGATGGAGGAGAGCCCAACCCGTTGTGGGTAGTACCATCCCTGGGCTATTGATCCTGGGTTCTATACAAAAAAACAGGCTGAGCAAGCCAAGGGAAGCTAGCCAGAAAGAAAGAAAGCATCTCTTCCTTAGCATATCCTTATGTGATTTCTGTAAAGTCATCTGTCTGTGAATGTGCTTAGTGAGTCCCCTAATCTAAGAAGCAGTATGCCGGAGTCCTTGTTGGAGCAGGAGATGGTCTTGATGGAGCAGGAGATGATGGTCTTGCTGGAGCAGGAGATGATGGTCTTGATGGAGCAGGAGATGATGGTCCTGATGGAGCAGGAGATGATGGTCCTGATGGAGCAGGAGATGATGGTCTTGATGGAGCAGGAGATGATGGTCCTGATGGAGCAGGAGATGATGGTCCTGATGGAGCAGGAGATGATGGTCCTGATGGAGCAGGAGATGATGGTCTTGATGGAGCAGGAGATGATGGTCCTGATGGAGCAGGAGATGATGGTCTTGCTGGAGCAGAAGGAACCTCGACTTTCCTTTTGTGTGACTGAAAGTCCTCTTGAGCTTTGTGAGTCCAAGTCTCTCTAAACAGCAGCATCTAAAGACAAGTTCTAGACTGCTAGACACAGGAAAGAAAGACAATGTAGGAGCCCACTGGCAACGAGAAGGCAGTTCCTGAAGGAAGATGGTGGTGGGCGTGTCTGTGTGGTAGAATCTTCCAGAGAAATTAATCAAGACCAAAGAAAGACAGGAATTTTCCCCCACTGTCTTCTATTGAAAAGACTGTGGGTGTGGGTCAGGAGGTATGCACATTATAGCTGGAAAAACAAAAAGCAGAAAGTGTCTGTTAAAGAGATGCCAAAGAAAATATTTAAAAGAAATTAGGTTGAACCACTTCTTTTCTTCCTGCACAGAGAAGTCAGGAGAGGGCAACAGAGAAATCAGTATCTCCGGGCCCCACACTTGGGAAGAAATTCACCAGCTCTGGGCCATCCTAACCCTCCTCTTCCTCCCCTGATGAAGAGCACTCTCTCTGCTTTTCCCCCTGCTGTCTTCCATGTTGTCAGAGGTCTGCTCTGACTTACAAATACCTTTGAGTGACTGTTTCCTTTGCTTGGTTAAATTCATAACTTTCATTATGTGGATGGAAAAATCTGATGTCAAGGAGCAGACACAGCTCCCCGGAGGAGCAGAAGAGGGCCCTCAGCCTCTTGGAGCTGACTCTAGGAAGCCCACCTTGTGTCTAAGGCTGTAGTTACTCTCAGTGGCAAGGACACTGAGGCTGGCTCCCACTGCAACAAGGACTGCCAATGCCAGGCTTCTTACAGAGTCATCGAAGGCTCAAGAATGGAAGCCTCGAGTAGAGAAAACACCAGCCAGTGCAAGCAGAAGGGGCAGGCCGTAAGTGACTTTGTTCTCCCAGATTTAACATATTCATTTGCCAGTGTAAGCTCACTTAATGAAGACCTAGAGGCCATCTTGCATAACATGAAATATTTATGAGGGAGTTGTATGTTACCAAAGGCGGAAACCAGAGAGAATCACAAAAAGGGAATACGGAAGAGGGACAATTAGCATCAATAATTTGCACTACTTCCAGATGGCCAAAGCAAAGAGCCCTTTTACAAGTCAAACTGTAAACTATGCAAATTGGTCAGGAAAACACATCACTGAAGATTCAAACTGGAGGCCATATCCAGCAGAAACTCTAAATAATTCATAAGCAAGTGATGCGGCGGGAATGGAGAACCCCAATGGCACGCTCCGACTTCTCCAGGCTTCAGCCGCCCATGGACAGGAGAACCACACAGGACAGTGACTCCACTGCTCCACAGTCTACTTGCATCCAACGGGACCTGCGGGCATCGGGGGGCTCTCTCTTATTTCAGCCTTTTGTTCTCATAAGAGCACAGGGCTTTGTTTTGTCTTTGGTTTTCCGTCCTCCAGCTCTTCCTTATCATATGATGCACATTTGTTATATTAATAGGTATAGAAGGATGCAAATCAAACTAAAACACACCAGAGTGTAGTACGTGGCTGCCGACACTGGGACCGTTATGAAAGAAGGAGCGCCGTGTCCCCATTGAGGGAGCCCTGTGCCGTTCACTCGCTGTGTCTAAAGCATCAGACTGACTCTGAAGGGGCAGGAAACACCCCGGACTGGTGGGACTTTGTTGCCCAGCCTATCAAGCGGTATATATTGTGTAGCCAGACTTCCCAATTGTAAAGTTCATCTGAACCATCTGCCTGTGAGTCATGCCTCTTTTTTAGACTCAGCTGTAAACCCACAGGCCAGAAAAGCAGAACGGTACTTGCAATAAGCATCATGCTGTCTCCTTCATCGCGCCTCCTGCACATTCAGGCATGTGTATGGAAGCCTTTGAAGAGGCCACAACCCTCGTGTTCAGGTATTTAAGTGATACAGTGGACCATGAATGGCCTACCGGCCTATCAGATATGTCCCTCATCTCCTGTGTTCTAACAGTGCTCATGGGACATTCAACAACTCAGTCAAAAAATACTTGCTAGAAGACTGCTCTAAGATGCATCACACTAAAGAGATAATAAGCAGAGGTAGATCTTGGTTGCATTCTCATGACTTCCAGAGTCCAATGAGAGAAGTGGGCGCTTTTCAAAGACTGATGCTAACTGGAGGGCGTGCACACATGACAGCAGCAAGAACAATGGTAATAAACCAATAAATGGGAAAGAACACAGCAGAGGACACCTTTCCATCGCGGGGAATGCAAAAGGTCCCTGATGCAACGGCTACGGGAAAACCAGGTAGAAAACGGGAGGAGGGTCCCCAGCCCCCACCTCTCCAGCGAGATGCAAGAGGAAGAGTGGTACCAGACTAGGAAGTTGGAGAATTTCAAGACACTGAGGAGCTCAGGTTGAAAATGACCCTTTCCTGTCATATGCTGATACAGTTAATATCAGTAAGTAATAAGATCGTCATGCAAATGAAAAAAATACGTTTTTATATCAAGAAGGTTAAAGCCTAATAGGAAAAGTAGGAAGACTCACTTTGACGGGTTTAATATGATAATCATCATAAAGGTCTAAGGAACCCCGGGCTGGAGAGGAAGCATCCCTTGCTGGCTGGAGGTCATGGAGAGGAAGACCTGGGGAGACCAAAGGGCTTCAGCAAAGGCACAGAGGCCTGAAGCAGCATGACTTCCTCAGTGAGCCACAGGAAGGAAGTCAAGTTTGGCATACACAAACGCTACAAACAGATGGAGGTCAAGAACATGGCAGGAGACGAGTCCAGACAGGAGAAAAACCCGGAGACCCCCAAGGGGAGATGCACTTACCAAGCTACAGCGGAAACTTATCCAGAATAGAGCGGTGGAAGAATGGTGAAGACAGAGAATGGTTTCCTTGCTGTCCATTTCACATGCTCTCTCTCTCTTTCTACAACAGAGAAACGAGCTAAGATTCGAAACAAACCCAAAGTCCAGCGATTGATCCTGACTCCACTTTGTGGTTTCCACAGATTTATTTCCTGGTGGATGTTAGCGTATAAAATCCCAGGATGCTTATCAATGTACATTATATTTCCTCCAGCCTGGTAAATTGGAGTTTATTTGCTTTCATTACGCTGCTTTGTAGTTTGCTGGGCAGCAAGCCATTCTGGCACTGAGGGTGGAAAGTAATGCTTTTCAACCATTGTGTGGCCACGTGTATGAAAGAGAGGGATGCTATACAGATTTTCTTTAGTGCCATGGTTTACTCATCGAACACCAAAAAATGAAAGCCACACTGGAAAAGCAACAGCTCTTGCTGTTAAGCAAGCTGAGCATTTATCAGCCGTTTTCCATGCACTTTCATGTCGTATCAGATATGTTTAAGAGATTTAGCAGCTTATGTCCGTGCTGTAAAGCATAAACGTATATTAAACTCTCACAAACCTATTATCTAATTAACACAATTTGCGTTGCTCTGATTGCTAAGAGATGAAATGTAGTTTTCCGTTTACTGGATAAACATTTCCATACTGTTTGCCCATTTTTCCATTTTGTTTGTGTTTGTTTTCTATCAGATGGGAGGAGCTCTTTGTATATCCCAAGTAGCAGATGTTTGATGATAGTATACAGGACAGACATCTCAACTGCCTTTTTTTTTTCACTTTCTCTGTGATGCTTTTGATTTTAAAGATCACTGAATTCAGTATAATTTAATCAATAATTCCTCTTATGGTAAGAATATTATTTAACAAAACCCTCTCCACCTCAAACAGAAAAATCTTTTCGTATACTTTTCTCCAGGAGTTTCCATTTTGGCTACAGTCTTACGTGTTTAAGTTGACTTGTCTATGGAGTTTAAGTCAGGACTTCAGCTCCCCTTCCTTCCGTGGTCATCCATTCAATAGTCATCCATTCAGTGGCCATTATCCCCCCCCCCCCCATTGAACTGCAGTGCTTTTTGTTGTACATGTTTTTGTGGCCTTTGGTAACTAGTTTCTATTTCTTGCTTTTTCCTGGTATCTCAAGAGTTAGAATCAATTTTCCAAACGTCTTTGTTACTAAGAGCCAAGGAAAGGCTGGGCGTTATCCAAATGTGGCACTTAGACTTGGAAGAGAGGGGAATGGAACTTATTCACTCCCAACACCCAGGGAAAGAAAACAAGACTGGGACAGGTGTTCCCGTTACAGAATCCATGTACCCATGAAGCCCACAGTCTTTGGGTAACAGCTCGGGACTCTGTGTCTCCATTTCTTTTGCCATCATTTGCAATTTGCACTTTTAATTCATAAGACAAGAACTTGGAAGCCACCAACCAAGGGAAACTTTTGTGTCCAGAACCCTAAGTTCTGAGACAAGAGGAGAAATTCTAGAAGACAAAAGCAACTGCTTTTTTTCTATGTCACTGCCTTGCCGTACCCAACTGCAAAGTCACAATATATATACATATATAAATGTATATATGTATATATATTGAATTTGCCTCAAATTAAGCTAAGCTTCTTTTAAAAAAATAACAGAATCTATGTTTTATATTTTTGTAAAGATGCATACATTCATTGTGTGTGTGTTGGGGTGTGTGGGGATGGGGGCACGTTTGGATGCATTATGTGCATGTGGGAGCTCACAGAGACCAGAAGAGAGTATAGGTCCCCTGGGACTGGAGTTACAGGGGGTTGTGAGCACCCATGCAGGTTTGGGGAATCAAACATGGGTCCTCTGCAAGAACAGCAAGTGGGTTCTTGACTTCTATCTCTTCCAGCCATTGAATCTACATTCTCCAAGAATGGGTTCAGCAATTTGTATGTATTAGCTTTGGCGGCGCCAGGCTGAAAACAGTACGATGATCAGCTGGAAAGGTAAGTCAGAAATCAGCTGAAGGAAGCCAGCAACAATCGGGATGGGATCGCTGTTGTCGGCAGATGAACGTATAAAGATGTACTGGTTTAGCATTCCTTCTGGACTCAGGGGTCTGTCCCTTAAGAAATACCCGGGCAATCTACTGAGAGATGTTGACTCTGAAATGAGTTGCGGGCATGTGAGGATCTGGTGAGGGGCTGCTCGTGTGACCTAGTCTAACGCTCGCAAAAACGAACAAGCTACACACTATGACTGATGAGCCATCAGAGGGAAATGATTGTGGGAGCCAGCACTGCCAAGTGCACCCACAGTTGGGGAGAAGGCCTTTCCAGAACTCCTGGGAAAGAGAGCTGAGGAGAGAGGCTGGGGTAAATGCTCAGAGCTAAACAACAGAGAAGCCAGGAAGGAAAAGCAGGAAAGTTCTGTGAAGCCGAAAGAGGGGAATAAGAGGGGAACTGGACTGAGATGTACCCACTGGATTTAATAATGTACTGCTGATTTCTGGCAATAATCCCACTGATGTTAGAAGGAAGGAAGGTAAATTATTGTCATTTGAGCAAAAAAAAAAGTGTCACTTGAGCAAAAAAAAAAAAAAAAGAGATGACAGATGTGAACTACGAAGCCATTGAGGGAGTTGGGGGGGTAGAGTCAGAGGGCATTTTTGTCAAGAATATGTTTATAGGGAAGAGAAAAATAGACTATAGAGAAGGGAAAGTGGGTGGCAGGTAGCTCGGGATCTCTTCGAGTCCAGAGGAAAAATGCTAGCTCAGGTGGTTGGAAGAATGATTCCGACTTTGGCTAAGGAAGGGACAATCTTTCCTGAAAATAGGAAGAATGGTAAAAGTAAGCGTGAAACTCCATGTTATTAGAAGTTTGGGAGCTTGGGAAGGACAGTAAGGGGGAAATGTATCTTGTTATTAATATGAAAGTAAAGTTCTATACTCAGAGCGAGAGAGGATGAAACAGGAGAACGGGTAACAGTGTTGAGCAGGCAGGAAGAGGCAGATGGGTAGCTACATTAAAATGCCTCCAAACATTCTGAAAGTGCAGCCTAGGCTGGAAGGCATGTCAAAAATCCTGGACAGTCTTCCCCAAGTAAGGCGGCCTCGGAAGCAGTCTGTTCCAGTTTTGTCCCAAACTTTTTCACATGATTCTCACTGGCAGAATGAAATTAGAAATGTGTTAGGTGTTTGCAAGTGACTTTTATCGCAGAATGGGCTAAGCCGAATGGCAGTTAAGACTGCCAAAATGAGAACTAAGAGACAAAACAGGAGAGAGTAGACTTAAGTGACAAAATGATACATTAAGTAAGAAATCGGCCATTGACTTTGACTGTTTGGGGCTACAGCAAAAGGCAACAATGTGGCTATGAGCAACAATTATTATTTAAATGATGTTAGTGAGACAGTACCCTGTTACTAAGGACAACTGAGATGGATATGGGGAAAGCCACCATCCAAGGATGAATTTGTACAGAATGGTGATTAACCATCTCCAGCCACCAGATCAGATAGCCCGCTCTTTAAGAAACTTAATAAAACGGTAGGACTTATTGATTTTGCTTTTCCTCTAGGCAGAAATATGCCAAGAATATACACGGAGAAAATAAATAACCTGGAGCTTCTGCAAAAAGCTTGAGGAAAAGTGGAGTTATAACATCTCAAAGTGAATTCAGAAATAGGGCTGGTTCAGCACCCAGCTAATATTATAAAGATTAATTTCCAAGCACTTGTGCTAACAAAGATGAAATATCTATCATAAGACCTGGAGTTCCTTTTTCTCTAAAACATACCCAGGAGAAATGGAAACAGGGCATCAACTTACAACTTGATGTACGAAGAAGCTATCTATGAGGCCGAATCCATCAGGAGTCCCAGGAGAGACTCTTCTGGAGTGTTCGGGGGAGTGGTTTGCTGCCTTGTTAATCACTGAGACTAACCGAATAGCTGTTACTAGAAAATGTGAGGAGACAGGAAAGAAAGCTCCAGAGAATGTGTGTCTGGTTGCTCTGGGTGTGAGGTCTTCAGACACGTGCTGCGTAGTGCGGGAACCATCACTAAGTCACCTACCATGAAAACTACAAGTGGTTTCTCAGTTGAGATGGACTGTGGAACAGTCAGAAGAAACCTTTCTACTTGATCTATCTAGGACTCTTGGGAACTGAAATCTGCAGTGGAAAATAGGAAAAGTCACATAAGAAGGTAAGATGAACTCAAGCAAAATTAAAAGCTGATTAAAAAGAGGTACTTTTGTATCCTCAGTTATCCTCTCTTAGCCTTTTATCTTAATTCAAGCAAGATAAGAGGCGAGAGATAGAGAGACAGATGGTAGATACATAGATACATAGATAGATAGATAGATGATAATAGTCAGCTAAAGATAGACATACAGATCTAGATAGATGATAGATAGACAGACAGACAGATAGATATATAGATGATAATAGACAGCTAAAGATAGACAGATAGACACACAGATATAGACAGATAGATATAGACAGACAGACAGATATAGACAGACAGACAGATAATTCTTGTGCCCATTACCTGTCCTTCTATTCCTGCATGCACTACTGACCAGGAAGAGACTGCTCTGGAATAATGCTTCATTGCTAACTCTCACTTGCTCATCCTGAAAGGAATCCGGGTGATTTATCTGCCTTGTAGATAACCGTAGCTTAGCAAGCGAGGACAGGCAGGAACATCCTTAATCTGATTACAGCTTACTGAAAATACCTGTAACAAATGTCATATTTAACAGGAATCTAATTGGAGTCTAATAATGACATATTAAAGGACTCTCCCTGACTAAGACCTGGAAGAGAGCAAAGACATCTGTTATTCCTGCATCTTTAAGTTGTCTTGGAGGCCCCAGGTGATACAATAGGAATTATAAATCTAGAGGATAGACGCTGTGAAAATAAAACAAGATACTCAGGTGCTCTTTTCCACTGGTGATATAATTATGTGCATTGAAAACTTCTTGAACTACAATTAACAAATTAATAAATAAATATAAAAGTGTTTTGATTATAATTTCAACACTTAAAAATCGGTGAAGTTTATGTATACAGTGTAGCATGTAATTAGGAAGAAATTTTTAATCAAAAACCTGTAAAATAGCATTAAGAACCCTCCAATGCTTCGGGAACAAATATGGGGGTGGGTATATAAATGTCACATGGAAGAAGCAACATCAGAGTAAGAGGGCTTTAAAACCTGACCCAGAGGCATAAATGGCATCCTGACTAGTGAGCCCACTGCGAAACTCCTTAAACACCCAGTAGAGTTTGAATCAAAGCCAAACACCCATTGTGGATATGGACCAGGCATAGGAGGCAGGAAAGACTGCATTGAAGAACAAAAAGGGAGAGTCTTTACTACCCGATATTAACATATTCTAAGTCTTTCATGACTCCATGGGCAGCGTGTGGGCGCACGATTGGACAATCGGATGCCAGTGGGACAGATTAAAGAGTTCTTCTTTAGACCCATATTCAAATGGCTTCCTTATATCCCGCAAAAGTGCCACTACAGTGGAGAGAAACAGCCATCCTTGAAACAAACAGCGCTTGCTCCAAACGGACATGCATACAGAAGGAAATGTATCTTTGTTTTATTAGAGATCCTATACAGAAATCTGTTCCACATAGATTGTGGGAACATACAAATGACAAAATAATTCTACAGGGAAATGTATTCATGACCTAGGGGAAGTCAATTATTCATTAAACAGGATACCAAGAAATTGCTATTCATAGTAGTTGTGAATTCACAGGCACGGAGAAAGCAGATTAGACTGAAAGCCATGTGGTAGTAACCTTCAAAACTGTTCATATGCATGTTCTATGAACCAAAAATTCTATTTCCAGAGGTATTTCCAACAGAAAGCCCACATATGTATGCCAGGGGAGTGTACAATTATTACTCACAGGATAATTATTAGGGATACATCCACACTGGAAACAAGTCAAATATTCATAAACAACACAGTAGCTAAATTAACCATAAATTATTTGAAAAATAGTTTCTTACAGGAAATGATAAATATCAAACTTCAGCTGCATACTGTGGTTTGGTTGAGTAATTTTAAGAAAAGGAAGCTTGACATAGGACAATTCATCTTATAGGATCTCGTTTCTATAAAATCCAAAAGATATGTCAAACTAATTTATTTTTATGTTATTTTTATGTGTTTGCGCATTCTGCTTGCATATGTCTGTGTACCATGTATGCATCTAGTGATTGCAGAGGCCGGAAGAAGACATCAGATCCCCCAGAACTAGAGTTACCATAGGTTGTGAGTCACCATGTAGGTCCTGGGAATTGAACCCAGTGTTCTGGAAGAACACCCAGTGTTCTTAAACACTGAGTGATCTCCCCAGCCCCAGGTGAAACTAATCTACTGAGCTAGAATGGTGGTTAGTTTACAGAGGTTGTAGTTACTATTAAAATACCTGCCAAGGAGTTTGCAGTGTTTATTTCTTGGTGAGGGGCATGCTGGTTTTGTAAAACTATAGCAAACTATGCATTTAAGATTAGTACTTGAGCCTCAGGTAATAGATCAGCTCTTAGCCCTGTCATCCAGATGGGACTTCGGGAGCCCATTCCACATGGAGGGATGCTGTTTCTGCCTGGACACAAGGGGGGAAGGCCTAGGCCCTGCCCCAGATCATATGACAGACTTTCAAGATCCCCCATGAAGGGCCTCACCTTCCTTGGAGAATGGAGTGGGGTTTGGGGGAGGGGTTGGGGAAGGGCTGAAGGGGGGCAGGAGAGAGGAGGAGGGAGAGGGAGCTGGGATTGACATGTGAAGCAAACTTGTTTCTAATTTAAATTAAATTTTAAAAATTATAAAAAAAATAGTACTTGGGTATCAGTAGGTTGTGGTGCAAGCCTTAAATCCCAGCATTTGGGAGGCAGAAGCAGGTGGATCTCTGGGTCTGAAACCATCCTAAGTCTACATAGTGAGTTCCAAAAAAAACAAAAACATTAATACTTTTTATGTGGTTCATATTTCAATAAAAGATCACATGCAAAATCAGAATTGCAAATGTAATTTGTACTTTTCTAACACCTATCTCCTAATCCTTCTCAAATTCAATCACGAGAGAGAAAGAGAGAGAGAGAGAGAGAGAGAGAGAGAGAGAGAATTTCTTTCTCTTACAGAATATATAAGCATTTGAAAATTCCTGAGGACAAGTTATTGGTGAGTGTCCCTATGCTATATCAATGTCATTGAGGCAAGTGCATAAATAGTGTGTCCCATCTTTATGATGCCAGACAACGCTAAGCTGGTTTACTTCCATTTCTTCATTTAGTAAAAACTAACAACTGCAAAAGCTGGCATAGGCCTGTAATTCAGGTCTGGAGAGACCAAGTCGGGAGGATCAGAAACTCAAGGTCACCTTCAGCTACACAGTGAGTTTGATTCCACCTGGGATGTGTGAGACCTTCTCCACAGAAGGAGGTAGATATCAACATAGACAGACATGCACATGCGTCAACCCCAAATTACAGTCCCCCAGCTCTCTTACTGTGATGTCCACCTTTCCTCAGCCTGCCCTAGACAATGCTTTTCACATCTTAGTACCAAGTGCTTGCTCTCCTCTTAAAACCATTTCCAGCTGCTACTCAAGGGAACTGTCACAACCCTTCCTACCTTCTCTGTCCCGTAATTCATACCGTAAAATCTAACCCCCTGAGTCATGAGTCACGGTGTTAGGAGGTAGGACTTTTGGAGTCAATCAGGTCATAATTGCTCTACTTTTGTGACTGGGACTGTGTCCCTTATCAGTAGCCTTCTGAGGCCCTGCTTGTATTTCCCACACCTTCTACTGTTCGAAGGTACAGAAACCAGGTACCAACACAGCAGGAGAAAGTGCATTTCTCCCCACACACTGAATCTGCCACGACTTTGAAAGTTTTGGGCTTTCTGTATTCTGGACCTGTGAGAAATAAATTCCATTATTAATGCGTTACCTGGCATAAGATGTCCTGCTCTGGTACTAAAATGGATGTTTTTTATATTAGATCTTGTTAACATACACTAAATATCCAGAACAGCAGTTTTCAACCTGTGGGTCGTAACCTCTTTGGGGGCCAAAAGACCTTTTCACAGGGGTCGCCTAAGACAATCAGGAAACACAGATATTTACATTATACTTCCTAGCAGTAGCAAAATTACAATAACGAAGTAGTAATGAAAATAATTTCATGGCTAGGGGTCACCACAACAAGAGGAACTGTGTATTAAAGGGTCACATAGCTTTAGGAAGGTTGAGAACCACTGAGCTAGAGGCTTCTAAGAGACAAGGGCTGTTGTTTTCACGTTTTTTATCACTGAAACCGACCCCCCAATTAGCTGGAACATTAGTGTTTACTGAACATACGAATGAACAAATGAGGAAATTCTTGCCCTGCATATTTAAGTGATTAGAGCAATCCAGAGGACTACCATGCGTGGAAATGTAAATTAAAGGATTTAGTTATTGCACACCAAACGCATGGGAATAGACCACAAAGTTGTGTCCAGCTCATGTAGTTTACTCACAAACAAGCACACAACGAGCTAGTTGATTTTTGAAGACTTGTAATAAATGAAGAGCTTTAAAAATATTTACAAACCTTTGACACTCAGGAAATCTGCAGACAGACAACTGACTCACCAAAATAGTAATCCAGTCAGACGTGACAATAAATCCTTGTCATGGCGACAGAATTTAGAACAAGCCGCTCCTGAGACGGAAATATAGTCCCCCATCTACTTGAAACCTCAGTTGATAATAGATAATGTGATTGGAAAGACACATCATCACCTATAAAGGACACACTCAAATGATCTTCAGAACACACATTGAGGAATAGAGATGGGGGCAAATCTCTTTTTGAAAACAGTTATGTTTCTTTTGTTTACAAATATATAACTGGGTTATTTGCTCTTTGTAAAAATCAAAACCTACCATTTTTTTCAATCTATGCCATAAGGACTTATTTTCACTATATTGTAGTAAAGAAGTACTGTGACCAAACTATGATATATCAATGATGCCATTGATGATAATGCTGTGTTTTTCCCTCGGGGCCACTTAATGTTATTTCTTATGACCCTGGAAATCAGAAAAATGTTTATGAAGGAGGACTGATTGACCCCGGGATTGCTTCTGGTCTGTAGAAGAAGCTCATGGTTCACACTAGTCAACAGTTCAAATCCAGCCTAGGGCAAAGAGGATAAAAATATTTACAGGTGCCACAGCCTTAAATCAAGTGAAATTCCAAACAGAGCTCCCAGAGGCAGGGATTGGCAACTCATTGCAGCATCTTGTTCACAGCCCTAAAAAAAGAACACGATTTGCAGGTATCAGGATTGTGAACCACCCTTTATCCCAACATCCGAGGGCATTGTGCAGTCATCACCCATGTCATTTCAGGTGCCTCTCCCCGGGAAGCAGAAATATTTTCACTCGCATCTCTTCTTGATATATAAATCATTCCTGTCTACCGTTGGGATTCTGGAAAGCCAAGCTAGAGATAAGAAAACTAGCCAATGCTTTCTTTCTCAAAAAGAAAATAGAAGACAGAAATTAAATTCAGAATTATAAACTTCCTTTATTCATAGCCATGAATGCATAGTCATTTTCCTGATAAACGTTAAGATTTTTCTCAGGGAAAAAAATTCACCCTATTATAAATGTAATAGAATTCCTATAAATATGATACAGGACCTACTAATTCACACACCAAATTAGATGCCAGAGACATTGCTGAGTCACACATACTTACCCCTTGAATCAAAAGGACCATCAGCAGCAGTAATCATATCACCATCAAGTCAGACACACCTCGTGGGTAAACAGATGTACATCACTAAGCAAATTAAAATGGTGATGTATTATGAGTGCTAAAATTTGCTAAACTCAATTACAGATTCTTACATTTTCAATACAACCTCATTTTAGTTTCATTTCTGAGATGACCTGGTCACACACAGTCATCAGGAGAGGGGTGACAGAGGGGGAAAAATCCCTAGGATAAAAATCGGCCATTGCCTGAGCCCCTGGATGTCATCAGCATGAGCTTTACCAAGAATTGTCTATGGTTTGGTAAATATCACCAGCAAAACAAGATGCAATGGGAGGGTAAAATAAGGTGCTGTGGGTAATTCCTTCAGCCCTGCTTTCTAGAGAACATGAAGCGGCTTTTGCAGTCTTTAGGACCATTCTGTATGTGTATCTAACTATTCCATTATTGCAAATTGTCTATAAGGACATCTGGGAGAGTTGCAATATACTACTACAGTTTTAAATGCTATACTTTCACAGGAGGGAAGGAGGGGAGGAGAGAGAGGGAGAGGGAGAGGGAGGAGTGTGTGTGTGTGTGTGTGTGTGTGTGTTTGCAGGTCAGAAGGGAGTGTTGGATCTCTTAGAACCGGAGTCACGGGACTTTATGAGCCATTCAGAGTGGTGACAGGATCTAAACTCTGGTCCTCTGATGGAGCAAAACAAGTGCTTTCAACAGCCTCACACTCTGTTTTTTTTTTAAACAGCAATTAATATGTATTATCTGGTGATGTTTTAGAGAGAAATTTCTTCTTCAGTTTATAAATCTACCTTTACTTCAGACTTAAGGCTGCAAATTAAAATATGTGGGCTCCATGAATGTCACTTAGTCACGATCTAATCAAAAAACCTTAATACACCACTCCCAACTTTTCTACCAAGGGAAAGTAGAACAGTAGAGTATTAGAATTATCTCTGTGCACTAGAAAATTCCTAAGCATTGTGTCAAGATCATGGTTATATTCTATTTTCTGTATGGAGAAAATGGGGGAAAAGTGTGCAGAGTAAGGCCTAAGTACGGGCACACATTTTTATGATTTGTAATTGTACTAGAACATTTGAATTAAAACTCAGATCACTGCAACAAGGATTGCCCTGCCCAGCAGGGCACAACGGGGGTCGAGCCCTCAGGAACCTGGAATGAACAAGACAAGAGACACGAGAGAGACAGACAGCAAGGCTGATAGAGCTGTGTTTAATGAGAATTCTGTACAGGCTTAAATAGGGGGAATGGGGTAGGGGAATGGGGCAGGGCAGTGAGGGAGGGGTGGTTGCCTAGTAACCAGGCCACTAAAGGTGTGCAGGTAACAGGTGTTGTCAAGGTTAAAGGGTCGCAGAGGGAGGGGTTAAGTGATCTAATTGTGGAATGTTTCCTTCTTGCCACCGGCTATTCCTGTGAGCCCAAGTTTTATTCATTAGGAAGCTGGGTAGGGGATGGACTGTTCTTAAAAAAGACTCACAGTATTTATAAGAGGTTCTATATAACAATGATCGCTCCCAAGAAACTATTAGTTTTAATTGGGGGAAAGATAGTCTAAAAAGATCTTTAGAGTCACACAGTGTGGAGGGTAGGCGGGGCTTCTTAAAGTCAGATGGGTCCCGGGTTAATCATGTGTGTCAGTTTGACTGGGTTACTAGGGCCACATTATTTTATCAGATAATATTCCAGGCATCCTTGTGACTAGTTTTGGATGAGAATAACACTTAAATTGTGAGTTTTTAATGAAGAAGACTGTCCTCTGTAGTGGAGGGAGCCTTACTTACCAGTGGAAGGATGGAGCTGACCAAGACTGACCAGCCTCCTCCCTACCCACAGATGGTCAGGGTGAGGCATGCTCCCAGGGCTCCTGACTGCTAGTGTCCCTCTATGGGTGGCCCTGGCAGCTTCCATGGTCACCTGCTTACAGAGGATTCTCCTGTGTTTCATAGTTAAGCCTGTAGCCTGCTTTCTTACTTGCTGGCCCTCCTCATGGTTCTGAGACTTGGGTCGCTTCATGGTGCCACACCAACACACATATGTCCTGACAGAGGCTTAGACTCCATGCATTCAAACATTCCTTAATTCCCTCATTACTTAGCCAATGGCCTGTGTTTACTTGGACCCAGGGTATAAGAGGCCCCTCTGCCAGATGTCACAGTTAAAAAGACCAAGGTGCGCCAGTGGGAGGGGTTTACAATCTCTTCTATTATTTGACAGCAAACAGGCTGACTTAGTCCCAGAGAGACCTTAACCATACAACTGGGATAAATAAACCAGGAAGAGAAGAGGATTATACAGAACTGTTTTTCAAAGGTGAATATTATGTATTTTTCATCAACTTGGTGTCAGGAATCAAAGAGAAGATTATGGCTACTTTTCATAGCTGGGTGTCTTCAGAGTCTGTGTCTTTAGACTTAATGCCTGCTCTTTGCTTATTCTGTTATGCTTTAGTCTGTGAGATTTTAGAAGAGTTCTTGTGTTTTAATGTGCTTGAAATCATTTGAAGGCAGAGTATACATCAGTCAATCCAGACACGACAACTTACACAAATGTTAAGTCTCAGGTTTGTACAACATGAACTTTTTGTGAGCCTAAAGTTTCCCTGCAATAATATTGTAATTTTTTATTCTAAATTTCCCTTCTTAGGCCAAGGAACTTTGCCTGTACTTTTACCTGACTTGTTTGATTTTCCCCTAATAGCTGTAAAAGGGGAACACAGCACACAGTGGGTGTGGGCTAGCTCAGGGAGAAGCTATCCAGCACACAGTGGGTGTGGGCTAGCTCAGGGAGAAGACCCAGCACACAGTGGGTGTGGGCTAGCTCAGAGAGAAGCTACCCAGCACACAGTGGGTGTGGGCTAGCTCAGGGAGACTCATTACTGAAGCTAAAGCAGCAGATGTGGAACAAAGGTAAAAAACACTGTCCCCAGATTTGTGTATTCACATTGAGATGTCAATCAAATATCAAAGATTCCTTCACCTTGAAATCTTACATGACCCACAAAGGTTGTCCAGACTGTGTCCATACATGCCTTGCGTCCATGTATGGGCTACCCTAAACGCTGCTGACAGACTCAAGCATGAGCACCTAGCATAAGCACTGGCCCTAACACATTTCGTTGCTTCCTCAAACCTAACAGTGTTTGGACTACAGTCAGCACTTAACCAGTTTTCAGGAGCGAGAAGCCGCAAGCACTCCAGCATTTAGCTCATTCAACCAAAAGGCTCTTAATTCTGTCAACAGACCTTGGCATGGAGCTGTGGGCTTTCCCTGGGTTTGAAGGTCTTTCCTCTCGCTTTTTGTCTTTAACTGGACACGAGGTTTCAAATCCTCACAGTCACATAAAATCGCCTCTGAGTTGGCGACTCCTGTGTTCTCATCCCATAAATCCAAAGAATGAAAGTCACAGACCTTGGACAGAGGGTGAACACCGGACGTTTATTATAGACTGATAGGTCACTGCTTAAGAGGAAGAGAGAACTCCTATCTGGCAGGTATGGATCCCCAGGAACAGTGTGTCACCGGATCCACTGCCTCAGAGTGAACCTGACTTTCCCGGATGGAGGCACTGGGTGGGGGTGAACTGGTCAGCTCAGCTGGCCCATTTGCAAAGTTCCCAGGTGCCTCTGCTTCAGTCACATCCTCACACTAAGAGGTCCTCACTTAGGGCAAGAAAAATAAAGAAAAGGCAAATCTTCATTGTGGCATCTCCGACTTCAGGCCAGGGCAGAACCAAAGCTATTTTGGATTAAACACTTCTGGCATATCTATCTGGCTTCTGGCAATATTTCTAGCCTTTAACCAAGAAAACACATTCTCTCTCGGAGCCCTGCTACCCTACACGGTCAGTCTCCATCTCCTGGCTTCATAGCCCTGTCTGGTTGTCTTCAGACCCTTTCTTTAGATGTTTGATGGCTGAGAAAAATTCAGGAAAATTGAAGGTATAAGAATATTTTGCTCAGTTGTTTTTTTTTAATGTATAGTTTCCCCCCTAGGAAATGCTTCCGTGATAAATTAATTTCTGTGAGCAAGTTCAGTACACTGCAAAGATGATAAAGTTATCTTAAACTAACTCCAGATGTCACCCTTTCTGTACAAGTTATTAAAGCCAGGATAAGCTATGAGGCAATGAAGGAAAGGAAGAATGAGAAGGGAGAGTTCTTATTTCAGTAGAGTTTTGCACTGTTCAAATATATTATTTAAATGTGTGTCTTTTATTTGGCCAAGGAATTATTTCCTACATAAGATTTCAAAGGTGTAAACTCTCTCCTTAAAATATCATTTGATTCAGGATGGCCACCACCTATGGGGATGCAAAACCGCATGTAAATTAGTCAGCTCTTACAGGCTTCAAAGACATTTTTAAGCTTTTTTATTTAAATTAGAAACAATCTTGCTTCACATGTCAATCCCAGCTCCCTCTCCCTCCCCTCCTTCCCCACCCTGCACCAAGCCCTCAACCCTTCCAATCCCCCCATGCAGTCCCCACTCCAATCCCCAGGGAGGGTAAAACCCTCCATGGGGGTCTCCAGAATCTGTCATTTCCTTCAAGGCAGGGAGGAGAGAGCATCCTTCTATGTGGAATGGGCCCCCAGAATCTATTCCTATGCCAGGGATAAGAACTAATCTACTACCCGAGGACCCATAGATTGTCAAGGTCACCTCACTGACACCCAAATCAAGGGGGTCTAGATCTGTCCAATGCTGGCCTCTCAGCCATCAGTCTGGGGTTCAAGAGCTCCCCCTTGTTCAGGTCAGCTGGCTCTGTAGGTTTCTACAGTCTGGCCTTGACCCCTTTGCTCATCACTCCTCCCTTTCTGTAACTGGGTTCCAGGAGTTCAGTTCAGTGCTTAGCTTTGGGTGTCTGCCTCTGCTTCCATCAGCCACTGGATGGAGACTCTAGGATGTCATATAAGGTAGCCATTAATCTCATTATCAGGGAAGGGCATTTAAGGTAGCCTCTCCACTATTGCTTAGTTTGCCAGTTAGTGTCATTCTTGTAGATCTCTGGAAATCTCACTAGTGCCAGATCTCTCCTCAAACCTATAATGACTCCCTCTATTATGGTATCTCTCATCCTGCTCTCCTCTAATCTTCTCCTAACTAAACCTTCCTGCTCCCCACGTCCTTCTCTCCCCTCCTCTTCTCCCTGTATTTTTCCCAACTCCCTCTCCCCTCCCCCCATGCTCCCAGTGCACTCAGGAGATCCTGTCCTATTCCCCTTCTCTGGGGTACTATGTATATCTCTCTTAGGGTCCTCCCTGTTTCCCAGACTCTCTGACAGTGGGATTGTAGGCTGGCATTCCCATGATCCATGTCTAAAATCCATATATGAGTGAGTACATACTATGTTTGTCTTTTTGTGACTGAGTTACCTCACTCAGGATGGTTTCTTCTAGTGCCATCCATTTGCCTACATATTTCAAGATTCCATTGTTTTTTGTTTCACTGAGTATGACTCCATTGTGTAAATGTACCACATTTTCTCTATCCACTCTTCAGTTGAGGGGCATCTAGATTGCTTCCAGGATCTGGCTATTACAAATAATGCTGCTATGAACGTAGTGTAACAGACACCCTTGTTGTATGAGTGTGTCTCTTTTGGGTATATGCCTAATAGTGGAATTGCTGGTTCTTATGGTAGACTGATTTCCATTTTCCTGAGGAATCTCCATACTGATTTCCAAAGTGGCTGTACAACTTGGCACTCCCACCAGCAGTGGAGGAGTGTTCCCCTTTCTCCACATCCTCTCCAGCATAAACTGTCATTTGGTGTTTTTGTTTTAGCCATTCTGACAAGAGTGTCTCAGAGCTGTTTCGATTAGCATTTCCCTAATAGCTAAGGATGTTAAACACTTTCTTAAATGTCTCTCAGCCATTTTAGACTCCTCTACTGAGAATTCTCTATTTAGTTCTGTACCCCACTTTTTAATTGGATTCTTTGGTGTTTTGGAAATTTGCTTCTAGAGTTCTTTGTAAATTTTGGAGATCAGCCCTCTGTCAGATGTGGGATTAGTGAATATCTCTTCCCATTCTTTGGGCTGCATTTTTGTCTTGTTGACTGTGTCCTTTGCCTTACAGAAGCTTCTCAGTTTCAGGAGGTCCCATTTATTAATTGTAGATCTCAGTGTCTATGCTACTGGTGTTATGTTCAGGAATCATTCTTCTGTACCAATTTGTTCAAGGGTACCTCCCACTTTCTCTTCTAAGAAGTTCAGTGTGGCTTAATTTATGTTGAGGTCTTTCATCCATTTGGACTTAAGTTTTGTGCAGGGCGATAGACATGGATCTATCCACATTCTTCTACATGCCAGCCTCCAGTTATGCCAGCACCATTTATTGAAGATTCTTTCTTCCATTGTATAATTTTAGCTTCTTTGTCAAAAATCAGGTGTTTGCACGTGTTTGGGTTAATATCAGGGTGTATAATTGTAGATCTACTTGTCTATTTTTGTGCCATTACCAAGCTGTTTTCAAGACTATAGCTCTATAATAGAGCTTGAAGTCAGGGATGGTGATGCCTCTGGATGTTCCTTTGTTGAACAGGGTTGCTATGGCTATCCTGGGTCTTTTGTTTTTCCATATAAAGTTGAGAATTGTTCTTTCAAGGTCTGTGAAGAATTGTGCTGGGATTTTGATGGGGAGTGCATTGAATCTGTACATTGCTTTTGGCAAGATTGCCATTTTTACTATGTTAATCCTACCTATCCAAGAGCATGGGAGATCTTTCCATTTTCTGGTGTCTTCTTTATTTTCTTTCTTTAAAGACTCTAAGTTCTTGCAATACAGGTCTTTCACTTGTTTGGTTAGCGTTACCCCAAAGTATTTTGTGTTGTTGTGGCCATTGTAAAGGATGATGTTTCTCTGATTTCTTTCTCAGCCCATTTATCTTCTATATATAGTAGGGCTACTGATTTTTTTTTTAGTTAATTTTGTATTCTGCCACTTTGCTGAAGGTGTTTATCAGCTGTAGGTGTTCCCTGGTAGAGTTTTTCGGGTCACTTATGTCACCTGCAAATAGTGAAAGTTTGACTTCTTCTATTCCAACTTGTGTCCCCTTGATCTCCTTTTGTTGTCTTATTGCTGTAGCTAGAACTTCAATACAATATTGAAGAGGTATGGAGAGAGTGGACAGCCTTGTCTTGTTCCTGATTTTGGAGGAATTGCATTGAGTTCTCTCCATTTAGTTTGATATTGCTTGTTGGTTTTTGTATATAGCTTTTATTATGTTTAGGTATGTTCCTGTTATCCCAGATCTCTCCAAGACCTTTATCATGAAGGGGTGTTAGATTCTGTCAAAGGCTTTTTCAGTATCTAGTGAGATGATCATGTGAGTTTTGTTTCTCAGCTTGTTTATATGGTGGATTACATTGATGGATTCCCGAATGTTGAACCATCCCTGCATCCCTGGGATGAAGCCTGCTTGATCATGGTAGAGGAATTTTCTGATGTGTTCTTAGATTCGATTTGCCAGTATTTTTGAATATTTTTGCATCAATGAGGGATATTAGTCTGAAGTTCTGTTTCTTAGTTGTATTTTTGTATGGCTTGGGTACCAAGGTTACTGAAGCCTTATAAAAAGAGTTTGGCAATGACCATTCTGCTTCTGTTGCGTGGACTATTTTGAGGAGAATCAGTATTAGCTGTTCTTTGAATTTCTGGTAGAATACTGCATGCTTCAAAGATATTTTAGAGACAAGTTGATAAAATAATTTCTATGTGCAGGTTCTCATTCAAGCAACGAGTACAGAATCAGGCTGCACTGATAACACAAAGGTCTTACATGACTAAACATATACCAAAGTCTAAGGCAGCAACGTAGATGAAGAGTGAGCTGGTCCTGTGGCCTTGAAGATGCTTCACTGTCTTTCAAAGGGAAAGCAGTGCCGAGGAGGAGCTGTGTGGGACATGGCTGGTGTGCAGCTGCCTGCAGACAGACACCACAGGCTAGACCTTCTCCACTCAGTGCTTATGGCCCATGGAAAGAAACAGAACTTCTTAAAACAGGATTAACGTACATGCTGAACCTCACTAGAGTTTAGAATCACGACAATAAAGTCAAAAGTAGAGAATCTTTGATTAGTCTAAGAGTGACTCTGAAGCTGACCAAAAGGCTAAAGCTAGTCTATCTAGACCAAGATGGACATTACAGACATTGATATTGATAGGTGGGTAAGATCTTACAGTTGTTATGTTTTCTGTAAAGACCAGAGAAAGCTGCACTGTGAGCAAAACCAGTTCTTGCCTTCTTTTTCTAATAGGCTCACACTAGTGGCCCTTTGAAGCATGGTTAGCAAACAAGGGGCTTCTGAGTTCCAGGGTAATGAAGAACATGCGGAGTCCTAGAAGCACGAGAAATGTGGGTGGGCCTCAGGTTCAGAGAGATATTCTTTGTAAATGGAGTGTGAGAACAAACATGACGCCAGAGAGTTGGGTAGTATCAGATTCTCAGGTCCCATGAACTACAGTAATTACGTTCAGGTTTATCCAGCCTGCCTCCCAAAGGCAGTGTTTGGAAATGGTGCTGCTGATGTCTTGGCCATTTCCAAAGGAAAGACCACTTCAATTGTTCCTTACTGTGTGTCAGTCATTTTCCACATATTTTTACATAGAATTTCACAGCATTATCTTTGAGAAACATAAATGGCAAAGGGAATGCTTGAGGAGAGTCTTAACTCTCCTTGGAGGGTTAATTGTAAAGGTTTGCCCATCCTTTCTAAGGTCTGTAGTTTGCAGTGTGAGTTTTCACTAGGAAGCCACAGACAGAAGTGCCCCATGAAGCACTGAAGAGCAGTGACGCTGACCAGAGAGATAAAGATCCCCAATGTTCCAGTGCTTTCATGCTCCCTGGGGCAATGCAGAAGTGAAGAGGGACCCAACCTGTGAACCAGAACTACTCTTCCCTCAGGGCAGTCATTAAGTCAGGTACAAAGTGAGGTTTTAACTCCTAACTCAGGGGCACAGTCAGAGCCCTTGAGGGTCACTTGGAAAACTCAGCTTTCACTGGCTTTATTTGTTATGCTTATATCATTTTATGTTTATATTCTTTGTTTTTCTAGTTTCCCTTCCCACAGGGAATGGGAAGCCAAGCACAGAAAGATTTCCCCAATCCTGCTCACAGAGGCATTGCTTTGGGGGGTCATCTCATTCCATCCATGATCCTTGAAAGACAAACACTCCTAAGGGAGCTAAGGTTTCCAGCCAAAAGCTCCCTAGAGGCTGCTCCACCAGCCTACCCAGATCATTCAAAGATGTCCCTGAAGGTCTCCTCTAATGTGCACACTAAAAGTAAGCCTTCTCTTACACAGGAAGGAGAAAAGACAGACTCCGGGATACAAGGACATCTTAGGGAATGAGAAGGACAAGAGTCGGAAGTTGGATTGTGGCTGACAGAGACCCCTGCTACTTCATACAGGTGGCTCTCCAAGTAGACCACTGACGTGATTGATTCCAAGAACATCCGCCAAGGAGCAAGAGATACCCAGAGGGGAGGCTTTTCACCAACCTGGCAAGGTTTATGCCAAGACTATTATGGTCACTGGAGGGGAACAAAGGCATAAAATAAAGCTATGCCAGGAAATCAAAGCAAGAGGAAAAAAAAAACCCTTCATAGCTATAATGAAGTACCTGGCCTCACTGTATTTCAAATCCAGGTTTCCAATGCAGCACTGTTCTCTTTTGGAAAGGGCTAAATATACTATACTGATGCTCCCAAGGAAACATGTGACAATGGGTTTGTTAGCAGGTTTTCCAGAGAGCTGGTATGAATTAGAAACTAGATCAGTTTCATTCACACACACACACACACACACACACTTACTTCACACAAGCACACATACACATATGTATTTATATATATATATATAGTCATTCTATTTTCAAACTCTGAAAGTGGGAGCATTCATATTTATAGATCCCCATGTACACATAGGAATATGTAGAGAGGCCGCCAGTGCCTGCCTTTGGCTACACTTCCAAGGAAAACGGAAGACTCGCTCATGCACAAAGACATCTCTGAAGCCTTTGGGTTCATATAGAACAAACTTAGGGAAATGCAGGATTCCAAGTGACATCAAGGTGCAAAGGTGTGTATTTGTTCAGTTGTTTATTAGGTTTATGAGATTGTGCTTTTTAGTGGTACAGGCTCCTCAGGGAACCCACACAAACTAATGTTTAACTAAAGCAGATAGCAAACAACACTGACCCCATAACACTTGCCATAACAAAGAGAGGGCTTTTCTCACTGGGGCCTTGCCAGTCAGGCCAGACAGGGACCATCTTACAAATGACACCTCCTCCCCCCCTCCCGCCCCCCACGGGAACCTCTGTTCCTCTGTCTCCACAGGCTGGGTTTCTTTCTCTAGCTGTGACTGGTACATGGGGAAGCCGCAGTTTCTAGGACTTGGGCAGAGTTACTTAGTGATATACAGAGAGCAGCCCAGAAGAGGCAGCTGGAGCCCACAGGGCATTGAATCCCCACAGCTCACACTGGCAAACAGACCCGGGGTGTCACGGGTACACTACAACTGAATAGCATCAATAGACCCTCCAGAAAGGACAGGGCATAAAATCACCTACAATTATCAAACACCAAACCTTCCCAGCCCGTGTTGAAATAAATCTAAGGGCTTATTTAAAGAAGTACCCTATTGGCCATCGCTCTTTGATTTAAAGAAAAGGGCCCAGGGGGTGCCACTTAGTGGGCAAGTGTGGGGGGGGATGATGGGGCTGACTTGACTTAACCAGCAAGGACCTGTTTGGTAACAGGTCCTTGTTACCGAGAGATCCATTTGTAAGATTCTGGATCAGGTTACCGGGAGGCATTCTGCCCCGTTTGTGGCTCGTATGATTTTGGATGTGAGGACTTCCATTGTTTTTTGCCTTCTTAACTATCACTCCTCTTTTCTCAGCTCTCTTTTGTAGTGCAAACTCTCTCACGGCCATTCCTCAGGAGTTCACGAGGAATCAGCCAGGCACTGGTAAGTTTGGCCACTAGACTTACACACGGCCAGAGCGTCTAGGTCACATGACCAAATGACTGGTTCCCACACGTACACATACACAGGACCAGTGGAAACACAAGGAGGGCTCATTAGATGTTCATCGTCCACCAGGAGAAAAAAGATTCCCCAAAGCTGAGCGGCTCCTCAGCCCAGAAAACGATTGCTACATCCACAAACAGGAGAGGCCCAACTAGACCAATTCTTATTCTGTTCATCAGGATAAACTGGTTCCCTTTGCTTGTGGTCCCGAAAGTACTAACACAGCAAAGGGTCTACAAAAGTCCCTTGATGTCTGTGGGCTGGTGGGGTGTTGGCTTCAGTTAAGAAAGATGAACGGGTCTTACTTTCCCATGGACCGCCCCCCCCAGTAGATGTTAAGCATTGTTGAGTCACTATTAGTGTTAATTATAAGTTGTCCTTGTAAACACGTTCTCTGATTCACATTTTCCATAAACAAAGATCTAAGGGGATAGGGCCATGTGACTTCCTCGGTGCCTGCTATTTGATTATTCTTTTCTGCTGCTGTAGTCTACCTTCTGGAAAATGACTATCACTCAAGCAGCCAGACCACTCTTTTGTCAACCTCCATCATCTGGAATCATTAGCACCTTGGGAAAAACCTTCAAGTGGCAGCAGACTGTCCCCGCTCCTCAGGCTGAGGCCTTAGCCAGGGGTGTTGAAACCATTTATATCAGACTTTTCGCAGCCATAAGCCTTGTGAACTCCAGATGAGGCTGCAACCATTTCTATCCGTGCCTCATGGTAAGGACTTCCATTGCTGGTCTAGCAGAAGGACTGGTGTGACTGGTGCTGACTGGTTCATGTGTCCACTCCTGGGAACGGGGTTTGTGCTAAAAATCAAGACATTGTTTCGTCCAAACAACAAGCCGAGTGGCTGTGATTGGCATCGAGAGGCAGGACTGAGAGTGTTCTACTACAAAAGACTGTGATTAGTGCAAAACAAATAATTGTTCTTGGCCCAAACACCTCTTCTCAGGCTCTATAAGGAGGCTGCTCAGGCCCACTTAGTAAATGGGCTGGGAGACACACTCCTAAAATTGCTCCCCTGATGCTGCAACATTAGGCCAATAAAGGGTTGATTGGTCTTTTCTTGCCTACTTTCTGTAGCTCTGGCTGAGTAGGTCACACAAATAAAGAAGAAACAAGGACAGGGGAGGGGTGTGGATAGGAGAGCAGCAGGGGTGGTGACAGCAGAGCGGTTGTCAGGCCAAAATGAAAAAGTGGCCAGACATGGGGCTTCCTGTCAGCAGTGGCAGAAGAGATGAGTGGTTGGTTCGAGAGAGACAGGGCAGTAAGGAGCACAGAAGGAAAAGAAAGGGCCTGAAGGAGCCAGAGCAGAGTGTCTACAGCTCCCTTACCAGCAGGGCTCCAGAGAACTGTCTAGTCATTAAGGCCAAGGACAGATAGCTCGGTCTCTGACCCAGCACAAGTAGCTATACCATTGGCTGGTGCTAAATGCTACAGGAATTCTGAGTTCCCAGGTTGTCCCAGGAGCTGTAACACTGGATCATGTTAGGAGTCGAGGAATCCCAAGACCTATAGTCCTGTCTGGATGCTACACCACTAGCCCTAATTAAAGACTTAGGGATCCCAAAATCCAGACCCATACAAAAGCTATACTGTTCGTGGTGCTTAGGATCCCAACACCAGAGACCTGAAGGAGGGCTCTAACGCAAGTGTCATATAATGTGAATGGGACTTAAGGGCGGAGAATTGCAAAGACACCATTGGATGCTGCCACTGCTTGCTACCGAGGGAAACAAAACTGCCAGGGACCAGAGCTTGAAAAGCTCCTTGCCTACCCACAGCCTCTGTGTTGAAAGAGAAACAAACCGACAAACAAAACCAGTGGATTGGCAACAGCATCATCCCTTCAATGCTCACCTTTCACAGAGAGCAGCTTGGCCGTCACATATAACTGACACAAAACTCCCATGTACTTCATCCCCAGATTCCTTACAATACCTAAAATCGCAAATGCTATGCAAACAATGGTTGTATTGTATTATTTGGAGACTGTGAAGAAAAGTCTAAATGTATATAATACAGAGGTAAGGCTTTGGCCAATCACTTTGACCTATGGTTGGTTGAATCTAGAGACAGAACCCATGCATTTGGAGAACCAACACCGATTGACAGAAAGGGGACAGAGCAATGGACAGATAGGCAGAATCCCAGACTTTATCCTCTCAGGAACACTAACCATAAGGCTACAAGCAAGTTATAGACTTTATGTCTGTAAAGTTGGGAAAAGAACACATAGTAAATTGTTTATAAAGCATTTGTACAACCAGCAGCAGTGATAGGTAGGCACCCTTTGGAGGATCAAAAGACCCTTTTTACAGTGGTTGCCTAAGACCATCCGAAAACTTACAGATGCTTACATTACTATTCATAGCAGTAGCAAAATTGCAGTTTTGAAGTATCAATGAAATAATTGTATGGTCTGGGGTCACCACAACATGAGGTACTGTATGAAAAGGTTGTAGCACCACCACTCCAGAGTGTGTTTCCTACAGTGCCTGGTTTTCACTATTGCCTATGGGTATCATTTGAATCTTCACATTAATCGTCTTAATATCCTACAAACTAAACAAGGTTATAAACACATTTCCCCCTGAGTCACACAGCCCTGCAGTGGATCAGGGTTGGGGATCTGGTCTCACATCTGGCTTCCAGAAGGATGAGACAGTGAGTTTCCGTTCCAGCTGAAACTTCGTGGTTCTTCATCATAGTTGCTCTAGAGAACGTGGGGAGTAAGTACATGAGTGTGCTGAACCAAAGAGTCGGATGAAGACACCATTATACTGTACGAAGCAGAAGACAGAGCTTCAGGAAGAAATTCTCCTCCAGCCAGATGCTCCAGATACTGTGGAAGCATGAAGGATAACAACGTCCTCTGACTTTGCCTCTTAACGTTCTTCTCTTTTCCTTTCCTTTCCTTTTTATTTTAAGTTAGAAACAACCTTGTTTCACATGTCAATCCCAGCTCCCTCTCCCTTCCCTCCTCCTCCACCCTCTCCTCCAGGCCCCCCAGTCTCCCTCCATGGTGGATCTCCAGAGTCTGTCATTTCATCCAGGGCAGGGCCTACACCCTCCCGCAAGAGTTCAGGCTGAGAGAGCATCCCTCATTGTGGGATGGGCACTCAAAGTCTACCCAAGACCCCATAGATTACCTAGGCCTCCTCACTGACACCCACATTCAGGGGGTCTGGGTTAGTCCCATGCTTTCCACACATTCATCAATCTGGGGTCCAAGAGCTCCCCCTTGTTCAGATCAACTGTTTCTGTGGGTTAAACCAGCCCACTCTTAACTACTTTGCTCATCAGTTCTCTGTTACTGGATTCCAGGAATTCAGTTCAGTGTTTAACTTTGGGTGTCTGCCTCTATTTCCATCAGTCTCTGGATGAAGGTTCTATTTCCCAGACTCTCTGGCAGTGGGATTGTATGCTGGCACTCCCCTGATTCATGTCTAAAATCCATATATGAGTGAATACATACCATGTTTCTCTTTTTGTGACTTGGTTACCTCACTCAGGATGGTTTCATACCATACATTTGCCTGCAAATTTCAAGAATCTATTGTTTTTTTCTCCATTGTGTAAATGTACCACATTTTCTCTATCCACTCTTCAGTAGAGGGGCATCTAGGTTGCTTCCAGGTTCTGGCTATAACAAATAATGATGCTATGAACATAACATTCTTCTTAAAGTCAGTGTCAGTGCAATGGCAGAGGAAGTCTAGTAGCACGGGGGCACAGTAGGAGAGTAGACCTCCCTTCCGAGCTCCATAGTGATAGAAAGGAACATAGCTCTGGGCATTGAAAGGGAATTTTCTTTAGGATGGTGAAATATTCTGTCTATCAGCAGGGTGAAAGAAAGAAGCCAAACAATGGTTCATGATACAATATGAATTAAAGGAAAGTTTTAACACAGCTGTTTTTTCCCATGCTGCCTCTCTGCTTAAGCAGTAGCCCAGGCATGAACACCAGCTTCTCTTTTCATCATTGCTATGTGGGAAACCCTTCGTGAACCAGCAAGAGAATTTTCTTTCAGGCCCAGATGACTCTGGAATCTGTCCGTGTCAAGAGATGGGCTCGGAAAGCAGATGCTACACTCCAGCAGTCGGGTGGGCTCTGTTGTAAAGCAGACACTGAGCTCCAGCAGTCGGGTGTGCTCTGTTGTACTTACACACCCTCTACCTCCTGCCTCTTCTTTCCCAGAGGGTGAGTCCACCTGCGTCCTTTTCTTGAGTATTATTTCGCAAACTAATCTCTGCTGGAATGGCAGCTAGACTGCTGACACAGCTAAGCACACGACGGTCCCCAGTAGAGAAGCTGAACCATGGGACTCGGAGGATTCAAAGCAAATCCTTGGAAAGAGGAGAATCTGTAGCTGTCTAACCGACTCTGAATAGCACCCACACTCAACCTGAGCCTCAGCCACGTGCTTTCATTAATGGCAATCCTTCATCTCCAGGTGCCGTATTGCAGCCTGACCTTGGGACTCCGACACAGGCATAACTCAAGGCAACTAAAGTTTGGAGTGAAAAATTCTAGTCTTGCCACTTCTTAATGAAGTAGCCTCAGGAAAGTTGTATAGCATTGCTAAGTCTCAGATCGGCAGCTCTAAAGTAACATGTTAATAAGATTCATGTCTTAGCTGCTATTGCCATGACTCGAAGAAAATACAACTAAAGCTGCTCTCACGTGACATGACATTACCTGTTCTTCAAGTGTCAGCATTCTTTGTGTCCTCAGAACAAATGCTCCCCCCAAAAAATAAAAATAAACAAATAACACATAAGCAATCTGTTTTATTAAAGTTGAAAAATGTTGGTAATGAAGAAAATAATATTTTCCTACTTTTCAAGATATAATTTCTTAAGATACAAATATGCTCCTGGAAAATGTGGGTGAGCCAGAGAAGATGCAGATGTTTTATAAATGAAATTCAAAACGTGTGCCCATCATGTTGTACCTCTGAATCAAGCAGAAGACCTCAGTAAATACCCCAGAAAAATCTAACCTCACAGACTACAATAACCAAGACAACCACTTCCTTCAACTGAAGGATCCCATTGGCCAAAGCTGCCAGTTCCAACACAACCTGCCACCATGGTTACGCTTTTATTAGATATCAAATGACATCCTAGTCTTGCACATATGCATGGTTATGCTTTCATTAAAGCAGCGCACAAGAAGGTTTAGATTCACATCTGCAATTACAATTTTCCACCTGTGTTTTCAGCAGGCAAGTAAAAAGAACTGTCCTACTTTAAAAAAATTAGTAATACATTATTAGGCTGCAAGTTGTCATTTGGAGCCACATTCTCGAATAACTTCAAATTTTACATAGCGAAGTCCAGTAGAAAGTAGAGTTTTAAAGCTTGTTTCCCATATGTTATTTTCTTTTTACCTAAAATTATATATTTGCATATAGCATATGCAAGTATATGTGTATACACATATTTAAATAAAGTTATGCCACTTAGAGTGATAATGCTCCTCCCAGAGGCAATAAACTAACAAAAATCCCATTTCCAGTTGTTGAAAATGGGAGTCCAAGACAACCCCAAAACAATATACCCTAGGAAGGAAGTAATTAATAGTTCTCTCCAGCTGCAAAGTCTATGAACCACGGCAATAACCAGAATGGCAGAATAACCCTGAAGGTGCACAAGTGGTGTTTATGTGCTGAGGGCAGCCAGCAGCCATCTAATCAGATTCAAGGTCCAGGCGGTAAGAATTAGTTCAAGCATGACATGGAAAATCTAGGTCATTACCCGTGGTAGGTGAGACCCTAGAAGGGAATCTTCTAATGAAACTTCCCTAAACAGGAATATGATGATCACTAGAGAAACCCACAGCTGGTCAAAAGGCAGAATTGACACACCTATAACACAACTCCTGTGCTGAAGACTCAGGGGACAGCTCAGGCAAAAGGACAGAGATAAGCTTCACAGAAGAGGACACAAATGACAGTAAGTGCCTATGGACCAAAACCTCTCCTGCTTGATAGTGTCTTCTGTATATGACAGGAAACTGTACTCATGGAAGCCTAAACAGGGCCTGAAAAATGACAACACCTGTTCACACGCCAGTGTGAATGCGGGAACTCTCAGGTCACAGCCCTAGATGGAGAGCTGTAGGAAACTAATGACTATCTATCGACAGAGGAAGAATCACTCTTCCCGAGGCATGAGCCCCCTAATTGAGTTTTCAGTATCAAGTAGTCAGGTCTAAAGCCACACAAACATGCAAGCAACCCTAAATGAACTCGGAAGGTTGTTGTTATTTATTTAGAACACACACACACACACACACACAAATAATAATGAAAAAGAGGCTATGAATTTTAGAAGGAGTAGAGAAGGGTGGACATCAAACAAGCTAGAGGGAGGAGAGAGAGGAAGGTAAATTATGCATACAATTCTCATAAGCAAAATCATCCAAAAATCTATTTAAAATAAATGAGCCCTTTCTAACACCCTTGTTCCCCAGATTAAAAAAACCAAGCCTTATTGTTTATTCTATGCCTTTGTTTCTCCATCTGAAAATGTGTCTAGTAAGGTCTACACCTAAAGTTGTATGAATTTAATGAGAGAGTGTACAAACAACTAGGCAACATTTGAAAGAGCGACGTTATGGTCCCACCTTCACCTGTAGCTATCTATGCATTATCACTGGAAAGATACCTAATAGACTTATCTTCCTTTAAAATAGTTTTTCAAACTACAAACCAACAGAAAGCATCTCTTATTGTCTAGAAAGTGGTATCTCAACAAAAGGAAAGCAATAGAGATATTGCTTGTTTCTTCCTTTGTTTTCTTGTTTGCTCTTTCTACCATTGTAAACTCCAAGCTGGAGGCAAGAGAAAGATTGTGTGCTAGGCTGGGGGTTGGAGGGGGAGAGAGACCTTTGGGAGGAATAAACAGGGGCCCTAAGGCAGTGGGGAGTACTCCTTTTGAGCTAATGATCATTTTCTGGAATTAGATAATGGGGATGGTTATACAACTACATCTACTAAAGCCACCAATTTTGCTTTTTTAAGATCCGTCCTGTGCTGTGTGAGTTATATCTCAGTAAAAAGGAGATATTCTATGTTTGCACATAAATCACTTTTATATAAAACTAGTTTAAGGGGGAGAGCTAATCATTAGCAGGTGTCGATGTGATTTCCCAGCAGGAACAAGCTGGTAGCCATCTTGAGGCAAATTAGAATTCTTCTGGTCCTCTTCAGCTGATAGTTTATGGTTGGGGAAGAGAGTCGTTTTTCCCCCACCCCCACTCCCAGTGGGTCTTAATGAACCAGCTCAAATAGCAGGATAAAGTAGATAATCTAACTCACCCCAGCTTTACACATTATCGGAACTGAAATACTTGCTGTGCTGATACTCAAACACTGCCTAGAAAACGACGGAAAGGAAAATATTTCTCCTTTAAAGTATCCTGATAATATCATGTGGGTGGGAGACTAAGAGGCTCTGGGAGGAGTTGTGTGGCGGAGGATTCAGGTATTTTAAAGGGACTGAAAGAGTAAAAGCGGATAAAAGAAAGCGATAAAGCAGATGTTGGAATCGCGCGCCCACCCACGCAGCTGACCGAATGGCGAGGGAGGAGAGCAAACGCCCTTGAAAACGTCCTTCCAAATCCAAAAGCAAGCCTCGGTCCCCTGGGCAGGGGGAGATGCTTAAGTGGAAACACTGTGGCGTAAGTCTGAGGCGAAGCAAGGGTTCTTTTCTCACGGCAGTGAAGTGCCTAGTCCCTTCGGAGTGTGAACAATGTTATTACTCCGGAGGGGTTCCATTAGGACGCACACTGGTTCACATTTTAGCTTAGTGCAAGGGTTCTTAGGAGTGCGACTTATTTCTGAAGAAATAAAAGGGATTTTTGAGAAGAATAGAAGTAGTCGACTTTATTACCGGGCATCGACATAGCAATTTACTTGCAAATGATTTTCAAAACTACTGCTAATAATACACCTTATTGTATATAGTACTCTCAACAAAGTCGCCTTGGGTAATCAAATTAATAGAAGGCAATGGAAAGCGAAAGAGAACAGGAGACCCTATAGAATTACCAACAATGACTATAATTAATACAAGCACATAAAATAATCCAGTGGGACCAATGGACAACCCTGAGCAATAGAGCAGCTTCCCCTAGATCTACTCATTTAGCATGGCTACACAGAAAAAGTAAGGTGAAGGGATACAACAGATCTTACTAAGGAGAGAAAATGACAAAGATTGAAAGCTCAACAGCAGGGCTTCGCCCGCGCTCATCTTGAGGATGGCATTCTTCCCTTACCACTGATCATATCGTACACATTCGCACACACATATCCCTGTCCAGAGCGACTCAGCCAGGGGAATATCAACTTCAGCGTTGTCAGAGCTGTAACATCTTCTATACCTGAATGAGAATATCAAGACCATTGCCGTGAAATGTGAAACAGCGCCGTGATAATACGGAAGAACGCTCACGGTGCATTGAAAAGCATGTGTCGAATCACCCTCGTGTACACAGAAAAGCGTGCCCAGTCACATTGGAAGCATGTCTTTTTTTCAACACGTTGTGTCAGTAAAGATGAAACCTACAGGTTCTGTTGTATACGCATGAGCAGTGGTAGTTCCCATGTTTAAGTGAGAAAGCAGATTTTCTCTCTATGGAGAAGAGCGAAGCTAGCCCCCACCCACCCCTAGTAATGCTTCCAGGGGCCCAGAATGCAAAAAGCTCTCCCCGAGGCCAGGTAATCACCACATTCAGGTCCCTTCATTCTCCTAGCTCTTCCTAGTTCGCTAACCCGCATTCTTCTCCAAGTTGCTGGTAGAGAGGACCCTCTGCCAGCGACAGCCATCATAAACTGTCTTCAGCTTATCTTCACTCTGGCCCTCGGCCTGTCTACAATGGCTTCCAAAGAACACACAGGCCCACATTCAGAGCATTTAGCAGAAGATTGGGTGCAGATGAAGCAGTGATATAAATTCCTGAAACCATGGTGCTTCAGAGTTTGAAACAATTGGAAGTGTGGGGGCTAAAGGCTTTTGGGGGGCCACATCATGGAATTCCCTTTGGGAAATATAAAGAAGGGTTATCACTGACTTGACTATGGGAAAGTCACAAAAGTGTGCAGAGGCCGAAACACCCACGGCTTAAATGCAAGACTAGTCTATTCCTGGATCACGCCTCTGCAGCTGCTGGAGGGCGATCTTCAGCTGCTGCCGTATACACAGGATGCTATTCAGAGCTCTTCCACAACCCCACATTTGCTCGCTCAGTTCTATACGCCTTTGAGTCATAATGCCTTCTCCACGTAAATCACTTCCTGCAGCTGCGACTCTGCCACAACTCACAGCCTTCCAGGCTGTAGAAGAGTCTACAACCCCAACTCTCAACACTCATCGGGTCCGCGATCAGTTTCCTTGGTCTTGGTCTTGCCCTAGATGCTCTACCATGGACTCCTTCATGAGGTTGGAGAGACCATTCAGGCATTACAAACTAGGAGAAAAAAACTCTGAAAGTAGAGTGATTGGGAGCAGTGTGAGAGATTGGAGGGCAAGCATGGCTTACGAGGTTGCCGCTGGGATCCTGTGAGGGACTAAAGGGTGAGCAGGAAGTGAGGTCGACGTGGTGACTACCCCTCACACCCCAAGGAGCACAGACTCAGAGAGGAACTTCTTGACATGATAGAGGGTTTAAAAAATGCAATCTTTGAAAATTGTAAGGACTTAGGACTGTGTGAAGGTTTGGCCCTAGACAGGGAAAAGGGTCTTAATGTTTGGACACCCAGAAAGTAAAAGATAATATGGAGAAATTTTGTATAATGCAAACAAGAAATTGAGGTAATTCTGTTCATTCTTTTTGATGCTTAAGTGAAGTAAATGTATATGCCCACCATTTGGTAGACTCGTGTGTGTGTGTGTGTGTGTGTGTGTACACGTGTGTGTACGTGCGCGCACACTTGCCCGTGCACATGTGTGTGTATGTGTCTGCGTATGCATGTATGTGTGCATGTGTCTGTATCTATATGTGTGTGCTACTGTGTGTATGTCTGTGTCTGTGTGTCTGTCTCTATCTGCGTGTACATAATACCTAGAATCTATTGCTTTGGCACACTGCTAGTATACAATCTAATGGTTCAATGTTTGTCTGTAGAACTTACATTATGTGCTCATTTTCATATTTAACAATCCATGGGCAGCTTTGTACTCTTTGATCACATCTCCCATTGGCCTGTTTTCTCTGCCCCACAGAAACCATTGTTTTTATTCTCGGTTTCTATGTCTTCACCATAGAAAAAAGATTCTGCATACAAATGAAATTCTATAGTAGGAGCCTTTCTGTTAATTCTGTAAGTTAATTCTCTATGTCCTATAAATTAATCAATGTCATTGCATATGACACGATTCCCCCTTTTTGGCGAAGATAAAACATACACATACAGAGAGAGAGAGAGAGAGAGAGAGAGAGAGAGAGAGAGAGAGAGAGAGAGAGAGAGAGAGAGTGCCTGTGTTCCATTAATTTATTTCACTACTTTGACAACAAAAATGTGAGTTATTTCCTTATCTTGGATATTGTAATTAACTTTGTGAGAATTTTTACAAAACTATTGCAAGCCATGCCTGGTGGTACCACCTGTAATTTCAACACTCGGAAGGCAGAAGTACGAAGATCACAAGTGGGAAACCAGCTTAGACTGCATTGTGAGCTCAAGGCCATCCTAAAACCATGTGTAAGAAAGAAAAAATAATCCAACAGTACATGAAGGACCAAGCAGTGAGAACAAGAGAATCTAACATTTCTGGTAAAAAGTCTGTGTAAGGCCACTGTCCAATAATCCAAACTGAAAGTATTTAATGAAGTTGAGAGTTGGCAGGGGTTATAGATCGAAGCTGAGGATCATGCTGATGGCAATGTCTCGGTTCTAGATTTCTGAGTAAGGGAAGGAGACAGAGATAGAAGACTAGAATTGTTAGAGATACAAGATGGAGGGCTTTGATCTTGGCAGAGAAGAGAAAAGCCCTGGAGGCTGCTATCGGTGGACAGAGAGCAAAGCAGGTCCGAAAGCTAGTGTTGAGGGAGAGGAGACTAGTCTTCATGTCTGCATCTCCAACAACTATCACTTTGTTCATCTAGAAGAGACCTTTAATTCTCCATATAATAAGAAACCCTTGACAGGATTGCTAGAGAAGACATCACAAATAAGAGAAGAGGTTGGAAAGATGGTTTGGTCATGAAGTGCTCAACCCGGATTTGATCCCCAGCACCCGCGTAAGAACACTAGGTGCAGTGGCGTGTGTAATCTCAGAGCAGGCAAGGCAGACAGGAGGGTCCCAGGGCTTGCTCATAGTCAGTCTAACCAAACCCCTGAGCTCCAGCTTCAGCGAGACATCCCATCCCAAAAAAGTAAGATGGAGAAAAATCGAAAGACAACACTAGATACTGACCTCTGACCTCCAAAGCATGACACATAGATACATATATCCCCCCACATACTCATGAACATGTATGCCATGAAAATACAAAGATGGGCAACATTAATATACCTACAATCAACTAGAAAACTAGATCACATGTCAATGGGGTCACACTGGCCTTCCACTTACAATACAGATGAGCAATTATGAATAGTGAGCAGCTTATGACCAGACCTTTGCTGGACCAGGAAAACTGGGTTTATCATTTTACATCTTCATCTCCTCATTGTTACTCTCCTTTGGCGTTTCAGGGAGTAGGTAAGAGCTACCTAGATGACTAGCTCAATGTATTTAATAGAACGTTTGTTTTTGCAAATGCCATGTTAAGTACAGTGTGTCATATCAGGCAGTAAAGATATGCAAACCAAATTTTATTTTAAGTTCAATATTACCACGATTTAGAGAGTATGATTGGCAATTCTGAAACATGAGGAAAACATTCACCAAGGATTTCAAACGTATTTCTAAATTCCTCTGTTATTTATTCCATCTGTTCCCTGGGCTGTACATGCATATTTTTAACATGGTTCTATTTCTGTCAATTCTTTGATAGTTTTCTTGGAGGGCTATTTAGTGAATTCAATCAATATCTACTGTCTTATGGATTTTTTTTTGTGGCGGGGTGGGGGAGATTGGCTGACATTCAGAGGAGAAAGAATCCAATTCTTGTATCTTTAAGATCCAGAAGCACAGAATCACTGTTGTGAGTTTGGCCTGTAAGTTAACTTGCACCAAGTTGATGTATATTTGTGTTGTACTGGGAATATAGCCTGCATCCTAGGTATTCTTTGATGAAGCTACAGAAACTTCCTTGGTCAATTCAAGGAAAAACTAAATCCTTAGTTGAGTTTTCATGGTTCTGACTAATGCCCCTGCTTCTCTCCTTGATAAGACATGACCCTTGCCTCACTCCACAAACAACTGGGAAACTGGGAAAACACTTGGAGCGATTGCAAACAGACATTGGACAGCAGGAAGCCTCAGACTGTGCTCCTGAAAAAGGAAACAAAGGATAGGGCCTGAAACACCAGTGTTCTGCTTGGAGGCACTTTTCAAGCAGCACCATGGGGAGGGGGTACCCAAGCTGGTATGACAGTCCCATTGAGCTGAGGTAAAAGCAGAGTTTGGAAATGCTGACTTGAAGGGATTTACAGAACCAAGCTCTGGAATATGAGAACTTTGCAAGTGGAGTCATCACTGGCTATCTTCACTGGGATGCTCTTGAGTCTTTGTTTAAAGACCAAAGTGCATTGTGTGAGACTTCACACAGTGGGTAAACTGCAGCTTTGAGGAACCCATAAAATTACAGTCCCCGGGGCTCAAATCTAGAGGATTAGATCCTGGCCAGGAAAAAAAGAAAACTCCCGGTTGACCATATCATACTTTTGGTAGAGATCCCAGGTGTGGCATTCTTAGAAGAGGGACTAAAGTAACCCCACAGGAAAGAAATCAGATGCAGATATTCTATGCCTTCAGCTCACTGTCACCTCCATTCTGGACATGTGGGAGGAGAGTCTCTGAGAAGAAAGGCAGGGGAATTGTTCAAACCAATGTTCAAAGCAGAACCTGCTCAAAATACCACAATAGGCCAGAAGGGCTGTGGCATCTCGATACTGAACATCTGCTGGAGTGACACAGACTCACGCAGTTTTTAAACAGTGACTTAGTATTCCTATTTCATTTATCATCAGTTCAGAACTCTTTTGGTAACATGACAGGTGATTGCAAAAGAGAACATGCACCCCCACCAAAAAAAAGAGAGAGAGAGGGCCGATGTTGGAAAAGGAGAAAAATACATTGATTAGAGTTTATAAAAGAATAGAATTGGGGAGAAAATGGGTAAATTATATATCATCTCAGAAGTGATTGTATCAGAATAGTATGCATGGAGGTCTCTCTTCTATTCATTGGGAGTGTGAAAATTTCCTTATGGATCTATCTGGGTCAGATGATTATGATTAGTTATGCTGTTACTAAATTACTAGAATTAATAAGATTACATGGTCTTAACAACCAAAATAAATCAATGTATTTGCTTTAAAAATGTTTTAAAATTGTGACTGTATCACTAAATGGTAGAGAGGAAGGAGAGGAAGGATAATGGAAGTGGAGAGAAGAGGGAAAGGAGGGTTAGAAGGAGAAAAGGGAGAGAACATTTAGAACATTTTGAGCACTCCGAAAAATAATTTTAAATGTTACCAATATTGATTCAAGTATATTGAAAATTGTGTTATAACATCTAATAAACTAAATTAGAATTTTAAAAAAATCTATTGACAACCTAAATACTAGATCTAGGGAAATTTAAGGCAAAATAAGGGCAGTTGTTATCAACAACAACCAGTAGGTTTATGTCTTTAAAAAGTAGACTTTATCAAGCATAATCACAAAATATAGAATTAAAGGTGAGTCAACAAAATGTGGATACATTTAAATGACTATTAGGTATGATGGTGTTCTGAGGGGTTTAGGATATACCTAAACATAAAAAAATATATATGGCCATAATAACATAAAAACACTAAAGGTAAGTTAATCAAAGGACTCTCAGTTTCTAAGAGTCCAAGGAAGTAGTCAAAGTAATTATTAAGTTTAGCTGTGTAAGAGGGAAGATGAATATTATAATCTTTATGAATTGAAAATGAGTGTGGAAGTAAAGTATACAGAAGGAGAAAAGACATAGTATTTAATACATTTGACTAATCCAATAAAAAAGAAACCATGGAGGGAGGAAGAAAGACTTATGTGACATGGAGGGAGAGAAGCCATCAGCAGCTCTGCACGTCCATGATGCCTTTAAACCACATCAGCAACCAGTATGGCAGGATGGCCCTGTAGACGTAGCAACATCTTGGCATAACCATCTGCTCTCCAATTCGACTCAACCAGAGGGATCCCACTCACAAGACGGATATCGTGCCTAGTATTGGAAACCTAGATAAGTGCTCAGTGCTAGTGACACCATGGTGACTGAAATTTCCTAAACCAGCATAATCCCTCACAATCTATAAAAATTTGTCCTATATACTCAGATAAATGCAGTCTTTACACTTGTGGCATTCAAACATATGAAGACTATAGATTGTGTGTGTGTGTGTATACACACGCACACATATATATTTTTAATATATATAATTTTGTGACAGTATCTGTTGGATCTTTCTCTCTATACATATAAACATAAATATATTAAAAATCTTTTTCCTTACTTCATTTCCTTGCATTAATGGCATTTTTGTTTGCTTATTGGTTTTTGTTTGTTTATTGTTTTCTTTGTTTTGGTCCTGGGACTCAAACTCAGTGTCTAGTGCATGCTGGTACACACTATGTAAGCAGGCCCCAGGCCCTTTAATGTTATATTAATAAACAAATATTTAATTTGAACACCATCAAATTTATCACTTTTTCTTTCTAAGATTAGTGATCTTTTTGTCACATAAAAAGAAATGCTTGGTTACTCAAAGTCCATCTTATTCTACTTTATTGAATGGTTTTCTTAATTTTCATATTGAGAGCTGAAATTGTTTTGTATGTTATAGGGCTTTTTGTTTTATTTGGAGTGAATTACTTGGCCCAGAACAATTTTGAGAGATAATAGGACTACACACAAAAGTACTACAGTGAATAATTCTATTTTATAAAGTCAGAAGAGGTAGAGAGGGCATTACCAACTCATCAAAGGATAAAAGGAAAAATCCACGAAGAGGAATCACAACTCTGAACATTTTACACACCAAACACATGGGCACCAAAGTTCATAAAAGAAATACCACTACAACTTAAGTCACATATTACCACACACTGATAGTGGGTGACTTCAGTACCCACTCTCACCAACAACAGACAAGGTCATCAAGACGAAAACCCAACAGAGAAATGCTGGAGTTAAATAATGCCATAAGTCAAATGGACCTAGCAGAAATCTACGAAACCTATCACCCAAACACAGAAGAATATATTTTCTTCTCATTTGTGGCAGAAATTGCTCAAAATTTGGCTATGTACTTCCACACAAATTATCAACAGGTGCAAGGAAAGTGAAATAACATTCCGCATTGTGTCTCACCTCCATGTCTTAAAACTGAGTATCAACAACAGAATGTTTACAAACTCAGAGAAACTAAACAATTTACTCCTGAATGAAAAATTGGTCAAGAAAGAAATTTAAAAAGAAATGTAAAACTTTCCAGTATTGAATGAAAATGAAAACACAGCATGTCCAAACCTACAGGACACAGGGAGGTGTAAGTACATAGAGGAAAGTACATAGCAATAAACATACAGAGGGACCTCCTATTAGCAACTGAGGGGTACGCACTTGAAAGTTCTAGAACAAGAAAAAAAATACCAAAAGAGTAGATGGCAAGAAATAATCAAAATCAATAAAAAGTATTAAAAATGCAAAGGATCGGTGAAACCAGGAATTAGTTCTTTGAGAAAATTAGTGAGAATGACAAAACCTTAGCCAATTTAACTAAAAGATAAAACTCAACTCCAAAGCAATCAAGAACTTAGACTGCATACCCTGAATCTTATAGAAGGTTTAACTCATTGGCACTGGAAAGGACTTTCTGAACAGGACACCAATAGCACAGAAACAGCCATGGATGAGAAGTGTCGCTATGTTAGGATACAAAAAGCCCTCTGGGTATATGCCCAAGAGTGGTATGGCGAGATCTTGAGATAGATCTATTCTCAGATTTCTGAGGGACAGCCACAATGATTTCCATAGTGGTCATACAAGTTTGCAGTCCCTGCAGCATCTATTCCGGATAGTCAGAAATCAGAAACAGCCTATATGTCCACACATAATGAAAATGGGGTATGTTTAGTCAACGGACTACTATACAGCTGTTAAAATAAACTAAACTGTGTAGGTGACAGAATGGAGTTAGGAAAAAAATCATCTGAGTACAGTGCTACAATCTGTAATAATCACAGTGGATGGATACTGAGTGGCTGGGGAAAGAGAGGCTCTCCCAGGGAAGGGGAAATAGAAACATTGTTATGAAGAGAAAAGGGGGAGAGTGGAGTGGAAGGGTTAAATGGAGAAGGTGATCAAAGAGGGTAATGAAGGAATATGGGGAGGGACAACTAACATTAAAGACAATTTGAGGGCTGTAGGAAAACTTAGTACTGTAGAAACCTCCTAAAATACATACAAATATGAAAGAAACATAAATGGAGTCACCAAACAATGGGGGAGACAAAGAATCAACTAGACATGTGCCACCCAGTGAAACCTCCAGCGCCAGGAATAGGTTATATAAAATTGAGTCACTGGCCAAAGGTGCCCATGAAAACCCCCAAATATATCAAGCTATTAGAAAATCTACTGTTTGCTCTCTGCAAACTGAAGGTAAGACTATTGTTGAAGACAAACTTTATATATTTCACTGAACACAGAGAAATCAAGCTGTTCCTACTAGAGGCTTCATCCCTGCTGATTAGTGTTTATGGCACCTGAAGTTACACTGCGTGCTACCAGCTACAAACCTTACAGACTGCAACGGTGGCCTGCATGCAAGATATGTTAGTACGGCAGTGACACAAACACTTGGGTGTAATTAACCAATATCTGCTTAGACTTAAATCCCACTCCATGAGATGGAACCCATGCCTAATAATGACTGGGTAGTCAAGAATTTGAGACTAGATTGACCATGGACCTAGGAAGAAACCGAAGACTGTTGCTATTTTAGAAGAACATAGTTATAAAATTACTCCTAACGACATTCAGATATGCCCATAGATAAGTGGTTTGCCCAGCCACCATCAGAGAAGCCTCCCCTTGCAGTATATGGGAACTAATGCAGACAACTGCAATAGAACAATATGCAGAGTGAAAGTCTTTGGTACGTCTAGTCCTAAATGGGATGTCTCCATCAAACCCTTCCCCTCAGGGCTGAAGAAGCCATGAGGAAGGGGAGGTAGAAAGAGCATAAGAACCAGACGGGATGGAGGACTCCAAGGAAACACTATCCTCCAGATACAGCAGGACTGATGAGCACAGGAACTCACAGAAACTGTGGCAGCAAACAGGATGGGGTCTGAACCCAGCACTAAGAAGAGGAAGCAGACACGGGCACCCACCTCTATTAAAAAAGCTATCTGACATTTGTTCCTGGATGCAAAAGAAAAACTAGTCTTCTACAATGAGATCTCACTAGGTATATTAATAACTCTTTAGTGTAGGCCCCATGGCCAGAAGTAGATGGTCAACGCAAAATAAACTCAATAGCATGTTTTCTTTCTCTTCTTTGAATCTTACTGTTCTTTGTATATTGTGGGTTATGGCTTTGTGTTTGGTTGGTTGGTTTTGTTTTTGTTTTTTGTTTGTTTTTTAAAGAAAGAGAGGGGAGAGAGAGAAAGGAAGGAAGGAGGGAAGGGAGGGAAGGAGGGAGGGAGGGAGGGAGGGAGGAAGGAAGGAAGGAGGGAAGGGAGGGAGGAAGGAAGGAAGGAAGGGGAGAAGAGGTTGGTTGTAGAATTGGGTTGATGGGAAGGCGTGAGAGTCTTGGAAGAGTTGTTGGAGGAGAAAGTATTATCACAATAATATTGTATAAAATTTTACAAAAGAAATCAATTTTGAGTAAAGCCCCTTAGAATCATCTCACTTTAGTTTCATAAAAAGCTGAGATTACAGGGACATGCTCCTAGTTCAACCTCAGCCTTAAACTGTGAACAGTTCTGTAGGTCTCTTTTTTCCTCCCAGAACAATAGAATCTTTGTACAAAACTATCTCTGCTATTTTCTTTTTACCCCTTGATAAAGAACACCCCTTACCAACACTCCTTACATTTGGCTTACTCAACAGTTAAGAGCAGGAGAAATAAAGAGGGAGCAGATGGCTCAGCAGCAAAAGTTCTAGTCTCATGAGCCTGCTGACTTGAATCTAAACCACAGAAGTCACGTAAACAGCCAGATGCGGAGACAGGGACCTAGAACCCCAGCATTCCCTTTGTGACAGGAGAGGAAGCACAGGAACATGAAGAAAGTCCCTGCTTCACCAGGAAGAAAGAGAAACCTTGTCCTCAGACCTCTGCTTGCCATGGTGTGCGGGCGGAGGGAGAGGAAGAGAGACAGGGAGAGAACATGTCTCTGTGGGCTTTTTTTCTTTGTCACTGAGTTAATACAGGAAAGTAAATGAAGACACATTTGGTCATTATGTATGTTTCCAGAATGCCCTTGGTCATTATGTTTCTAGAATGCCCTTGGTCATTATGTTTCTAGAATGCCCTTGGTCATTATGTTTCTAGAATGCCCTTGGTCATTATGTGTCTAGAATGCCCTTCGTCATTATGTTTCTAGAATGCCCTTCGTCATTATGTTTCTAGAATGCCCTTGGTCATTATGTGTCTAGAATGCCCTTGGTCATTATGTGTCTAGAATGCCCTTGGTCATTATGTTTCTAGAATGCCCTTGGTCATTATGTGTCTAGAATGCCCTTGGTCATGATGTTTCTAGAATGCCCTTGCCTTCTTTGTGTATTAGAAGCAAGTTCCTGTCTGAATGGAAAGTGCAGCACCTCAGAACCCTGAGTATCCAGGTTAGATACCCTACACGCCCGTCTTATATTTGCTTTGCTTTCAGTTTTCCCACACGTCATGGGCCCACCAGCACTCTGATTGTGGCAAATGTAAACATTTATATACAAATGAGAAGCAAGGGGCAGAAGACAGTGCAAATCTTATGTTCTGGTCCAGTCTCCATCTTCCCATCAGTCTTCATGTAGTAAATACAAGATCAAATATAAAATTAATAATAACAATAGAAATAGTGACCATTAATATCTGCAACAGGTCAAATGGTATTATCAAAATCACATAGCTAGGTCCTTACCCCCCCAAACATTTGAATGTGGTTTCAGAAAGTTCCGAATACTAAATATGATCGCTTTGATCATCCGTTTGGGCCGAGGTCTGATGATAAAATACACAGAGGAGAGAAAGAGTAAGAAATCCATGTGAAGACAGAGGCAGATCCTTGGCTTAAAAAAACCATGGGCCCACAGGGGGCGGGGCATGGATCTCCCTGGGGTGGGGAAATAGAATAGACTTTGAGGGTGGACTGGGAGCAGGTGAGGATGGGAACAGGAGGGATTAGGTACAGGGAGAGAATACTGGGAGAGATAACTGGAATTGGGGGCATTTCAGGGTGGAGGTAGAAACCTAATGCGATGGAAACTCCCAGGAATCCATGACGGTGACCCTGGTGAAGATTCCTAGTAAAGGAGGACATGGAACCTGAACTGACCATCTTATGTAATCAGAGCAGTGTCTAGTGTCATCATCACCAAAGAGGCTTCCTCCAGCAACTGATGGGAACAAATGCAGAGACTCACAGCAAATCCTTAGGTGGGTTATGGAATCCTGAAGAAGTAGGGGAGAAAGGATTATAGGAGCCAGAGGGTCAAAACTCCATAAGAAAACAGCCCACAGGCTCACCTAAGCTGGGCTCATAGGAGCACACAGAGACTGAACCAACAATCAGGGAGCCCGTGCGCGTGTGTCTGACCTAGGTCCTCTGCATAGATATGGTTGTGCAGCTTGGTCCTCTTGTGCTACTGCGAACGTGGGAGAAGGGGCTGTCTCTGACTCTTTGGTCTGCTTTTGGGACCCTGTCCCTTCTACTGGGTTGCCTTGTCCAACCTTCATATGAGGGGAAGTACCTGGTTTTATTATAATTGGATATGCCATGTTTGGTTGCTATCCCTGCAAGGGACGCGTTTCTCTGAAGAAAAAGGAAGAGGAGTGGATCTGTAGCAGAAGGAGATGGTAGAGAGGAATCGGGAGGCAAGGAGGGAGAGGAGACTAATGAGGATGTAATGTAAAATATGAGAGAGATAAAAGCAAGAGCTCAGAAAAACACTGGTGGACAGGTCAACATTTTCTTTGCACTTCCTAACCCTTAAAGGGTCTCTAGCAAGCCTCATAATCCACTTAAGAGAGTACACACAAAACCACTTTTTCCATAAAGAATATACAGAATTTCAAAATAAAAAGTAACTAAATGTTCTCAATTCCAGCCGTACCTCTGCTTAGCTTCCCAATAATCATTTAGTTATTTATAAATTGCACAATGTATATTGATTGGTTTACTCATTTTTGCTAGGGAACAGTGATCTGTGTTTGATCCACATCTGTTTTACAGTATATGTTCCAAAATGGAACACAACCATGTCTTCAATGTGTGTATGTGGATATATATGACTTATTCGGTGATAAGAGTAAATTTATTGTCTTTTTCTCACCTTGGAATACCTCACTAATTTGTAAATGAAGTGATTTCTTGACACTATACTGCTGTGTTCATTTTTCTACAGATGTAGCTGGAATAAGCCAGATTCTACAGTTATCCACATCATCTCCCAAAGGCTCTAGAGGATTTTAATTCATTTAAAACAATGGGCGGTGCAGTGAAAAGAGAATATGTTATGTGATTTTCCTTATGATGTTTTTTTAGTTAGTTCTTGTATAGGACATGGTTACATGAATACCATGGAAAAATCTAGCAGTCAGAGGACAGCTCTCACCACATGACAGGTATCAAGGTCAGGTCATCAGGCTTGGTGGTGGGACCTTCACTCCATGAGCCTTCTGGTCTATCCTCAAATGGAGAATTGTGTGAGCAAGTGTAATCCAAAACAGTTAAATGCTGCTGGCAGCCTTCCTTGAAAAGGTAAGATTTTTGAAAAAAACCTGACAGGTTATAAAGGACAAATACTTGTAGGTAGAGTTTCTGTTCCTCCTGGTCACGCAGCCGATTAGCCCCAAATAAGCACAAAAAGACATATTAATGTATAAACTGTTTGGCCAGTGGCTAGGGCTTCTTATTGGCTAGCTCTCTCTTAATTATTTTCCCATAGTTACTAATGTATGTATTTCTACATGTCCTTATCTTAACAGAGAATGCCTGGCATGTCTTATCTTCCTGATCTCTCATGACTTCCCTCTCTCTTCTTCTCCTTCCTCTTGTAGCCCCGCCTATACTTTCTGCCTAGTTACTGGCCAATCAGTGTTTTGTTCATCAACCAATAAGAGAAACGTATATAAAGAAGGACGCCCCTCATCAAATACTTGCAGTCGTTTTCTTCAGGAGTACTTGGGCAAAGCTCAGATTGGAAATGAGGATGAAGGAGGGTGAATCATGGGTAGCATCCCAGCTACCTTCCTTTCTATTGGATAGAGACACACCAGGAATTCTAGTGTTATTAAATGAGCAAGACATTTAGCACTGACAGGAAGGATCCCAGGGCTCAGAGTCTTGACACATAAACATCTCAAACAAGACCTTGCTAGCCTCCTCCCTTTCAAAGAAATGAGTACTTTCCATGCCATCTTATGCTGAATGTTGAGGGTATTAGGCGTGTTGATTCTTGTTTGGTTTGCTTATTTATTTCCCTAAATAAACACGTTGTTTTTCATACTCATTAACAAAAGAAATCATCTTAAATGAAAAGGGCAGAAAGCCTGAAGAAAGACCGGGGGAGTAACTTCCCCCATGTTCTAGGTTTACGTACAGCCCTCTGCTAGACACTAGTCCACCAAAGCACACAATTTATAGTTTTGGCTTCCCCATTTTTAGATTAGAACCTATAACTCAGACACATTATATGGTTTTCCTGGGTCACCTGCTGATAAGCAGGGACACTAGGATATGATTTCAGTTCTCACTGATACACCATCCAACCATATGCCCAGGTTGTTGGTAATAGTAGGACCTCAAAGGTTTTGTCTACCCAGGCTCTCTTCACATGGCTGAATGGATTCTAAGCCATGAGTGCAGAGACTGGAGCTAACATCATGATCAAGACACAACCTCACAGAAATGGACCATTGAGTTAGCCGTACATGACTCAGGAAACATCGCCTGTTCTCTCATCTGTGGATAGGGTAGTTATTTATTCATTAGTTTTATTATCTTTTTGCTTATTTCAGATGTCACAAAAGAGTAGCCTGGGGGCCATATTTGATTCACAGACAAGTTTTATTGGACTTTCCCCATTCTTAATTTTGCACTGTTGCTAACATTTAAAAGTGTTGGCTGCCAGCGTTTTTAAAATAGCAAGAGCTTTTCCAGGTAAAAGTCAGATTTCCCGCTTGCCTTGGAACTTCTGCAAATCTGGCAGTGTTGGGTCTCAATACCCAATTCAAGGAGTAGATGCAGAGGTAGGCACTTTGAAAGGAACTGAGCTGTCAGGCTCACAACTGGCTCATTCTGCTTAGTTATCCTCCCTTCCTGCACGGCTCCAAAGCACTGTGAAATATGTATAGTCTGCTCAAAAACAAAAATGCATGGAGGTGTTTCTAAGCTGGAAGCTGAATCAAATGGGCAAGATCCTTAACAATAGGAATCTCGATGTTTCCAACAAGACTAAGAAATTCTATGTATTCCTTTCCTTCTGTGTCTAGAAGCCTTGAAAATCAAGACTGTAGAGTAAGACGTCTTGTCTCTACTTGGTAGTCTGAGAAATAGTCAACAGCCTTTGTTTGAACACCTCAGGGACACCTGCTCATTTTTCAAATGGCTACAACCCTCAAAACTTTTCAGTGAACCCAAATCTAAATGGCTTTAAACATATAGTTACTGCTGGTGTAAACTTAAGGAAGTTAAAAATCGATGTGAAAGACAGTGACCCAGTCCTTTCAAATAAAGCTTGAATACAGCAGGGATTGGTATTAGAACTGTTTATGAGAGCTCTACTTATACAAAAGCAGGGGAAATTTGGCAGATAGAAAATAAAATTAATTAATAAAGCCCCCGAGACCCCTTTCCAGCTAAGCATTATCAGCTAGAAGGTTTTCCAAACAGAGTTGACCACAACATTCCCATCTCCATAAAGCTGTCTCCTGGCTTCTGGTTAATTAAATGCCAAAAGCCAAGCAAAGTGAAAAATATGAGTCCATGAGAGCTAAACAAAAGATTAAGGTAAGAGGCCTCCTAAGTGAAGCGTAGTTCTGTTCCTGGACCAAATAAATTCATTTCCAGATTCCAGTAAAACACAGCAAACAAATCAAATTCTACAATTTCCATTTTCTGGATAGTTTAGCAAGAAAGTATTACTCATCCTGACGTTCATACATGCCTACAACTCCTGGAACTTTTCAGTGAAATTGAATCCAAATGTTCCTTCCCATAAAACTTGCCATCTACTGATTCAAAACAGAATTCGATGTCAGCCTGGCACCACGTCAAGGAGCTATGATCATTAATTTTTTCCCACACTGTGTTCACTATACTTCTTCCCACTTCAGGTAGAGGTCATCTCATTCTATTGATTACAAGTCTGTATTCTGGAGAACCTGGTTCATTGGAATCGCAGTTTTGGAGTTCATAGGCCAGGTGTGAGAACTTTCCCTCCCAGCATTAGTGAAGAAGCTTGATCACATGCTCTTGTTTCCTACCTATTAGACTCTACCTATTAGAAGTTAGAGGCTTGATGAGCAGTTCTTGCAGAATGGTGCTCAGGGGAGGCAAACAGTTCCTCAGGAGCTGCCAGCAGGGATGTAATTGGTACGAAATGGAAATGAACAGTAGTCTCTCACTCGGACGTTTTCCCCTCTCTGACCCTGGAGTGTAGGCATAGGTGGTCAGAGGTATGCCACTTATTTCTCTTCTCAGTGGGTCCCTCTTGTTCCTTTGACTATACAAAGTCAGAGCTACATTCTAAGCAATAGGACAGAGTCAGGAAGAGGGAGGGGGTAGGTAAAAGAAAGGGAGGGAAGAGAGGAAATGATAGATTAAATAATAGATAGGAGATAGGAGATTGATTGATTGATAGATAGGATAGACAGACAGACAGATAGATGATAGATTTTCTATAATAACCCAAAGTCCCATGAGTCAGCTAAACCAAAAAAGACAGTTTATTCTTCCTTTTGTCTAGATTTTACTCCTAATGTAACTTGTTTTTGGAAGTTACAGTAAGTTAAATTGTTCATTAAGAAAATAATGATCAAAAGACATTTTTAAAACTCAAATATTAATTTTCAAATGTTGAGACCACTATTTCAATATAATATAAAATCATGACACTAATTCTTTTCTAAATACATTTTAAACAGTGACAATATTAGGAAAGAAAAGCACCTAAAATCTCCCACTCTACCACAATTATTTTAATTCTTACACATGGTATTTCATTAGCTTTAAAAATAAAATTTTAAATTCTTAGACAACTATACTTGATGTTTCTTAATGTCATCAAAAACCAGTCTCAGAAAAGACATGGTTGTGAAAATTTATGAGGCTGTTTATCAATGCACATAACCATTATGTATAGTATCTGTATAATTTCTTGTCTGTGATAACATGCACAATCACCGGCCTTGAGCAAAACCATGGAGTAAAATGTATGTCAAATCAGAAATGAGGAATCCCAGACATATCAACAGAAAGATTTGTTTCCACCAAAGCCTTTTTAAAAGAGATACATAATCATATACCCAACAAAGTGTTCTTTTCAAATATGTGCAAGGCAACAAAAATCTCTTCCAGTCTTATCTCTGAAGGTATCAAGAAAGTGATTATAATAAGATGAGGTGTAATATGGATTGCTCCTGCTCTGAAGGCTAAATAGTGCACTGAAGGTTTGAACCATAGACAAGACCATTTTTATATAGCCCAGGGAAAAGATTTGAGTAGAAAAGACATTATGGTCCTGAGGTCTGTGTTGGTCTGCTTGTGTCATGGTTAACTTCCTTATGTCCACCCGTTGTGTCTGCCCATTACCTCTTGCCCAACTCCAAGATCTCAGAACAGGCTGAGTACTCTTTAGTCATAATATATTAACTCATCCATCTCACATCCAGCCTCATCAAAATGTCTTCTCTCCCCCTTGCCCCATCACAACTCAGTAAATGATATCCCAGATCTTCAGAATTCTTGTGTGACCAGTAATCGCCTTTCTTTTTTTCTTTTACTTTCATTCCTAAATAGTTGACCAAACGTCTTCATTGATAATAGCATTTTCACTTCTCTGGTCCAGAACAGTGGTAATGGCCTCCTGAGCTATTTCTGTCACCACCTTTTGTCACCCTACCCAGCACAGCCTCTTCTCAACACAAAAGTCAATGGCACAAGTCACATTGTTTCCACTCCTCTGCCCCAAGTTTCCACAGTTGCCTTCTGTATCAGTTACTTTTCTATCTATGTGATGACATACCACACCCAAAAACAGCTTAGAAGAGAAAAAAGGTTCATTTTAGCTTTTAGTTCCAGAAGGGAACTGTAGGAATGGCATGACAGCAGGAGCCAGAGGTCAGCCTACAGAAGAAACAGAGGGGGTCACATTTCATCAGCTCACAAAGGAAAGATAGAAAGATGGATGGATGCAGTCGCAAAAAGACAAACATGGTATGTACTCACTCATATATGGATTTTAGACATGGATCAGGATAGTGCCAGTCTGTGCTTCCACAGATAGAGAGTCTGGGAAACAGGAAAGAACCTAAAAGATATGCATATATGCATAGTACCCAAGAGAAGAGGATGGAGACAAGATCCTCTGAATGGATGGGGAACACGGCGAGGGGTGGGGGGGGAGTGGGACGTGGGAAGAAGAGAGGGGGTGAAGAGGAAGGGAGTTGGTCATGGGGGAACAGGAAGTTGAGGGGGTGGGGGTAGGATAGGGGGAAGAGGGAATCATAGGTTCGAAGACAGATCAGGCACCAGAGTGACCCCGAGTGATCTAAAGGGATAACACCAATTGGCAAGCTAAGCAATAGTGGAGGGACCACCTCGAATGCCCATCCCTGATAATGAACTTGATGTCTATAACCATCCGGGAGCCTTCATCCTGTGACTGATGGAAGCAGAGGCAAACATACAATTAATCACTGAACTGAACCCAAGGAACCCAGTGACAGAGAGAGAGGAGTGATGAGCAAATTGGCAAAGAATGGGCTGGCAAAACCAGCAGAGACAGCTGATCTGAACAGGGGAGAGCTCTTGGACCCCAGACCGACAGTGGGGAGGCCAGCATGGGACTGATCTGGACCCCCCCAAATGTGAGTGTCAGTGAGAAGGCCTGGGCCCTGAGCTGTGGATCAGTGTCTATCCCTGGTATACAAACTGTCTTCGTGTGCCTATAGCACAAAGAGAGATGCTCTCTCAGCCTGGACTCTTAGGGGAGTGCCTGGACCCTACCAAGAGTAAAATGACAGACTCTAGATATCCCCTATGGGGAAGGATTTGGCAATAGGGTGGGAGGGAGGGGGGGAGGGTAGTTCGGGAGGAGGGGAGGGAGAGGGAACTGGGATTGACATGTAAAACAAGCTATTTAAAATTAAAATAAAAAATGATAAAAAGATGGATGGATGGAAGGATGGATGGACGTATGGATGGACTGATGGACAGACAGATGACATAGTTGGTAGATAGATGATAGATTGATGGATAGATAGATACATAGATACGTAGATACATAGATACATAAATGGATAGATAGATAGATACATAGATACATGGATAGATAGATAGATAGGTAGATAGATACATAGATACATAGATAGATAGGAGTCAAGCTATACAATTTCAAAGCCCACCCCCAGTGATACACTTCCTCCAGCAAAGCTGCCCCCCTAAAGGTTCTATAACCTTTCCCGAACAGTTTCACCAACTGGGAAGCAAATATTCAGGTACATGAACTTAAGGGGGGACATTTCTCATTCAAACAAGTACACCATCTCATACAGAATAGAAGCCTTGATCCTTACAGTGGTCTCTAGGATCAGTGTTATCTGCACCCCAAGAACTGATGCTCCTCTGTGCAGCCTTATTGGTCTACACAGACTTCCAACCAACAAGAGTGGAGTGATACCTTAAAAGCCCTCCCTGCCTGTTTTAATTCCATTGACACACTCTTGTCATGACTTACTGGTTGCTGTTGAAAATCAAATATCAATAGGGTCAGGTGACAACTTATAAAAAGTATAAGCATCTAACTAAAATGAAAGTTAAGTAGAATTTTTTATTATTATTCATTGACAGATTATCTATAGGCAGTCCTGGATGGCCTGGAACTCAGAGATTCACCTGCTTATCTTTGAGATAAGACATACACCACCATAAAAAATAAAAAAGAACTTATGCTCCACCAATCCATAGCCAGTCTCACTGTTCTGGTCTACCAGCCATTCTCAAACATTCCAGACACACTGGCTTCCTGTATTCTTTGTGAATGTGCCAGACGTGTTCCTCCTCAGGAACGGTATATCTGCCTCATGCTCTCGTGGACCCTCGGTCCCCGGGAGATTACATGCCTGCTCCCATCTCTTATATTCTTTAGGTCTTTGCTCAAATTCCACTTCCTCTTTGAGGGGTTCCCAGTCCATCTAATTAAAATTAGTGTCTTTGTCCCCACTGCCTATTTAACTTTCCTCCATGATACCTATGAGCACTTGACAAACTGTACAGACTGATTGTATACCTATTTGGCAGTCCATGCTAGAGTTTAAGTTCCATGAGGTTAGGATTATTTTCATATCCCCCAGTGTCTTGCTTGGGGTTTCTATTGCTGTGAAGAGACACCATGGACCAAGGCAACTCTTATAAAGGAATACATTTAATTGGGTGGCTCACATGTCAGATGTTCAGTCCATGATCATCATGGTGAGACATGGCAGCATGCAGGCAGATATGGTGCTGGAGAAGTAGCTAAGAGTCCTGCATCTTGTAGGCAACAGGAAGTGGTCTGAGACACTGGGTGGTATCTTGAGCATATATGAGACCTCAAAGCCTGCCCCCACAGTGACACACTTCCTCCAATGAGACCCACACCTACTCCAACAAGGCCATAGTCCCTAATGGTGCCACTCCCTTTGGGGACCATTTGCTTTTCAAACCACCACACCCAGTAACTATCTCATCTAGCAATAGCTGATTCCTCAAAGAGTGAGTTATGGGTTAGTTGGATTGGATGGGTTGGTGAGTGGATAGATGGCAAAATATAAATTTGCTCATTTCACATTTCATAAGAATATTCCTTGCCTCTAAAAGTTATTACTGAGAGTTGAGGAGAGGGGTTCGATGGATAAGAGCACTGATTGCTCTTCCAAAGACTGAGGCTCCAGTCCCAGCATCCATGTGGAGGGTCATATAGTGTAGCTCTCATTCTAGGGGATCTGATGCCTTCTTTTTGTCTCCATGGGCACTAGGCATGCAAGTGGTGCACAGACATATATGCAGGCAAAACACCGGTAAACATAAAATAAAATTAGTATTGAAATTAAAGGAAAATTATGTTATTAGTTTTAAGGTATAGATTTTAAAAGTCAATAAAAATCAAATGACCTACTGAACTCTCAGGGCTGGTAAGTGGAGAAAATAGTCTAGATGCCAGCTCTCTGACAAGTGAGTGGTGGCTCTTCCTATGCTGCTATTTTTAAAACTCTCCTGAATTTAGTTAAATGCTAAATTCAAAAAGGAATAAGATTAAGTAAATGTTTATATGAACAATCACCTTTTTTTTGAACATTAGTGTCATGAATAAGCAAACTGAAAATCATGAAAACAAGAAAATTAATTTAATTTCAGTCAACACTGATAAAATTTCAACTAGAACAAAAATATTTTAGGCTATTACATTGATTGCCCCTAGCAGACGATACTGGTATTTGTCTCCTCGGTAACTAGTATAAATTTCTGTACCTGCCTCACAGTTCACACCTTGGGTTTATCTTGTCTTTTCTCTACAGTTTTCTTTGTCTCAACACCCATGCCTGTCTACGGCATCCACAAATGCTATTTACCCAATTTCAGTTTTTCTCTTTTTATTCAAGCAGAAGAGCTCATATCTTAGGGGCTAAATCTTCAGGCACTGGCACAGTGTTTATTCATGATTTTCAAAACACTCCTTGTCACTCTATTATATAAGAGACCTCACTGTAAATATATGGCTTTGCCTCTACACTGTGAAAGCAATGAATGAGAAGGCGCCACGGGCTCCCCGGATAGTAAGTCATTAACTTACAGCTATCAAAGCCTTCCTGAATTAACTCTTAAATCCCACCCTGCCCATTCTTACCTCACTTCAAGCTTTCTTACTTCTCTGTGATCATCAGAAGAAAATATAGGTTGCTTCTTAGGGGGGAAAAACAGTGAAGGTCTCCATCTGTAAAGTCGTTATCTAAATTGTAATATTTTGGACTAAAATGAGAAATACTATATCAACTGAAAAGAACAATGAGCTTGGAATCATATCGGACCCTGCTAAGTTCTATGGCATTGGCCAAGTCATTTAACCAAAGGGTATTCATTTTTGCAACATAAAATTAAGGAGATTGTAGTAGACCCATGTAACTGGAGGTTCCTTGTCCCACCAGGTCCCTCTGCTGATCAGCCCCAAATAAACACACAGATGTTATATTAATTACAAAACTGTTGGCTGATGGCTAGGGCTTCTTACTGGCTAGCTCTGTCTTAATTACTAGCCCATTTCTATTCATCTATGTATTTCTACACGGCCTAGTCTTATCAGACAACTCCTAGCACTTCCTGTCTTCCTGGTCTCTACATGGCATCCCTCTTCACGGTCTCTCCCTGCATACCTTTCTCAGAATCCTTGTCATCTCCTAGTTCCACCTATGTTCCTGCCTCTATTGGCCAAACAGTGTCTTATTCATCAACTAGTAAGGAAAACATATATTCAGAGGGACAACCCCCATCAGACCCATCTTTCCAAGTTTTGTGTCCAACAAAACATTAGTTTTGTGTAATATTAAGAAAGAGCTATTTCATTTCATTCAACAGAGATTTATTGATTGACTACCACTTTAATTAGATGAGCCAGGATACATAATCTTGGATGCTATTTAGGTAGAGAGGGCCTCAGAACAGGAGGGGGCAAAGGGCAAGGAGAATACAATGACAAAACCAGGATACCAACCAATCGTCAATCAAACATCATGCCTCAGAAGCAACACTGAAAAGCTGTTTGGGAATTTTCAAGGGGTATTTAAAAAGCAGTCCAGAGACATGTTATATGTCAAACAGAATAAGTTACAAGGATTCTAAATAAAGACACTCTGGTAGAATTCCTGTAAGTCACCAACAGAAGCAGGGGAGTAAGGTCACATACAAAGGAAGGAGAACAGACTGCTGATTTCTAAAGAACAACAAAATCTTCATTACAGTGGATGGAATAAAAACCTTTAAAATTGCCAAGAGGCCCAGGTGTGCTTATAATCCCAGCACTCAGAGGCTGAAGCAAGAGGATTGCTCTAAGTTCAAGGTAAGCCTGTACTACATAATAAGTTCCAGAGCAACCATGGATAAATAGATCATTGCTCAAAAAAAGTATTAATTATCTTTCAAAGATGAAGCAACAGTAAGGACAGTTGTTTATGTATCCATGTGAATTCACTACATCTTTTACTACTAGGGAATGAGCCCCCAGGCAGAAGCTGAGAGTGGGAAGGAATGAAGAAAGCTTATATCCAAGAATGTCCCCTGCAGGTGAGTAATAGAGTGTGTTTTAGTAGACCCCTATATATAGCAGCCAATGGGATGATAAACGGAGTTTCAAAATAACCTGTACTACTAAGAAGACAGACTAAGTTTTAATTTTAGGTTTTAATACTGTAAATGTATTTGGGCAAAGCATCCCAGGGTGAATACTGGAATAAACAACTCAGGTGGCTTCCAAGGAGAAGAAAGGAAGATGCAAGATAAAACTGTCCGTTCAGTCGAGAACAAGATAAACTACCCGTTCAGTCAGAACAAAGGCAGAAGAGGCCGGGGAAAACAACAACGACAACACAACAAGCCCGGAGATAGTCCCAGCACGCCGAAGTCGTTTGGAATGTTGGCATGAGAAACGGCCATCAAGGAGGTAATGAAGGCAAACGCGACCTGGCATTCCTAGGATACTAGATAAATAAATAGCAAGTCAGCTCCTACCCAGTGCCAGCGTTCAGGGCCGTGGTTTAGAGACACTCGGGTAGATGGGGTTATGCAGTTGGAAAATTCTACCTTTGCCCTCGCATTTCGCTCCCTTGAAGTCTTGAACGTGAACTCCCATCCCCTTATCAGCGCTGTGCACTTCCTTCTAGGTGTGTCGGCTAAGGTGCCGCATCTGTAAACCACTGTTGTGGAGCGTGTCTGTCGGCACGCTAGAATTTCCCCATTTCCCACAGGGTTAGGCAGCAGCCGTTTTAATTTTTCACTTCACTTCGGCATTCTTGAGTGCTACTTAGCACATGAGATTGTATTTTATGACTGCCTTGATCAGCAAAGGGTTTGAGTTGTGCCAGCCCTCTCTACCAGATCCCCAGGCAGAACAGCTGCAAAACTTAATCTCGCCTTTGGTAATGAATTCATTCGTCTCATTTGTATGCAACTCAGGCCGACTAACCACAACTTTAAAGGAAAATGAGGGCTGATCTCTTTAAAGAGAGCGAATATGGAGCAGCCTGATCCCTGAGAGGCTCTGAGAGATTGAAGTTGTTCCGAGTCTCACCCCCAGGCTTTTACAAGCATAGAGCCACACAATCAGGAAGAGATTTGACCATCCTGTCAATCAAAGATGCTGCCAGCAAACCTCCCTCATTGCAATTGATTAGCCCAAGGCACCTATCTGAGGAGAGTAAAAAGAGCACCACTAGAAGTCAGCTCTGTTCGGTCTCTTAATCTTTTTGAGTCTCAATTTACTCATCTGTGAAGAAGGAGGATTCAAACATAATCACCTACCTACCAGCCTGATGTGTTAAGCTTTCATGGGCATCAAAATTACCCAGATAAATTATCTACTGACAGATGGCCGAGCCTACCTCCACAGTTTCTGATTCAGTGTTTCTCGGGCAGATCCTGTGAACCTTCATTTCTAGCAAGATCTCTCGCTGAGGCCGTTGACGCAAGACCACACTTGGAAGCCCTGCTCTGTGAAGGTCTCTTCCTACTGAATGACTGTACTCTGAAGCACTGAAAAATTCAAATACAGGATATACTTAATATTAAGTGAATATGCAAAGCAATTTCTGATAATTTGCATAAGCATCACGTGCATTATCATACCTCATTAGTGCACTGTAGATAAGAATCATTTGTAACGCTGAAAATCTGCCTTCAACAGTTAGTAAGCAGCCTTGGCACACACACAATTTACTTTTCTCAAGCAAAAATGCCCTTCACAAAATCTGTTAAATGTGCAAGGCTGACCCTTTACTGCGTACTGTGTGTACGCAGTAAAAAGAGTCACTTTTATGTTCATAGGTACCAGAGAAAAAGTTCAGCTCAGGTATTTATCTGTCTGACCAGCTCTCTCCTCACTCTTAGAATCCTTTATATATTTGGATAAAAACTGAACTGGGTTCTATAAAATTCATAAATTACTGCAAGTGACTTTTATCAAATTGTTTCTCAAATCCAATTGTTTTTTAAAGAAAAGGGCCGGGCAAGGGCATGGCTCAGTGCGAGCTGCTGTGCTCCGTTGGTGGTATAGGGCAAGAGGATGGCCGGTGGGGAAAACCGATACTGAAAATTCACCAGGACCGCTCGTCTGTGCATCTTCTCCCCACGGGTAAAGATCAGATCTACTCATATTAAGTCTAAGACTGCAAAATCCACATGAAGAAAATCCCGTGGATCACATCCGCCTAACAACAGCAACAAAAAGCCAACGCCACGAACAAAACAACTGCTGTTCACAACATTCTTCACAGCTCCCGGCACACAATACTGATGACGGCTCTAGAAGGGAACGTTGATATAATGACCTGAAGACCAGGACTCTCCTACCACCAGGTAGAAATGGCTGTGCCAACGCATTCTGCCATCTGGAATGGCAACTCAGGGTCCACAGCTCCCTGATGCACAGAAGATAAAGACCACATCTCCGGGCCAACGTTGTAAATGGGAACAAGAAGAAAGAAATTGAGTAGTTGCATGCTCTCCCAAGTGACTCTTTTTACGGCGCTGCTCATTTCTCCATCTGATTGAAATTCTATTAGAATATTCCAGAACTCCTTGAGGCTGGAAAGTCTTGGGCTACTGCATTCAATTGAACCACAAATACACATGTCTTAGTCTGTTCAGGCTGCTGTAACAAAATGCCATAAACTGGATACCAGATAAACATTAAATTTTTTTTGGACAATCCTATAAGCTAGAAAATCCAAGAACAAAGCTCTGGCTGTTCTGGGTCTACTTCTGGGTTTACAGGTGCTAGCGTCTTGCTGTTCTCTGACATGGTAAAAGGGATGAGGGTTTTCTCTTTGGCCTTTTTTATACAGACATTAACCCATTTTTTCCAGAGCAATGGATTCAAGACTAAACACCTCCCGACCACCCTACCTCCTAATGCTACCACCTTGGTTAGCTTTCAGCATCTAGGATTTAACTTGGGAGACAGAAACATTAGTCTGCAGTAATACTCTATGTCATAAACAGAGAGAAATTTTTGAAAGGAAAACAGCAAGATGTGGCACCCTAAAGAAGCTGCAGGATTTACAAGTCAAAAGTCCTGCCCCGTAAATTCCAGTAGAAACAGCATCAGAAAAGCCAGCCTGTGCACAGCTGACAAAGGTAATGTTATCTGGGGCCTTAGTACACTGTACCCACTTACGTGACTACGGCAAGGCACTTTTCCAAGATAACCAAGGGAGAAGCGACTTCATCTATTTCAGTAAGCACAGGGTCAAAACCCTGCTGCTGCGTAAGGGCTCTAAAATTAAACGCAGGCAATGCGGGGCTGAGAGGCATACCGTTAACTGTGGGGTGGAAAGCCTCGAGGCCCAGAGGCAGCCAAACCCTCTAGCTGCCATTTTTCTTCGTGCACAGCTCCATTGCCTTATAAAGGAGCCGGCAGGGCTCCAAACATGAGGTGTCGCCTGCAGCTGGCCTGCCATGGTTGAAATCCCAGTTCTGCCATAGAAGGGTGCTGACTTAGGCCAAGGCCCTCCAGTGTTTTGCACCTGTTTCCTCAACTACAAAATGTACCAAAGGGGAAATAAGTAGTTACTCGCCTAACAGCGTTTCTGCAAGATTAAAAGACTAACACAGTCAAATCGTGCCTGGCATAAAGTCAGTGTTATGACTAAGGTTTGCCTTTTGTGCTTTGTTCTGCAAACGCAGCAATGTCAAGGACTCAGTTACAGACAGTCACTGTGGACACTCTCCTTAAATCCCCTCACACAAAGGGTGGCACCTTCAGGACATTTTAGAGAACGGAACAGAGGGCAGAAACTTCTCCAGAGTGACTACCTGTCTGCAGAGCCAGAGTGACATCTCCCAGAATGCCTGCAGAGGTCAGCCAGAACAGCATTTGGAGTCTGGGACTCAACCTGTCACAAAACCTAAGCAGGAAACACTACCACAGAGCTTCGGCTAAGGTGCCCACCTAGCATGTGCTCCCTAATGCCCTCCCTCCAGGAATCAAGCCAGCCCTGCTTCAGAAACAGAGGCTGGCTAATTCCCAAGGCTCTAAACTATTAAGTGGCAGGAGTGTGACTTTCTGGCATGTGTGACTTGTGTCAGACACACCCTCTTTCCTCAGATCATGCTTTGTCTTCCATCCAAGGGCAGAGCTGAGAAACAGAAGTTCCTGCTGCTGGTGTCAGATATATGACTTGGAGGCGTCTTTTCACCTGTGACCAGCACCCTGTGGGGCTCAGCCACTGCTGTGGTGGCCACGTGTGTTACCTATACCCCCAATGGCAGCCTGATCTAGCAATGTGATAAATAATAAATAAATGAATAAATAATGTAAGCCGACCATGACCTAAAGCAACCAAGGGATGGAAGGGTTTAATTCATCTGCATTTCCAGGTCACCGTCCATCACTAAGTGAAATAAGGTTAGAAACTCACGGGAGGAACCTGGAGGCAGAGACTGTGGAGGCACGCCGCTTGCTTGGTGATTCACTCTGACCCGGCTCATACTCATCTAGCTTTCTTATAAAACCCGGAACCATCCGCCTGGGGATGCTTCTACCCACAGCAGACTAGGGTCTCCCGCATCAACTAAAAACATTCAAAACAGCCCTCCCAAACATGCCTATCGGCCATTATGACCCAGGCGATTCCTCAATATAAGCTTTTCTCTGAGGTGGTTCTAGACTGTGTGGAGTTGACAATTAAAGCTAATTAGGGCACGGCCCAAGTTTCTGGACTAGAAGTTTCTCCCCTGCGCTAGGGAGACCTTCTACCTAACACATAGTCCGATTGCTGGCCTCTTTGGCGCAGCCAAAATGATAGTCAAACCCCACTTCTGCCACTTCTCAGCTACGTGTCTCTAAGCAAAACTCCTGGGCTTTCAGTTCTGAGGACAAAGGTGCCTGGACTTGTGAGGAGGCTTGTATGAGATCAAGAGCCTAGCGCAGTCCAGCACAAACACAGAAGGCCAAGCCTGTGTTCAGCCAGGAGAATGGGAGTAGACAAGCGGATGGTCATGGAAGCTGTCTGACAGTACACGGCTCTCATTCCCTGCCACGGGTGTAACCATCCGCCCAGAAGCTTTAGTTCTCTTCTGGGGGCTAACAACCCCTATTGGTAATGAGAAAATTAAGAGGAAAACAACTCATTGCACATACGAGTGTGTGCGTGTGTATGCGCGTGTGTGGTGCATGTGCACGGGTGCATATGCGTGTGTGTGCATTATAAATGCATTTTAGGTGGGATAGTACTAACTGTTATCTGCATGTGTGGAGACCAGAGGTCAACATTATTTTTCTTCCTCTATCATCCCCACCATACTTTTTGAACCCAGAGCTCCCTGTTTTTGCAAGACTTGTTGGCCAGGGAATTCTAGGTACCTATCTATTTGTCTCTCCCATGGGAGTTTCAGGTGTCCGGTTGTCTGTAGTTACAGGCACATACCATCACTCACTGCTTTTAAAAGAAAATTACCTTAATTTTTAAGTGCTTGCAGTGCAACCACAAGCTTGTTTCTCCAGAAGCCATGGAAGTAGTGGGGGATGGGGGCCAGCAAAATGGCTCTGTGGGTTAAAGGCTGTCACTGTGCAGGTCTCATTGGTTCCTGGAACCCACATAAAGGTGGAAGGAAAGACTGTCTCCATAAAGTTGTTCTCGGCCTCCACAGGTACACCGCAGCATAGGGACTCCCCATCACACATACACAAGCTTGATAATAATGAATCAAAACACATTTAAAATGGTTCATAATGATCTATGTTTATTACATTAATAACGGGTAGGTGGGTGTCTACATGTACGCATGTGAGTGCAGGCACCCATGGGGATTGCCTGGATCTGGAGTTCCAACGGTTTGTGGGCTGCCTGACAGGGATTCTGGGAACTGAACTCAAGTCCTGGAAGAGCAGCAGTGTGTTCTAAACCACTGAGTCACCCCAGTCCCCAAACAATGTTACTCTTACTAAAACCTTTGCTTTTCAAGACGCTCATTTTCCCTGTACACTTATTAGTCATAAGAATTAATCTGCATTCCCATGCTGTGTGTGTGTGTGTGTGCAATCTTGATAGACTGAGTATTTTTCATAGACTATATATGTATCATATGAAACACAGATATACATGTGTGTGTTATATGTGTGTATCTACATATGTAGATGCATCTACAGGTGCACACACACGTGCATAATTTAAAGGCTTTTAGGACATCTACCTTTAGACCATTTTTAGGAACTCAGACGTGGGTTCCAGAGGAATTTCACTTTCTGTGAGTTAAGTATTGAACAACTGTACCTTCCTTTTTGGACTCAATTGTCTTTATTATCTCCTCAGGCTGAACTGGACTGTCAGGTCACACAGTTTTGTTGAATCAGCTCAATCTGTTCATTAAAGCCTTCCCATCTTTTCCACAGACGTGGGCTTAAGTGAGAGCAATTCAGACCTTATAAACTGGTGACATCCTCAGGTCCTCCAGGCCCTAGATCACTGATGGCCCCTCAGCCCACCCATGTCCTAAGACTTTATGAGAATGTTAATGATCAGCCCCTTGACACTACCTCTCCGCAACATTCCCAAGACCTTAGAATGGACAGAGCTGGGACATTGACATTCAGGCCTCATATCATCTACCTGCGGGTGTAACCAGCGTCCATTAACCTCACCTGAGTCATTATGCTCTGAAAAGACAGAAGGAAAGCCCCACTCGTTCAGAGAATTAGCTGAGGTTCTCCGGGGCATCTCACACATTACCTTATGAAGCTTACAATAAAAAGAAAGAGCAAGCAAAGGCCACAGAGTTTGGTTTTGCTAGAACTGTCTCCTGAACTATATAATAAGCTCTACTAGTGAAATGTAAAATGATAGGAGTTTGAGTATTTTACAAGAAAAATTTATACTCACAATAATTGAGCTGACTATATACACCTCCATCTTCACTATCTCCATTTCTCCTCGGTGACCCAGCTGTGCTCTCTCTCTCTCTCTCTCTCTCTCTCTCTCTCTCTCTCTCTCTCTCTCTCTCTCTCTCTCTCTCTCTCTCCCCCCTCTCTCTCTCTCCCTCCCTCCCTCTCTCTCTCTCTCTCCCCTCTCTCTCTTCGATTATTCTCCCTTTTTTCATTCCTCACTTTATTTTCTTACTGTTTTTTGTTATTCTCACATAGCATCTCACTAACAGATCCCAGATCACCCGATGTTTGATCCTCCTGCTTCAGCACCTTGAGTGCTGAGACTATTGGTAGATGCTGCTTCCAAAATGAAGTCTTAACCTGTCTTAAATCTTTGTATGTGTGGCTAAGTATTTGAGAGAATTTTTTAAATACAGAAATGCTGCGGATTAACCCTTCTTGTGTGCTAAATGTGCTGCCCTCATTGTTAGTAAAAAAAAAAAAAATGCTGATGTTCCAATAGCTAGGCAGGATTTTGGGGACAGAGAGACTGCTGGGAAGACTCAGAGGGGACTGAGTCTGAGGAGCCAAGAGCCAGACACGGAGAGGAAACAGGAGGTGCAAATGAAAGAGAGGTGACACCAAGTGGCAGAATGTAGATTAATATAAATGGGTTAATTTAAGTTGTAAGAGTTAGTAATATGCCTAAGCTATTGGTCAAGCATTTGTAATTAATATTAAGTCTCTGTGCATTTATTGGGGAGCCAGTGGTCCAGATGGAAAAGTCAGACTACAAATGGCCTCCACCATCGAACAACATTGATCTGCATAAGACCTGAGAAAGCTTAAAAAAAAAAAAAGATTCTACGAACACAAAAAAACAAACCAAGTGAAATTTCCTGATAACCATCTTTTCCTGGGCAGGCTCAAAACTAGCAACAAACAGAGGTATCCTTTAAGAGGTGGCTTCCTTGGCTTGGCGCTAGCAGCAAACACAGTGTGGTTCTCTTAAGAGGTCCTGCTACTCCATGACAGCATGGACCCAACAGCTTTCCCAGAGCTGGGGCAGTAACCATGGCTTCCAGCAGTACCTCCACCATTCAGCCAAGCTCTCAGGGAACCAAGCAGGGGGGAGCCATCAGCCAGCCACCATGCACCATCAAAGTGAGCAGTGCCTGCAGCTGCCATAGCAGTGTAAGATTCATCTCGTGTGATCAAAAAACAATACAGATGTTCAGTAAAGACAGATCCAGGTGGAAAAATATCTCTAAACAGGTTGCAATGTGTTTAAAAATATGCATAGACTTAGGAGAGAAAAAGGAAAGGGTAGAGACAGTTACAGATTAAAAAATAATTTAAAAATAACAAAGTCCATAAAAAGAATAAAGTAAAATAACAATTGCCATGTCTCGAAAAACAAAAAAATAAATAGAAATTTAAAAATAATAATAAGCCACATAAAGGTGGAAAATAGACAGAAAGTCTGGATTCTGTATGTTATTGGGTTGTCTTTAGATTTTCTGATTGCTAATAAAGAAATGACAGCTGCTAAAACACATTGGATTATGAAAACTCCTCAATTAAAACAACCTATCCTAGCAATAGTGGAGAGGATGCCTGAACTGGCTGTTCCCTGTAATCAGATTGGTGAATACCCTAACTATCATCACTGGGCCTTCATCCAGTAACTGATGGAAGTAGATGCAGAGATCCACAACCAAGTGCCAGACTGAGCTCTGGGAATCCAGCTGAAGAGAGGGAAGAGGGACTATATGAGCAAGAGAGGTTAAGATCATAATGGAGAAATCTACAGAGACAGCTAGTGAAGACTAATGAACTCAAGACCAACCACTGTGGAGACTCCGGGAGACTGAACTAAGCCCTCTGTATGTGGAAGACAGTTGTGAAGCTTGGGTTATCTGAGTGGACCCTGGCAATAGGACCATGATCTATCCCTGGTGCATGAGTTAGGTTGATGGAGCCCATTCCCTGTGGTGGGATGCCATGCTCAGTCTTAATGTCAGCAGGAGGACCTTGGTCATGCTGCAACTTAACAGGGCAGAGTTTGTTGACTCCCTATGGGAGCCCTTACCTGTTGGGAGGAGTGGATAGGGGTAAGCTGGAGGGGGGTAAGGGGGGCTGGAGGAAGGGTGAGAGGGAGAAATTTTGTTGGAATGTAAAATGAAATTAAAATAAATAAATTTAATAGAACAATATTTTGACTTTAAAATGGAAGTCAAAAGATATATTACTTCAGGGAAGAGATTTTGCTTTTTTCTCTACAGGAAATGAGAGGCTGTGGATTTATTCCAGGTTAAAGATGATCAGGCTTGATCAAGGAAGACCCCCTGAAAATCCTGACTACTGACAAAAAGAAATAAACCTAGAAGAACTACAAGACACATGATATATATTTTACCTGCTCAAACATAAAACAAAAAATCATTTTTGGCTACCTTGTATACATCACACAGTCTACACTTGTACCAACACAGCTATGTATGTTACCTTTAAAAGTTTATGTATTTTCGGAGCAAGAAGACCAGACACAGATGAAAACAAATGACCCAGGTGATCCAGCATCTCAAAGTGCCTCTATTACAGTCTCCTCAGATTCTGCATCCAGAACAGCTTCAAAGATGCTGGCTAAGATGGTCCAGCCTCACAGAATACTCCAGTCAGGAGTTGACAATAATCCCAAATTTTCTAAGGGTCCCCCAAAGATGCTAGTTGTCCCCACATAACAGAAAGAAGTATAGAATAAATGCACTCACATTCCCAAATTATGGATTTTGGATATTTGTCACCATTTAAGGAGGGTTAGATACAAGTTATCATGGTCAGAGAAAAAAACTAAACAAAGGAGTTAAATTCAAAGATCTCTTTCTAAAGAAAAATGGGGATTATAATATAGAAAAATGATGAGATAAAAGGTTAGATTATCAAATCTGCTTTAATCCAAAACACCTGTTAATCTCAAAATATTTTGCATTGCTATGGATTTTGGTGTATTGATACAAATTTAAAACTACTTTTGTTATGATGTTTCTACTCTGGGGTATTGTATTTATACAACTCATTTAAAATGTAATGTACAATTAAGAAATACAGATTAAGTCATCTATAATAGCCAAAACTATAGTCATGTTAGGTATGATTCCAAGGTCATACACAGATATATTTCAATATACATATGGTCTTCAAACACTTCAAAGGCCTACAGAATATGACATTTAACATGTTTAATAACCTAAGACTTTTCTTGACAGGGAGACACATCTGCTCCTGACATCACTGATTTGCTTCAAAAAAAGGATGGTGGGCATTGAAGAACCTACATAAGGAGTTTGCTCTCTTTATGGCAAAAGCTAGCCATTTGGGCAAGAAACTGCCCTTGCCTTGCCTGATGACAGTATGCTGCACAAACTGGACAAAGAAAAGTGACTGCCAAACTTTGCCAAGACAGGGTAGGAAGTCCTTCAAAATATCCTTGTTCACAAAAAGGTCTGTCAGATATTCTAGGCCTGTAGGCCAAAGATGGGTACCCTAACATTGCAAAGGACCCTTGGATGACTGTCCGGCAGCCAAATGTCCCTGTCATTAGTTAACATTGCACCCTTCTGGGGTCTTTGGCAGAGTTAAAGACTAAATAATTATACTTAAAGTTTTCCTTAGTCATGATAAAAAGTAAAGTAGATATAAAACTTTAGACTCACAAATGTATGACAGATAACAGAATATCCTTCTCTAAATTTGCCAAGTACAAATGGACTGGATATTGTAACTGTGATTCTTACTTGGTAACTGTTTTGCTATACTTTTACTATGCTAAAGTTAAAACCTTCCTTTTAAATAAAAAGGGGTAAATGCTGTGGGCTAATTCTTCCGTACACTGTGAAAATGTGCTGCTCTTGTTGTTAATAAAAGCTGATTGGCCAATAGCTAGACCTGATTTTTCAGGACAGAGAGAATGCTGGGAAGAAGGAGGGGATGGGGCGGAGTCTGTGGAGCCTTTAATGTAGCTCAGTGTAAATGGGTTAATTTAAGTTGTAAGAGCAAGTTAGTCATGTGATTAATATTCAGTCTCTTCACATTTATTGCAGAGCCGGCGGTTCAGATGAGAAACCCCAAATATAGAGAAAAATATGAGAAAATGAAGCAACCAGTCCCTCAGCATATTAAGCATCAGGCATGTGGCACAGACCACTGAAGACAGTGGGTCTTAGGTCTCTTTACGTCTATTTTGCAAAGTGCAAAAGCCACATTGCAACCTTCTTTGACTAATCTCACCTAACTTAGAGACAAACACTAGTGTAAATTGTGTGCTGGCTAGTTTTATGTCAGCTTGACACAAGCTGACACAGGAACCTCAATTGAGAGAATGTATCCATCAAATTGGCCTGTGGGGAAGCCTGTGGTACATTTTCTTGACTGATGATTAATGTGGTAGGCTCAGTTTCCTGTAGGCACTACCACCCCTGGGCTTGGCGGTCCTGGGACTTTGCAAGCCATGGGATCAAACAAGTAAGCTGCACTCCTCCACAGTCTCTGCACCAGTATCTGCCACCAGGTTCCTGCCTTGAGTTCCTGTCCTGACTTCACTTAGTGCTGGACTGTCACATAGAAATGCAAGATGAAATAAAACTTTTCTCCCCATGTTGCTTCTGGCTAAGGTGTTTCATCACAGTGACAGAAACCTAAGATAAGTTGTATCCCCCTCTTTGCTTTTATAACTTCACATGCATGAATATGTTTATTAAAAAACAATTTGGTAAGTATATATTGCCCCTTAGATTTATGTGAGTGGTGTCATGCCATAACAGTCTGCATTATAACATCATTAAACTTAAAAATAAGCCAGGAATGAAAATTTAACACCCCAAATTAAAGGTAATGGAGTAGATGCATAAGGTAATACTTTGAAGGACAAAACTGACTCACAACTGAGCGAGACCCACAACGACAGGAGTGGGCAGAGGGCATCCCCTGGAAAGAGGCGGTAGATGAGACAAGCATTGGAAGAGAAGGAATGGGTTCGAACACCACAATAGTGGAAAGGCATCAATGGGCAGCAACCTCACAAGCGGGAGGTTGTTATCTGAACACCTATGGAGTACACAGGCTAGTCCTGGCTGGAGAAGAGCAAAGCTATGGAGGACAGTAAGGCTAACACAGGGAGACTACCAATGCTAGATTGAACTTGCATAGTTACTGACATGGAGCACTTTAAAAATGCCCATGTTGGCAGTATTGGCACATGCCTTTAATCCCAGCACTTGGGAGAAATACGCAGGCGGATCTCTGTGAGTTTGAAGCCAGCCTGGTCTACAGAATAAATTCCAGGACAGGCTCCAAAACAATACAGAGAAACCCTGTCTTGAAAAACCAAAAACCAAACCAAAACAGCAACAAAAATTCCTCATGTCAAAATGGCTGTCTGTCCTGAGGTCCTAGGGAGCTTTAGTCTTCTCCAGCCTCGTGTCGTTGCACACCTGTTTCCTCAGCAAGACAGTCCCGAGGTTGTTCCCTCACCTGCATCTCACAGGGCTGTCTCAGACACGCCTGCCTGGGCATACTTCCCTGACATGCAGCATATGTGCCCCTCTAGGACCCGGCTCCCCTTCTCACACACTCTAGCATTATCCTGAGCTCCCCTCCAGCATAGACTTCAGGTCTGTGGTTTGTAATCTTTTAAATTGTCTTCCCCACTATATGACAAACTCATTGGTTAAAAAGGACTGTGACACATTTGTCTTTTTGCTCCAGGGTATAGCACAAAACCTGCTTTGTAGAGGTACTCAATTAATGCCTAAATGTACCAATTAATGTGTCAATTAATCAATGGTTAATGAGGAGGTTCTGGTTTTTTAATATTTTTGTGTAAATATTATGTACTTAGGCTAGGAAAATAATTATTTTCATGCATCTTGACTTTTAGAGCAGGTACCAGGAGAAAAAACAAATCATAGTCACAACACAAAAGAACTGTCAATAATATATGAGATTAGTCATATAAATTATGAAGTCAAGGAATTATTTATTCTGCAGCTGTGAAAAACTTCATGCCTTTCTGTCTACAGAAAAGAAAAGGCATAAGCACTTTGAGGTAACTAGCTGGAATATTTCAACCATATCATCTCCAAAAAGAATGTAGCATAGAAAGATTCTATAAATCATTTTACATTTCCCATAAAGCTCTTAAAATAAAAATCCACTCATCCACTCGTGGAATATATCTGTGTTTTCTGGTCCCACGAATGCTTAAACAAGTCAGATGTCCCTATTCTTACTGGAGCTCTCATGGGTGGGAAAATACAGGCACAAGATGAACAAGGGAACAAACGACAGTATCTGAGGGCCGCAACTACATGGAAGATTAAGAAACCGATGTAGAAAACCACAGCCAGTGAGGACCTGCTGTTGGATATGCTCACAAGCCCCCTCAGAGGAGATGTGTGACCCTGACCACAGAGCAGAGCTAACAGCACCCAAAGCCAGGGCAGCTGCAGAATGGCCCAAAAAACGACAGCAACTGAGGGAGGAGGACCATGGGTGGAGGTCACAAGGGTCTGTAGTGCTCAACTGTCCTTTCGGGAAGCCCAGATAATTTTCTAATGATAAAAAACCCATTAAATATGTTCTCTCCTTTCTCAAGGCTTAACATTCCTATTTTTTTATGTTGGATTACTTACTATCGGTATCCTCCATGAGAGAAGAGACCTTGATTTTTGGCATGGTTCTATTCCTCACTGTTCCAATACATAATACATACATACATACATACATACATACATACGTGTGTGTGTGTGTGTTGGGACAGTGAGAATAGAGTCACGCCAAAAATATTTATATGTTTATATGCCCACATATGCATACACATATACACATGTATATTTTTAAATAAATGAATAATCAAGTGACAGCTTCATTTAATACAACTATGCAGCATTGACGGGGGATGTCCTTCTGTATGCTGTGAATTGTGTTTCTCTTATTGGTTGATGAATAAAGCTGTTTTGGCCAATGGACAGGCAGGATGTAGTCAGGCTGGAAATGGAAACAGCCATAGAGAAAGGTAGTAGGTGGAGTCAGGGAGATGTCATGTAGCTGACGAGGAAGCAAGCAGGCTCAGACATCACTTTAGGCCAAGACCACATGGAGATACACAGATTAATAGAAACAGGTTAATAATTAAGAGAGAATGAGTCCATCCCCTCCTCTTCCTTATAAGGGGTCACGTCCACACACCTGAAGCCACACCCTAAGATGTGACCCCCCACCCCAAGTCCACTGGCAGAACAAGATGCCACTACATAGTATATCATCATCGCATAGGTGGGGAAACTGATTTGTCCACAGCTGGTGATCTAGTTAGTTTTTACTGTCCACTTGGCTCACTCTAAGGACATCCGGGAAGAGGAGCCTGTGGGATATCCCTGGGGCATCAGCTCGGTTTCCGGTTGATGCAGGTAAGCCCAGCCCATTGCAGGAGCGCCGGCCTTAGTCGGCCTGCACATGCGCTGTCTAAGAAAGCTGGCTGAACTTGAACCGGTTGAAGGACCCGTTAGCCTTTGCCCATGGTTTATGCTCCAATGCATGCCTGTTCCTGTCTTGATTTCTCTCGGGGATAGCTTGTCACCTGAGTGCAAGGATAACGACCCCGTCCTCCCCACACTACTTTCGGTCGGAGTGCTTTATTACCACAACAGAATGAAACTACAGCTGTTGGCATGTCCGCTCCTTTGGTTCTAACAATCAAAGCGCCCCTGTCTGTGACCCTGGCCCAGCCTCAAGTCTGAGCAGACAGTGACTGCAGCTTCCCTGTGCCCGGCCCATAACGTGATGATCCCTGACAGACACAGTGCAGACCCTTGGTGCCTGCTGGTCTTGGTCCCCACCCCACAGAGACGTCCAGGTGGCCCTTATGCGCAGCAAGGCACCGTCCTGCCTCACCCTCCTCCCAAGGCGGTCGGTCATGCCAGCAGCGGCCTGGGCTGCCTCCTCCTCCTCCTCCTCACTCCCGCCTCTCTTTTCTCTTGATCTTTTCTCAGTAGACTCAAAAATGCAGGCCACACCGAAACCAGGGAGTGTTGAATAGTTCATCTCCTTTGATGCCGATCCCTAGCTGCCTACATTCTTCAAGAAAAAGGCTGCCTAGTTCTGCCGGAAACCTCTTGGTGGTGCCTGACCTTTGCGGTTTGATCTTTTCTCGGCCTGTCTTTGCAATTCTCTCGAATGGCTTTCCCTTCCTCTGCACGGAAAGCTGAAGTATTTGGGGAGAGCGTCATCGGTCCTGTCTTCCCCCCACCACAAGTTAACAAGAACTGAATTTGGCCCAGCTCAGCAACAAATCCAGTACATTCCCATTCTGCTCACCCCTACCCACCTTCCAGCAATGCCTTCTTCTGAATCTGGGGAGAGCATAGCAGGAAACAGAAATGTAAGTATGGATGGTTCAGAAAGCCCAGGAATCCCCATTGCCCTTTGAGGGTAAGCCTCCATTCAGCAACTCTGATGAACGAAAGTGAAGAAAATACAATGTAACAAACCGCAGGGTGTTCTCCTTCTGCCCTCTGGTTTCCATGGAGCCCTGGGCGCCCTGTGGGGAGTGAGATGAGATGGATACAACTCACTTCCCAGACAAAAGCAAGATTTCAGACTCCGTCCAGACTGTGTCCTCCCCCACCCCTCCCCCACCACACCCGCACCGCCTTCTAAACCAGGAGCCTGGCTCTCTGCCTTCCTCCTCCTGGGGTCACGACCAAAGGCTCCGTGGATTTTAAGGTACTAACTGAAGTTGACTTCTTTCCTGTTTGCTCTCCTTTTCCCTCCCTCATCAAAGAAGCTAGGCCTGTTCTTTGATTTATCGCCTTAGGACAGATTCTCATCCAAGTCCACAACAGGAATTGCACTGGAGGTTTTCCTTTGTGATCTTTTAACTTTAAATCCACGGAGACTTGGGGGTGGGAGGGGCTTGGAGAAGTAGAATGTGCAGAAGGGAACTCTTGTGGCTTGTGGGGGAAAAAGATCTTCATATAAGGGAGAAGGGACTTGCTCTGGGATGGTGCCATGGGGCATAAAACCATCATAGAGGTGTTTGCGTGGGTACATAGAGGCAGGACCTCAGCACAGAGTGGTGGCTTCACCAAAGCTACCCATGTCTCCCATATCAGATATCAGGGGACCCTGGAGAGTTGGCTAACCAGGATGCCAAGGGTGAAAACAGAAGTCTGAAAGTCAAAGGGCATCCGGTTTGGAGGAGCTCCGGAGATGAGGGAAGAATCCCAATCACAGTGATGGAATGCAGGAGCAGAGACCCGAGTTGAAAAATCAAAATTATATTTCTTCTGCAAAGGAGTCTAGGGAAGTATCTGTCTTAGGCTTAGACAATTTCTTAGTTTTTAACATGGGCTTTTCTCCATTCTCTTAAGTCTGCCTGGGGCAGGTTGCCTCATGACCACGCACTGCCAGTCATGATATTTTACCCCTAGACCCAGCTGGTACCAGTGGCTACTCCCTGGTTTACGAGGAGGTAGAAGCTAGTGTTCAGTCTGAAGGACCAAAGCCTACTGTGTGAGTGACTTGGTTTTGTTTTGTTATCTTTTGGTCACATGCTCCCATAATGACAGTCATTGTCTCTATTGAATTGGCAATGTCTCACCAAAGATAATCTGAGCTACCCGTGTCATCTTCCTCCTCTACAAAGAACTGCTTTCCCAAAGATCCTGGTGCCAACACTCTTCAGTGTTCTCTACTCTCTTCAGCACCAGAGCCTTAGCAGGACTTTGCTGAGGAGCACAGGTCATGCCCGGCCAGAAGAGGGAGTGGCCGAAGCTGAAGACCAGTGCCATTACGAGATGTGAAGCTTCAAGTGTTTACTAAGAAAAACAATTGGCTGCCCAAACTCGCACAAGATGAGGTCATCACACTCACAGACCCATGCCCAAGAGGATATAGGGCACTAGATACATAATAGGAATATCCTTAAAATTACTGGGTAATACTTTTCCCTACCCTGTGGTTTATACTTTAAGAGGGCTTTACTGTTAAACAATAAACGAGATCCTGCTTGACTTGACTCCCTGTTGCATCTGATTGTCTCCGGGTTCCAGGGAGGCCACAGGATGGGTGAACAGCGCACTCTTCACTCTCCAACCTCGACACATGGGTCTGTAGAGACCCCAACAGGACTTTACTAATCCTTGTTTATTCTACCTTAATTCGTATGATACAGTAGACATTTAGTGACCACTTAAATGAATATGTTTGAGCAATGAATAAAGACTTCAAAGGAAGAGGCACTATTAGGTGTGGCCTTGTTGGAGGAAGCATGTCACTGTGGGGACCAGCTTTGAGGTCTCGTATGCTCAAGCTTCCCTCAGTGTGACAGTCAGTTGACTTCCTGTTGCCTGGAAGACGTAGTCCTCTCAGCTCCAGCACCACGTCTGCCTGCACACAGCCAGGCTCCCCTTCATGATCATAATGGACTGAACCTCTGAAACTGTGAGCGAGCCACCCCCAATTAAGCATTTTGTTTATAAGAGTTGCCGTGGTCACGGTATCTCTTTATAGCAATAGTAAACCCTAAGACAGACCCAAATAACATGCATTTTGCTGTCTAAACTTAGTATTGGTAAGTTCTAATATTTATAATTAAGATCTATTTGTTGGGGAAAGACCTACATTTAATATCCATCTTAATTTCATTATTTTCTAACATTTATATATTGTCCTTCCATGTAAATTTGTTTGGATCTTGTCTTGAATAAATGCTAGCATTACTAGAGGTAAGCTGACAACAGCAGGGCATTTGTTACAATACACTACCTGTCAACAGCCTTTCAACCTCTATTCAGCCTGGGAAGCCAACCAAGGTCAATGACTGCTATCTGATAAAGTCAAAAGATCTTTCAAATTAATGCTACTACAATCACTGATTTGCAAAACTGCTCTCTGGAAAGAAAAAATAAATAAAACAGTTGATGCTTCAGTTGAGATACTCATTCTTTCTTGGAGAAATTGCATTTGATCTTGACAGTTAGCCAAAAGTTCTATGTCACCTTTCAAGCACTACAACAGTATTCAACAAAGGGGGGTTGTTTCAGAGGCTGTGTTCATTAGATTACATCTCAGAGACACAGAGATGGCTACCTTTGGTCATTAATGACCGGAAACTTAAACTCAAGAAATTGTGAGAATCTATAAATATGACACTACCATCTAATGGTTGTGTGGCAAGCCTCAAAGCTAGCATCCTCCAACAAGGCAAAGGAGACTGGCCTTCTGCACCGAAAGAGAGCAAAAGAGGGAAGCAGGATGCTCACTGAGTTCTCCATGCCTTCTCTTATCCATGTTTGGACCTAACAAATGGCACTTTAAATATTCATAAAAGTAAAAAGAAGGTGCCTGGTGCATCCTCTAGATGGTTCTTTAACTCACTCGCTGCCCATCTGTGCTGTTGGGGAAAGGTAGCAGGATCTGGAGAGATAGCTCCATTCATGAAATACCTGCCATATAAGCATGGAGACCTGAATTTGATCACAAGCCTGCACATAAAAAGTTCAGGAGCTAGAGCGGTGACTCAGCAGTTAAGAGCACTGACTGTTCTTCCACAGGACCCGGGGTTAATTCCCAGAACCCACATGGAGGCTCACAATCATCAGTAACCATAGTTACAAGAGATTCCAGACAATCTCTTCTGGCCTCTGCAGGTACCAGGCATGCAAATGGTGCACAGATTTACTTACAGGCAAAACATCTATATACATTAAAAAAAATTTAAACTAGGTAATCTTATACAGTGGCAATTCCAATCTCTGGCGCCAACAGGCTAGCCTCTGTTAATCCACAAGGCCCAGGTCCCACTGAGAGACCTTGTCTCAAAAAAACAAAACAAGGTACACAGCTCCTGGGAACAATGTCGTTTTTTTTTTATTTTTACATAGATTAAATAAATTTAGAGTCTACCTTTTGTTGCTTCTTCATAACCACAATAGTTTGCTCTTATGAATATGTCTTGACCACCAGTTTGCACTCACATTGTCAACATCCCAATGGAGCAGATACTACACAGCACTTCACTTTGTATAATTCTGGAGCTACCAACAATTCCAGGGATTTACTTAGAATGCATTCTCAGATACTAGCCACTCACCTGCACAGAACTTCTAAGCCAGGAACCCAGCATCCGTGCAAACCAATGCGCTCTGACTGGTTCTGCCCAGGCAATTAGCCCTGGGACTTACAGACAATGTTTAAAAGTTTTCTCCTGTGATCTTATTTCATCCTGTGCTACCTACAGACAATGTTTAAAAGTTTTCTCCTGTGATCTTATTTCTTCCTGTGCTACCTGAAACAGAAATTACCTTAACGTTTCTCCATCTACAGCTTGCAGATCTAAGTCGCTTGTCTCCTTCTCTGGAGATGTTTTAGGCAGTGGGACATCTGCTGGGTAAATGCTCTCACACGGAGAAACTCTCCACAGCGCTCCACAGCAAAAAGTGGGTTCTGGAAAAAAGAAAGATAGGTTTCAGAATATCTTCCCAAAGGAGACACTCAGTAAACCAGGGAAGACTTTAACATCACTTAGATGAAATGATGGCCTTGCTCTGGTCTCATTGCACAGGGTCCTCTTCTGCACTTTCTTACTCATGACTCAAACCCTAAGTGCCATAATGGTTCTCAGTGTCTCGTGCTGGTAGGACAAGGAGGATATTGACCCTGATAAAACACTTGATAAAAAGAGTAAGAAAAGTACATATAACTCAGGCCGAAACTTTCACAAAATACGTAAAGGCAAACAAATCAATTAACAGACACAATGATGGCCAGGATACATCTACTTGCATAGGCAAAGCTGCATGCATCTACTGAAATGTTAGCAGTTTTATTGCTAAGATATATATTAAGTGACAGTTTGGATTATTAATTTAGTTATTATATTTTCGTATTTTTTTTACAATAGCAAATTGTATTTTGAAATAAGCTCACCCGAACTAGACCAAGACTGGTGAACTGCTTTTTCTATTTTTTTTCAGCTAGTTCATCTTTGGCTTATAGAGCCATTACTGATTTTATATGTTGATTTCATATAACGTAACTGAAATTGCCTTTCTTTAAAAAGGGACCTTTTCTGACAATACTTTTGTGAAGTCTGTAAGTTTTTCTGCACATTATTGTGCTACCTAACCAGGGGACCCCTGTGGTTTGTACAAATTTGTGTGTGTGTATGTGTGTGTGTACTCTGATGGGAAAAGAAGATGGTCTACAGATAAAAGAAAAGGCCAAAAATTTTCAAAATATCAGTCCACTCTGATATTAATGTGTGCTGGGTTCCTCTATCAACACGAGCTTTCTAGGAACAAATTTCGCTTATCTTTTAGAGAGGGGTGTTGCCACAATAGTGACCACAAAAGTCCCATTACCTTCTGTCTAAACCAGGCTTTGTGCTCTGTGGACCGAATTAGGCCCTCATGAAACTATTTAAAATACAATCAGTACGAACAACGCTAGTGAGATGGCTTAGCGCCAATGAGCCTGACAACTGAGCTCAACCCGAGAATCTGCCTGGTGGAGGGAGAAAACTGACTCCCCCAAGTTCTCCTCTGACTGCCACGTGTGTGCTGTGGCGTGTCAAGCTCATGCGCATACTCTTGTGTGTATGTATGTGTGCATGTGTGTATGTGTGTGTGTGTGCAAGCATATGCATGTGCATGTGTGCACATTGTGTATGCATGTATGTGCGTGCATGCATGCCTATGTATGTGTATGTGTGGGTATATATGCGTGCGTGCATGTGCACATGTGTGTGTGTGTGTGTGTGTACAGTGTCACTTGGACTTTTATCTGATTCACGTAGGCAGGAATGTTCTGAACACAGCTTGTCCCACTGACCCTATTTACAACTTTACAATGATATATTAGCTTCCCTTCCTGCCCAGAAATCTAACCCCCCCATTCTAAAGCCAAAAATTATACAGGAAGATCTTCTGTGCAGAGATCAAACCTGGCTTTCTCTGTACCTTTTATTCATGCTAGATGCATACAGCCTGCAGCCTACCTTTTCCCGGAGAGAAGGCGCCTCCCACGCAGGAGCTACAGAAACACCGCTTACATGGCCAGAAACCGGGTTTTACTCCTGCTTCCCTGTTGCCCTCAACAATTAGCCTAACTCAGGATATCAGACTGCCTTCATCCCGATGACACATAACTCCAAGACAGTGAGAACTGGCAGCTCAGAGCAGCCAGGAAATGTTCAGAACCCTCCAGGACGATTCCCAAATGACCTCTCACAGCAGAAGGCATCATCCTCACACCTAAGGACTCTAAGATGTGACTGCCTGAATCATCCATGGTTGGAGATTGTACAGGAATAGGAACACAGGGACCCTTGGGTTTTCCAGACATATCCATTTTACAGATATAGTGTAAGTCTTGAGCAACCAGAAGCTGGAAGGCCGGAACATTTAGATGGTAGCTTTTGGTTTGTGCTCTATCAACCTCACCAAAATCCAGTAGAGTGGCCAAGGGTCTGCCATGTTCTGGAATCAGGAAAGTGCAGGACACCAAACTGTGGACCAAACACCAGTCCAGACACTCCCTGCGATTCTGATTGTGAAGATGCCTCCAACCAGCTCCTTTTTCTCAATGATCATTTCATTAGTTACAATGAAGCAAAACTCCCTTGAAAAGACTTTAGGTCAAATGAAGTCTGGGATACATATCTCATACAAAAGCCAAATAGTTGATTCTCAAAATAAGCAGGAGTTAGGAATGAGAAACCCACCAGCACCGGCTTGTTTTCTGTTGCTGTAACAAAACAGCAAAACCAAAAGCAGCTTACAGAAGACTTTGTCTGGGCTTACAGTTCTGGAGGGCTAGATGTCCATCATTACTAGGAAGGCACTGGGAGCAGGAAAGTGAGAGAACAGATCTTAACCACACACAGGAAGTAGAGAGACACAACAGGCATTAAGGGCAAGGCTGTAAACCTGCAAAGCCTGCCCCATTGACATAACTTCCTCCACCAAAGCTTCGCTTCCTAAACATTCGGGGGCCTCTCCCACCAGAGACCAAGTGTTAACATGTAAGAGGCTACAGCGGACGCTTCTCACTCAAACGACAATCCCTCACAAGTCAAACAGTGTCTCTCCTCTGTCCTGTCTCTCCTTTCTCACTATTTTCATGTGGGCGATACCCTTCACCTCACTACTCTATAGGCCCAGGGGAAGTGTGTGCCCCTAAGTGTGAGCATCACTAAAACACCTGACCTGACAAGTGCTTCAAGGCCTCAGGTTGGCCATCTACACGGATGGGTTGGGTCAGTCAGCTGTGGTCTGGAACAGGAAGAGGGAGTCGATGAAGTTTATGCAAGCCAAGAAAGAGTGGGGAGCTTGACTGGGCATCAGGATGGACTTCTTTGGCTCGTCATAACGCCAGAATGTGTGGAGGCTAGCATTTAGCCTGCTTCAGTTCCATCACGTGAGGAGCTCAAACTTGTACTCCCTGGAGCAGTCCCTGCCTTATGCACTTTGAGAACCTTGAGTTCTGGTCGGCAGTCGCATCAACATGGCTCTGGGAGAACACTACTGAGCTCTTGGCCCTGGGAAGATCAGACGGCTGAGCCACAGAATTAACCCCTTGGTTACAAATGAAAGAGGTGAACTGTAGGACAAAAATAAAAAGTCTAGATACATGAACCTAAGACACCAAACACACCAATCCTCCTCTGAACCACCAAGTCCTGCCATCTCCCCCAGTGCTAAGTATCCAAGTGACTGTGATTCCCATGCCTCCCCCCCATCTTTAATTAACCCATCAAGGTTCCGGGGAGTCCTGCATTACTGCTGTACAAATGTTTCCAACGTTCCAAATATGATGCTGAGGTTATCAGATCGTCACCCTAAGAAAACAAAGGTCACCCTAAATATACAGCTTTGTCCCAGAGAATACACGCAGCCTGGTCTTGAGGAAGAGGAGACTTCTTGGGCATGCCGGGTCTGTTCACAGGTGTTTACACAGGGAGTGACGGCACGCCCCTGGCTGGCATGAGGACATTCGGTCTGCGTCAGATAAATGAGCCTTCGGTGGGATTTCTGAGCATCGTACCTTCACACTGGCTTACTTCTCACTTAGGCCCAAATCCCTTTTCTCCCTGCTTTGTATCTCCCTGAAAGTGTTTGGAAAATGATAGGGTTTCTTTCAATGACAGTTACTTCTGAATCAAGTACATTTAGCTACTGTCTTGGTGTTTTTCTAAATTACTGTCTTCAGCAAATGCTCAGATAAAACAGTCTTTTTATTATTCTGATGGAATTCAGCAAATGGTGTCTATGGGACTTTTGTTTTGGTGAAGTGCTCTGTTGCCCGGATACCCAGGGTGAAGATGTCAAAAGGAGACACATTGAAAGGACAAGCTATAGTGAATATTCCCAAGTCTGCTCCTTGAATGCTAATCACTTTGGTTTACCTGTGCCTTTCCTGTTTGTTATAGGAAAGATACTAGTACACAGTTTCAAAATAAACTGTCCACAGAACAGAAACACGTCCTATTAAAGAAGCCCATTTATAGCCAACTCTTATCCTTTTCTTTATTCTTATTTTGTTTAGATTATAGCATCCTGACCATTAGAGAAAAATACTGGGTTTTTTGGCATTAATGCATGTTGAGAGATGAAAGAGAGATGTATTTCTTCTCAACAACGTCAAGGCAAAGATGAGACACACTGGTGAGACAAATTAAGGTTGAGCCAAGTGAAGCAAGCACGGAGGAATGGCTCGAATTTGGTCTGTTTCCGTTACAAGCATCCATCAGGCATCTTAAGGTAAGCACCTGCTGGGTATATAGCACAGCACTAAGACTCGAGACGTAAACACAACTAAACACACTTGAGATTGAATGCTGGAAAACTCAACACCGGAATAATAAGACGGAAACCCCCATAAAACCAAATAGAGATACATGAACATTGTCTCAGTTGTCATATCAAAGACTATAGAAGCAAAAGGTTTATGGTAAGCAAATGGTAGCATGTGTCATGGTGTGCGAACAATTAATTTTTTACTTTCTGAATTCGTCTACCCTGACCACTTAAATATATTGTGTTATTAGGATGGTGGCTTGCCATACTGGATATTGTATGAAGTAGGTTCACACAGGCACAATATTTCAAGAATAAGGTATTGACTAACCATATACATCCTGCATGAGTGACACAGGCTTATGGAGGTATGGATGGCTGAGTGGGAAAAGTTCTCAAAAGTAACCATTTCAAAAGGGTTTAAGACACTGAGAATATTTAAGTCAAGAGAAGGGTAGACTATTGGCAAAATGCTATTCAAGTATTGAAGGCATCAACCAACCAAGAGTTAATGAGAGTTCAAATTATGTACTGATCTCTCATTACTCAAAACATAGAAACCTAAACGCTATGTTTTCCAAGAGAAAGTTTTGGTTATCTCCTCAATGACCATGCACTGCTAAGTCACAGCACATGGTACGGTGTCTGTGAAAAGCCTTCTTTCCCCATAAGAAAAGCAGAAAGACAATTCAGGGGCTAATCTACTGTCCCTTGCAGTTTGGATCTTTCTCTGTGCCAATGGCAAGTTCTCAGAGCACTGTGGGACGATGGGAGCCAGCACCTGGGAAGGAGCTACCACCACAGGAAGACAGGGCACCATGGATTCTGGAACATTTTCATAACTGAAATTGAGAAGAAGAATGAAGTCCAGTTTTCAGAAAGTACAAAGAAAAAAGTCAACACAATATGGAAATTATGCCCCTCACAATCTTTTAAAGTATGGACAAGTCCAAATGAAGCCCATCTGTGTCCATGAAGGCTGGCCGTGACGGAGGAACTAATGTCTGTCCTTCATCCCTTCATGATGCCAGCTTGACTCTCAAAATACCTTGAATGAAACTGTGATCAAGACAAGGGACATCAAGATTCCTAGGAAAGTACCCGACCATGAAACGTCACCAAAGCGAGAGCCAATCTAGAGGAATGTATGAGTGTCAATCAGTTTTTAATAAGAAAAAGATAAATCATCCGACACACTGTCTTCACCATAAAATTATCAACATTCTATAGAGCAAGATAAGGGTAAGTTGCTAATACATGTTTTAGAAAATTCAATCAATAGCTATCATGCTAAAGTTTTCAAATAATTTGAGGAAAAATGGAATATGCAATCATATAAATATGATTGAATATTAATAAACCATGCCAAGACCTTAACATAGATCTCATTTTAGTGGTAGAATTAAATATATTTCCTATGATAAACTTGGTGATGAGGGCTATTAAACGAAATTTTTGAAGGCTTTACTTCTCAATCTATCCTTATTCAGAGAAGGTAATAAGTAGGTCATAAAGAGAGGAGAAAGGGGAGTCCTTTCCTTTGGACATTTATACTTAGCAGACACATCATGTTGCTTCAGTATAACTCCTGTTTAACCAGCTGCAAATGGCTGCCTGAGCATGGTTGTGTCTGGACTGATTTTTCTAGTGGTCTTGCCAGTTTGGCAACCTAGTTTCATTTGCTTCATAGTTAGTAAACCCAGATCCCCAAACACCTCTGCTTTTCCACAGAAATGCTGCTTCAGAGGAAGCTAAGCTTGTCTCAGAGAACATGAGAGAAGGAATAGCACAGAGAAAAGCCCCCAGACATGAAATATGGAGAGAGACCCCAAACACATTGTGGAGAATCCCCGAACAATTATTAAGCAGCCCTGAGTGGAAATGATTGCCCAGCTGCATTTCAAATCACCATTCTTCTGGCTTGCAACAGAGTTATTTCTAACTAGCTTCTCCTTTTCCCTCAAGCTTGCTTCTTTTACTGAATTCTCTATCCCACTCCATTTCTCCCCCCCCCTCTTCTTACACACACACACACACACACACACACACACACACACACACACACACACGGGGAGAGAGAGAGAGAGACTACACTCAGTGAAGAGACATGACATATAAACAAATGCATTAAGTCCCTAGTGGAACCCAGGTATTTGTAGATGTTTATACATGCATGTACATGCTTATATAGATATATAAGTAGAAAAGCAAATAGATACCTAGAAAATTGATTGATAGATGGTAGATAGATAGATTATAGATGAGATAGATGATATATAGATGATAGATGGATAGACAGACAGATGATAGGTAGATGATAAATTGATAGATTAATGATATAGACAGATAATAGTTTGTTTGATAGATACATTAGATAGATAGATAGATAGATAGATAGATAGATGATAGGTGATGTTAGAATAGACAGACAGACAGATAGATGATACATAGATGATAGAGACAGACAGACAGAGGTCTCAGTTACTTCTCCTGTGAGCTCTAGATCTTGCTATCATCTAGTCCAAAGATGAGGAAAGTGAGGCTCAGGGAATTTTTTTAAATCGCCTGTCACATCATCCATGGCAGATCCAGGGTTTAGTATTGCTTTGTTGTGTATCTGTGTGTATACACCTATGTGTATACACCTGTGTGTATACATCTATGTCTATGTACCTGTGTGTGCTCTGTGCACATGCTCATGTGAGTGCATGTGTGTGTAGATGCACGTGTGCATGTGTATGTTATTTATGAGCCACAGGACAATCTTAGGCACTGCTTCCCCTAGTGACATCCACCTAGTTTTCTTGAGACAGGGTCTCTCACTGACCTGGGGTTCACTGATGAGACTAAGCTAACTGGCCAGTAAGTCCCAGGAATTTGCCTACATGTCTATACATCTCCAGTGCTAGAATTACAAGCATCTGGCTTCTCTATATAGGCTCTGGGCATCAAATTTGGGTCTCATGCTTGCACAGTAAGCTTTTTGTAGGCTGTATTATCTTTCAAGCTGATACACTTCTAGTTGGAATCCATTCTTCAATTTCATCATGGCAAAATTCCCACTAGCTGACAACTCTGGGTCCCTTAGACAAAGGATCATAATAAGTCTCCTCATCCAAACTGGCTATAACTACATAGATGTTATCTTAGACCACCCAAGAAGATGATGGTTGTCAGGTGAGAAGCCCACAACACAATCCAGGGCCTCCTATACTTCATCTCCCAAATTTGTGTGTGCACAAAGTTCCATGACCTTAAAACCTAACACAAAATGTTAGCTAAATGAGACTCAGAGTCATTTGTGTGTCCCTAGAAACCATCTTGACAAGAACATGATAAGATTGTACCAGAACAGCTACTCAAAATAATCCAGTGAGAGGAAACTGTCCAGTTAAGATATCACTAAAGACAGAAAACCTGAAGTTGACTTTTAATAGTTCAAAAATGGAGACAGCTTCCTATCCCCATGGAAAATATGACTCATAAAGCTATTTTTGACTGAAATTTTAGTGCCAACAAACATACCTTGTACAACAGCGTATAGCCAGATTCAGTGTTCAATCCTGCCACTCTCTCCATGAGTCCATGCTAGAAGCATGGTAGATCCAAGCAAGAAACAATTCAAAGCATACACAGCCAGCTCCATTGGCCAAGGCTGAAAAAGGTCCAAGCCAATTGTTGTGTTTGAAAAGAAAATGTGTATCCCCCTTCCTCCTATCTAGATATCCTCATCAATACATCAGTATCCAATCCTCATCAGTATCCAAAGACCTCCATTCAGCTAGGTCTTTCCGTTCAACCAGAACAATACTCACATTTTCAAAAGCCAACTTTTCCATCCATTCAGCTGCAATCATGGCTGGCTGACTGACAGACTGTAGCATTAGCCTAACTGTAGTTGGGCTAGGCTAGAAGCAGCACTGTGTAGCTTTGAAGTAGGTGGCTCTGTTCCCAAGGAGACCCTTCGAAACCTAGTCTTCAAAGAGATCCACGATTCATTGGTCACTGATGCTAAGCCAATTGGCTTTGCTTCCCTGGCAAAAGAATCCAAGCCTCCTGGTTGCAACAGCCTCGGTGAAACTGCTTTGGAGGCAAATGATCCATTATTTATTGAACAGGAAATGCTAGGCTGTGAAAAGCAACCATCATGGAGAAAAGAAAAAATGAAGATATAACACTATAAGCTGCCATGAAGAAGCATTTTAAAAGAAATGTGTGTCTTATCATAGTATAAAATTAGCAACAAAACAAAAACAAAAACAAAAAAAGGCCTGACAAACTACAAGCCTTTTTTTTTTCAAAATCAAGCAAATAACCCTTGTGGAGTCAGAATTCTCTAGTAAGACTCTCTTGGGACTGAGACACACATTATATTGCCTTTAAATATGGGTGTTTTCTAGTTCCTGCAGATTGGTCGCATGCCTGTGTCCCCTATGCCATTAGTGCCCCAATCCACTGGGAACTTAGGAGTTCGTGTACATTTTCTCATCACACCAGGAGAGTGAGTCTAAGGGATCAGCACCATGTGGTAGTGGCCGGGCTGGGGTCAAGACTGTGATTTCCAGCTATGCTTCTCCTAGTCGCTAAACAAGTGACTTTGGAAAGTAATTAAGTTTATGTTCTGGTTTCCTCTACTTCAGATGATGGAGAGGAGTGAAAACTGGACTTAACTCATGGAACTGTTTAAGAATTGGGTCATATATGAAAAATTCAAAAAGGTGATACACCCTGTATGAATGCTGATTGCCATTGTGAATACCAGGGATATGTTGATTGTATTTCCATTGGACATCCCTTGCTTGTCCTTGTTTGCATTCCATTTTGTTCTGGACAGAACGTAAGTCAACCAACAAAAAACAAACTCGAGCAATAAGCCTAATTTCAAGCTAGGTGGAGGTAAAAGTAAGATACGACAGTTATTTTTGTTTTCTATTGCGTAGTGATCTGTCAGAGACGCTTGAAAAGAAAGGCAAGAGCTAGCAGATGCATGAGAAAGGAGAGTCCATGTGTATTACTGACATAACAATTTTCTCTTTGGTGTCTCGTGTGATTTCTCCCTCTGAAGTCAACATTGCTCCCAGTGTTGTCCTCTTTCCTTCTTCTCGCTGGTTTCTAATGTGCATGTCAGAAATGTAAGCAGACACTGGGACGTGAAGCTGAAATAAAGGAGAGGGAGAGCATACAGACACTAAGAACAAAGTCAGAAACAAACCAGTAGGGAAGGAAGCGAGGTTCGGTAAATCTGTTACCTACGGATGTGTTCTGTCCACCCTTGAGGGCTCCTAGGCTCTCAGAATCTACAGAGAACTCCTGGCCTGACCTCTGCTTCCAATTAATGCTAACCATTAACATTTTCATGAGGTGATACATTTGTCTTCTGAATATGGTAATGACCTCAGAGTTCTTCCCAGAGTTGTGAGGATTTATTCACCACAAGTGTCCGTTCCAGGAACCAATTAGAAGAACACAGTCTTAAAGAATTTCACCGGGGCTTGAACATGAAAATTGACTTCAGCACAGGTCACGTTTATGTCATAAACAATGAAGTTATTGCCATTCTAGGACTAGAGGACTCAACGAGCCATTCAAAGTTACACATGTGAAGCTGAAATGGGGATTTTTAGAGAACATGGAAAACTGCTTCTTCTCTTTCTCAGCTGAGATAAAGTGTCTTCCTCTAAACCAAACCTTCTTATTAGAGCAAACACAGTACATAAGACTCTGTTTTCTTCATTCAAAGGTCTACATGGAGCACCATGTGATTTCCGTGTCTGACAATCTGAAGGCATCTTTGACTGTTCTAAGAGGTGGCCTCAGACCTCTGAGTACCGGACTCTCCTCACAGCTTCTCTGGGACCTCTGGTGAACCTTCCCAATGGCCCAGCTGTCGTCTGCCATGACAAACATTGCTATTTCTTCCCAGAATCACTTGTTTGAGCAGTGCTACCATTTTTCCCAGGGGAAGCACAACATCAAATTTTACATTGGAAAGCCTGCTTTCATTAAAACTTCCATCAGTGAACTCTACCTCAAAGGTCAGAAGGTAGTGCTGTCTGACACCTACTTCCTTTGCTTCCAAGGAAATATGGTTGCAAAGGAAGCAGCTTCTGGAGACAGACCCTTGGCCGTCAACTCTACCATCTCAGGCAAGCCTCACAAATCCTTTCCTTAGGCGTGAAATGGAGACTGTAACAGTAGTGCACAAGATACGATTACCACAGACGTTAAGGTCATAGAGAAAGTCAAGGGGGCACTGCAGAGATGGCTTAGCTGTTGTGGAATATTATTTTAACTGGGCAAAGAAGTGTCACCTTTGTTTCTGCTACATCTGTTTAACTACAGGAGGATGAGTTGCATCTGTTTCACATTGCCTGCCTAAGGCGTCTGATTGGTCTAATAGGGAGCTGGATGTCCAATAACTACGCAGAAGAGGGATGGGCAAGGCTGGTGGGCAGAGAGAATGTAGGAGAAGAAACTGAAGCTTGGGAGAAATAAAAAAAAGAAAGAACAGAACAAGGAGAAAGAGGGACACACCTGAGGCCAGACAGGCAGCAGACAACAGAAGCAATGAAAGTAAGACAAACAGGTAAGAAAGTAAGAAGCCCTGGGGCAAAAGGTAGATTAAGAGAAACAGGCTAATTTAAAAGAGATAGCCAGAAATGAGCTTAAGGTAGGCCAAGCATTTATAAGTAATAATACACCCCCCCAAAAAAAGCCTGGTACACGCTTGCAGAGGACCTAGGTTCAATTCCCAGTACCCTCATGGCACCTTAACCATATGTAACCCCAGTTTCAAGGAAGCCAAACTCTCTTCTGAACTCACACACACACACACGGTGCACACATACCTACACTCAAGTACACACACATACACATAAAAATGAATAAATATTTTAAAGTAAAGCACCAGTGCATGTAAGTACCAAGTAAAGCAAAAGATGCATCTGGAGGCAGTGAGGGAGATGAGTACTCACCTGGCAGAACAATAGAGTAGAGAGTAGTCCCCTGTGGTAAGGACACCAGTGTTTGCCATAGAGGTCATGCGCTATTTAGGTAGTTCACTCGGGGCAGCCCTCTACAAGGCTTCTCCTGCCTCCTTTCCTTCACCCTTGTGGCACAGCACTTTCAAAGACACCTCCATTTTTGGACAACTTCTCCACTCAACAGAACCTTGTTGGAACACACACACACACACACACACACACACACACACACACACACACTGGCTCATCTCCCATAGTTTGAGTCTATAATCTAGGATAAGACAAGAACAAGGAGCAAAGAGATGACAACACTAAGATCCTATGGGGTTGGCATAAGAAGAGGAAAAGCACACAGGAATACAATAACCACACAGATCTTGACTACAATTTGTGGACCAGTTGAATAATTTTGAAAGTCCACTTTTATATACCCTTATAGGTATTTTGAATAATCTTAGATAGACACAAAATGATTCCTTGAGGCTTTGTCGAATGACTTTCTTTTTATTTGTCATCCCTTCTTCCGTGTTGACTTTTCTCCTTCCTTCCCAGATGGAGTCCATCCCCCCTATTCCATTGCTCACTTCATGCCGCCGGTATGCTGCCTTCCCCTCCCAAGTGCCTCCACACTTGACCTATGGTCCCCTTATACTCTCCTGGTTTCTGTGGTTACTCTGTTCAGCACACTCAAATCTGAAGATTTGGAGCTAGGGACCACAGATGAGAGATCTTTCTAGGTCTTTTACCTCACCCTATGTAATCCTTCTAGGTCCATCACTTTTCTTTACAAGTGTGTGTGTGTGCGTGTGTGTATGTGTATGTGTGTGTGTGTGTGTGTGTGTGTGTACTACATTGCCCTTATCATTCCCCATTTGTCTGTTGAAGAGCATCTAGTTCATTTCCATTTCTTGGCTGTTATGTATAGGGCAGCAAAGAACACTGCTGAGCAAGTAGCAATGGAGTATGATGTTTGAGCATATGATGTTAGTCATACACCAAGGACTGGGTCATGTGGTAGGTTTATTTTAAATTTTATGAGGATGCTCCATCGTGATTTGCTGAGTGGCTATGCCAATTTGAATTTCCTCCCATCCTGAATGAGGTTTCTTTCTCCACAATCTCACCATGATGTCACAAGAAATCTTTTGTATGGTTGGTCAGGGTAGTCTACGTGACTCCCTAAACAATATAGAACATAGACATAGTCCTTGGTTGCCTCTCAAGAATTGGGGTGAGCCCTTACTGCTGAAAACCCTGCCCACTTAGGAAGACTTCAGTGATTAGAGCTGGGTATTACCTGAAAAGCCTCATTCCTTGCAGTGTAGCTTCAATGCTTCCAGAAAATACTAGGCAAGCTGCCAAGGGAGAGAGGCAATTAGACCGTCCTAACTAGCTTCAAAGCCTTTGAGCCATGATAACTACCAGCATGGAAAATATGCATAAAGGTGCAATAAGTGGCACTCACATGTTGGTGGTGACCAACAGCTATCTAATTAGACTTAAGGTTTACTCAACATGAAGAAATCATGCCTGGGGCTGGAAACCTAGCCTTCCTTGCTGAAAGGTAGCTCTAGGTTTGGGCCAGGACTCCCTCTACACATCCCTCCAAACCATTCCTATTTCATATCCAAACTTTCTATCCAGCCAGATTTACCTACATACTCCAGTCTTAGAACAGGAAGTGTGTCTTGTATACCAAAGCAGTTCCTTCCCCTCCGTCCACCTGACTTCATTCCAGACATTCCCAGCCTCTGGATTCAACATGACCCCCACATCTGCTCTTCCTCCTCAGGTTGTTTCCTCCATAACAAACTCAGAAGAAGTCCGAATGCCCAGATAGCATTACCAGGAATAACAACAACATAAAGGTCAAGGCGGTATCATTTCTCCAAAACCTACCAGTCCTGTAGAAATGCTAGCCAATGAAAATTGCCTACATGAACCCCAATATGTTGAAATTAAAAGAACAATCAAAAACTCCATCAAGGAATCCAAGGAGTTTAAAAAAAGACACAAAGAAGCAATTCAATGAAATCTAAGTGAAAGAGTTTAGAGACTAAACATCTGAGTGATGGCCAAGAAAACACAAAACCTGATGGAATGACTGAGGACAGAATTCAGTCAGGAGACAGAAACACAGAAAAGAGCTCAAGATGATGAAGTGAAGGTGGATTGAAAACCCAAAAGCCCTGCTAGGAAACTCAGAAGAAAGCTTTGCAAGTAGAATGAACCAAGCAGATGGCACAATATCAAGGCCTTGGAGAGAAAATAGAGGAACTAGACCAAATAAAAAAGGAACATGAAAAGTTACTAAACACACAGAAAACACACAGGAAATGTAAAATACCATGGAAAAAGCAAACTTTTGAATTACACACATAGATGAGAGAGAAGAATTCTAAGCCAATGGCATAGACCAAATCTTCAACAAGATCATAGAAGAAAATTTTCCCAAACCAAGGACACACCCATAGAAATATAAGAAGCACACAAAATACCATACAGACAATACCTAAAAAGGAAACTCCCCAGAGCATATCATAGTTACAGCATTAAGTATGCATAGCAAAGAAAGTATAACATTGAAAGCTGCAAGAGAAAAAAAATCAAGCCATGTATCCAAGTAACAGCTGACTTCTCAGTGGAAACTTAGAAAGCCTGATGAGCCTGCAACAATGAATTCCAAGTCCTAAAAAGTTATGAAGGCCAACCTAGAATAATATACCCAGAAAAACTATCTGCCATGATTGAAAAAGAAAACATTTTTTCTATGACATAAAACCAACCCTAAGAAAATAAAGTTTTCTTTGTGGCTGAAGAGGGGAATGAGCATCGGAGACAGACTGTGGAAAGAAATATGAAGCCATAATTATTAAAACACAAAATAGCACTGAGAACATAAACACCAACATCAACACTCAACAACACAATGACCACAACTAACACACATTTTAGTAATAAATTTAAGGATCAGTGACCTCAGTTCTCCAATCAGAAGACACGGACAAACTGAATGGCTCAAGAACAAAAACCCATCTGCTGCCTACAAGAAACACATTAGTTTTAAAGCTGGGGCCTGCTGTAGAACAGAGGTTCTCAAGCTTCCTAATGCTGTGATGATCCTTTAATACAGTTCCACCTTTGTGGTGACCCTGCTACAAGAAAGTGCCAAAGCCAATTCCAGAAGAGGAGGCAGCCAACAGCTCTACCAGTCATGATGTCTACGAATCATATCAACGGCCAGCAGGACACAGCAACCTAATGGTGCTTTAGTGAAAAATACACCTAAGCAGTAACCATCAGGTCTCTGATTGTACTTAGGACCCATTTGATTAGAGAGAGACCATGACTGGTACTGGAAACTTAGCCAGCTACTCAGTGCTAATGAAGCTACGGGTATCAAAGGAGCATCTTGAATGACTAATTTACTAAGCCGTCACTAATAGTCCATAAATATTTGTCCTTAAACCCACAGATAAATATAGTCTTGACCCCTCATTAAGGATATTTCTCTTTAAAACAGATGGAGACTGCTACAGAAAAACCACGACCAATCAAAATGAAGAGTTGTGGATCCCAGTCCCGGTTGGTCTAAAACACACTCCTGCAACCAAGGCTCATGAAACATGGCAGAAGAGGGGGCCAAAAGAATGTAAGAGCCAGAGGATCATGGAGTTTGCTGTGAGATTGTGTCTTCTAGAAATGCCAGAAGCTACACCCAAAAGTCCCTAACGTGACTGTCCAAGTGTGGGCTGAACAATGACGACACCAAGGAACACACAAATTGGAGAAAAACCCACAGGGCCTCAACCTACACAAAGAACTATAGGCAACTGACTACACTGGGAGAGGGAGAGATGGTCCTCCCCCAGGGATATCAATTGGTTGTCCAGTTCCTAATGGTCACCCCTGTAAATGTATATACTAGTAACATAATAATATATTTAGCAGATATGTATTTAGGAATATATATGTATGTGTGTGTGTATCCATGCATAACAATTAGTGAAATTGGTCATGAATTTGAAGATAAGTTCTGTGTGCAGGCGGGGAGGGGGTTCCTGCTTCATGGAAGTATCTGCCAGATGTTCTGCAGGACACAGAAAAATGACTGACAAACTGACAATGCAGGTAGACAGTTTAAAAATTTCCTGCTTTGCTGAGAAGTCTGCCAGACACATTGTGGCCTATGGGCTAAAGCTGGACACTCCAGCGTTACAGAGGAACTTCAGGTTACTGTCCAGGTAGCGAGATGTCTCTGTCAATTCTAGTGTTTATATATTATCCTTCTATGGTCTTTGATGGAGTTGAAGACAGATAGTTACAGTTTTCCTTAGTTATGATAAAAGATAAGTTACATATAAGACTTTAGACTCACACAGATAGGATAGATGATAGAATACTTTCTTTAAATCTTGCTAAATGTTAATGGACTAAATATTGTAACTACAGTTCTTATTTGATAAATGTTCTGTTATATATAATTGACTATGTTAAGGTTAAAACTTTTTATTTAGACAGAAAAGAGATGATGGGGGAAAGTCCTTCTGTGTATGTTTGTCTTATTGGTTGATAAATAAAGCACTGTTGGCCAATGGGGAAGCAAGATAGGTAGTACTAGGAGTCGAGGAGAATTCTGGGAAATGTAGTCAAGGGTGAAGAGTTGCCATGTGATCCTGGGAAGAGAGGACGCATGAGGCCAGCATCCTTGGTAAGACAAGACCTTATAGAAATATGTAATATGGGTTAATACTTAAGACAGAACCAGCCAATGAGAAGCCCTGGACATTGGCCAACAGTATTGTAACTAGCAGAGTATCTGTGTGTTCTTTGGGGTAGACACAGCTCTGGGACCAGGTTGGCGGGAAGAAAGCTTGTTACAATGGAGCACAATGTTGGTTGCATGAATTTCCAAGTAAACTTGAAAAAAGCTTAAAAAGGAATTTTAAAAACAAAGGAACAGAGACAAGCACGGCTTCTTGGTAGCAGCATTTTCTCAGATAGGCTCTGTTTTGCTAGAGAGAAGCAAAAACTCACACAGCTCCTTAAGAACTGACTCGACATATGTAGCAAAAAACCACAGGACTCTTTTAAGAGGCCCTGCTAACAATTCAATAGTAGGTGGGTAGTGGTGGTGCATGCCTTTAATTCCAGCACTCCAGAGACAGAGGCAGACATATTTCCATGGAGAAAGCCTGTATCAGAGACAAAATAAATAAAAGTAAAAGAAATAGAAAAATAAAAAAGCCACATAAAGATGGAAAATTCACAGGGAGTCTAGCTATTGTATGCTATTGTGTTGTCTTTGAATTGTTTAATTGCAGTGGAAGGAGCAACAATTGCTAAAATACACTTGATTACCAATGCTACTGAATTAATCCAACTTATATATTTTAAAAATGCTCTGACTTCTAAATTTAAATATAAGGACAGGTTACTTGGGAAAAGAGTTTTTACTTATGTTTCCACAGAAAATGTAAAGCTATGGATTCCTTCCAGACTAATATGGTTTGATGAAACAAACCCCCCTCAGGCAGTCCAACATCTAACACAGTTGAGATGATGCAGCCATGCAGACTACAAAAGCAAGGACCTGGCCAGGTTTCTGTGTTTTGTCATGATCCCCATGGTATGGACAGCACCCCCAGCCAGCAGGAAGCAGTTTGGAATGAACAATGCCCAAACGGGCATGGTTAGTGCTATAGGTACGTAAGGTCTCTCCCTACAGAGGATGACACCGCATAAGACAGCGACTGCTGGGAGCTGGGTTTGCAGCAGAAGGTGTCCCGGGAGCAGCACACCGGCCTGCATCACCTGTTGCCTGGAGGCTGTTGGCTACATCCCCCAGGGCTTAAGCTTCCAAGACTGTGACCATCAGTCACTGTGCCTTCAGTACAGAGTGCCCTGATGATTTTTCTGTGTTCCAGTTCTTAGTGGACATTCACTTTTTTTTCAGTAGAGCTCTCTTAAGATGCATATCCATCAGGAGACAAATGTCATAGCTCGAATGGAAAAATTATAAAAACAGTGAATTCTTCAAAAAAAATCCATGCAACCCAAATGACATTCGGGCACCATTCATTATGCTTTAAGCATTTTGTAAAATGTCCGTTCTCTGAGCAAGTGTCTGCCAAGTGGAGGTATGCATTGCCATCCTGTGTTAAGCCTCATGTCCATAGAAATCTTATGCATTCAAATCACTCATTTCCAGATTTTGTTTCTCTGAAGTTGGACACCAATCTCTTCTGTATGCATGCACTATTCCCCACCGCTTACAGGTGTCTTGCCCGCTAACGGTACATACATTTTTTTTAAGTGCTCGACTCTGTGGAGTTCCTCTAACACATTCAATGTGCTTTTCGTAGAAATGATTTTCTCTCCTTACATTTATCATCGGTTTATACGGGGTTAATAAGTCAGTAATGACAATTTGAAGGATCACTGGGCAGGAGAGACTTACAAACACAAATACCTGACTCTCAGTTTGCACACAGGCATGCAGCAGGCACTGTGTGTACCGGAGTACAAGAACATAAAGCTGATCAGACAGCAAGCTGTTCACAGTCAGTTCATAAGGAATTGGGCACGACAGAGTCGTGACTTCCTGGTCACTAAGAGATCCATACTACGATATTCTCAACCTTCAGAGCATCCTTCCGGTGGTGAAGAACAATTCTCCAGGACACTTACCATCCATCATGGGAACTAAAGTTCAGAGGCAGGGACTGGGCAGACATACAGCGATTGAGCACCTGCGTGGGCCAGGCACTGTTCTGGGCACAGGTTCATCTGTGGCGCTTGTCACAGTGGGTGGTGTTCTGCGGGAAGGCTTTTGGGCTTGCCTTCTCTACCCCAGTAAAACTCATAAAATTATATCTGCTTGGCTCAGTTGGTGAAGAACTCTCTCAAGGCTGCCCTGAGATGGGATGGATGAGGCGGCAGGAATTTCTTCCTTGTGTCTGCTTAAATGAGGTTATCATTTACTGTGAGTGTGGCATGCTGTTTGCGGTACGGTAGATTGATTACAATGCCTGGCACCAAGTGATGGATAAGACGCGGCTACAGTGGTAGTAGAAAAAACAAAACAAAAAAAAAAGAGGAAAAAATAGCTATAATTAGCATACAGAGTCACAGGGATGCAATTTCATCTTTTATTCAAGCAATTCCTAAACTTGAGATGAGCCCTTTAATTAATTATATAACCAAAGTATTTTCACTTTCAGTTTTTGTATCTGCCTTCAAATGACTTCAAAAGTTCTGCTTGCTACTTCCAACACAAAGGCTCTGGCCACAAGGATGAAAAGCTGTTGAGCTCTACAGAAATATTCGCACTGGGGAGCATGAGCAGTCTGCCTGCCTGTATAGATCTACCCATCTTTCTTCCTGTAAGCAGTAACTCTCCTCTTCTCTTGGGTCCCACGCCCCAAGGCAGGCATCCCTCTCGCAGGACACACCTACCTCGAGGTCTGATAACCTCACTACCCACCAAGAGTAGCTTCTTTCTCCCTCCCCAGGCACCAAGCCCCAGACTTTGCTAAGTGACCATGAAGTCTCCATCCCTCTCCATATGTTTTCCCCACACCCACTTCTGTTTCATTCCATGAATAGTCTCTAGAAATGACCGAATCCAAACTCTCTGATGATGGAGAGCCCTGAACGCAGCTATGACTGTAAGACTCTACAGCTGGAGCACAGCCCGAGGCCCTGTGTCTCCTTGCAAGGCTCCCTTTCCTGTGCCGTCACACTGCTGTGGCTTTTGTTGCTTTAGCCCTTACTCACTGCCCTAAACTCGAAGCAACCCGATTCAGCTATGTTGAACATAACCGCCAGTTAACGCGCTGGTTCCTTGAAGAGAAGGCATGCACAGAGCGCAAGGACACTGGCTTGGGGGACATGGAAGCAATTAATTAAATCTCCAACCAGGCAGCATCAGATCTTCCCTCCCAGCCCCCCGACAATCTCGGCCAGCACAGGTCTGGTTGCATCTCTAGACCCCCTCTCCCAGGATTTTGATGAACTTCTGCATTTTTCCAGCCTTTGCTGTGCTGGAGAATCCATCCCACCCCCCACAGTGGGGTATAGAGCTGCAGGTAACAGCAGTTAATAAGCTAACAGGTAGGGACAGAGGCTCATTAATGGTTGCTCTGTGATTTGTGGCCAGTTCCCCTAGCACCTAAATCTTGAAATAAATATATTCAGAGACTCCGTTATCCCAGAAGAGGACATGGATCATTTTTCTTTCATTAACAATGGAGCCGCCATGGCAACATTTTTATTTATATGCACATTTCCTAGCCTAAAAGCTTGTCCCTTTAAACCTGCTCGCACTAAATTTTGATCGGCCCTTGATGAAAGAAGACTTATGGATGGGAGACAACCTGGTAGCCATCTGTGCCGGATGCATATTAAAGGGAATGTAAATTCACAGAGGGCTCCCTGGCATCCATCAGTTCCTCCATCCCGGGAAGACGGAGCATGATTAGAGAAGCTGTGACCAGATCTCCCGGTTGAGGAGAGCCATGCTAATGAGGAGCTCGGCTGAAATACACAGTGGGAAAGATTCCTTCAAGAGAAGACATTTCCTGATGAACAGTCGATATAAATTCCTTCGCATATATGATATGATAGGTACTTTGGAAGGGTCTCTAACTGTGAGAGTCAACCCACCACACACACTTGTGCACAGACACACACATACACACACATGCACACACATACACACACATGTGCACACAAATGCACACATATACACACATGCACACGTGCGCGCACACACATGCACACACATGCATACATATACACACATGCACACGTGTGTGCAACACACGTACTCACACACATACATACATATACACACATGCACACATACACTCACATGCACATATATACTCACATGCACATAACATGCACACACATACGTACACACACATACATGTACGCACACAGGCCCTGACAGCCATGCTGATATTCTCTGTTAATGTCCCCCGACATTTTTTGTGCACTGACAAACCTCCCTTGGATCTGTTTTGCATATTGGCTGCTAGTCGCGTGCTGAGATTAGGCACTCCAGACACTCACCACAGCCCTCTGCCTGAAACCTTTAACCTTCTCAGACCCAACCTAGCACACTCCTTTCTGTGAATCCCGTAGCTGCTCTGTTAGGATAAGCTCCCCTGTGTGCCTGAACTGCTGGATTTACAAAATCAGAAGGTGAGTGGTGGCCATCTTCCCACATGAACATGAAGAAAAGGCATGGTTTGGTGCAATAAAACACAACTACAGTGACAAAGGGACAGGAAGAGGGGTTGTAGGAGAGAGGAAAACAAACAGGCAGGCAGCCAAGTGGGCAGATGGGCGGATGGATGGACAGACAGACAAAGAAAGTGAGATAGAAATTAATTGCTGACCAAGCAACAGTGTCTCCCAGGTTTCTGGAGACAGGCCCATCTCCTAGGCATCTACCCTGTGCTTTGCTTGAGTTTGTGTGTGAGGAAAACTGAGGGAGGGGGTCTCCCACCCAAGAGTGAGCAGGGCACACCACTGTCCCTGGCCAGGTCCTCTGAACAGCCTTGGAGTAGCTCTTCCTCCCCACACAGGCAGCTGGGAGCCTAGAGTCACCGACGCCACCTACATGGTCACTGTTTCTCTGGCCTGTTTTGGAAGCTCTGTCCTTCCCAGGATCGCCCAGTTGGGAGATGCAGGTACCTAGATACAGAGTCGGAGCAGACCCAGTGACAGCCGTGGGCAACTGCGTCACCTCAGTCTGTCCCCACGTTTTCCTAAGCCACTTCCAGCATCCACCATTCACGGCAGAAGCTGCAACCCTGAGTGAGGTTCCTGTGGCTGGAGCACAGCAAAGGGCGATGAGGAAAGCTTGGTAGAAAACTACCGCCTTCATCTCCATACGATGGAGTGCCCGCCCATGTTACCTTCAAAGCTATTTGGGCCAAATGAAAAACACAGCACCCGACCTGATCAAAGCTGGGTGGTTGGTTGCAGAGCGTGTTTTAGGGACAGAAATCAGTAGGGAAAGCTTTCCCCTCTCCACCAAGCCAAACAGAAAGATCTGCCCCAGCTCCCATGGTGGCTTTGCGCTCCCGCACCCCTCCCTCCCCATACTTCCCCGACAAGCGTCTCTTTCAATCTTTGGACCGCATGAGTGAAAAGAGTGATTAAGCACCGCACGGGACACCTGATCCTGGGAAGGCTAAATACGAGTTAAGACTCCTGACTCTTTTCAGCTCTAACCGTGCAGTAATTTCTCTGATAAAGTCACCGCAGCTCTCCCATTCAGCCCAGACCCTTGGCATCAGGCCTCGGAGCTGTTCTGGGTCTAAGCAGAGCATACCCTGTGGTCTACGCTCAGGCGGTCACCACATTCCTTCCTCCCCGGAACCTTTTAACCTGCTTTGTTTTGATTATTTTAAAATCCTGCCAAACCCATTAAGACTAATGCTTAGCTGAAAGCAGCCACGACCTCTTGTAGGCATTTAAAACTGCCAGGCCAGTATGGTCAGGAGGAAGCCCAGGTCTCAACTGAAAGGGGCCAGAACAGCCTGTTTCCAAAGGGGGCGAGAAAACAGGGGGACCGGGAACTATACCTCCCCTCAAACCTCTGAAATCAGAGGCCCCGCTGCCCCTGCAGCTCCCCGCGGCCCTTTGAAGGCTGTTAGCAGCTGCAGAAGCTCCATGACTCAAAGGGTCTCCCTGGCAGCTCTCTGTGTTTGTAATCAGAACACAGTGCACCTGTGTTCCGGCAAACTTCAAAGCCAGCAAGGGTTTGATGACCAAAAGAGAGCTGTTCGAAGCCCGTAGCTGCACAGATAATGCCATCGTATTCTGCCACCTCTGCTGCCCTGTGACCTTGAGGGGTCACCAAGGGGACCCTAGGCTTATGAGAATTTTGGTGTGGACTTAAAGAAGGTTCTCCGTCTATCCCAGGAATGCTGCCCAGAGTGAAAGAAGCCCCTGCAGCCTGACTTCCCTGTCTCAGATCGGCACCTCTGTTTAGTGTGGAACAGGAGGCTCCTCCCTTCGCTCTTCCCTCTGCCTCTACTCCAGTCTGGATTATTCTCAATCACTTTGTCAGTGAGAGTCACTGTCCCTGTGAAGAAACACCGAGACCAAAGGCAGCTTGGGGACGAAATGCCTCCTTAAGACCGGGCTACACACAAGCCTGTCAGGCATTTTCTTAATTAGTGATTGATGGGAGAGGGTCCATCCTATTGTGGGTGGGGCATTCCTGGGCGGGCGGTGCCGGGTTCTGTAAGTAGACCAAGCAAACCATGGAGAGCTAGTGAGTAAGCAGCTCCCCTCCATGGCCTCTGGCTTCCTTCAAGGAGAGACTCCGCTGTGGAAGTGTAGGCCACACAAACCCTTTCCTCCCCAACTTGCTTTTGGCCAGGCTGTTTCATTTCAGCAACAAAGACCCCAGTTAGACAATGTTCATCATTGAAGGAAGTCAGGGCAGGAATCTGGAGGCGGGAGCTGGTGTAGAGGCCATGGAGGACCACTACTCACTAGTTTCTCTCCTCCTGGCTTGCTCAGCCTGCTTCCTTATAGAACCCAGCACCACCAGCCCAGGGCGATGGCCCCACCCACAATGGACTGGGCCCTCCTCCATCTGTCAATGGACTGGGCCCTCCCGCATCCGTCACTAACTAAGAAAATGCCCGACAGCTGGGTCTCAGCTGAGGACTTCCCAAGGGACCCTAGCTTGTGTCAAGCTGACATAAAACTAGTCAAGACAGTCTTGGAGATCTCCTGGCTCTCCCGCTCTCCCAGGCCTAGATGCTCCTCCTGTGACTGCCTGAGAGAGTGTCAAGTCACTGTGCAATTATCTTTTCCTTTGTATTGTTCGCACTTGCTGGCTCTCTATGGCAATATTGTGTCTTTTCCCGCCCGCTCAGATTCTGCGGTAACCTCAGGAAGAAAAGCAAGGACAAAGCTGAGGGACGGCATATCCCGGGTCTGGGCTCCCTAGCAGCTCTGCCCAGCTTGCAGACACACAGCACCGCGTCCGTTCTAAAGGTCAGGGTGAGGTGACTGGAGTTGTGCAGTGGAAGGAGGGGAAAGCATGGCTGTCGGGATGCCCCTTCTGTCTGCTGCCACCTAGCCTTCTTCGTCCTGTTCTGTGACGCGCCACTCTCACAAAACGTCAGGGACGGTGAAACTTAGAAAGCAAAGAGGACAACTCAACCCCTGATTTTGATGGCCAGCCAGTCTCAAAAGCATGCCACTGCGACCCGAAAGGCATCAGGCCTTCCAGGCTCCAACCTCTGGCGACCCCAGCTTCAGGTGTGCTTGTGTCTCTGGGAGGCCACTCCCCATCCCCCACCCAACACCCATCCCCTCAAACTTCCAGGGAACTCTCCTGGCATCCAGAAGACCGGCCCACACAGGAAAGGCATCAGCCCTTCCAGGCCCCAACCTCCTGCGACCTCAGCTTCAGCTTCAGTTTCAGGAAGGAAGGAGACCAGTGGAGACGGAAAGACCCCACCAGCACCCACTGGAAGAAGAGATGGGAAGAAGACAGAATAAGAGCTCACTCAGCAATAGAAAGACCAACATGACTCCACCAGAATCTAGAGAACCAACGCCAGCAAGACCTGAAAAGCACTACATAGATGGCTTAAAAATTATTTTATGAAGATGATAGAGACGCTCAAAGAGGAAACAAGGAAATACCTTAAAGAAATAGAAGAAAAAAACAAAAAATCCATGAAATGGGGAAAAATTCAAGAAATAAACAAATCTCTCAAAGAATCTAAAGAGTACCAAGAAAAAACAACCAAAACAACTCAAACAGATGAAAGATTGAAAGCTGAGTGGGAGTCCAGGGAAGCAGCGGTTCTTCCAGCAGCATCAGGTAAACAGGCCGGCTTCCAGGCCTGTGCTCCAGTACCTGCAGATGGCCTGGGACCTGCACAGAGCTCCCAATCCCGGCGGGAGCCAAGCACCCCAGACTCCGGATCTTCGCTCACTCCAACGAGACCAGGAAGGGAGAGGAGGCTGGGAGTCCAGGGAAGCGGCGGTTCTTCCAGCAGCATCAGGTAAACAGGCCGGCTTCCCGGCCTGTGCTCCAGTGCCTGCAGATCGCCTGGGACCTGCACAGAGCTCCCAATCCCGGCGGGAGCCAAGCACCCAGACCCCAGGTCTTCTTTCCCACCAACGAGACCAGGAAACCAGAGGACCCAGGGAGACCAGGGGAGTAGCTGTTCTGGATCAAGTACAACAGGACCCAGCATAGGGTCCAGGGGACCAGGTAAGAGGATAAGCGCCCCAGATTCCTGTTCTTCTTCTCCACCCACGGGACCAGCATTCGGACAAGGAATAGAAGAATCACCAGATTATTGGACTTGCTAGCACCCACCAAAAGGGAACTCTGGTACCCAAACCAGTAAGGGGCTCTTTCTGCACCCACTAGAAGAAGAGATGGGAAAGAGACAATACAAAAACACAGTCAGCAACAAAAAAACAAATATGACACCGCCAGATTCTAGAGACTCCACACCAGCAAGACCCCAACATTCCAATGCGGACGAAGCAGAAGAGAACGACCTTAAAAGCACTTTCATGAAAATGATAGAGGCCCTAAAAGAGGATATTGGAAAATCCCTCAAAGAAATGGAAGAAAAAACAAACCAAAAAATGCAAGAAATGGAAGAAAAAACAAACCAAAAAATGCAAGAATTGGAAGAAAAAACAAACCAAAAAAGGCAGGAAATGGAAGAAGAAACAAAGCAAAAAAATGCAAGAAATGGTAGAAAAAACAAAGCAAAAAATGAAAAAAATGGAAGAAGAAACAAACCAAAAAAGGCAGGAAATGGAAGAAGAAACAAAGCACAAAATGCGAGAAATGGAACAAAAAACAAACCAAAAAATGCAAGAAATGGAAGAAAGAACAAACCAAAAAATTCATAAAAGGCAACAAATGGATGAACAGATAAACAGAAAATTGCAAGAAGCAATGCAAACACTGCAAGGGTTGAAAACTGAAATAGAGTCATTAAAAAAAACACAATCTGAAGAAAGGCAGAAAATAGAAAAGCTGGACAAACAGACAGGCACTACCAATACAAGCATTACCAACAGAATAGAAGAGATGGAAGAGAGAATCTCAAGTGTTGAAGATACTCTAGGAGAAATGGATTTATCAACCAAAGAAAACCTTAAATCCAACAAATCCTTAACACAAAACATCCAGGAAATATGGGACACCATGAAAAGACCAAACCTAAGAATAATAGGTATAGAAGAAGGAGAAGAAATCCAGCTCAAAGGGGCAGAAGGCATATTCAACAAAATCATAGAAGAAAACTTTCCCAACCTTAAGAAAGACATGCCAATGAAGGTACAAGAAGCCTACAGAACACCAAATAGAGTGGACCACAAAAAATTCCCTCGCCACATAATAATCAAGACCCCAAACATACAGAATAAAGAAAGAATATTAAGAGCAGCTAAGGAAAAAGGTCAAGTAACATATAAAGGCAGACCTATCAGAATTACACCTGATTTCTCCATGGAAATGCTGAAAGCCAGAAGGTCCTGGATAGATATTCTATCTACACTAAGAGACCACGGATGCCAGCCCAGACTACTGTACCCGGCAAAGCTCTCAATCACTATAGACGGAGAAAACAAGATATTCCATGACAAAACTAGATTCAAGCAATATGTGTCCACTAACCCAGCCCTACAGAAAATTTTGGAAGGAAAACTCCAACCCAAGGAAGCTAACTACAACCAGAAAAACATAAGCATTAGAGAATCTCTCTCTACCAACAGCCAAAAGAACAAAGGGGTGAAATTCCACACATAATTCCACCAACAACAACCATCGCAAATCGAAGAAGGATGAGCAATCATTGGTCATTAATATCCCTCAATATTAATGGCCTTAACTCACCCATAAAAAGACACAGACTAGCAGATTGGATTCGAAGACAGAACCCTTCCCTCTGCTGCATACAGGAAACACACCTTACCCTTAAAGACAGACATTACCTGAGAATTAAAGGTTGGGAAAAAATTTTTCAATCGAATGGACCCAAGAAACAAGCCGGGGTAGCAATCCTAATATCTAACAAACTAGACTTTAAAATAAAATCAATCAAAAGAGATGAAGGAGGTCATTACATACTCATCACAGGTGAAACCCACCAAGAGGAAGTATCTATTCTGAACATCTATGCCCCAAATACAAAGGCTTCCACATTCGTTAAAGAAACATTAGAACTTAAATCTCATCTAAAGCCCCACACAGTTATAGTGGGAGATTTCAACACACCACTCTCACCACTAGACAGGAATACCAAACAGAAACTCAACAAAGAAGCAAAAGGGCTAATAGAAGTAATGACCCAACTGGGATTAACAGATATCTATAGAACATTTCATCCACATAAAAAAGAATATACCTTCTTCTCACCACCACATGGAACCTTCTCAAAAATCGACCACATACTTGGCAACATATCAAACCTCAGCAGCTACAAAAAAATTGGAATAACTCCATGCATCTTATCAGACCACCATGCTTTAAAATTAGAATTCAACAACAACACAAATTGCAGAAAACCTACAAACTCATGGAAATTGAATAATGCTCAATTGCACCATCCCTGGGTCAAAGAGGAAATAAAAAAAGAAATTAAAGACTTCCTCGAATTCAATGAGAATGAAGACACAACATACCCAAACCTATGGGACACTTTGAAAGCAGTGCTACGGGGGAAATTCATAGCGCTAAATGCTCACATGAAGAAACAGGAAAACAGTTATACCAGAGAATTAACATCACAGCTGAAAGCTCTAGAACACAAAGAAGCACACTCCCCCAGGAGGAGTAGACACCAGGAAATAATCAAATTGAGGGCTGAAATTAATAAAGTAGAAACCAGGAAAACAATACAAAGAATCAACGCAACGAAGAGTTGGTTCTTTGAGAAAATCAACAAGATAGACAAACCTTTGTCCAAACTTACCAAACAGCAGAGAGTGAACACGCAAATTAACAAAATTAGAAATGAAAAGGGGGACATAACAACAGACTCTGAGGAAATCCAGAGAATCATTAGGTCATACTTTGAAAACCTGTACTCCACAAAATTCGAAAATTTAAAGGAAATGGATGACTTCCTGGACAGCTATCAATTGCCAAAACTAAATCAAGAACAGATAAGCAATTTAAATAGACCTATAACCCCTATGGAAATAGAAGCTGTCATCAAAAGTCTCCCAACCAAAAAAAGCCCAGGTCCAGATGGCCTCAGTGCAGAATTCTACCAGAAATTCAAAGAACAGCTTATACCAATTCTTCTCAAAGTGTTCCACACAATAGAAGCAGAAGGGTCTTTGCCAAACTCTTTCTATGAGGCTTCAATAACCTTGATCCCCAAGCCACACAAAGATACAACTAAGAAAGAGAACTTCAGACCAATATCCCTCATGAACATTGATGCAAAAATACTCAATAAAATACTGGCAAATCGGATCCAAGAACACATCAAAACAATCATTCACCACGATCAAGTAGGTTTCATCCCAGGAATGCAGGGATGGTTCAACATACGAAAATCCATCAACGTAATCCACCATATAAACAAGCTGAAAAACAAAAATCACATGATCATCTCACTAGATGCTGAAAAAGCCTTTGACAAAATCCAACACCCCTTCATGATAAAGGTCTTGGAGAGATCTGGGATAACAGGGACATACTTAAACATAATAAAAGCTATATACAGTAAACCAACAGCCAACATCAAACTAAATGGACAGAAACTCAACGCAATTCCTCTAAAATCAGGAACAAAACAAGGCTGTCCACTCTCTCCATACCTTTTCAACATGGTACTTGAAGTTCTAGCTATTGCCATACGACAACAAAGGGGGATCAAGGGGATACAAATTGGGAAGGAAGAGGTCAAACTTTCACTGTTTGCAGACGATATGATAGTTTACATCAATGACCCAAAGAACTCTACCAGGGAACTCTTACAGCTGATTAACACCTTCAGCAAAGTGGCAGGCTACAAGATCAACTCAAGAAAATCAGTAGCCCTACTATATACAGATGATAAAAGGGCTGAAAGAGAAATCAGAGAAACATCACCCTTTACAATTGCCACAAACAACATAAAATACCTTGGGGTAACGCTAACCAAACAAGTGAAAGACCTGTATCGTAAGAACTTTGAATCTTTAAAGAAAGAAATTAAAGAAGCCCTCAGAAAATGGAAAGATCTCCCATGCTCTTGGATAGGTAGGATCAATGTAGTAAAAATGGCAATCCTGCCAAAAGCAATCTACAGATTCAATGCAATCCCCATTAAAATCCCAGCACAGTTCTTCACAGACCTTGAAAGAACAATAATCAATTTTGTATGGAAAAACAAAAGACCCAGGATAGCCAAAACAACCCTGTTCAACAAGGCAACGTCCGGAGGCATCACCATCCCTGACCTCAAGCTCTATTATAGAGCTATAGTCCTGAAAACAGCTTGGTATTGGCACAAAAATAGACAGGTAGACCAATGGAATCGAATTGAAAATCCGGGTATTAACCCACACACGTACGAACATCTGATCTTTGACAAAGAAGCTAAAAATATACAATGGAATAAAGAAAGCATCTTCAACAAATGGTGCTGGCATAATTGGAGACTGGCATGTAGAAGAATGCAGATCGATCCATGTCTATCGCCATGCACAAAACTTAAGTCCAAATGGATCAAAGACCTCAACATAAATCCAGCCACACTGAACCTCTTAGAAGAGAAAGTGGGTGGTACCCTTGAACGAATTGGTACAGGAGACAGCTTCCTGAACATAACACCAGTAGCACAGGCAGTAAGATCAACAATCAATAAATGGGACCTACTGAAACTGAGAAGCTTCTGTAAGGCAAAGGACACAGTCAGCAAGACAAAAAGGCAGCCCACAGAATGGGAAAAATATTCACTAATCCCACATCTGACAGAGGGTTGATCTCCAAAATTTACAAAGAACTCAAGAAGCAAGTCTCCAAAACACCAAAGGACCCTATTAAAAAGTGGGCTGCAGAACTAAATAGAGAGTTTTCAATAGAGGAGTCTAAAATGGCTGAGAGGCACTTGAGAAAGTGCTCAACATCCTTAGCCATCCGGGAAATGCAAATCAAAACAACTCTCAGATACCATCTCACCCCTGTCAGAATGGCTAAAATCAAAAACACCAATGACAATTTATGCTGGAGAGGATGTGGTGAAAGGGGGACACTCCTCCATTGCTGGTGGGAGTGCCAACTGGTCCAGCCACTTTGGAAATCAGTGTGGAGATTCCTCAGAAAAATGGGAATAAACCTACCACAAGACCCAGCAACTCCACTCTTAGGCATATATCCAAAAGATGCCCATTCATACAACAAAGATGTCTGTTCCACTATGTTCATAGCAGCTTTATTTGTAATTGCCAGAACGTGGAAGCAACCTAGATGTCCCTCACCTGAAGAGTGGATAGAGAAAATATGGTACATCTACACAATGGAGTACTATTCAGCAGAAAAAAATAATGGAATCATGAGATTCGCAGGCAAATGGATGACACTAGAAGAAACCATCCTGAGTGAGGTAACCCAGTCACAAAAAGAGAAACATGGCATGTACTCTCTCATATATGGATTTTAGACATAGATCTGGGGAGTTCCAGCCTACAAGCCTATGGCCAGAGAGTCTGGGAAACAGAAACTTTATTTAGTGGCTGATCGAAGAAGAAGCAGACTCCCTTGGTTAAGTACTGAGCTGAACTCAAGAAAGCCAGTAACAGAGAGGGAGGACTGATGATCAAAGGGATTAAGACTGGGCTGGTCTAACCCCCAGAAACAGCTGACCAGACAAAGGTTAACTCTTGAATCCCAGGCATTAGCCTGGGAAGCCAGCATGGGACTGATCAAGACCCCCTGAATCTGGGTGTCAGTGAAGAGGCCTAGGGATTCTATTGAGCCTTGGGCAGCAGATCAGTACCCATCCCAAGTATACACACGGACTTTGGACTCCAACAGAACAATGTGAGGTGCACTCTCACCCTGAACTCTTGGGAAAGGGTCTAGGCCCTGCCCTATATGAAATGACACACTATGGACACCCCCATTGAGGGCCTCACCCTCCCTGGAGAAATGAGGGGATAACGGGGGGGGGGAGGGCACGGGAGGAAGGGAGGGAATGGGAGAGGGACCTGGAACTGACTTGTGAAGCAACCTTGATTCTTATCTAAATTTAAACTGGAAAATAAAATAAATAAATAAATAAATAAATAAAATGCTATTAACTAGAAAAAAAAGATTGAAAGCTGAAATAGAAACAATAAAGAAAACACAGAACGAAGGGATGCTGGAAATAGAAAAGCTGGGTAAACGATCGGAACTACAGATGCAAGTATCACCAATAGAATACAAGAGATAGAAGAGTTTATCTCAGGTGTTGAAGACTCATTAGAGAATATACAGTCGTCAACCAAAGAAAACCTCAAAACCAACAAATCCCTAACATAGGAAATATGGGACACCGTGAAGAAGCCAAACCTGAGAATAACAGGTATAGAAGAAGGTGAAGAAATACAACTCAAAGGTACAGAAAACATATTCAACAAAATCATAGAAGAAAACTTCCCTAACCTAAAGAAGGATATGCCTATGAACACCAAATAGGCTGGACCAGAAAAAGAAGTCACCTCGACATATAATAATCAAAACATCAAACCTACAGAATAAAGAGAAAATATTAAGAGCAGCTAAAGAAAAAGGCCAAGTAACATATAAAGGCAGACCTATCTGAATTATACCTGATTTCTCAATGGAAACGATGAAAGCCAGAAGATCCTGGATAGATGTCCTACAAACGCAAAGGGAATAAGGACGCCAGCCCAGACTACTATATCCAGCAAAGCTTTCAATTACCATAGATGGAGAAAACAAAATATTCCATGACAAAGTCAGATTTAAACAATTCAATATCCATGAATCCAGTTCTACAGAAAGTACTAGAAGGAAAACCTAAACCCAATGAAGATAAATACACTCACAAAGACACAGGCAATAGATAATCCCACTTTACCAAACACCAAAAGAAAAAGGGAGGAGAACCTACAAACAATAACTCCACTACCAATAAATCAAGCACAAACAAGAATCATCAATCAATGGTCATTAATATCCCTCAATGTCAACGGTCTCAACTTGCCTATAAAAAGACACAGACTAGCAGAATGGATATGAAGACAGAACCCATCCTTCTGCTGCATACAAGAAACACATCTCAACATCAAAGACAGATGTTATCTCAGAGTAAAGGGTTGGGAAAAGATTTTCCAATCAAACGGACCCAAGAAACAAGCCGGTGTAGCAATCCTAATATCTAACAAACTAGACTTCAAATTAAAAAAATCAAAAGAGATGAAGAAGGACATTTCATATTCATCAAAGGAAAAGTCCATCAAGATGAAGTCTCAATTTTGAACATCTATGCCCCAAATACAAAGGCACCTACATTCGTGAAAGAAACATTACTAAAGCTCAAATCGCACATAAAATCTCACACACTAGTAGTAGGACACTTCAACACTCCGCTCTCACTGCTAGACAGGACCTCCAGACAGAAACTTGACAAAAAAACAAAAGAACTAATAGAAGTTATGACCCAACTGGGTTTAACAGACATCTATAGAACATTCCACCCAAACACAAAAGGATATACCTTCTTCTCGGCGCCACATGGAACCTTCTCTAAAATTGACCACATAATAGGAAACATAGCAAATCTCCTCAGATAAAAAAAAAACTGGAATAAACCCCTGTATCTTATCAGACCACCATGCATTAAAATTAGAATTCAACAATAACACAAATCGCAGAAACCCTACAAACTCACGGAAATTGAACAATGCACAATTGCACCATCCCTGGGTAAAGGAAGAAATAAAAAAGAAATTAAAGACTTCCTGGAATTCAATGAGAATGAAGACACAACATACTCAAACTTATGGGACACTCTGAAAGCAGTGCTGAGAGGAAAGTTCGTAGCACTAAGTGCCCACATGAAGAAACTGGAGAACAATCACACTAGAGAATTAATAGCACAGCTGAATGTTCTAGAACAAAAAGAAGCAAACTCACCCAGGAGGAGTAGACGCCAGGAGATAATCAAATTGAGGGCTGAAATCAATCAAGTAGAAACCAGGAAGACATTGAGAAGAATCAATGAAACAAAAAATTGGTTCTTTGAGAAAATGAACAAAATAGACAAACCTCTGTCCAAACTAACCAAAAGACAGAGAGCATGCTAATTAACAAAATCAGAAATGAAAAGGGGGACATAACAACCGACACTGAGGAAATCCAGAGAATCATCAGGGCATACTTTGAAAATATGTACTCCACAAAATTTGAAAATTTAAAGGAAATGGACAATTTCCTGGATAGATATCACTTGCCAAAACTAAATCAAGAGCAGATAAACAATCTAAACAGACCTATAACCCTTAATGAAATAGAAGCAGTTATCAAAAGTCTCCCAACTAAAAAAAGCCCAGGCCCAAATGGCTTCAGGGCAGAATTCTACCAGAAATTCAAAGAAGAGCTAATTCCAATACTCCTCAAAGTATTTCACACAATAGAAGCAGGAAGTTCACTGCCAAACTCTTTTTATGAGGCTACAATTACCTTGATACCCAAGCCACACAAAGACACAACTAAGAAAGAGAACTATAGACCAATTTCCCTCATGAACATCGATGCAAAAATACTCAATAAAATACTTGCAAATCAGATTCAAGAAAACATCAGAAAAATCATCCACCATGATCAAGTAGGCTTCATCCCAGGGATGCAGGGATGGTTCAACATTAGAAAATCTATCAATGTAATCCACCATATAAACAAACTGCAAAAGAAAAACCACATGATCATCTCACTAGATGCTGAAAAAGCCTTTGACAAAATCCAGCACCCCTTCATGATAAAGGTCCTAGAGAGATCAGGGATAACAGGAACATACCTGAACATAATAAAAGCAATGTACAGTAAACCAACAGCTAACATCAAACTAAATGGAGAGAAACTCAACGTAATTCCTCTATAATCAGGAACAAGACAAGGCTGTCCACTCTCTCCACATCTCTTCAATATTGTACTTGAAGTTCTAGCTATAGCAATAAGACAACAAAAGGAGCTCAAGGGGATACAAATAGGAAAAGAAGTCAAGCTTTCACTGTTTGCAGATGATATGATAGTTTACAGAAGTGACCCAAAAAACTCTGCAAGGGAACTCCTAGAGCTGATAAACACCTTCAGCAAAGTGGCAGGATACAAGGTTAACTCAAAAAAATCAGTGGCCCTATTATATACAGATGATGAAGTGGCTGAGAAAGAAATCAGAGAAACATCACCCTTTACAATAACCATAAACTGCATCAAATATCTGGGGATAATGTTAACCAAGGAAGTGAAAGACCTGTATATCATATCAAGAACTTTGAGTCTTTAAAGAAAGAAATAAAAGATGGATACCAGAAAATGGAAAGATCTTCCATGCTCTTGGATTGGTAGGATCAACATAATAAAAATGGCAATCTTGCCAAAAGCAGTCTACAGATTCAATGCAATTCCTATCAAAATTCTGGCACAATTTTTCACAGACCTTGAAAGAACAATAATCAACTTTATATGGAAAAACGAAAGTCCCAGGATAGCCAAAACAACCCTATACAATAAAGGAACTTCAGGAGGCATCACCATACCTGATTTCAAGCTCTTTTATAGAGCTATAGTCCTGAAAACAGCTTGGAATTGGCACAAAAATAGGCAGGTAGACCAACGGAACTGAATTGAAAACCCTGATTTTAACCCACACACCTATGAACACTTGATTTTTGACAAAGAAGCTAAAACTATACAATGGAAAAAAGAAAGCATCTTCAACAAATGGTGCTGGCATAACTGGGTATTGGTATGTAGAATACTATATATAGATCCATGTCTATTGCCTTGTACAAAACTTAAGTCCAAATGGATTAAAGATCTCAACATAAATCCAACCTTACTGAAACTCTTGGAAGAGAAAGTGAGAGATACTCTTCAACGAGTTGGTACAGGAGACCACTTCCTGAACATAACACCAGTGGCATGGACACTGAGATCGACAATTAACAAATGAGACCTCATGAAACTAAAAAGCTTCTGTAAGGCAAAGGACACAGTCAACAAGACAAAAAGGCAGTCCACAGAATGGGAAAAGATATTCATTAACCCCACATCTGACAGAGGACTAATCTCCAAAATTTACAAAGAATTCAAGAAGCAAGTCTCCAAAACACCAAAGGATCCAATTAAAAAGTGGGCTACAAAACTAAATAGAGAATTCTCAATAGAGGAGGCTAAAATGGCCAAGAGACACTTATGAAAACGCTCAACATCCTTAGCTATCAGGGAAATGCAAATCAAAACAACTTTGAGATACCATCTTACTCCTGTCAGAATGGCTAAAATCAAAAACACCAAAGACAGTTTATGCTGGAGAGGATATGGAGAGAGGGGAACACTCCTCCACTGCTGGTGGGAGTGCCAACTCATACAGCCATTTGGAAATCAGTATGGAGATTCCTCAGGAGAATGGGAATCAATCTACCACAAGACCCAGCAATTCCACTCGTAAGCATATATCCAAAAGAGACAAATTCATACAACAAGTACATCTGCTCCACTATGTTCATAGAAGCATTATTTGTAATAGCAAGAACCTGGAAGCAACCTAGATGCCCCTCAACTGAAGGATGGATAGAGAAAATGTGGCATATTTACACAATGGAGTACTACTCAGCAGAAAAAAAAATGGAATCTTGAAATTCGCAGGTAAATGGATGGCACTAGAAGAACCCATCCTGAGTGAGGTAACCCAGTCACAAAAAGACAAACATGGTATGTACTCACTCATATATGGATTTTAGACATGGATCAGGATAGTGCCAGTCTGCACTTCCACTGACAGAGAGTATGGGAAACATGAGAGAGATATGCATGGTACCCCAGAGAAGAGGAATGAGGCAAGATCTTCTGAACAGATTGGGAACACGGCGAGGGGTGGGGGGGGGAGTGGGAGCTGGGAAAAAGAGAGGGGGAGAAGAGGAGGAGAGAGTAGGTCATGGGGGAACAGGAAGTTGAGTAGGGGGTAGAATAGGGAGAAGAGGGAATCATACGTTAGAAGACAGATCAGGCACCAGTGAGACCTAGTGATCTGAAGGGATGACACCAACTGGCAAGCTAAGCAATGATGGAGAGACCACCTCGAATGCCCATTCCTGATAATGAACTTGATGTCTATAACCATCCTGGATCCTTCATCCAGTGACTGATGGAAGCAGAGGCAAACACCCACAGTTAAACACTGAACTGAACCCATGGAACCCAGTGAAAGAGAGAGAGGAGCGATGAGCAAATTGGCAAAGAATGGGCTGGCAAAACCAGCAGAGACAGCTGATCTGAACAGGGGAGAGCTCTTGGACCCCAGTCCGACAGCTGGGAGGCCAGCATGGGACCGATCCAGACCCCCTGAATGTGAGAGCCAGTGAGGAGGCCTGGGCTACCTGGAAGTGTACCGTGAAATTAACCCTTTCCTCCCAACATTGCTCTTTGTCGTGGGGTTTATGACAGCAACGAGAAGCAAACTTGAACAGTGACTCTGACTTAACAAGGGCCCCCTAGATGGGCACCGGTGTGGGGTAGCTATGTCACTAAAGACAATCCCATTAGTCTGGAGTGATCTGCAGACTCAAGTCAGTGACTAATTTCTTCACACCCCATCATGGACAATGAAGATTTGGGCTGAAACGTTCCTAGATCGGTGTATGAAGTGAGAAAAATATTTTGTTTTTAGGAAGAAAAAAAAACGGTTGAAAACTACAAACAACTATTTTATGTCTGCGCACATTTGTAAGAGGGTATGTGTTTGTGGAATGCACATGTGTGTGCCGGGGTGTGGACATGTGAGCACCTGTGAGAAGTCCCAGTGGACAGCCTATGATGCCCATCCTCAGGAAGGCCATCCACATCCGTAGAGTCAGGGTTTCTGGTCCCGAGATTCTGTTACCCTGCTATGATGCCTAATCAATGACCCCTGGGAATCCAGCTATCAGCACCTTCACAGCAACAAGGTCACAAATGTGTGCAGCCACACCCAGCATAGTCTGTGGGTTTCTGGGACCAAACTCTGATCTTTACACTTGGAAGGCAAATGCTATTGAACTACTTTCCTAAAAGCTTTCTTTAAGAAGTAAGTGTGATACCTAGTGCATGCGTGTTGAGTGTGTGTGTGTGTGTGTGTGTGTGTGTCTGTGTGTCTGTGTGTATGGTTGTATAGTGTGAGTGCTGTGTTTGTGTGTGTGGTGTGTGTGATTTGTGTGTGGGGTGTTATGTGTGTGGCATATATAGTTTGTGTTGTATGTGGTGTGTGGTGTGTGTGTGTGTGATGTGTGTAATGTGTGTGTGTGACCTGTGTTTGGGGGTGTTGTGTGTGGTGTGTGTATGTGGTGTGTGTAGTGTGTATGTGGTGTATGTAGTGTGTATGTGGTGTGTGGTGTGTGTGTGTGTAGTGTGTATGTGGTGTGTGGTGTGAAGTGTGTGTGTGATGTGTGTGGTGTGTATAGTGTGTATATGGTGTGCAGTGTGTGTGTGGTGTGTATGTGGTGTGTGGTGTGAAGTGTGTGTGTGATGTGTGTGGTGTGTGTAGTGTGTATGTGGTGTGTGTGTATTGTGAGGTGTGTGTGTACATATGCAGAAATGCCTGTCTGATCTGGAATTCTACCTGCACACAACTCTTGACAGCACAGCAGTGTCTGACTCGGCTCCTCCTGTCCTGGCCTAGCCACTCCCCATTTCTTCTCCATAGCACACTCGGGCCCACGGTAAACACTGCCACTCATTGCTTGGAAGCAAGTCCACCAGCCCACAACCATCAGGAGAAATGCCTGTTATCAGGCTTCTATGAGATTAAATTTAGTAATTATCGTGGAGAAGTATTATCTGATGTTGACAAAATCCCTCCAAGTTCACAGTAGAGAACTTTAATTTCTACATTCAGATGTGATTTGAATTTGATCAGGCGTCAGTTAAACTCTGAGCATTATGTCGTGACCTAAGTTCTGAGGAAAAGCCACTGCCTGCTCCATGCTAGTTCGAATCAAAGATTGTTTCGTCTCTCAGCCACTGTGAGAAGTGACAGGTCAGACTCTGAGGTGATGGGCAATACGTTTACACACAAGCACACAGGAGCTGTCATGCTTCTATGACAGAAGCCATAATACCCTACATAACAGGCTCCTGGCCCAGATCAGCTCCCCGTGCTGGGCACAGCACTAGGCGACATTTAACACAGAGGTGTTAGAGCCACTAGACCTGAGGTCAAGTGGGCCTGATCACTTCAGCCATGTCAAGGTCAGACAATTTAATTACCCTTTCAATATGTGTAGAGGCTCTTCAAAACTAACAGCAGACCGCCGGCCGGGGCACCAGCTAGGTACAGATCCAAGGGAATGTGCGGAGAGACATCGAATTCCCACATTCATTATGACACTACTCATGATAGCCAAAATATGGGAGCGGTGTTGGTGTCTATTGGTGAGTAGATATTTCGATACAGTTCCCATACTTAACAGAGTGCTGCTCCGTATTACAAAGACAATATTACTGAAAGCGGAGGGCATGTGTTTACTGAAACAAGACATGAGCAGAAGGTCAAAGCCTCAGGATCTGTGAAATACACAAAAAGCAAACAAGTCAGTCTCACAGTATGAAGGAATGTCCTGTGATTGGTAGAATCTAGGAAGGAGATGGTGAGAAATACATAAACAAGGAGGCTGGAATAACAGCTTCTAGGGTTCTACAGCACAGCAGGTTAAAGTAGCATTTATAAGAATTATTTTGTATTTGGGAGGGACTGGAAAAGAAAACTCAAAATGTCCCACTATTAACAATGAAGGGAGATGGAAAAGCTAACTTCTCTAGCATGCAGCTATGTATCACACAAGAATCTAAAGTGTCACATGTGTTCCACAGAGATCTGCAACCATTGCATGTTAAATAAAAGGAAACAAGAGGCTGGAGCAGTGGCTCAGTGGTTAGAGCACTGGCCGCACTTCCAGACAACCGGGTTCAGTCCCAAGCACACACACACACACACACACACACACACACACACACACACACACACACAGCAGCTTCCCCCCTCATCATCTGTAACTTCAGTCCCAGGATATCCAATGCCCTCTTTTGGCTTCCATAGGCAACCAGCATCTGTGTGGTGCATAGGCATATATGCAGGCAAGCCACTCATATCCATAAAATAATTTGTAAAGAAACAAAATGAAGTTGGCTCATCTTTCTGTAAAGTTCTCAATGCAGGATAAATAGTTTAAGGAACTGTAAAAGCAACATTTTTCAACCTCGCTTGTTATCAATACACCTATGTGTGGTAACAGAATACGGAGTCTGCATGTGGCAGCTGTCAGGCGTACATGCCCCTCGGGGTGGAAGTCGTCTTCTGTTTCCAAAGATTTGTTCATTATCCATGTTAAATATACATGGAGTACCTACCAGGCTATTGAGGAAGATAGTGTGGACAGAAAGGGATTTTTGTTGCTGTCATTGTTGTTTTTAAAGAGCTGTTCCTTAGGTTCTAAGAGTCTCTACCTTTAGGGGGAGGTGTACCTCAGCAAGCTCGTGAGGCCATATTGGAAGGAGCATTCAGATGTGACCACAAAGTGGGAGCACACTGAGAGACAGCAGCGGGAACACACTGAGAGACGGCAGGGGGAGCACACTGTAGAGACGGCAGCGGGAGCACAGTCTTGAGCGAGAACATCTTTGCAGGCATAGATGCAGGGAAGTGGTTCCCGTCCAAAGAAACCCTTGGTGCTGGGAGGGTTGAGCGCCCTCCTGTGGCTCCAGACTGGCTTCTGTGGCCCATCTGGGGTTGGGGGGTGAGTCAAGGGAAGGATGCCATGGTAGTAAGCTCTGGGAAGGAATCAAAGGTTTTTCTCTTTCCGCACAGTAATATGCTGCAGGTGGTACCCATTTGTATCCATCACGGAGACCTGCTAGAAGTAGATACCCCAGCAAACAGATTAATACAAGGTCAGAGCACCAATGTTGCATCTCACTTTTACTAATCAGGTGAACTTTGGAGCAAGAAGGGATTAAAAGAGCAGGAATCTGGCCCCAGCTTCTTCAAGGAAAACCTTAGGCTGTTATGGTCAGTCAGCCTGCACAAGTCCATACGATGACCTGTACAATAGTCCCAGCTCCGAGATAGTAAGAACACTCAGGTGAGGTCAGGTTTGTGCCCTGAAATCAGGATGCGCTTACTCCCAGGGTTTAGATTTGAACCAGTACCCCAAGGGCATCCTCAGCACACTGCAAACTGGGATTCAAGCGTGTGGCTCAGGAACTCAGGGAAAGGGCAACACCTCACATCTGGGAGCACGAGGACACCATGGGAATGAGAAGGCCGGGCAGGGGATGAGGATGAAAGGGACCCCGAGGGGAAAAGCCTACTTCTGCTCCCGCGCCCTCAGAAAATGGAGGCGGAAGGACTCTGGGGCTTTCTCCTCTTCGAAGCACACAATGTCCTCATGACCTATTTCGCTACAGTCACAGCACATATCCCTACAGGCAGACATCGCATCTAAACCATTGTGCATTTTGCTTATGATTGGCATTCAAATTAAACAGCGGACGATGGTGAAATCGTGCATGCGGCATGGGAGGACAGTTTGAATGCTGATGCTTTAGGATCCAGTTCCGTGTATTCCATGACCAGCTCGGAGCAGAAGGCACAGACGGTGGGTTTCCCAGTCTTTGTTTCCAGGAGGCATGGAAACATAACTTCTGGGTCTCCGTGAAAGTCAGAGGTAAGTGGGCTGATTCTGAGGTCTGGGGAACATAACCCAGTGGATGATGTGAGAGAAAGATCTAGAATGTTTTGCCCCTCCCCCTGCAGTCTTCCATGAAGGGTTTGTCAGGACCTCTCCCAGAGAGAAACTTGGACAATGTTTCCCCTGACTTTATTTCACATCTTGTCTGCCATGAGACAGGCTGACCGGAAATCTCAGAGAGGAGAAAGCACTGTTGATGGGCCATTTTAAAGATCCTTAAGACAACATGCTGTCTCTGCCTTTTGGCCTCTGTAGAGACAACAGCAGACCAATGACGTGTTCTTTTCGAGTCCAGGAGGTCTTTCATGCTTCACTTAGAAGAGTCAAGTTCAGGACCTCCTGAACTGAGCAGAGTTCCCTGCCACAGCCACATCCAAACAGCGAGGCTACTTATACACAGGGGGTGGCCATTTCTGACACTCTGTGAGACTCCTTTCCCACAAGCTCTCCCCGGCAAGGTGAGCATGCATGAAAACTTCTGAACTCACAAGTTGGCCAAGACGGCACTCATTAGCTGGACTCCAGGGTGACTCTGGGTGAGTTGTCCACGTCACCTTGTGCAAGCCTCATTAACGACTTCACACCTGGAGCCAGGCTTCCCTGGCTTCACAGCTGCCTGTGGAGGGCGGTCTGGGGTGAGCCGAGAAGGCCCCCACCTCACCAGACACCTTGCACTAACCAAACACGGAAGGACAAAACTTCCATTTCCATTTCCAACTTGGTGACTTTTGTTTTGTAGCATCGGGACAACTTTGTCAACGCATTTGACTCTCAACAAACATGTTTAAAATCCTCCTCGTGGCTGGGGATGCAACACTGTTGGTGGTGTTTGTCTACCTTGGTTAAGTAAGTGTGTTGGCACATGCCTACAGTCTTAGCACTCGGAAGGTAAAGGGAGGGCAATCCAATTTCAATGTTCTGATTCCAGAGCTAGATAGAGAATAGAGACCAACCTGGGATGCGTAAGACCCTGACTTTAAAAATAATGCTTTGATAATAAATAAATAAAGATAACGCTCTGTGCACCGGTATCTACAGAGACCATAGAAACCGGTTACATATCATCAACTGTCACTGACAATAAAAGGCAGATAGAATGCTGTTATTGGGCCCAAACTCTGAGCCCCCCAAATCACCAAGAGACCTGATCTGATGCGAAAGCAGAGAGTCTTTAATTAACAAGCTAACTGTATTAACTCGGGTCCTTCCACACAGTGGATGGAACAAGAAGGGACCCTGAGGCAGGGAATATATCAGGGTAGAGCAAAGAAAGTGTCAGGGTCCGCAACAGTCTCAGGATCGGTGCACTTCCGGACTTGGGCAACCTGTCCTGCGCTGATTGGTCAACCGCAGCTGCTGGTAGGTTGCTATGGCCTACAGGCCCTCCAGGGCGGTTGCCACACACTGCATTTCACTGTCACTGTAAGGCACATCCAGAACCCACCAGCTAACTTATTATTGGTTCCTTGTCACATAGAGGGCAAGGTCGGGCAAGGTCAGGCAAGGTCATGAGCTCAGCACGTTTGCTGAATCAGAGGCCTGCATCTTGCTGGGTCTGTCCTGCAGCCTGTCATGGCTGCCAAAGCAGGGGGCTGGGCGAGGATCTGGCCCCTTCACTATGAGATAGGATGCTATGAGAATTCACAAGTAACTGTTGACTACTTAAGATTCGAAGCATCCCACACCATCTGAAGAGTGCTCTCAGCAGTCGGTGGGAATTGAACGTGTCTGGATGACAGTCTACAGACCCTGATGCTGGCAAGCCCTCCGTTTGTTAGTAGCTATGTTCTAATACGAACCAATACCGTTTCTCCTTATAATCTTTTCTGTAGCATGAATGACTCACACCAGAAAGTCTTTCTAATACAAGACACACACTCCAGAGAAGAGAGCGGCCGACCGGTAGGAGAGCCCACACTGGATTAGTGAGCTTTGTAGACCCACACTTTTACTGGCACCAGGAAACATTCTGACTCCCTCAGATATAAATGACAGAAAGTAAGATTGCTCAGCAACTCCTTTGGGATACATAGGGCCACTGGAGACACATCAAATATTTTGCTCCAAAGAAGCAAGGCCCAAGCCCTGCCTATTGCTAGGGGAAAGCTCTGCACGCTGAACACATAAGGTACACAGAGCAGCCCCTGGCTGTAGAAAAAGCAGCTCTAGTGGAGTGCTGAGCCAGAGGCAGCAGCTGGGAGGCCACAGAAAACCTGGGTCATGAGGTCAAGTCTAGAAATTCCCTAAGGCACTGAGACTGACCACAAGGACTTGCTGCATTGTGCCTGGCAGGCAGGCCTGCAAAAGCCATCAGGGAGCCCCGGGACCCAAGAGCTGATACAGTTTGTCAGTCACCTGGTATAATGATGGCCTCTCAGTCAGCCTGCAAAATCACACTCCCTCGAAATGTGCTGAAACCCTCCTGGGCCAGGCACACAGGGCCACCAGCTCCAAGGCTCCGGAGACACGCCTGTGTGCCCACCACCTAAAGACGGAAGCTGCTGTCCCGCCACTCAGCGCGGCTGCTGCAAAAGGCAAGGGCCATGACTGCTGTCCCTGGTTACGGGAAAGCGTGTTGCTCTAAAGAGTAAGGAAGATAAGGGGAAATGCCGAGAGATCACCTTCTGAAATCAGAGCAAAGAGCTGAGATGGTGGCACTGTCATTGTCAAAGGGATGCTAACCAGCGGGGAGCCACGAAGCCTGCAGCTTACTCTCCCCTGATCTTGGGACCATCAGCAGGTCAGAAATTCTAGGTGACCCAGGATCCCATAGCATTTTTTGTCATTGTAAGACTTCCTAGGAGAGGATAGCTGTGGACTGTCAGTTAGAGAGAGGGATGGGCAGCTTCGGATGACAACGGTGATACTAACAAAACCAGAGGGTTAGAGAGACAGCTTAGGCTCAACAGTTAAGAGCGGAGGGCCTGGGTTCAGTTCCTACCACATCATTATATCCTATAACTCCCGTTTAAGTTTTCTTGGCGGATGCAATGTCCTCAGGCCCCTGACGACACCCACAAGCTTGTGATACCCATAGACATACACACAGGCACATGTATACACATGTACACAAAAGTAAAATCAGCAAATCTTTTTCTGAAAGAACAAAACCGGGGCTGGAGAGATGCCTCAGAGGTTAAGAGCACGGACTGCTCTCCCAGAGGTCCTGAGTTCAAGTCCCAGCACCCACATAGTGACTCACAACCAGGTATAATGAGATCTGGTGCTCTCTCCTGAACTACAAGCATACATGCAGGTGGGACATTGTATATGTAATAAATAAATAAATGTTTTAGAAAAATTCAACCATTCCGAGCAGAAGTCCCAGCCTGAAGAAACATGATGCCTCTGTGTGTGGCTAAGCTGCCCATCACAGCAGCATCTCTAGCCTGCAGCTCTCACAAACTCCCAAGTGTCCTGCTGTCATTTAACAGGCCACGGTCTTCCAGCTTCCACTGATGCTGTCGCTCCATGGCCATACCATGCAAAAGTTGGAGTCCTCCACCAAGGGCACTCTGTAAACACAAGTGTCCACAGAGCTCTTCCCCTGGTTCGTGAAGGCCTTTTGGGATACAACCTGCTATTGAAGAGAGCTGCTGTTGATTTACTTGGAACACACGCTGATCTTACATCAGAATGTCACACAGACTTCTTGGAGTCTCAGTGAGGGGAGGATCACAGGCGATAAGAGCCTTCCTACATGTTTGCACACATTAAAAATGTCCTGTATAAAATCGTTCAAACACCACAGGCGGTAATGTGTCTATTTAACTGACTCCCCCAGCCATGTGAAAGGCAGGGAGAAAAATGGCAGGGATGGGGGCAGGGATCCTGTTGGCAGTATCTTTGGTAAGTGATGGAATAGTACAGAAATTCTTTCTTTCCGAGAAGACACCTATGTCTTCATCTCCTCTCTTTACGTCACCTTCTTTTGACTCCCAACCTCAACCAGCTCGCGCATCTTCATTCTCCCCAACATCAAGTGCACCTGGACCTGCGGAGGACCGGAAACACCCTGGACCATGAGCACTTACCTTCCCATCCCTAGTGCTTGGCATGGGGCCTGGCAGCTGTAGGCACTTAATAAATCCCAAACCATCAGTTAAGTCAAAGGACGATCTGTAGGCTCGCACGGTGAAGCTCACGTCTCCTATGTCATCCTCCACTCTCAGGCCATGTCAGTGCAACTGGGCATCAACACCTCTCTCTCCTTTGGCCACAGGGACCCTTATCTCTGCCCAGAGGCACCTTGCCAGCGTGTGATTCTGTTTCTGTGTGCTGGGGCACAGCCCCAACCTAGCAAAGTTTCTGTCTATCTAGACTCTCCGAGTCTAGCCTACACGCTTTCTTCCACACTCCCTGTGCCAACACACTGTTTCAGGAAAGGAGTGACAAAGAAAAAAGCCCAGGCTTAAAAAAAGAGCTGTTTCTGAAGCCCATCAAAGTTGGTCAGTTTCTTTGTGATATTTGTGATACTGAAGTATCTAGAACTTCTTGAAGAAAAATAACTCTCCCAAGGCTGGAGTTGTGAAGAATGGGCCTCCACACGTACTCTGAAGCCTGGCATCACTACAAGGACAAACAGCAGGACACTGGCATCAGTCAACAAAGCAGCACTGAGAAAGACCTTCTCTCCTTATTCAAAGTTACACAGAGAAATGGGAGATAGATCAGTAAGAAGCTTGTTGTGCAAGCATGAGACCCCAGCTCAATCCCTGGCACCCAGGAATGGCATTGGTACCACCTGTCACCCCAGAGCTGGAGAGGCAGAAATAGGAGGATTCATGGGACCTGCTGACCAACCAAATACACCTGAAGGGTCAGTGGGAGACCGTGCCTCAAAAAAATAAGGTGAAGAGCAATTGAGGAAGTCACTGGATACGTGATCATGCGCCGATGCATGCATGTGCATGTACACATATGCACGCACACACACCCTTAAGCATAACAAATTAACTTTAAAAGTTTTAGACCATTAAATAAAAGATAGAAATAAATCACCATGGAACTACTATTTGCTACGTTTATTTTACATGTTGAAGATAAAATAGTAAACTTTAAAAGTTTGTCTTCAGGGACATTCACTTGGGAAAGTAGAAGCAAGGATAAATAATTTAAAAAGTGTGGCTCAATTTGGGAAAATAGAAGCAAGAATAAATAATTTAAAATGTAATGCTATATACTTATATGTGCTCTAGGGGAAAAGGGTTGAGGGATTGTGGTAAGACATCAGGGAGCAAGAACTGCTGTGGACAAGAGGCTCAGGGGAACACTGCAAACTTCCTCAAAGATCGGAGAGATGCCTCAGCGGGAGGGACAGTAACTGAGAAGCCTGGGGACCAGACCACACAAGCAAGCCATGACGAAGACTTAGAACTTTAGCATAGGCATGGCGGGATCACACTGCAGGGCTTTAAGTGAGAAGTGGCAGACTCAAACAGTCGTTGGGAGTGTTGCCTGGAGCCTAGACTGAGTCAAACTATTATAATAGAGGAGAATTGTTTGCACTAGTTCACATGAGAAGGACGGGACCATGGTAATGATGTTGGTGGAAAGTGGAAAGGTTTGATGTGTAATTGGTGGCTGGATGAAGATCAGGGCACAGAGGAGGCAGGACACACCTGGTAGTTTGCCCTCAGTGGCTGAGTGATATACTGGACACGTGAAGTACAAAAAAACGTGTTGGACTCCGGAGACGCCCTCAGGCACCTGGGTGTGTGTTTGGAGTTAAGAGGGGCTGAAGCTAGAAGTAACATGGATAGAGAGGAGACTGGATGGGATAGCCCAAGGTCTGCCTCCCTTCCTCTGCGTACAACTTCGATGAATAAGGAGGAGGCCTTTCTCGTGGAGCCACGTGACACTGTGCTGCTGCCTGACTCCGGCGCCCTGCTGTTTGATACAGAAAAGATGACTCCAAAAGAAAGACAGCCAGCAGAGAGACTGGCCAATGGTTAGGGGTGTAAACGGGACCCCTGGATGCCAAGCGAAGTCTGTCAATCAAGGGATGTGAGAGCCTGTGTTGAGTCAGGCTCCCGGTTCATGAGAGGTGCTGGTGGCGAGGAGGTCACCGGACGCAGCAGTTTGGCAAGCCACTGGTGACTTTACCAGGTGATTTCTGAGAAGCAGCATTAACAGATTTAGAGGTGAGCATGCAAAAGCAGACAGACTCCGGGAGTCCTGGGATCAAGGTGCGTGGGAGGAGCGACTGCAGTAAGACACAGGACGTTACACCACGCCAGGAATCTGCCGGCCTTGTTTCGGTTCTGTTGCTATAATCCCATTACATCAGTTCCCCTGCTCTTGTCCTCCTGGCGTTGCTTGGATTAAGATAGAAAACATTAAGAGTAATTACCCGTAGGAATAGCCCAGCTGAAGGAGGAAATTAATGATATAAAACAGCAGAGATGAGTAAAGGGGGCTAAGCTCCTGCTCTTCGCTGGGTATCGGAGTTGGCTTTCGGTAGGACAAAGTTTTTCAACCTATGTGTTTCCACTCCAGAGTAAAAAACACTACTTGTTTCCACTTTCTCCCTTAATAAGAACATTCCTCTGGGTTATATACAAAGGACAGGTATTTTCTCTCACTATTCTGTGTCAGGGAACAGCGACAGCATCTTGTTCTGGCCAGAGAACGATCCACCATAGCCACGCTTTGGGTTTCCTGTGCGTGATTTTATTAGGCATGAAGAAACAGTGAAAGAAGGAGCAGCAGATAGACAGAGAAGCATCTGTCCTAGTTAGGGTTTCCATTGCTGTGAAGAGACACCATGACCATGGCAACGCTTATAAAGGAAACATTCACTCTAGGGGGCTCGCCTACACTTTTCAGAGGTTCAGTCCATTATCATCATGGAGGGACATGGTGGCATGCAGCCAGACATGGACTGGAAAAGAAGCTGAGAGTCCTACATCATGCAGACAACAAGAAGTCAAGTGAGACACTGGGAAGCATCTTGAGAATAGGAAAACTCAAAGCCCGCCCCCGCAGTGACACACTTCCTCCAACAAGGCCATATCAGCTCCAACAAAGCCCCACCTCCTAGTAGTACCACTCTCTATGAGATTATAGGGTCAGTTACATTCAAACTATCACAATCTCCAAATCAGTGACTGGTGAAGCCCCGAGAGGTTTCTCGGTAGCTCAGGGTGGCTTCCCACGGATGGACATCTGGCTCATCATTCCAGCTGTTGGCACACTACACTATGGGATAAACAGAGACAATATCTGATGGAAATGGATTGCCTTGTAGCTATTCTCTTGGGTGTGTTGCTTTTAACACCCTTGGCTGCTTGATACCACCCATCTTCCTCCCTTTACAGAACAAGGTGCATTCTGCCCCAGGACAAGCAGTCTTGGAAGACACTTGAAATAAAATACACACGAGTGTGAGACAAGGAGCCCATCTCTTGTTCAGCTCTCAACAAAGCAAACAGCAGAGAACAATTCACTAAAGTAATTCAGATTGCACGTAGTCAAGTGACTTGTCCCACGTCACCAGCGGATACATTAGATCCAGGACTGATGCCAAGTACATGTCCCCACCGCAGATCTTTCTGTTTTCCAACATAACTCTATAGGCAACAAACAATTAAAATACAACTCTCATGGAGTCAGTTCAAAGCAATTGGTTTAGTGTCTCATGCAAATTAAGTAAGCCAAACCTTGACAAATTCATTCAAAAGCAGTGTTTTCAACTTCGATCCACACCTGTCTTCTCCCCAATTATCCTAGACCGAGAGATTGGGAGCTGACAGATGGCTGTTATCACTCATCAAGGGAGCACTTTTCCCTAGTACATCCTGCCTGCCCCTCGCGACGCATTTCTTCCTCAGATGGCAGCTTTGTCAAGGTTAGGTTCATTCTGCTAGCTTGTAGCCGCCAGGACAGGCTAGAAACACATAGATGGCAAGAGAAAATGGTCTGGAATTACCTGCTCTTGGGAATAATGTTTAAATGTGTAATTAGTCGACAGTTGTTCTGGTTGGGCAGAGCTTATAAGTGCCAAATAAGGACATAATCTACAGGACTTGAATGCAGGCATTTACAATTCTCCTCTTAATAAAAACTAGAAACTGTAGCGTTTTCTCCCTTTAAGAGAAGTTCTTCTCTCTCTCTTTCAACTTTACTTAACTACCTTAACTTGCCCTTTAAGAATATGCTCAGAATCCTCCCTGGATAAAACCAAAGTGAGAGACAAGAGGATCCAAATCCAAAAGGTGGTTCTGGCTGCCTTACCACATCTGCTCAGAGTTCTGCAGCTGGCAGGGTCCCAGGGACTGCAGGAATGGCTAATGAATGACACAGCTCCTAATCGTCAACATGCCCGTGTGGATGCTCACGGGTTGGACCACCACCTCGAACATCAAGGACGACGGGAGGTGTGAGCGCTCCCACACACCAGCTACCTCATCTCTTACCAGGTCTGACTCTTCCCCTCCTGGCTAGGAGTCTAACAGTCGCTTCAGTGGGTCTTGCTTTAAGTATCTAAGTGATGGCCCCCCTCTCCTTTCCACAGAGAGGCTATTACAAGGTTCAGTGGGTCTCGTCACATGACTGTTTTCCAGAAAGCCGCTTGAAATCCATCTTCTGCTCATTTCCTAACATAACTCATGTTTATTCATTTTGGCAACTCACCTGCAAGCAGCCTTGCTCTCTCGTTGGCAATTAAACAAGTAATTCTAAAAAGAAAGCTCATGAGCCAATCACACCCTCCGTTCCTTTTTTAAAAGGAATCCAGTATGCAGTGGACACCCAGTAGTGCTATGCGCCTTTCGCTCCGACTTCCCCGTTGGTTTTCACCTCATCACTCCCTGTCACCGCACCGACTGCTCTCATCTAGTAAGACTGGCAGGAGACTCGCTCATCAACACAACAGTTTTCCTCACCGATTCCTCTGCTGATCCTAACTGCACCTCTGAAGGTCTTAGCAAATTCTACCTGGCACTGATTTCAGAGCAGGGCAGTCACCAGAAGGCGTACACCGCAGCCAAGGTCAAGGTGGGAGACTCCCCAACTTCAAGAGTCTCTGCTTTCCCCACCGCCGTGGCATCTCCCTGAAGCATCTCCCCACTGACGCTTTTCCTCCAGCCCATCCTCCTCCCTGACCACACACCCCTTCCGACACTGCCCCCCCCCCGCTGCTCTCTATTTCCCAATTTTCACTCAGCCTGCTTTCCATTCTTCCTCCCCCTCCCCTTCTCCCTCCCCGCACCTGTCTCTCCTGCCTGACGACACATCTACCTCTTTCCGATAAGGACGGTTTGTGTACTGTTCCTTCACCTTCTCATATGTTGACATAGGAAGACAATGTGATCTTCAAACGACTTTCCCAGGGCATACAACTCTTACTGGCATCAGACGAGAGTCTGTGCTCTTCTGATGGCCCTGCCTGTGCACGTGTCTTCTCGATTCTACACAACACGCACTGGGGCTGGCTGTGCCGACTGCACCCTGCTTCTAGCGTTTCTTTGTATAAAAGTATGTCTTCTGTCTTGTTTTACATGGTTAAAAAAATAAAGGAATGGTTTCTTACGAAGTTAAATGATTTCTCTTTCTGTGTTACATTTAGGCCAAATGTGTTTGCTGAGAAGAAATGCTAAGCAAATTGTATGAATGACAACTAGAAAGTATTTTAAGAGGAGTTAAATTTTGAATCAAAAATCCATTAGACGGATTTCTAAAGACAACTTTTCTTGTGCTCAGTACTTGCTCAAATTAAACACCCACCCAGACAGAGCCAAACACAAAGCTTCCTTTGTCTGAGGAACTGATGTCTTCCTGAGTTGTTCTGCCTTAGAACATGAAGATCTAAAGTGAGGGGGAAAAAAAAACACTCAGAAAGAGAGCAGCATGGGGATGGCACGTGTCTCTACACCAGCTATTAAATCTCTTCTAATTTCTTGTACAATGTGAACCATGGCCACTTTATACGTGGCATTTTAGGCAGGGCTTTAATTTTAATGTACTGCTCTGATTTAGTGTCTTTGAAACACACACACACACACACATGAGCAACACACGTGTGCTTTCACAGTTAGGACCAACAGCTTATCCCAGGCAAATTAAATGAAGCCCCTGGCATGCAGCTAAAAGTTTGTTTCACTTAATTTAGCAGCTAATGGGTGTGAATAAATTTGAAATTCAGATAAAAATATTGCTTTTAAGGAGCTTCCCTGATTAGCATGCTCTGCAAATGGGTGAGGGGAAATATTTATGCAGCCAATTTTGTAAGCATGTTCAAATATCAGAGAACTTCCTCCCATATCTGTCTAGGAGGGGTCGGCTCATGGTTGGAAGAGGGAATGAGAACTCTCTGTACTTTATCCACACCCAGTTCTCCTTAATGCGCCTCGTGGCCTGTTTCTGCAGGTGTTTTCACTCAGTAACTGTGTGGGTCCCCACTCTGCTGTCTCCGCCATTAAACAGGCTCCCTTCATAAATGTGCCTGTCGCCACCGCGCCACTGTTGCAGCCAGTAGTGGGCTGGAGGAAAGAAATGACAACTAGGAGTGTCCTCTGAGATGCTAACGTTTTGAAACCTGTTGCTGTAGTTTCCTGTCATTTTGCTGCACCTGCTTTTACAATATTGAATGTCAGGGATGGTGACCATTTTTCTCTTCTGCTTGAAGCAGAAGCAGAGATTCACAGCTGAGCACTTGAGTCGAACTCCTGGAATCCAGTTGTAGAGAGGGAGGAGTAATGAGAAAAGGGATCAAGACCGTGCTGGGGAAACCCACAGAAACAGCTGACCTGAGCAAGTGGGAGATCATGGACTCCAGATTGACAGCCGAGGAACCAGCAGGACCGAACCAGGCTCCCTGGATGTGGGCGTCAGTTGGAGGACTTGGGCAGTCTATGCGGCCTCTGGTAGTGGAACCAGTATTTATCCCTAGTGTACAAATGGGCATTCCCTATGGAAGGATACGCTCTCAGCCTAGATACGGGGGGTGGGGAGCCTAGGTCCTGCCCAAAATGATGCGACAGACTTTGATAATCCCCCATGGGAGGCCTCACCCACCTTGAGGAGTGAATTGTGGTCGGATGGGGAGATGGTGGGGGGAATGGGAAGATGGGAGGGAGAGGGAACTGGGATTGGTATGTAAAATAAGATTGCTTTTTAATTTAAATAAAAATTAATTTTAAAAAACAAGTCTTTTAAAAATCATCTTTCATTTCCACAATACTCAGTCATTCAAGAAACCAAAGCCAAAACATGGTGTTCAGATAACGTAGATGCCATTCTAAAGTTAGTAAAAACTTAGAGGCAACTGTTGTAAATGACTGATGTTGCCATCAATTTTTCTCAAAGCCCATTCATTATCTTCGTCCATATGCTGACTTCTGAGGGTCTATTTGTTTATGGCCGTTAGTCATCTCTTGCCCATAACCGAGGAATTGGGGAAATACTGTAAATGTGGATTAGGACACAAGGCCCAGAGCTTATGTTCCAGAAGTCATTCTCTCTGACCAAATCAGGGGTGCTCCAGCTAAAGGGGTCTCTTCCGTGCACCGCCCCCCAAGAATTCTCTTCCTTGAGTTCACAAATTCTACATCCACAAAAACTAATGACCCTTTACAATTCAGGTCTCCCTGAGCATTAGTGACTTCCTGTCAGCTGTGTCCACCTCCAGGAAACAGGCCTGTACACAGGCACTGGATCGAGAAAGGAAGATATAAGCACAACCATCTCCATGCAATCTAACCCCTCTCTTGCTGGGGTAAGAATAAATTATCTAACAGAGAGTTTCAAGTACAAGGTGACCATTTCCCATCTATTTTTTTTTTGGCCGTCCTGAGCAGGCTTCCAGATATACCATTGACAACACCTCACCCTAATAGGAAGCAGTATCTGTGATTCAAGAATTTGTGACTTTTGTAGTGTCACTCTCCAGCTGACCCAGATCAAACTCCTCCTGATTGAGTAACAAAAAACATTCATCTTCGTGGGGCCTACAAGATGGCAGGACTTTCCTTCCTACAAACTCACCAGGGCTCGAAAAGTTGCTCCCATCCACGGTGAAATCATTTCCAATCACATTGTTGCTGGATGCAAAAGTGACATGTGCTAACTGCACGTCATTTCCTTGTTGCTCACTCGATAGATCAAAATGTTAAGCCTCATGCCAGACCTTTCAGGAGGCAGTGTTGCTCTTGTGGAGGAGACTGAGCAGAGAGTGGTAATGGCCACTTGTGTTTGAACATTCTCCTTACAAATGTATCGCCACTACAGTCCTACATAAATGCATCTATTCAAGCTTCCTCCCCAAATGGGGGAACATGTAACAGGTCTAGAAACCGGTTAGACCTTGTGCCCATGTTTCTCCTTGAAAGTCCCCAGCTTGGCAGGGCCAGGAGCACCTGGAGGTGGAGATCTTTTCCTCCTGCCTGTCAAGGCTGTGCTCACACGCCATCCATCTCCCAGGGCCGGGAAGTGTTTAATGAAGCTGATTTGGATCAGTGGAGACTGGTGCTTCGGCTATTCTCCAAGATTGCTGAATGACTGGGAAAAGTGCCTGCTTCGGGCAAGGAGCCCAATACTTCTCATGGCTTTGTTTTCCTTCATTGTAAATTTTATTTTATGTGTGTATTTTGCCTGTATATATGTCTGAGCACCTGGGGCTTCCCTGGCGCCAATGGAGGTCAGAAGGCAGGGTTGGATCTCCCAGAACTGGAATCAGAAACAGTTGTGAGCAGCCATGTGGGTGCAAGGATTCAAACCCAGGTCCTCTGGGAGAGCACTCTGTGATGGTAACCCATGAGCCATCTCTCCTAATGCTGGCTTTATTTAAAATGAAAAAGTAAATGAACAAATCAAAGACCCATTTTACCAGTTTTTAGTCGCCCATTGAGAGTTTCCACTTACTCAAGTCAAACCAATCAGGATTATTGAGTGCCTATCCTGTGCCAACCGGGGCCACAGAGCATAACTGGGTGCCTATTCTGTGCCAGCCGTGGCTACAAACACAGCAGGGTGCCTATCCTGTGCTGGCCGTGGCTACAGAGCACACAGTTCTGAGTTACAGTTCGAGGAAGCGGTGACAAGCTCCCAAGTAATGCACGGAATTGGGACTCCAAGGGCTGCGGAACGGCGCAGGCAGCTGCGGGAACTCGGGGCAAGGACCCCATTAGAAGCCAGAAGAGACGCAGTGTATATGACGTAAGCACCCAGAGAACCATTCACAGGGCCATTCAGGGAACAAACACTTAGTAAGCACACACTACATGCCAGACACTTGATAAGAACCAGAGAGACAAGGCAGACACGACTCCTCCCTTCAAGGCATCTGTTTTCTAGGCATACGACAATAAGAAAATAATTGAACAACTAACATATGCACAGTAGAATATGATGGTCTTCACTAGGTGTCCCCAGAGGAGGAGTAAGGGGACATAGGCTTACACTGCTGCCAGAGACTCGGGGAGCCCCCCTCCTCCATACTCTAAGTCATGTTGCTTAAGTGATGGACAACACAGTCCAAAAAAATGAACAAAGCTTAGAGTTTACGTCGTCTAAAACTTAAGAAAACTGTATGAGTTCATTCTACTTTTCCTTAAAGAATTTCCTTTTGTAGGTGAAATTGGGAGGTGATTTGGGGAGGTGCATTGCTTACATTTAGAGATTTGTGAGGAGTGAAGTACCCGCTTAGGCCAAGGCGCAAGCATTCTCCATGAAGGTTTGTAATATCCTTTCCTTGAGGTTTCTTTAGGCAAGCAACGCCATCTGTGTAGGCACTTTGCATTTTGTCTGATATTTTCATGAGTCCCTGCCCTGTGTCCCCTTAATTCTCGCTGTCTTTCTATCCCACCCCAGTACTGGTGGAGGGAAGGGTACCATCTTTAGTAAAGTGGATAGGGAGAGTCTCGATGACCTTATGATCTGTGGTGGAGACTCGAAGGACGAATAAGAACCATTGAAACGTGGAGAGGTGAGGAAGCTAAGCTAGAAACAAACAACAGAGAACTTGAGGCCAACTCGAAAGTCTCAGAAGGACACCGTGGTCCGACCGTGTAAGCGGCAGAGGAGGCCAGCTGGAGATGCTGCTGGAGAAGCCAGTGGCTTCCGGCCTTACAAGGCAGCGGCCACAAGGAGTCTGGATTCTCCCTTTAAGGTAGCCCGACCCTTGAGGGGCTTCAAACCAGACATTGTCAGTTCAGAGAACCAAATGGGGAACAGGCTGAGCTGGGCGGCGAAGCCAGAACGCATGGCACTGACTCAGCCGTGGCTGTGTTTCACAGATCTGGAGGCATAAAGCAGGTGAATGAGATGACGCATGCTGAAAACGGAAGCAGAAGAGTTGACTACATTGAGTAAGACAACGAGGAAGGCAAAGGAACATAAACGAAAACCCAGAGGACAAAAGATGTGGGTGGATGCAGGCTTCAGTGGGTGGTCAGCGGGTAAATCTTGCTTGCGACAGAGTCCTAGGTCATCAAAGAGCACTAGTCACCTGTTCCTTAGCTCCAGCCTTGTCCCCCTGACCTTCCTGCCACGTGACATGTGACTCCTGACAGTGATCAGAATTTCTAAGTACAGGCTATCAAGTTTAGATACCTAAGCAAACGTCAAACAGGGAGAACACATTCTGTGTAGTATTTACTGCATATGATTGTGTCCTTTTAAAAATAAATAAGGCAGGAGGGACTTTGCGGCCGGGGAGTTTAAAAACCCCTGTTGACCCAAGTTGCAAAGCTCGTTCATACAGAAAAGACTCTGAGATGGCCTTTAATAAATAAACATTTTTAGTTCTGTATGAAAAGGGTTTTCCTTTCAATTAAATAGGGGCCTAGTCCCTCTGCTGCATCGGCAGACGCCAGGAAATCCTTGAACTCACTGACCTAGGCCACACGCCAGTTGTGTAATTTGCAGGCACAGTACAAACCGAAACCACTGGCTCCCTGCTAAGAAAACCGTTGCGAATTTGAAGACAGGGACATCACAGCAACAGCGCAGGCGTGAGGCTGCTCTGAGCGCAGGGGTCCGAGGGGATCACTTAGAGTCCACCCATCCACATGGCAGCCCTGTAGGCTGATGAACTCATGGGACAGGAAGGAAAATAAACCCAGAGAAGGGAGGCGGTCTCCTCATGGCGGCGAGTGCAGTTGGCTGGAATTTGCAGGGACCTTCCTTGTGGGTCCTGGAGTCACTGGCTTCAGGTCCCAGCCTGGCGCTTAGCTGGTGTTTCCTCTTGGCCCTCTTGCATACTGTAAGAAGGCTCTGACCCTCAGGGGCCTCCGCTGTCTTGGTCTATAGCCATCAGCCACAGAACTTAATCACAGCTTTGACCGCCATTCTGGAGGCTAAGTGTGGCTTTAGGAACATGAAATGATCTTCGGGAGATGGCTAAGCAGATAAAACGCTTGCTGCCAAGATAACTGGAGATCTGTCCCTGGAGCTCGAGTAAAGACAGGAGAAGAGAACTAGCTTTTGAGGGCTGTCCTCCAACCTCTACATACGGGTACTGACACACACAAAACAGTCAATAACAAACAGAGAGCTTCAGCTTTGGTTTGAGTGGTGGTGGTGGTGGGGAGCTCTGGCTGCCCACGCAGTTAATGTGACTGGGGATGACACAGAACTCTGAGTCTCTAGAAATAGGTGACAAGAGCACTCAGTGCTCCAGAGAGATTTCAGAGATGGACCTCCGAATTGCAAGGCTTTGGCGATCAACAGATGTAGTGACCAGTCCCCCATTTTAGCAGCCATTACAGGCTAACATGTGCTTACATGACCTTGCCGCTGCTGTCCTGGTCACTAGGAGGTCAGATGCCATCCTCGTGGCAAGGAACCAATCAGAAGTCAGCTGGCGGGGCTGTGCTTTATGGACAGTGCACAACAGTGACGTGCAGAGCATAGCAACCGCCCTGGGAGGGCCTATGGGCCATAACAACCAGTCGACCAATCAACACAGGGCAGTTCACCCAAACCTGGAAGCGCACCAATCCTGAGACTGTTTCATACCCCTAGACACTCCCCCTTACGCTGCCCTTTAAGATCCCTGCCTCGAGGTTGCTTGGGGTCTTTCTCCAGCCATTTGCCATGGTGAAGGGCCCGAGCTACTGGGGTTAGCTTGTTAACTATCTACAATAAAAGACTCTTCGCTTTTGCATCGAAATAGGCCTCTTTTTTTGTTTGTTTGTTTTTAGGAGACAGGGTTTCTCTGTATTGTTTTGGAGGCTGTCAGAACAGCCCGGCCTCAAAACTCAGAGAGATCCGCCTGCCTCTGCCTCCCGAGGGCTGGGATTAAAGGCATGTGCCACCACCGCCTGGCCTCTTGGTGATTTTGGGGTTCAGAATTTGGACACAACACAGAGAACAGATAATTAAAAAGAAAAAGGAAGCTCAGCTGGGGTTGCTAATTGAATAGAAACATGGGAACACTACACAGGGAGGACGCTGGGTAGAAATGTGTGGGAGCACTACACAGGGAGGACGCTGGGTAGAAATGCGTGGGAGCACGAGGACGCTGGGTAGAAATGCGTGGGAGCACTACACAGGGAGGACGTTGGGTAGAAATGTGTGAGAGCACTACACAGGGAGGACGTTGGGTAGAAATGCGTGGGAGCACTACACAGGGAGGACGCTGGGTAGAAATGCGTGGGAGCACTACACAGGGAGGACGTTGGGTAGAAATGCATGGGAGCCCTACACAGGGAGGACGTTGGGTAGAAATGTGTAGGAGCACTACACAGGGAGGACGCACCTGAAGAGGACACAATACAAGGAGGCACAAGTGAGAAGGTAGTGTGGTGTCTCGGGACACGTCCCGTTGGCCCGCTGGCCACATGTTGCCTACAACTTCCAGCTGTGTGAGTTACATGGGTTTGCGACAAGGGCTTCACTTCATACTTAAGTGGGCTTAAGGTAGGTCTCATCTTCTGCAACTAATGAGTTCTGGAAATTGCTGTGAGCACGCTATTCTCAGAAAGGAAGCCAAGGAACAGGCCTGACTTATCTGAGAAGCAGCATGCCGGCAGCTGGCAGCTCTGAGATGTCCTTTGGAACCGTGTCACAGCATCACTGAAGTCAGATGAGCGAGCTGGACTTAGCTCCCGAGGCTGACGCTAAATCCATCAACTACCACTGTCACACCATTAACGGTAAATGACTCCAGCCCTGAAATCCCATCACTTTGACAATGAAAACCGTCTCTTGCTGTCTGATATGGGCGTATACGGTACACTGTCGGGCCTGGACTGGGGGGGGGGTGAGCAGACAGGATAAAATTCCACTCCTATTGCTGTAAGGAACAGGTACACAACTTGAACCCTGGATGGTTTCAGGTTAAGCATAGGTAGGGAAGATGGGGACACACTCAGCACATTACTGCAAGCTCACATGGGTCCTGTGGTTCCCTGGGTGTTTCCTGTTCCTCTCCTCTGTGGGCACCCCCTTACCACACACATGGTTTCAAGAACTCAATCTGAAGCCCGTGTCAGGACCACGAAAGCCAGCACAGAAACATTTACAGGCTAAAGGGACGCGTGTTGAATATGTCACACAGTAATTATGCAGCTTTCGTATCTCAAGGTAACTCAGAGTCTCCAATACATACATATACATACCCATATGCAAGTGAGAGAGAAAGGAAGCCTGACGAGAAAAGGGAGGGGTGAGGATGAGGAGGGCGATGGCAATGGGAGGTGGGAACGATCAAAACACGTTGTAGCTGTGTGCTCGCCAAGACAGCTTTATAAAATCCTTTACTTCGTATAACGAAAGCATACAAATAAATTAATGGATTAGTTAGTTAAGCCATTCCCTATATTACCTAGATGTTAGGTGTTGGAACCTGGGCCACATGATCTCTCATTTTCCTAAGCATCTAAAACACGGATCACAGGAAATGCTGCTTGCGGGCTGGCACTGGGAAGGTTCCAGTCGTAGAAGGGTGTGGCGTAAGCACAGCTGTTCCAGAGCGGTGGGGAGTATGTGCATAGCGACATGAAAGGGTTCAGAGGCGGCTAAACTGCTTAAAGGTTTGCTGAAGCTCCTGCCGCAACGGTGGTAGTGAGGCTGGGGAATTGCCCAGAAACCACTGGGCCAGCTACACTGGAGTACAGACAGCTACAGCACAAGGGAGACTGTGCCTCACCAAGCTAGATCTCCACAAGCTCACCGTGGTGCTGTGCCCACACTCACAAAATAACTCACTGAGTAAATGAAGAACTTGGTTTTCTGACACACCTGCCACCACCGTTCTATAAAGTTTTTGTAAATATTTACCCAGGTTATTTACAGTTGAAAATGGAAACATAAATGTCAGACCCTGAGGGATTATTTAATTAAACCCTGGCAATTTATGCAATAAAACACTATGTGTACCAGGCTTTCTTTGGAGGGTCACCAACCAGGTCCCAAATCATGACACAGAGATTTCTTATGAGTTATGAATACTCAGCCTTAGCCTAGGCTCATTTCTTGCTAGCTCTCTTAACTTAACCTGATTCTCTTTATCCATGTTTTGCCTTGGGGATGTTTACCTTTCTTTCCTTCTGTATATCTTTCTTTCCAGCTGACTCTAGTCTGCTTGGCTGTCAGCTGACTGTTGGCTGCCTGGCTGGCCCTGGCGTCACCCTCTCCTTCTCCCTCCTTCTCTTCCCCTTCTCCTCTTAGTCTAGATTTCTTCTCCTATTTATTCTCTCTGCCTGCCAGCCCAGTCTATCCCTCTTCTGTCTAGCTACTGGCCATTCAGCTCTTTATTAGACCAGTCAGATACTTTAGGCAGGCAAGGTGAAATAGTAGCACATCTTTCCTTAATTAGATCTTTACATCTTAAACAAAGGCAACAGGAGTAAATACAAAACACCTTTACACAGTTAAAGGTAGTAAGTCTATCACACTATTGAGACCACACTTCCTGAGAAACTGAAGTCTCCTCAGGAGTCACACGCTGGAAAAGGCAAAAACTGAAGCCTGGGTCAGCTGGACGAGTAACTCGCCTCTGGGATGGAACTGACAACTTCCTAAGCCCCTTTGCAGGGGAGACCCAAGAGAGAGCGATGAATCACTGCTGCCCAAAACTCCACCTTGATCTGTCTTGGTAGGCTCTGGTTGACTTCTTGCAACCATGGCAGGACCCACAGGTGAGTTGAGGGGGTCACTAGGCCTCTTGGCTCCTGTTCCCAGTGTGGCCTCATTGAGTGAATCTGTTTCTGTTTTTCAGCCCTGCATCACTCACTGCTTGTCTAACTGGTGTCCTGGAGACCAGTGCCAGAGCCTAGCTTGTGTAGTCTGCCAGTCCCGTCTCTGACCCGAACAACTATGGCAGCAACACTGGGCATTATGTGCACATGAGCGAGAGGGGGAGAAAAAGAGAGAGGGAGAGAGGAGGAGAGAGAGAGAGAGAGGAGAGAGAGAGAGAGAGAGAGAGAGAGAGAGAGAGAGAAGGTAAATGACACACAGAGTCCATGCTGTGCATTATGTACACATGAGTGAGGGGAGAGAGAAAGGGAGAGGTGGGGGAGAGGACAGAGAGAGGGAGGGAGGGAGAGAGGAAGGGAGGTGAATGACAGAGTCAACGCTAAGTGGCTCTAAAGCTGTGAAGCCGGACTTTCCTGTTTCTCCGGATGTCTGCTCTCTTTTCAATGAACTCACACTCCCTTTGTCATCAGAGAGGAAAGCAAACACTAAAAACATGTTGCTCCTCCCTATGTCCACACACAAAGCAGAGTGGCCTGGCAGACGGGGGGAGAGCTAGGCAGCCCCCAAAGTGTGTGGCAGGCAACTTAAAACTGGTTCTCGGGCCAGAGACTTTTGTCCGCCTCTGGACCTCTACAGAATAAAAGGCAAGGTTGTCCTGTAGGGGTAAGTCTGTATTGCTGGAGACTGTGTAAAATGCTATGGCATGGAACCGGCTATAGTGCTTTAAAAATCTAAGCTGTTACTTAAAGAAAAAGAAAGGCTTTTTCATCTTTCAGTTTGAAAAGGTCTTTAAATCATTAATGCTAGCAAGACTGAGATGAAACAGGCCCTTTAATACGCATGACAGGGAATGAACTGGGCACTACTGTCCAGAATGTAACGGTGCGATGTTTTAATGCTCCAATCTCTGTGATCTCATCTTTAGGGTTCTGTCTATGGACATAGTCCTCCATGAGTCAGAGGGTCCTGCTAAGACTGGAATGGAGTGTGCATATACTGCCGAGAAATAAAAATGTTGGAAATGCCCTGCAACGTCCAAGAAGGGTGCAATTAAATGAAATATTAAAGTAACAAACTTGAGAAAAAGGAAAAGAAATTATTTCAAAGCTAAATTTGTTTTATTTGCATTTCAAAAACTGGATTATAAACTAATGATTTTAAAATTACTTTAGGTTTATAAAGAGCTTTGTTTCAAGATTGTATGTACGTCAATGTAATAAAAAAGATAGTAGGAATGTCAGTAACTTCACAACAGTTTTCCTTTTCCTGAGTTGTCTGCCGTGAGTATTTGCCGGTCCAAAGGCAAGCCAACCTTTTTTTTAATGTAGAGGCTTTTCAAAAGAGAAGATCATTTCATTCCCTCTGTAGATTCCATTGATCTTTGGAATGAAGAATGAAAGAAGAAAAAAATATTCTTTGAAAAAGAGTGTATTTTGGGTTCCTATCCCCAAAGCAACGTCAGAAAAGCCAGCCTGGTGGACTCCTATCACTTATTCAGGGAAGCGGCCCTGAAGGGGAACTTCCAAAGCCTGCACACAGCCAGGCTCTCCTGCAGCTGCACGAGACAGGGTCAGAGCAACCTGGGCTTGTTTCTTGCCAGTTTCTTAAATTACCCCGCCTACCTTTTATCTTTATTCCTCTCCTTCTTACTTGGTGTCTGGCTGGGTGGCTGGGTGGCTGGGTGGCTGGGTGGCTGGGTGGCTGGGTGGCAGGGTGGCTGGGTGGCTGGGTGGCTGGGTGGCTGGCCCCTAACGTCCTCCTCCTTCCTCTCTTGGTCCCAGATGTCTTCTTCCCACCAGATTTCTCCCCATATTTATCCTGTCTGTCTGCCAGCCCCTCCTATTCCCCTCTCCTGCCTCTCCATTGGCTGTTTGTCGCTTTATAAGACCATCAGGTGTTTTAGATAGGTGCAGTCACACAGCTTCACAGAGTTAAACAAACGCAACATAAACAAAAGTAACACACCTTAAAATGATATTCCCCCAGAGGATAGTCTCTGCTTTGGAGTCATGCAAACCTGCCATGCTTTCTGGGTCCCCTCCCTTCCTGCGTGTTGTGTGTGGCCGAAAGATTATTTAGCCTCCTTGGGCCTCGCTTTCCTAGATTATGAGGTAGAGATGATAACCTTGCTTCTTTCCAGGTGGCGCACACTGGTACAGCTACGCCGACCATTAAAATGTGGAAGCACTTCCATGCAAGTCAGTGAGCAGCTTTCCTTCAGGGTTCCCCAAGGCCGCCAGTCTACATCTCTCCCGAGTCCTACAAGGTAGGCAGAGAAGCACTGTAGTCCCTGCTCACACACAGTGGCAGGGTGTCCTTTGAAGGACCCTTGAGGAAACCGGGGGTCGTTCTGCATTTTGAACATCGTCTCTGATTGTGGGAATAAAACATGAGCAGGGTGGGTCACATGGTGGGATTATAACCTACCAAGCTTTGACATGTGTACAAGAAGCATATGTACGCAGAAACTGCTCAGATCACGAGGGTGTGGTCCCCCAGGGAACCAAGATTTCTGCCCTGGAAAGCTAGGGAAACTGACAAGCGGCCTTAAGAGCGTGGCAGAGGGAGACCTCAGAGATAATCTCTCCCCTTTGAGGGCTGCTGGCCCACATTCAGGGAAGGGGCTCGCACCTCATTAAAACTCATTATGAAGAGTTCACAACTGGCTGGCTGTCCTTCAGAACCTTGTCCTTCAGAAAAGAAAAGAAAAGAAAGGAAAAGAAAAAGAAAGAAAAAAGAACTTGGCCTGTGCAATAAAAATAGGGGTTTTTGTTTTTGTTTGGTTGGGTTTTTTTTTTTTAAGAGAAAGTAGAAAAGCCTTCGTTAGACTCTAACATATCATCCAGGATCCTCTCACAATGATGAAGCTGAAAAGCCAAGCTTCAGTCTCACCTCACGTAAGGCACAGGCTGCCAACTCTTCAGAAAACAGCAGCTCTGAGGGGGAAAAGATCTTTAATGTCTGATTCTGGTGTTTTCTCAAGGTTACCTACCCCAGTCCTGTAGAGACGGATATATGTCAGTCTTAGCAGAGCTAGTCCGTGGGAACCATTCCCGTAGCTCTCCCCACCGCAGCCAACATTCTCCGCCTCCAAATAGTGTGGGGGAGAGAGACCTCGCAGGACAAAATCCTAAGAATCTCCTCACACCAGGACTCCAGCCAGTTTGTCAAGAAAAGGTATCCAGTCCAGGTTTTGAGGGATACTCAACTAAATACACATTATGCGGGAGCAATGGCCGTCTCGTCCTTGATGACCGCACCCACAGAACAGAGCATAGGAATGCTAGTGGGATGAGGCGGCTCCCCGGAGATGTAGCACTTGGTTGGAAGGCTGGCTCTCCTCCCCGGAGATGTAGCACTTGGTTGGAAGGCTGGCTCTCCTAGTCCGAGAGCGCTGAAATGCCAAAGCGTTCAGAGCTGGGCTTTCACGTGCCCGACTTCCGGTTACACATGTGCCTGTCTTAAGACTGCCTGTCTTCGGTTCTTGTGAAGTCTGGGGCAAGCCAAACACCACGCACTTGTGGGTGTGTCTTTCCTGGACACTCACTTGGCATACCTGTTATACTAATTTGGAATCTTGATACTTGAAAGCTTCCAGAACCCCTAGAGACAGTTTCATGAACTGCTATCATTTGCTTCTGTTTTTAATCCTCAGACGACAGAAAATGTTTTGAACCCTTAAAACTGCTCTTTGCACGAGGGCAACGTTCCCTTCGAAGGTGATCTGTCTGTGACGAAGGACAAGCTCAGCTCCCGGAATGTCTCATCTGCTAGGTTTTTCTGGTGACTTCTATTTCAAGGCCTCCTCTCCCTAATTAGCCTCCCCGATCGGACTGCTGGATACCTAACTAATCCTGAGCTTGCTCTCTCTCTGACTAGAGAGAGAATTGTGCTTGGTTGTGGTGAGTCAATGGTGCTTATGCTATTTATCAGCGAGTGATATTTTAGAATCCCACGTGGCAGCTGCTCAGAACTTTCTTTTTGGTAATATTAGATTGGGAATTACTAATGGCGAATATATAAACTCTCTTTAATATGCAGTCCAATCAAAGTTGTTCTCAATATCTAGCTTCCTAAATTCAAATCAGTTTCCAAAGTAGAGTAGTCTGATGAAACATTCTTTGGGGGACTTACAGAAAGGTTGAAAGCACTTAGAGCATCCATGTTATTATTGATGTTATGTTATTATTGATAACAGCATAATTTGGGGTGTTGACTTGAACAGATCATGGGCTCTGCATCTCTGCCACTTTAATGTACTTTCTCATTTTCTTCTCAGCAGCAAATAAAATATTTCAAAAAAAAAAGTTGAGCGCGAGACAAACAGTTGTGCGTGTGTCTTGTCTGTTCTCCAGAGGCATTTTTTAACATTTGCCTGTGTTTGTTATTCTTCTGAGAGGAAGGAAGTGGAACGAAATGAGTGTATACCAGCTAAAGCACAACTGGCAAATGGATTCGCAACATGATTCTTCAAATGATTAACAAGCACACTTCCTATAAGCAGCACACATCGGTCTCGTCTGTCTCACCAAGCAGAAGAGAAGAGGAATCTGATGAGCTCAGGAGTCTGTGGGAGGCTAGATGATGAAGTACCAAGGAGACCAAGCCAGAGAATTGGCAAATGTCCCCCAGCAGCCTTGCTAAGACCTATAGCCTGCCCTTTATTGATTGAGCAGAGAAGAACAAAGGCCAAAATGACTTAGGTTTGTAAACTGGCAGATAGGCAGCAAAAACTTGTTGCCTTGTAACAAGACACAGAACCAAAGAAGGGACAATGGCATAAATAGTTGCTACATCCAGGATGCCACAGAAAGAAGAGGTGATTAACCAGTGACAGAGGAAACGAAGTCCCGGGGATAGGTGCGAGCCCAGAACTAAAGTTAAGTATACAGCCCACCCAGGTAGGAATCCATTAGGAAGGTTACATGGATCTCGAGGGGTGGAAATTGCTAGATTCCCAAATGATGGGCAGGGTTGCCTATTTAGGACTTGTAGTGAGGTGATTTGTATCCAGTTGTGCAACCCTTACCTTGAAAGAAGAGAATTAGAGTTGACATCAAACGTCTGGAAAGCAGTAATTAGGACAACAATTCCATGTACAGCGTGTGCCGCAATGCCACCACCCGCAAGTGGCACCAGCTCGGTATTGGCTCCTCCGGAGATTTCAAGAAACCACTGTGATGCAGTCTCTGATCCCAGACTGGTACATGACTCTCATGCCTGAGAAGTTAACTTCTCTGGTAGGAATAGACGCCCAGCAGGTGGCTCAAGGGAAACTGGGCTGTCTTATGGGAAGACGTTGTTTTCAAAGACGAAGGTGTACCACCAGATGCCCTGTGGCTGTGGGAGGGAGACCAAGGGATTAGCCAAGGCATATGCTCACATAACAAGGATTTTCAGAAACGGACATCCTCAAAGAACGTAGGAAATCCATACCAAATGTCCCTCTTAAAGTGATGGCAATCCATTAAGACCTCTCCATACCCTTACCCCCTACCTTCCATCTTGTTAGGATATTTAAGAATGCAGAGGGGAACTAGCAACAAGGCCCGTCACATTCTGTTCATTTTCTTCACAGAGGTGCTGTGCTGGGCTTGGGGAGAAAGCTCTAACTTTACATGAGATTGGAATTTTGACTGAACATCCCAGGTGATAGAATTGAGAATATTCTAGGTTTTATTTTCCAAGGAATGGCAGGCATACCCACACCGATTTCGTCTGAGACAGATTATTTCCCTAGGAGTGGATTTGCTTGCAGTGGTTGTTAGAAAACAAGTAGTTCTGTGATCGTCCCTTAACAGTCTTGTTTGCTCTGTGCCGTGGCGACACAAAAATGAATGAGTAAAGAAGCAGGCAAGTTAAATCGAGCTGGAGAGTGCCTCCAGAAATGAGGACACATTTGGCTGAAGTCGTGCAAGACTGGCAAGGCCTGAAAATCTGCTGGAGACTCCAGGGCCAGAATCTACGGTGTGTTTAGGTAAGTAGAAGAATCCAGCTTGAGTGGGTCCCTTTAAGGACCTGCTCCTGGCTTTGCCTTTCAGAAGAAACTATCTCTTGACTCAATGTCTTCATCGGGAAGGCAACAAAAGCAGTCTATTTGTAAAGATTAAGCATTCCTCGGTGAGCTCATCAGATTTGTTTTTCTTAAAAGAGAGTTGACATTTGTGGCTGGGTGACTGGCTCTGATTCTGGGGTCGCACCTGCCTCGCCTATCATGGAGGGTGTTCACGCCCCAGTGTGACACAGTCTTGTGTGTGAGTTAGGGTAACAAGTGTGCTCTCTCTTCTGGACACTCATGGCCAGCACACGCTGGCTACCCACGTTCCTGTGTTCCTAGACTGGGAAGTAAGTCCATGCTGAAGGGGCGGAGCAATGGCATCCAGAGTCATGGCGATGGAGCATAGCAGGAAAATGAGCATCGTGTGACTCCACGGCAGGATCTCTCTATAGCCTCCCACTCTCCATCTGCTCTGTCTCCGCATGTTGTGTGCAGAAGTGGCTGGCTTCTATTAAGGAATCACCAAGAACCATTACCATATTCAACCTTGGCTCTCGAGTTAACTCGTGCCGTGATCAAGACCAAGCAATTTGCCTTTTCAGATCTAAGCCTTACGGTCTACTACAAGTCTGGACTAGATCAGTGGAATTAAATAAAGTAAATGAGGTGAGTTGTTTTGTTTTGTTTTTTGCTTTTGTTTTGTTCTTTGAAACATACTCCAAACCCCTCACTAGAAATCTGTGGTTCCGTTGATTAACAGGAAGGTCAGTTGAAATGTTAAGATAATAGTAAAAAGATTTACAACACATTAAAACACACAACCACCTCTAAGGCTTCTAGTGGATGACTCTGCCACCTGCTATAGTCTGTCCTAGTTCCTTAATGAGTGTTTTCAGAACAACGATGTCACATGAAATCTAGTGTACGTCAAGTAAATACTCGAAATCCATAACCTGTGTTCACAGGGATCTCTGTCCCCATCTCAAATCCCAGCACCCTGCTGAGTGCGCACTGACCGGGTTTCCCACTAGCGAGGTTAGCTGCACGATCGAGCAAAACGTCCCCAGCGGCCACGAGACGATGCAATCCCGATTCTAGTCCTCCCATTAAGTCTAGGAGTTCCCGCATCTCTTCTGTCACTGGGTGAAAACAAATATTTATTCCTTCAGGAGGCACTGGAGAAAGTTCTCTACGTAACTAAGGACCCTGGTCTAGAGGTTTCCCAAGCTACCACTCTGAGCATAGCCGGAACTTTAGTCTCTATTTTCTAGCTAAGGGCAAACTTGGTTCTGGACAGTTGAAATTTTAGTATCTGCCTATGTGTCATCCTGCCCCCTTCCCTTCATCCCACCCTTCCTATATCGTCAAGAGTACACGTTCATGTCACTCTTCGCTGTGGCGCATAATGAAATGTCTTTGGGTTATGCAGTGTCCTCTGGATCCTTGCCGGTTTTTGATGCTTTCTCGTTTGTTCGATCCCAGTGCCCAGAAAGCAGTGGCGGTGTCACTGAGGAGTGGCTGGTCCTTCTCGGCTCTTCACGTGGGCATCCTGGACTGAAATCCTCTTCATGCTGGGCATCCTGGACTGAAACCCTGGCTCTGGCTGTGAGAACACACTCGTGTCCTTTTCTTTCTTCCTTGGTTCTTCTCTGCTCCACTGGTTCCTTCATCTTCCGTTTCCCTCTGGGACACGGCGTCATACAGGATGAGGGAGACTGGGTGAGAGCTAGTGTTCTTCCCTCTAGGTAATCCACACATTTCTAAAGCCCAGCCGGGCACCTGTTAGACGCACAGCCGTGCCAACCACGGTCTGAGCATGCGCCAAGATGAAACTGCAGCGGTGGAGCGGGTTCCTACAGCATCCTCCAGTTTCCATCCCAGAAAGACCACCGAGCTGGGTCATGCGTGACCCGTGCCTTGTAGCTCCACTTCCGGCTCGCGACTCTGAGAAACACAAAGGGCTTCCCCTGAGCCTCTTAGGTGGTTGTGTTCCCTGCAGCGCCGCATGCGAGGGCTTATAATAGAATGCAGTGATCTGGATTCCCCGGGCTCACATTTGCTTTGTAAAAGAGACTTTGGCAGAATGAAGCAACACCTTTTCCTCTCTCAGCGAAGCCTGAAAGCAACGCCATGGACCCACTGTGAAGTCTGTGAAAATACAGCTTCCCACTGACAGACGAGAAATGACTTTCTTCTCTAACCCCACTCCCCCCCCGCCCCAAGTGAAGAAGACCATTGGTTTAATGAGTGCAGAGGCACACAGAAAATGATTTCTGGGAATGAAAATGTCCACTTAGTGCTTGAAAAAAAAAAAGATTATTGCTATAAAATAGTATGCTGGGTAGGTCAGCCTTTGGGAGACCGGTCACTAAGAGAATGGGAGAGTTACAGACGCATATAGCGCTCTAGATGGCAAGCTGCTTACAGCCAACCATGACAGAGCTGTACTTCTGGATCTCCTGCAGTCAACACAGTCCCGGAAACGTACTGGGTACAGCACGTGAACTGGTACAAGAGAACGCATCCCGTGGGGACAGGTGGCCTGTCTCAGGAACAGATGACATTGTCACTATCGGTTCTCCATGGCTTGGTGTGGCTCCAGCATTCCAGTTGTGCTCCTCATCCCTCGCCTGTGTGAGCATACTTTCCCAGCGCACCAGGAACCCAGGGCCTTGCAGATACACCAGAAGAGAACATTCCAAGGGCTGTGGCCACCCCTGTCGTTCCTCAGTGGACACACCCGGGTATTGGGACTTTGAAGGGAGCAGTGAGAGAAGAGAAGACGTATCAAGGGAGGGGACGGAGAGAGAGGGTGGCGCGATGCCTGTGACAGGAAACCAGAAGGGAGAACTAATGGGGAGAGGAAGAGGCCACAAGAGGGGAGAGGGAGGATCAGAACAAAGTGCACCAACATATGTAAAGTTAATTAACAATAGTGGAAAATGCATATTCCTTTAAAAGTAGTGACAAGATTCATGAGCATTATTGAAAAATCCCATTCTCCTCCCTTTATTTTCATCAGACAAGAACTTGTGCTGTTATGGGAAGGGAATGCCATATTTAGTTAGGTACTTCAAAAAAAAAAAACCAAAAACAAAAAAGCGTCTTATTCCTGGGTGTTGGTGGCGCACGCCTTTAATCCCTGCACTTGGGAGGCAGAGGTGGGGGATCTCTGTGAGTTCGAGGCCAACCTGGTCTACAGAGTGAGTTCCAGGACAGGCTCCAAAACTATACAGAGAAACCCTGTCTCAAAAAACAAAACAAAACAACAACAACAACAAAAAAGGGTTACAGTGCTATCTTCCTTTGAGGGAAAAACAGATCATGTGCAATTACTGTTTGCTGTAATATGTCTATTCTTTAAGAACAACAACAACAAGCAAACAAACTTGTGAGTGGGAGCCACAGGACTGAGAGGGGCTCTGGGGTCGAGGAGGAGATGGAGGATAAGCACTGAGCCAGAAGCAGGGAGATGGTGTTTGTTACCATGGTGACGGCATCTATCCAGGCTGGATGGCGCTGTGGCTGACTTGTGGGAGAAAACACTTTCCTTGGTGACTGTGTAGCTGAGGACAGTAAGAATGTAAAGAACCAAATTAACACCCAGTCTGACAGCCTGGGCCATGTTTCCTTGAGTACGCTGGGCTATGCCGTCTATGGGTAGCAGTCTACAGACGGCAATCTACAGGAGACAATCTACAGGTGACAGTCCATGGGTAACAATCTATGGGTGGCAGCCTACAGTCAGCAATCATCTACAGGAGACAATCAACGGGTGACAATCTGTGGGTGGCTTTTACGGGCGGCAAACTGTGGTAGCAATGTACAGTGGTCCTCTGTGGGCTACTTCAGAAGTTTTAAAATACATGGACTCAAAAAGCAGAAGACTGATCTCCCGCTTTAACATGAAGTACGATTCCAAGAGTGAAAACAATGTGTTTGTCATCTAATGGCCTAGCTTGTAAAAGGCCAGAGGCAAGGGTTGTATCCAAGTCTTGTTTTAATTCAGCCTAATGCATTTAGCGGAGACCTACTTTCATCAGGCCAATTGTCGCGGCAGGAAAATTCATCAACGGCACACTTCAGACATCCATGGTGGATGCTCACCCTAGGCCAAGGCCGGCCATCTCATCACCACTTCCTGCATCTCGTGGATTTCCTAGAGAAATCACTGCTGTCCTGTTTCTGACTTGGTTTTCTGATGGCTGCTTAATTAAATGGTTAGGAAAAGATCACCAATGACAGGCTTCAATGTTTGTCCATTAATGTGACAATATCACAATTCACTGCCTGCAATTAGTAAATGGAAGCACACATCAATATGCATCTGTATACACAGGGTTCACATGAATGAATTATGCTATACACATTGAGCTATAATTCTCATTTATCAAAATCCCTTAACAAATATTTACATGTCTTTATAGATAATCTACTTTATCGACTGTTGTATAATGTTCTACAGTATGGATATACGATAATTTTAGACAAATATAATTAATGAATATTCCAATTGTTTGTAATTTTAATCTACAGAGGGAGGGTTGTAAACTTCCTAAGAAGGATCAGATAATAAATATTTTCCATTTGTGCAAACATAAAGCCTCCATTGCAATTATTCAAGTCTATTGTTGTGATAATGAAACAGCCAGAGATGATAAATTGAAAAATGAATATGGCTATATTCTAATAATACTTCGTTTTCAAAACCAGACAGTGGGGTGGACCTTGGCATGGTCTGTATCTTGCAAATCTTGATATAAGTTTTGGAGAGATGTTGTTGTGTTTACATGGCCTTGCTTCTTCTATTAATTTTTAAATGCATATATGCAAATACACACATACACAGTATCAGATAAGGGTCATCATAACAAAATGTCCAAGTCTGGTTGCTTTATACAACAAAGATGTGTTTTTCACAGTTCTAGAGACCAGGATGCAAGATGGAAATATGTGTTGGTTACTGGTGAGGACTCTCCTTACAGAAGCTAGTTGCTGCATGGTTCATCACATGGGTAGGATTAGTGGAGGTGTGGGAATCACAGAAAGAGAGAGTTCTTTTGGTGCCTCTTCTTTTTAAAATTTTAGTATACTTAGCTCGATGTATTATTTATCTTTAAAAAATGTACAGCATTTAATATGAATATTGAAACCTATTTTTCAATCTCTCTTGGGTACCATGTCTTCAAAACTCTGTTGTACCTTACCCTTACTGCACACCTCTCCTCCCTCCCTTTATTTGATTACTATTACAATCAAAGAGATGTATTACATACATGTAAATGTGTAAATACAACCTGCTGACTCCATTTCATGTTGCTCATATACCTATGGCTTTAGGGCTGACCACTTAGTATTGTATGACCAGGATACCTGCTGTGAGATTGTGTCTTCTATATAGGACAGGGGAGCTACATCCATTAAATGTCAACAATTTTGTAGCCTCTACAAGACCTGAGCAATGACACCACCAGTTGACATGCCTACGAAGATCTGGGAAATACCACAGGCAATTAATGATGCTGGTACCTCTACTTTTAAGGGCACTAAAATCTGTCTTACAGCCACCACCCCCCTTTCATGACTGTTTCTCCGAAGATCACATTGAAAGTTAGTCCCCTACACAATGAATTTTGGAGGAATAAGTTCATAATATTGAATAGAAATGGATTTTAAAATTATAAATATTAATGTGTACCGTAAGATTTTCTACAGTTGATAGTTCTATCAAAGTCTGTGAGAGCATCCAATTTCCTACATGTTGTCACTAGGACCTTATTATGGGTGATATTATTATTTGATCATCTAGTGGGTAAATATTTTGGTTTGATTTGCATACCTTTAATTACACATGAAGACAAATTCATGTTTATTGATGAACTATGTTTTTTCATCTAGGAATCTCCAATGTATATCTCTGGTCAATATGCCTATGTTAACATTTTTCTCATTGATTTTATTAAATTCTTTATGCAGGAGAGATGTCAAGTCTTGTTTACTTGTCAGCAATGTGTGTTCCCATGACAACTAGATGTGGCCTTTAATAATACCCATCATATTCTGGAGCCTTCTTCCGTGTTGTCCCTTGCCCACTTGATCAAGTTTCTTGAGGTCAAGACTACTTATCTCCACTTTGTCCCTAGCAGTGACTACAGTTTCTATCTTACAACTTTTGTACCACAAGCGATTGATAAATAAACTAATAACACATATTGCAAATGTTTTGTTTCACTTTCTATTAAGTGTATAGCATCCTTAACAACATCATTTAAATTTTTTTGGGGGGGGGACTGGTTTTTCGAGACAGGTTCTCTCTGTATAACAGCCCCAGCTCTGCTGGAACTCACTCTGTAGACCTGGCTGGCTTTGAACTCAGAGATCCACCTGCCTTTGCCTCCTGAGTGCAGGGATTAAAGGTGCGGGCCACCAGCAACAGCACTATTTTTAATTTTTATAATCCAGTCAGTTGACTTTTCTTTGTAGCACTAAGCTTATTCTAAGGTTAGAAAGGCCTTTACTCTGAAACAATTAAAATGTTTCCTCTTTATCCCGTTGTACACAGAGCTTCAGTTTCTACAACTGGACACTTTAGTGTACAAATCAGTTTCCTATGTTTGAGACAGGCATTTAATTTTGTTTTTCTCCTAATTAATGTTGTACTATCATTGAATGATCAATTCTGCACCATCCTCATATCCAATTACATGTAACACTGGCACATTTGGTATGTGAAATATATCTACCTGTCATTTTTTCTCCAGCACAGACACTGCACCTGAATCTACTGCAGTTTCAGCCAGGAATTGCAGCTCTGTGGTTGCTGGCTCACTTCTCTGGTCTTGGCCAGGGTGGGACTTTTACATCCTCTGGTTCTGCCTCCTGCCCCTGCCACCAAATGCAGTTTTAACTAGACGTCTATTGTTCTAGTTCTCAATAAGACTGGGGTATCAGAGGCTGGGGTGAAAACCTGCTGGCTCAAAGAGGCTGAGGAGTAACTAGCTGACCTTCCCTCTTACTTTGGTGTCTCCGAAAAGCCTTCCTTCTGCTCCAACAAACCCGAAAGGACGGCCACACTCAGAGTCCTTCCCTATTACTTCATGTCCTCTCTCTATCCATCCTTAGGACTACTTTCTAGTGCTACTTGCTACCTGCTGGCTCTGCCTCCTGGCCCAAGGTTGATTATATTTAATTAACGCAAATGCAAACTCAGAGTTCCAAGTGTTATCATATATCCCACAACATCTGTCTGCTTTTCTTCTTTTCTGATTCTTTTTACTCTTTCCTATATTCACGGAAGAACACTTTGCTGGTAAAGGCAGTTTCGGTTTGTCAACCCGCTGTTGAGGCTGTCAGTCATTCCCCACAGGGTAAGCCAATAAGCAGTGCGCTGGGTTGGGAAAGCTTATTTTTTTAGCCTGGCTCTCTTTATGGGCTCCCTGGCTTTGTGCCACAAAACTTTCAAGGACCCATCGTCACAGGGGTCTGACCTGCTTCGGAGTTACTATGAGACTCGGGAGTGGGACTTCATCTGCGTGTGTAAGGCGCTCTAAAAATGAAACGTTCTCGGGATGTGCAAACTACCCAGATATCCTATTGAGGGCAAGGATCCAGTGATTTCATCTCTGGGAGACTTCACTCACCGTACCTGAAGGTGAGATGAATGAGTGGCATTCTGAGCAGATGGAGGTGAATCGTGGAAACTTCTCCAGTTTTCCTCCCAGGTAGAGCCTCAGCTCCCACACATCACACACACCGGTCAAAGCCAACGGAGTTCAGAGCATCACTGAGATCTTGGCACACAGGTGCCTGTTGGGAATCCCCGTAATCCCTTACTTAGGTCTTCATTCCCTGGCGGGGCTAGCCCAAGGAGGCAGTCAGGATGAATGATGAAAACACTATTGTCATGAAGGGCCACCAACGGGACAGCTTATCACACCATAAATTTATTCTATCATGTTCCGATTTTGACAGTGCTGGGGGGCCACTCTTCCACTGCAGAATCCTGGCCTCTGACCGGGATTCCCTAACTTGCAGCCACACCACGGCAGCTGGTGCCCCCATGGTTTGGTCCTGCCACGGTGATGTTGCCAGCTGGTCTCTGTGTCCTCCAGTCTGTCCTGTCAGTACATCTGGCTGTGAACTCGGGGCCTGTTCAGGAACTCGGAGATGGTGTCTCCTCCAAGCCTTTAACTTAACAACACCTGCCAAGGCCCTACCTCCAAACCAGGTCCTATTTATAGCCTGAATGCATCATTTTGGAAGCTACTATTCAAACCACTACGAGTGAGCGCCTCACAAGAGGAAGTAAATGCAGAGGGGGCTCGGTATGTGGAGGGCTGAGTCATCGTGACAGCCACCTGGCCACAGCTGGTGTTGGCTAAATGAGCACTCACTCTCAGATAATGAGTTTGAACTTCTGATATTTCTCTGTTCCTAAAATACACATATAACTAGACTTGGACTTTACTCTGACTGAGATTAGATTTTTAAAATATACACTGAACACCTTCTTTCTCTTCCCATTCTAACTAGAAAGGGCCAAGACAGAAGCAGCTGGCTAACACAGGCTTCTGTCGTCATGATCCACCCTGAGCCAAGGTTTCCATCGGCACCCACTGCCGGAGACGGTGCTGCTCAGGCCCATCCTGCAAGGTCGCCTTTGCCCTTCCTAGCCAGGCCTTTTCCCTAGTCTTTTGGGGCAAGGCTATTATTATTGTTAACTCCAGGTAGCCCAAGCCTAAGATTTCCTTCTTTTTACCTTAGGATTCATCTTCTTCCTTTGTTAATTTTTTCCTTTCCAACCATGTGTATGTCTGTGCGTGGTTTTGTGTGTGAGTGAAGGACTGAGGAAAACAGGAGAGGGAGTCAGATTTCCTGAGTGTCCAACAAGGGAGCCAGGACTCAGGTCCTCTGCAAGAGCAGCGAATGCGTCAGTGCTCTGAGCTGCTAAGCCATCTCTCCAATCAATGACTGAGTTCCTTGAGCTCTGGTAAGCGGCCATCTCAGTCCATTCTACTGAAGGGACTTCTGTTTTGTCCTCACTGAGCTGGTCTGAGCCCGTGGCATTCACTGGTTTCCAGGGCAGACTCACAGCTGGGAACAACTGTTTTCATACAATCCTTTCCGAATTCTTCACATATCCCTCAAATTCTGTCTTCAGCTTCTCTGGAGAAAAAGCTTCAAGAACATAGCTTTTCAGATTTAGGTTGTTTTCAGGGGAAGAAATGGCTGGCATTTACAAATGTAAAGAAAACAAAAATAAGTTTTTGCGTTAAGATCATTCTATTCCTAACCCTAAACCCCCAAAAGGTGTCCAACCAAAAAAGGGAGAACTCAAAAGGTTATTATTTGGAAATGGCTGTAAGTGTTGCCATGGGGAACCGGTTAAAATACATTTCATTTCATCTGTTGAAAGAACGCTTCCCAAGTCAGAAAAAAATGTTCAAAAAACCTGATTTGGAAACTCTGCAGTGTGGTTTAATTAGACCAGGGGAAAACCGATTTCTTAGGAGATGGAGTGACTTACTCGAGGTCCCACAGCAGCATTTGGTGTAATTAAGACTAGAATCCAGGTTGGCAGACACCAATCCAGTGTTTCTTCTGTTATTACCACCCCACACTTCCTATTCTCTTCTCCAATTAACTTCCTTCAAGTGACAATCCTGGCAATTCCATCTGAGGTGGAAGCTCCTGTAAACAGCCCTATTCTGCAAACACACACCCCTCCTTTTCCAGAAAGAACCGTTAGTGAATGTTTTCAGCTTTGCAAGCGCATCTCTACCATTTAGCTACAAAGTAGCCATGCAAAGTACATAAATGAAGGCTACCATGGAGTCAGTTCATTTACGAGAACAATCATTGTGCTAGCTTTGGCTAGGGTTTTCAGACCCCTGCATAGACAATGGCTGGAATCCAGGCTTCGCCTTTCTGTGCTGAAAAACGGGTGTGACAAAGATGCATACATTACAGCGTGGTTATGAAGGTGACGTGACAGGTCATGAGTCTACAGTGCCTGATGTGACAGGATGCCCGTTAGCTGCCATTTGTCAGCGCTATGATTTTACTTCTGATGTCTTCGGAAAGATGAAAAGAACTGAAAAGATTAACATTAGGGATCCCTTCTTTCCCTTGTTCCCCCCCAGCCCCCCCCCTTGCTTTAACCGAGTTTGCTTCCTGTTGCTGTGATCAACCCTAACCTTTATAAAGGAACCTGGAGAAAAAAGGGTTTAGTTCACCTTACCACCGTGGTTCTCAACCTTCCCAAAGCTGCTAACCCTTCAATACAGTTCCTTATGCTGTGCTTGATCCCCAACCGTAACATTGTTTTTGCTGCTTCTTCATAACTATAATTTCACTGATGTTATGAATCATAATGCAAATATGTGATATTCAGGATATCTATGGGACACCTGTGAAAGGGTCGTCTAAACCCCAGTTGGAGAACCACTGCCTTATTTCAGCGCATCAGGGACGGAAGATGAGCCCATGAAGGAGGCTGCCCACTGACTTGCTTCCTGCGGCTCACTCAGCTTGCTTTATGATACAACCCAAGACCATTTTCTCCTGGGGGTGGAGGTGGATGAGTGTGGCTGGGCCTTCAGTCATTAGTCAAGAAGACAAACTAGACCACGCCCACAGCAGCCCCCTCCATCTAAGGGAGGCAAGTCATCCCGTGAATGTTCCTCCTTCGCTCATGACTCAGTTTGTGTTAAGTGGAAAAACTAGCTGGCACCAGCTTCCTAAGCTTCAGTGTCACATGACCCAGACGTAGCCTCACCCTCAACATGCCCATGCGTTACAATGAGCAATGCGCCTTCTCTGGAAATCTGCGAAGTTCCCAACTCCAGACAACCTCCTGGCTCCATGATACCAGGTGCCCAAATAGATAGTTAATATTTGTTGATTATTTCTACAGACTTTAATGAAGTCGGGGCAGCAATTCCAAAGACCAGCCATTTCTGCCATTGCCACTCTGTTCCCTGCACTGTGCACAAAAGAGATTCACTGATCCTTTATGTTAAAGCATCAAGAACAGAGATATGTTCTCTGCTAGAACTCCTAGAAAACGCTCTCAATTCCCACCATCTAACTAGGGCAGATTTGGAAGATGGTGGCCTAATCTCTTCACCTGATGTAGTTTCTTACTGAGTGAAACAACCTCATGGTTGTAACAACAGTTTAATGGCACAGGCTCAAAAGATTGTATTATGACGAGGGTCTAGTGAACATTAAAATATATAGATCACCTTCAAAGCTAACAGTTGTAATATGTATCCTATTAATTTTTAATGTCTTGTCAATGTAGCAAATATTCCTGTTTATGGTTGACAAATTAAGCCCTGTGGATAACCCTAAAAAAGATTTACTGTAGACTAATGAACATAGCTACTTTAATACCATATAATGATATTGTTCTGTCCAAACTTAGATTATATTTTACTATTCCAGTTTTAGAGTTTCACTGTATTATTTTATTACAGAGTTCTGATGTCAACAGACTCATGTATAAGGCATTTAAATTTCATAATTGCCTTAATGAAGCATGACATGGCTATAATAAAAGAAAATCACAAATTCTGAGACATGCATATCCTTTCTTTCACAACAGATTAAACAATAGAGCCAGCCAAAGGTTTTCTGGAAACTATGCACATCCATATTTCCTTTCATAATCTTAATATTTTTAAGACTATATTAACATGTATGTTACATCTATTTTCCTTCCATAGAGGAGACTGCCTAGATCCAGGTTACAGGGATTCTTTAGTCAAAAATGTTTCCTGTCTAACCTCTTAGCAATTGTTCTTCCCCAAGTTCCCGCCAGACCAGAGAGATCCAGGTTTTGCACCACAATTGTCATGCCTCTGCTCTCTCCCATCCTAACTAGGGATGTAGTGAGAGGTTCTTCTACTCTTGTCCCAGCTGGTGAGCCCCAAACACACACAGACGCTACATTAATTATAAAACTGTTGGCCGCTAGCATGGGCTTCTTATTGGCTAGTTCTGTCTTAATTATTAGCTCATTTCTATTAACCTAAGTAGTTCCACGTAGTCTTACCTTACTGGAGAAGGGTCTGGCCCGTTTCTCCTTTTGGCGGCTACATGGCGACTGCCTCCGCCTACGTTTCCCAGAATTCGCCTCATCTCCTAGTCCCGCCTATCTCCCTGCCCCTGTTGGCCACAGTGTTTCATTCATCAACCAATAAGAGAAACATGCACAAAGAAGGACGTCCCCCATCAGGGATGAACTTACCATTTAGGCTCAGCTGAGGTCCCCCGTCCTCCGAAATCCCAGCGCATCTGCCATTTGTGCCAATGTAATCCTTGTGCTGTCTCATCTCAGGGTACCTTACTTCTATCAGACTTTTTACTTTAGAGGGGAGCTCTGCAAAGCTCAGCCTAGGTACCTTACCCAGTGAGAAAACTGAGCTAATGCTTATTGTGGTTAAAAACACACACATATACATAAAAACTGAACCTGGTTGCCTTTAGGTGTTGTGGAAAATCAACTTAACTGGGCAACGATGTATTACATCTGTTTATGCCACATGTTACTTTAACTATGCAAAGGTGTGTTACTTTTGTTTACACTGCATTTATTTAATTGTGTAAAGATGTGTTGCATCTGTTTCACCTTGCCTGCCTAAGGCACCTGAATGCTCTAATAAAGAACTGAATAGCCAATAGCTAGGCAGAGAAAGGATAGGTGGGGCTGGCAGGCAGGGAGGAGAAATCTAGGCTCAAGGGAGGGATGAGAGGATACAGAGAATGAAGGAGACACAGTGGCCAGTCAGGCAGCTGCCAGCCTGCAGACACAAGAAGCAATGAAAGCAAGACACACAGAAGGAAAGAAAGAAAAAAGCCTCAAGGCAAAAGATAAAGGCTGAGAGAGCTTCCCTACATGGGGAATGGGCTCCCAAAGCAATTCCACTCTTAGGCATGCCCAAAAGATGCATATTCATACAACAAGGACGTCTGTTCAGCTATGTTCATAGCAGCATTATTTGTAATATCCAGAACCTGGAAGTAACCTAGATGCCCTTCAACTGAAGAGTGGATAGAGAAAATGTGGTACATTTACACAATGGAGCACTACTCAGCGGACAAAAACAATGGAGTCTTGAAATTCATAGGCAAATGGATGGAACTAGAGGAAACCATTCTGAGTGAGGTAACCCAGTCACAAAAAGACAGACATGGTATGTACTCACTCATATATGGATTTTAGACATAGAGCAAAAGATTACCAGCCTACAATCCACAGCACCAGAAAAGCTAGGAAACAAGGAGGACCCTAAGAGAGACATACATGGTCCCCTGGAGAAGTGGAAAGAGACAAGATCTCCTGTGCTACTTGGGAGCATGGAGGGAGGGGAGAGGGAGCTAGGAGAAAGAGAAAGGGGAAAGAGGAGGAGAGAGGAGGACATGAGGGAGCAGGAAGATTGAATCAGGGGAAGAGTAGAGAACAAGAAAAGAGATAGCATAATAATAATAGAGAGAGCCATTATAGGTTTGAGGAGAAATCTGGCACTAGGGAAATGTCCAGAGATCTATTAGGATGACCCCAACAATCTAAGCAATAGTGGAGAGGCTGCCTTAAATGCCCTTCTCTGATAATGAGATTGATGACTACCTTATATGCCATCCTAGAGCCTTCATCCAGTGGCTGATGGAAGTAGAAGCAGACACCCACAGCTAAACACTGAGCCGAACTCCTGGAATCCAGTTGCAGATAGGGAGAAGTGATGATCAAAGGGGTCAAGACTATGCTGGAGAAACCCACAGCTGACCTGAATGAGGGGGAGCTCAAGGACCCCAGACTGATAGACAGGAAATCAGCATAGGGCTGTTCCAGACCCCCTGAACATGGGAAGTCTATGGGGTCTCTGGTAGGGGATCAGTATTTATCTGTAGTACACGAATGGACTTTGTGATCCCACTCCACATAGAGGGATACATAGCCTAGACACACAGGGGAGGGCCTAGGTCCTGTTCCAAATGATATGACAGACTTTGAAGATCCCCCATGGAAGGCCTCACCCTCCCTGGAGAGCAGAAAGGGGACGGGATAGGGAATTGTTGGAGCCAGGGGAGGAGAGGAGGGAGATGAACTGGGATTGACATGTAAAACATGCTTGTTTCTAATTTAAATTAAAAAATGGTTATTTTAAAAAAAAGTTTTATGTTAATTTCCAGCCTGGAAATGCCCTGGGGGTTTATAGCAGAAGAGTAAAACAAACAGACAAAATGTTAAGGAACTTTCAGCCTTTCATTCTGAAATCAAAAGTTTTGCTTCTCAACATTTACATGAGTTGAATCTATTGTTTACTTATTGAACAAGTGTTGTGGAATACTAATTTATGATGTGTTGCCGTTGTTTATGCAGTGGAACATTTGTTTCATGATGCAAACATGTTAGGCTCCATTTGTTTAACTCTGTGAAGCTGTGTTACTCTGCCTGCCTCAGACACCTGATTGGTTTAATAAAGAGCTGAATGGCCAATAGCAAGGCAGGAGAAATGATAGGCGGGGCTGATGGGCAGAGATTGTAAATAGGAGAAATCTAGGCTTAAGAGGAAAAGGAGTAACCCAGGGGCCAGCCAGCCAGTCACACAGCCAGCCATGAGTAAGGAGGATACAAAGGTACAAAGCCCAGAGCCAAGAGGTAGTTAAAGAGAAACAGGATAGTTTAAGTTAGAAAAGCTAAGGCTGGGCATTCATAAGAATACGTCTTCGTGTATTTATTTAGGAGCTGGGTGGTGGGCCCCCAAAGAGTAAAAACATCCAAGTACAAATGAGCAGGTAGGGGACTTTTGTGCTGTAAATAATACAAAGCCAGCACGATGAAGACTTTACCTTCCAGGCACGTTAGACCTTCTGGGTGTCAGGCGTGGAAAGAGAAAGGCAGGCAAGAAAGCGGCTTGGAAAAGAACGGTGCTGGAGGGACCACCAAATAGTGGTAAAGGGAGATTCCCAAGATGAGCAGGGTGAAAAGGCTGCCCCGTGCAACGCCCCCAGAGACCCATGGAGACAGAGAGCAGGGAGAGAGGCAGGGTGTAAGACGTGGCAGCTGGTCTGGCAGGATTCACTAAATAAACGTGCACAGTCAATCAGGTCAGGTAGGGTTCTTAGGCCTTGGCACAACTTTATGCTTTCTCAACTGTACCGGCAAACAGGGACAAACAACAAGGAAGCAGCCTAAATGCCACTTTTTAGAAGTGCGCCTTGGCATCTGTGTGGAGAAAAACAAAGCAAAACCTAGTATCAGAAGGCCTGGAAGCCAGCGGCTCTTAGGAGCCCAAGGTAGCAGCCCAGGTGTTGCTTTGCAGCTTAGCACTGGGCATGTTTTCTGGCCTCTGTAGGACGTAGGACTAATTCTAAAGAGTCAAGGAAACATGCAGAGACCACTTCTTAGGAAATGTGCTAGGCCAGTGCTCGCTGTGGACACAGATTCTCACCGAAGACTGATAAAATTCAGACTCCAATTCTCTTGGTCTGGGTAGAGGCTGAGCGCTTGTGGTTCCAGAGGTTTCCTGGACAGCGTAACGCTTCAGGTCTGTCCACCACAGTGGGAGAAGGGACTGGAACAAAATGCGACCCCAGATTTGCCTTATGCTGACTGTTCTATTCACTGAAACTCACGGCATGCCCAGTAAGACGAGCCAGGCTGCAGTTCAAGTCGACTTAAGCTACACGGCACAATTTGCACACGTTTCCGACATCCCGGGCCCACAAGGACCAGCAGCTAGCACACAACATGTATGTAGAGGGGCTTTCTTACGTGGAGCTTTGCTTGGGAGCTCTCTGCAGAGAGTGAAAACGTGTCCCGGTTGGCAGGTTGTCCCATGAGTTATCATGGTTCCCCATCCTGGTCTTTAACAAGCCAGGCCCTTTAAAGTCTTTTCTGCTAAGGTCAGATTAACCTTTTACAAATTTCCTCAAGATTATTTCTTCTACAAAACCTCTTGAAAGTCAAATTAGGTGTATGCTCCGCCTCCTCTAAATGTCCCATCTGCATTCGGTTTTCCCTCAGCGATGCGTTCCTGCCGTATTTTGCCTGTCAGAAATCCAAAACCCCAACCCCCATCTAACACACCCTTACCATTCAAACGCCACTGCCACAGCTACAGATCCCCACGTTACGTGGACCCACTCCACCATGTAGTTCACGTGTTTCCTATGTCTACATCCTTAGTGCAATCATCGCACTAGAAGAGAGTCGGTGACACTAACTACAAGACAGGTGCTGCACACAGTGAGATAAAGGTGCTTTTTCTACCAGGGGCTCTGCCAGGTCTACACACGGCGACGTCGGGGTCATCTGGCGGCCATGTTGCCAACAAATGGGCAGCCTGAGGGTGAGGACAATGGCAGGAAAGCCAACCAAGAGATCAAGGCCGAACCTGGAAAACCTCACGCTTGCCTCCTGCTGAGCTGGGAGAGCTCTCTCTCTCCTGAGCATCATTTACCGAGGGCATCTTCCTAGGTTGGATGGAGGCAGTCTGTTCAGAGGGATCCTTGCCAGGCTTAGCTTCAAGGCATCTGTGGTCAGCTTGTTACAGGACAGCTGCTCTTGCCACTTCCTTCTCTACTGTAGGTTTTGACCCAGTCACTCAAAACCAGAGTCACCCCAGGTGGTTTCAGATCGACATTTGCAGGACGTGTTATGAACATACACTCCCCTCAACCAAACTTTTAACGGTTTTAATATTAACATTTCTGTAACATGATGATAATATCAAAATTTATGGCACCAAGGACTTACTTTTATTACTTTGCAGGTAGATATACTTCTACATTTCTCTAGATTTTTGTATATTTGTGTATACACACACACACACACCTTTGCTGAATTTCTTTACTGCTTAAGTCTAAGTTTCCCAGTTAGTTTGCAGCTGAGAACCTCCAGGGCTCTTTATCCTCACCCACTGGAGATTTCTGAAGGAGTTCCACAGCCTCCTGCTGTGCTAGCCTGGACAGAGCAGTGGCAGCATGGGGCATTGTCTCTTCCCAGCAGCTTTGCTTTCTGGATCAGTTTACAAGGACCTTCTTAGCTTCAGCTGCTGATCTCCATTCCCTGCTCTGTCCTGCTCTTTGCGTATATAGAATCTGACCAAAGTCTTCCTGTCAAGCAGCTGGCTAAGGCTAGATCTATGCAGCCAGCAGCTGAGAAGGTCTCCGCACTCCAGGGCAAAGGTACTCATGCCAACATGGCGTGGGACAGACTAATATTCATTTGCCACCCGTTCACAGAACCCCTTCCTAACTAGAGCTGGGCTGAAGAACGGGGATTCCTTCATGAAGGAAGAAAGAACAGACCTCCACTGCTCTACTCTTTGCTATAAATGTGCTAATACGTCTATTGACAAACAGGGTTAAGAACAACTCTAGAAGACAGTGCACAGGATAAGATTATATTTTATTAGCGATCTTATATTACATATTCCCAAAAAGTTATAAAAATCTTCCAAGAGAAAAATATCAAAACCTGTTGATTTCAATGAGCAAAATAATCAGAATGAAAGCAGACATTTTCTTCTTGACAAAGGCCCGTGAAGACATTTCGGCACAAGTACAAAGACACAGGAAGAGAATTACAACGATTTATAGCATCTTACAGCATTTTACTTAAATCGCTATTGTTTAGAAAAGGAGGATGGTGATATTTGAACAATGCACCTAATAAACACAATTAAAATTTCAAGACGTGGGGAGAGAGTTGTAAAGCAAGGCCCCGGCCCGCTGAACACCTGCGACAATAGATATAATGAAATCTAGCCAAACAGATGACTGACGTGAGGCTGCCTGTGCATGTGTGCCACAGAAACTGAATTATTTAGTTAGTTCTTGACCATAACCCAAGGCAAAAAGCCCTCTCTTCATCTCCCTGATGCCGCAGACTGAAAATAACTTTAAGTAGCAGAAACTTGCTGGTTAAATAGAGTTTCTGCTTCACCTATGAGTAAATAGCTTGTGGCACCAACACGCACTGAGTAAGAGCCCCACCGACACAGGGCAGATCCACTTTTATTGCATCAGCCTCCATTTCATGTCACCAGACTTCCTGTAGACACTTAACCACAGCACACAGTGAACAGTGAACACCCACAGGAAGGTGCACCCTTAGGATACAACGAGAATACTGATCACATTCCTAGGATTGGCTCCTGGCTATCCTAGCCAATGTCTGTAGAGGTCTACAGAAGGAAGTCACTTTATTGTGTTTTAGTTGCTTATTCCCCAACAAACGAGGAAGGGAATGTACATCATATGCTTATTGCACGAAGTTATACCCTTGCAGTATTGTCGTCAACTCTGGTACTGTTTCCTTAACGATTGCAGGCAAAGGAGTTTGTAAGCAGAACAGAACAGAGAACGTAGGAGCTGTGTCCTGAGCAGAAAGTCAGATGACTATCGGAATAAACGGTGAGGTGGAAATGAGTTTTCTCTGTAAGGTATTGGAATGGCAAGAGGTAAATGGAAGCTTAAAGTCAGATAATACTAAACCAGGTTATGACACTGAAGAGAGTTTTTCAAGTGTACACAACCAGAGAATCCATTTCTAGGCAGACATTAAATACTACTATTATATTACAGAAACAATGATCTCAAATTAACTTAAAGTCCTGTGACGGTACATGGGCTAGAGTAACACTCTGAGTTCACCACACGCAAGAGTTTGGGACATGTTCTTTAGCCAGAGACATCAAGATGAGCCACATGCGCGGGTTCTAAAACAGCCTGTCCTTAAAGCATTCTCTCTTTAAAATGGTTACTACTGTGAAATGCAAACAGTATTTGGATCTCGTGTGCTACAAAATCCTTGCTTCAAGTTGCAGTTTCCTTGGCAGCAGCATATTTTAATTAACAATATTTTTCTTCCTTGTTTTGTTTTCTGACATCTCAGTACATTCAAATAGTCAAAATGTTTAGAGTAACACCACCACAAATGTAATGAAACAGATCAGAATGTGGCCAGCATTATCAAGCAAAAGTTACATAATTTATGTGTCATAGAAAGTACCCATCCCCGGTCCCAGCCTCCCAACACCCCTCCCTTTCCCAAACATTAATATGGACACCAAAAGACTTAACAAGACTTATAAAAAAATAAGGCACATTTATTTTTGATATGGTAATTTAAAAATAGAAACCCCGCCTTGGAACACCTGTATCCAAATGAGCTGTGTACAAAGACACCTTGTGGCACCGAAAATGGAATTGTTTCTTCCGTTTCAGTGACAATGGGATAAATCGCACCTATCCCACATCGTCAAGTAATGAAAATATGTCTCTCTTTCTACTGGTGAATGACTACAAAAATCAGTTATTACCTTAAATGTATGGGTGGGGAAGGGCGGTCAAGAGGTCCGTTGGGAAAGAGTCTGAAAATCAACTACATTTATCATAAGGGTTGAGGGATTGCACTTTTCCACATATTTGAAACACTTACAAAAAATTAAATTTGTAGCAGTGATCAATGATTACAACTATTTTGGCCATCAAACTACCCCCCACCAGCTTCTGTTTTTTTTTTTTTCCCCTTTCCATTTAGGTCAAGGGTATCTTTTTTATGTAAAACTAAGGATCAGAAAAATGAACATTTTGAAGAATCTCTTTACAGCCCTCGATGCAAACCTAATTAGTTGGCATTGACCTGAGACACAGTCTGTTGAGGGTCGTCGTTCAATACTTCTTCATTTTTGTTCCGTCAGTTCACGCTGACAGTGGTGCTCTGAGGGACAAACTTAGAAAAAGAAACCTTTTTGAAAGCATGGCTTTTCTTCTTTTCTTACTAGACTGGTTTAAAAAAAAATAAATCACAGAATTCATGTTCTCACAGTAGCCAGAAGCTAAAGTAATGTGCTTAGTTATTGCACGTAAAAACCAAGGAAGGTAAGGAAGCCAGGGTTTCTCCACTCAAATCTGACAGTCAGTTTCACCTCAAGCGGATACGGAATGTGCTGATCTCCATGGGACTCAGATTGACTTCACTTAGATTCTGGGCATCTGGAGGTGAATGCATCAAGGACAGAGAGGAAGGGATGAGGCTCTCCACAGCAAACTTGTTGAAAAGTTTTGGGACTGACATCTAAAAAAAAAACAAGTGACAAGATTTTCATATTCAGATCAACCCTGAGAGAAGGCTAGTAGCACATCTATAAAATCAACTTAAGGAAAGCACAGGAAGGAATGCATTTATATGCTGAATTTCCCTTTAAGAAAACGGAGGAGGAAGGACATTCCTGAACATAAACTATCCTTGGAGAGACACATGCTGTGGGCTGTTTCTTTGCATTTCTTGTAGTATTATACGTGGACATTTTCAATATGACAGTCATATAAGTCCCTGTGGTCCCTGAGGTTTCGATTGATCAATATTCATCCCTAAAAATGGTGATTCTAAACCACTACCACCCCTTTCCCAAAAGAATTGAAAAATGAGACACGGGTTCATTATAACAATGGCTCATTATATTACTGACCTCAACCTACAGGGACACTGAGAAAATATATTCTTCACCTTGCCAGGTTACCCTAAAGTGTTTCTTGGAATAATGTATCTCTGGTAACCCTCTTAAGACTCAATACCTCAACACTAGAAGGTTCACTACACATATTCAGATTATCACTAATACTGGAAAACACACACATAGGAAGGGCGGGACCTCACAATGTGTGCTGACTTACAGCATTGGGACAAGATTGCTTGAGTCTGTTCGGTGGTGTGCCTATGCAGCTCCGGCAGGAAGCTGGCTCTGCAAGATGCTGGGTGGGAGGACCTGGCTGTGTGCAGGGACCAGACAACTGCTTTGTGAGCCATGACTCACTTGGAGGCAGGAGACTGATGTTCATCCTTCCAAGGAGAGGCTGATGAACTGCCAGCAGGCCAACTTAAGGAGAAAAATCAAGACCAGGCAAGCAGCCAGCAGGGTGTGGACTAACGAGCCATCTGATCTCCACAGTGATGACTCAGACGCAATCTGGATCAATCAGGAGACCCAGAGACATATTTGCTTCTCCAAATGAAGCAACTGACTTGAGCTCTGCACAGCTGCCTCTGGATCCTACTCAAGCATTCATTGACCACGGTCTTGATGTTTATGTCATAACTTTATTCTTATGGCAATCATCAGTTATTTTAAAATTTCTCAGCCTTTGTGGAATAGGGGTTCTAACTACCATGGCTAAACTACGTGGTATGTGAGCATGGACTGCCCAGAAGAGTTGAAAATGGGAAGCTGTATGGTGCTCTGGAGTGCCCAAATGGAAGACCAAAGAGAGGATATGAACATTGACTTCAAACATACAGGTTCCAGCCATGTATTTGAAGCTGAGAAGGACCGAACTTAGGTGGAGCAAGTGTTTTCTGGAGATGAGGAGACTGAGGCTGGCTTGCAGGCAAGAGGGAACAAATGAGCTCTGGGCAATGAAAAGCCGTATCGTACTATCCGCAGAAAGTCAAGATTTCAAGCTTACACTGTCTTGACTAGCAAACACACACTCTTAACTTACCTTTCCCTGAGTAGTAGAGCAGTAAAGACCCATGCCTCTACTGGAGAACTGGCAGTCGAACCCTTTCCTGTGGAGGATCAAGGCTGCTTCATCTGAGTAGCCTTTGCCCATCTGAAAACGAGAACACCAAAGAACCACACACACATTAATGTGAGTATTTACAGCATGCCACACAGCACTGTGGGATGTCTGTACATTTATTCAGCAATGAGATATGATAAGTTCATCTCTTCAAAGGTTTCACATTGGTTGAGCCCACCCATTTCTATCCCAACTCAAGTTTACCATTAAGGTCCTGATTAGGTAACTTGATGCCTTTGTTTCCCCCCTGATCCCTAATGAGATAGCTTTCCTTTTGCCCACATACTGTTTTATTAAAGTATCCTCAAATAAAATAATTTAGTGTTTTTTACATACACATAGACTGAAGAAAACATAAACTTAGGTCTGGTCAAGCGACAACATAACATCAGCTGTGGCATGGGAAAGCTCCTTTCCATGAATCACTACTTTCTGTGAGGTGCACTAACATTTTTAGTATTTAATGTATGTTGATTCATTATTGTTATACAAGAGACATTTAAATTGAATTAGTTATGCTGTGCCAATCCACATATATTAACTTGATATATAATTTTAAGCTCACATTACAGGAATCCTCCTGGGTCAAACATAAGTAGTCAGTGATGAGGAGAACATACATTTCATTTGTTTCTTTATTCGTTGCAATAAAGTCTGTTGCATCCATCTAAATATTATTTGGATTTTGGGGTATTTGAAGTTAGAAACATCCTAACATATATTTTTTTCTAAAATGTAAAGATGGGGCCGGAAGAGATGACCCAATGAGAAAAAGCACTTGGTTGAGCAAGCCTGATGATCTGAGTTCAAATCCCCAGGGCCTACATACAAGACAGAAGCAAAGTGGGAGCATCTCCAGTCCTGGCCGCCCTCCCTGAAAATGAGAGAAGGAGATGGCATCTCTGGGTGCACAGGTCAGTTAGCCCAGCTCACCCAGCAGCGAAGACCCCACCTCAAACAAGGGAGAAAAGGCAAGGACCAACACTGGCAGGCTTCTAGCTTCCACATGTGGCCTGCAGACCCCACACGTACTCACAAATGCACTCAAATACACACAAAAGAAAAAAAAGTGTCATGGTGTTGGTGGGGATAAGCGAAATGATTAAAAACTCTATGGAACTTTTATGACATGTAAGCTTTTCAAAGGAAAAGCACACAGGATTTACTTCTCTCTTCTCTAGCATGAGAGATGACATGGCCAAGCTCATGGAGATGAATCATCCCTAGAGGCCAAGCTCTGTTTCAGGTGATGTCTTTCCTGAGTAGCTGCCAGATCTCCCTGTGCCTAGGGGCCTCAGTAGTTTACAGTGCCCACCCCTGCCTCAGGGTTTGACCTGGGATACCACTCTAGGATGCTGTGCACTGCCATTATTTCTAGTGATACTGCAGGATTTTCTGAAGGGAGAGAAAAAGATTTAAAGAACTCCAAGTCATCAGGGGACCATGATATACACAGCAACTTTAAATCTATAGATGATAAACATGTCCAATAAAACTTCAACAAAATGTGTCCGGGTACACATTTCACAGCATAAAAATAGCACATAGGAGACCCTTCACTAATTATACACAGATCATCATAAGAATAAAAAAAGAGAACTCAATCCTGTCCCAATGGTGGCACCTGGGAACAGCAACTTATTTTGAACATCAATTTGCCTATAAAATAGAGTGTCTGCCTGCTTCCTGCACAAATTCACCTGTGTGCGACTCCAGCAGGGATTCTGTCTGTAGAGGTCTCATGGACCTCAAAGGACAAGATGCTTTAGTCGACAAAGCAGAGTGGTTCAGAAACTGGCTGAGGACTTGGGCAGCCACGCTGTGCTCTGCAATTCCATAGCTGCATTAGTAAAACCAGGTTTTTCCTTTTCTATGAAATAGAGATGGAATAACACAGAAAAGATGTGGTCCAGTGTTTGATATAGGATGCCCTTGCCATGTTAGCTACTTGTGTTTTTAAAGAAATACATCAGATCAAAGATAGGTGATTACTTCATAAACACTACAAATTAATACAAATGAAGTTCATATTCATAAATTTCCCCCAATGACGTTATAACTTTGTAGCTAAAGAATAAGAGAACTGTCCTATCATATATCAAAGCCCCAAAGTGGATTTCAGATAAGATGCCTTCTTAATTAAACTCTTTTAGAAGTACTTGTCACTATTAACCTAAAATATGTGGCATTTTTAATTCTCTGAAGCATTCATAAAAGCCACTTAACCTAGTACTATAGAATATTACACACACGCGCACACACACACACACACACACACACACACACACGAAAGAAATCTAAATGGAATAACCAAATAACAGGAGAGAATGCCCCAAGTAGACATCTTTCACCACTAAGTGAAACTTCCAGTGCCAAGAATGGGCTACATTTGGTTGATTCTTTTGGTCAAAGGAGCCCTGTGGAAACCCCCAAACATCAGGGCTATTGCCAAGGCTATTGGTTGCCCTCCACAAACTAAAGGTAAGGCCCTACTGCTGAAGACAATACTTACGTATTTCACTAAAGGTAAGGCCCTATTGCTGAAGACAATACTTATATATTTCACTGAGCATGAAGAAGTCGAACTTCATTTACATTCCTACTCACAAATCCATAAAACTACTGTTGTGCTAAGGGAATGCAGCAATAAAATGACTCCTAACAACTCTCTGCTCTATTCATAGATCAGTGCCTCACTCAGACATCATCAGAACAGCTTTATCCTGCAGCATATGGGAACCAACTCAGACACCCACAACTGGACAATGTTCCGAGTGAGAAACTTGAGAGTACTCAGTCTCGAGGGGGTGTCTCTATCAAATTCCTCCCTTTGAGGCTCAGGGATCTGTGCAGAAGAGGAGACAGAAAGATTCTAAGAGCCAGAGGGGACGGAGGACTCCAACGAAGCAGTGTCTTCCAGACACAACGGGACCGACACACATATGAACGCAGAGACCAAGGCAGCATGCACAGGGCCTGCATGAGTCAGATGGGGTCCCCAGGCTTACAGTGGGACATTGACACAGCTCCACCCCTAGCCAAGAAGCTATCTGCGATTGACACCCACTTGCTAAGGACAAATCAGTTTCTCCAATGGAACCTCACTGGGTATATATATCACCCCTCCTCAGGGCAAGCCCATGCCCAGGAGTAGTTACCCAACTCAAAACAAACTCAACGGTGGCTTTTATAAACTTTTAATCTCATTTTGCTTTGTTTGGGTAAGCTTGAGACTCCCTCTTGGAACTAGCCACTCTGGAGAGGACATGCGTGATGGCAAATGACTGCCTCAACTATACCCTCAGCCACAGACAGCAATGACTTCCTGGATTGTGATCAAGTCAACCCAGTCCCTGTTCTGAGAAGGGGAAGTGACTTGGACTCCCATTCCTAACCAAAAAGCTATTTGTTCTTGACACTCTCTAGAACAGGCCCCATAAGCAGCAACAGATGCCAACATAAAACACACTCAACAGCACTTTGTAGACTTTTGGTCTTGCATTGCTTTCTTTGGGATTTTTTTAACCTTACTGATTTTTTTGTTTGTATATAATAGCTTCTGATTCAGTGCTTGTGCATGCATGTGTGCATGCGTGTGTGCGTGTGTGTGTGTGTGCATGCGTGTGTGCATGTGTGTGTGTGTGCATGCGTGTGTGCGTGTGCGTGTGCGTGTGCGTGTGTGGCTGTTTGCCGATTTTCTAAAGAGAGAGAGAATTGGTGTAGAGTTCTTGAATGGGGTGGGGAGGATGAAGGAGGAGCTGGAGGAGAATAAAGCATTATCAGAATACATTCTATGAAAGATTTTCAATAAGATAACATTAATTACAAGAAGTAGGGAAACTGAGTTTAACTTGAATATGCATTCAAGACAACTTTCACACATTCACGCAGTTACACTATGTGTTCTAGGAAAGAAAATAGATGTTGAAATAAAAAAAACACTAACAATGTTATTAATATCAGAACCTCAGAGAAGGAGAGGGTTGTGGGGAAAAATGTATACCTTATGAAAACTGCACCAAGTACTATGTTTAGCAATTGTCTCTGTGGCATAGGCCAGGTCACATTTGAGGGTGAATAACCGAGTTCAGGCTGAGTGTTCAACAGTCAAAAATCCATTACAAAAGTCACTTCCAAAGATAAAGTCCAACATTCATGGAACTAGGCTGTGAGGCCACTCCCGTGACTGGATAGAACAGGGGAAAGATGAACTAGCGTGACGAATGAACCCGCAGACAAGCCTGGGATTAGAGAACACTGGATTGGAGTGAGGTCTGGTTCCACAAGCCAGTCATGAGGTTCTGAATAATCATTCATTTCCAGTAAATGCAGGGAGCTGGGTTAGAGTCCTGAAGAGTCCCTCCGACCAAAGGCTAACCATTGTGAGAGTGACAGTGATTACTAAGACGTGATTAACACAGGCTGTATGCCAGGCAACATATGCAATGCTGTTCACGGATGAACTCACTTTATGTCACAATAACCTTTAAGGTGGCCAACAAGCTTAGACATAATATAATGTCAGCAAGCTTGTATACGGAGGAAAGGGCCCACCACAAAGCACCTTCTCTCACAGTCTGAAAGAGAGCCAGGATGACTCACCACCCTGCTTCACCACCCTAGGACCTTACCATCCAATGGTTACTATGCCTCTGTAAGAAAAGTCTGCAACACTTTCAGCAGTATCTTTCCCTTCTTGTTTCTATGCTAAGAGGAAGCATGGGATGAGCTCTAACTGGCCAGAGTCTCCAAAATCAGCCTCCTCATAGGACTTCAAAGGTGTTCACATACTAAGCTAAATATCCTAAATATCTTATAGCAAAATTTCTCTAAACTGCTCAGATTCTTCAAGAATTTAGACTTTTAGAAACATGTTTAGTAACGCACAACATTCATCTTCATTGTATTCTGGCAGTGAAAAAAATCCTACACTTCACTGCAACTCCCGAGACCGAAAGTAACCAGTAAAAATTCATTTTTCAGGACACTCATTAACATGCCCAGTAACAGTTCTGGGTTTTGATCAACAAGATAAGACAACAGATATTAAAGGAAGGTGAGCAGTTGTTCTTAGACACGCACAACAAAGGACATTCCACCCGTCAATTCTCACCTTTCCAGAGGCTAGGGAGATCAATAAAGCACCAATCAATTCTTTTAAAAAGGGAAAAACAAAAGCCTCAAAGTGCCACTTACGAGGGGGCATAAACAAGTGAGGACAGAAAGCTTCACGTTAAAAGTGGCACCGATTTTGAAATGACTGGTTAACTTTTTGCAAGAACACAGTTAACCATGGATAAAAAAGAATCACACAGAGAACATGGAGTGATATGTGCAAATTAAATGAAAATGTCAAAGTATAAATAACAATGGAGTAAGTTGACAAAATCTGTGCTACACATTATTTTCTGAAGCTTCCAATTTGAATGCTATCTCCCTGTTCCAAAGATAATTTTGCAGGTCCAGTCTTTAGCACTTGTGATCTGTTTACCCATGAGAATTGTAGTGATTTGAATGGGAATGGCCCCCACGGGCTCACATATGTGAAAGCTTGCTCCTTGGTGGAACTGTTTGGGCAGGATTAGGAGGTGTGACCTTCTTGGAAGAGGTGTGTCACGGGTGGGGAGCTTTGAGGTTAACCTCCCCTTCTACGTGTCACGGTTGTTGTCACAACATGCAAGCTCTCAGCTACTACTCCAGTGCCATCCCTGCCCGTCTGCTGCCATGCTTCTTGACATGATGATCACTCTCTGAAGCGTCAAGCAAGCCCCTCATTATATGCTTTGTTCTTACGAGCTGCCTTGGTTATGGTGTGTAACGTGTAGTCTTCCCGCCAGCTGCCCGGGTCCCACTGCTGTCTCAGCCCCCAAATAACACACACAGGACACTATATTAATTATGAAGCTGTTGGCCATTTGCTATGGTTTCTTAATGGCTAGCTCTGACTTAATTATTAACCCATCATAACTAATATATAGTTTTATAAGGACTTATCTTTCCGAGGATGCCAGATTTGCGCCCTTTCGTCCTGGGATCACATGGCGACTCTCTACCCTTGACTACATTTCCCAGAATCCTCCTCGACTCCTAGTCCCACCTATCTTGCTTCCCTATTGACCAACAGTGCTTTATTTATCAACCGATACACAGAAGGACTTCCCCCATCAATGGTATCTTATGACAACCATGAGAAGTGACTAAGACAGGTGTCTTTCAGCATCTCCTCCACAAAACCACCTTTTCCTTAAAGAGTTGCCCATTCCTGATGACCTGGGTCTCCCTGATTAGTATACTTTGGCAGTGTTTCTGTTACCCAGCTTTCAAACCTTCAAACACTTCAGCTTTATCTGAGGTGTCTGATAGTAAAGGGAAGAAGAGAGAATGATCAAGAGTACAGTTCAAAGACGCGAGCATGACACGGGAGGCATACTGAGCGAGGAGGTTAACACTGAAGCTCGAGGGCAGCTGCTGGAATGAGCCAGCCCACACTACGCTCCGTGGCGGGGCTCCTGAGACATCTGCTTGTCATCTCCTACAGACACAGCACAAAGTCACTTTCCAAATACAGAAAGTGCAAGTGTAAATATGCCTATATAAAAACATAAGCTCATCTACTAATAACAGGAAAATTCTTTCAAGTTTGGGACTTTGGGAAACAGAAACAGTAACTCTAAAAAAATAAAATAACACCTCACCTCTGAGACCCCCAACAGAACTCAGAATCCTACCAGGTGATTTTATGTTGATTTAATCTATAGCCCTTATTTTAATGGCAGTAACTCACTCATTTCTAGCCTCAAAAGGAAAGGATTTCCTAAATTACTGCCTTAAATAAATTGTTATTAAATCTCAGGATCTCTGAGATGGGCACACTGGTCAAAAGCCTCCGTTTCTAAAGGCCCCCGGACAAGAGCTGGACTCAGAGAACCTGAGGACTGGCACACTGAGCCACAGAGTCACCTGCCTACCCCACCCGACCTTTGTCACTGTTGCCACTTACAGAACTCCCCTGGCCTCTCCCAATGCTCTCCAAACCCATAACTCTTTTTTCCATGAGCAGCTAGGACGACCAGGCTGACATTAAGAACTGAGTGGCCAAGGGTGGAAAATGGGCAGAAAGATATCAGGGAGGAAGAGTCCAGTACCTTTCTCAGGCCAAGCAGTCGTTGGAGCTACTAGACACATGTAATTGACATACTGCAGTGCAATCCTTGCATCTTACCTAGAAACCAGTATTTATATCGATAGTACCTTGGGGGAAAATGAGTTGCAGTCTCCAAGTGAATCCCACTGTTGTATCCTGACGGCTGTGCACACAATGCCAGGAAACTGGTTTGGAGCACTGAAACCTAGCTTCTGGACTCACCATCCAACCCTTGCTGGCTGTCTGTGGCATCGCACTGTCACTTCTTTGTCATCTTGTGGAGTGACAATGGATATATTTTTAGGCAGCAACTTTGCTGAGACAATATTTACACCAGCTGCACTGAATGACGACGATCTTTCTTTCGCAAAGGTTAAGGGACAAAACAACTCTTTATAGGCTTAAATGGACCAATGGCTCTGTTCTTCTCTCAGTGACTATTCAAACTCATGCTCAGAGTCCAAAGCCAACAAAGAAACTGTCACCAAAAGATCCAACAATACAAATACAGACTCGCGTCTTTGGCTGTGGCTCCACGCCTGCACGGTACAATGCCACTGACATTTCAGTCCTTCCTTTTCAAGTCTGATGCTCACTTACTCTCTGTTCCCACCTGCTGCCCCACAGTCACACACTGCCAGCATCACCAGGACTAACTGCCTCTGTCCCAAGTGTCTCTGTCTTCCAGAACCTTCCAAAACATCACTTTTCTTGAGGCAGTATACATGAAATGGCCCCATCTCATAAACTAGGCTAAGCTATCAGTCTCTTGGGCTGCAGGCAGAGAGCGAGAGGTCCACGAGGAGGTGGTGGCTGCAGTAGGTAGAGTGGAGTCTGTAAGAGCCTGGATGCCCAAGTCTATCCAGCAGTCTGGTAGGAAGTAGGATTTTCCACGTGGGTACTGTTTGGTTGGCCTTAATTGTCAACTTCAAACAGCCTAGAGTCATGGGAGAAGAAACCCCAGAGTGAGGAGGAACTGTTTTTATCAGCTTGGTTTGTAGACATGTCTCTGAGTGATTCCTTCATCTTAGTTGATATCGAAAGATCCAGCTCACCATTGGCACTACCATTCCCTGGGCAGGTGGTCCAGGGCTATAAGAGGAAACCAGCTAAACACGAGAGTAGGAGAAAGCCAGCAAGAAGCCTTCTTCCATGGTTCCCGCCCTGACTTCCCCAGTGGTGGATTGGTCCTGAAGGGTAAGTTGAAATAAGCCTTTCCCTTCCCTAAGTTTGCTTTTGGTCAGAGCGTTTTCTCACAACAACAGAGACACAGACTGGAACAGGAAGTAATGAGACTCCTATAACTAGAAGATGGCCAACAAAAGGACCATCAAGAAGTTACCCTTGGACCACAGAGGCTATGACCCTACCCTCCACCAAGTGACTTGGCTATAGGAGAGGGGTCATTGTAAACGAGGCTTGGGGACAGTGGCCGGAATCCCCCACTGTGGGAAGCCTTGGCACTCTCAGGTTGCTAATGACCTCTGCGTCTACGCCAAGCAGTGGGAGCCTGTGCCCTGGAGCGTCCCCTGCCCTCTCTTCTCTTTCAGTGTGTGAACTGGTGACGTGTTACCTCAGATCAGCTACCTCAGCTCTTCTTCCCATAGGCCACTCTGGTCTTGTGCATGCTAAAATGCCAGCCCAGTGGTTCTCGAGTTTTCTAATGCCGTGACCCTTTAATACAATACAGTTCTGGTTCTTATGGTGTGGTGACCCAGCCTTAAAGTTACTTTCATTAGTACATCATAATTGTTATTTTGCTACCGTTATGAACCATAATGTAAACATTTTTGGAGATAAGAGGTTTGTCAAAGGCGTCGTGACCCACAGGCTGAGGCTAAACAGCCTCACAATTCACTCTTAACAGTGGGTCTCCTCACACGCCCAGGCTCTTCCCTAGGCAGGACATAGCAAAGGCCAGATGAAGAAAAAGGTCACAAATTCTGGTCACAGGTGCCCCTCACAGCTATCACATCTGCTCTTAGTTATGCTAAGATCATTCTCTCACTGTCCCTTAGGAGCCCCCAGAAATATGGATTGGACCTTTACTTCCTGAGCTCTTCCGGCCTCTACCACAATTCTTACGTTCTCTACCCACCCCAAACAAACTTACACCTCCTTCTCCAAACTGCTCTTGGCCCCGTTTTCCCCTTTAAACACCCATCACCACATAGCACACGCTTACTCTTAGCTTTCTGCCGTGGTTACCTCTGCTCCCACTAAAAGGACTGAGGAGAGGAAGGCCTCGGTCTGCTTTGCTCACAGCTGTAAGGGCAGGGCCTCGCCAGCACCTAGCAGACATAACATTCTGCATGCTCGCCTCACAGGGCAAGACAAGTGTTTCAACACGAATACACAGTTGTGCCGGCAGCACATGCTTGCATTATCCCAAGTCACACAGCGTCCTTCCCAGTCCACGTTCCTTATCCCGGGCATGAAGTCTACAACCCTAAACATGCACAGTGCCGACACTCACCCTCCCGGCTTTCCTCACTTTGCTTCCTTTGTCCTTAAACCCTTCTCACCTTGGGATGAGCTGCAGCCATTTACTGTGACATATTCCCAGAATCCCTATCACTTGCTACATCCAGCAGTGCACCTACTCACATCAAAGCAGCCGCATCACACACAGGAAGGACGGCAAATGTCTAATCTGTACTCATTCCATACGGACATAAACGCAAGCCCACACACCAGCGTTAAACTGGACGCCTAATAAACCCTCCCATGATCTTTTTCAAACACCCTGAAAGCTGGTTCTCAACACAAGCCACAATGTTTTCAAACAGAAGACATGAAAAGCAAGGCATCTACTGTAGAAATCGTTACCCACTACATTATTTCCCTAGCTCTGAGAAACACTGGCTAACAGACAGAAGAGATGAAACAAGTGACTAGAGCCGTCAAGCCTGGTGCTGTCCCTGATTATGATCTGAGGCTAGCACTAGCACCCAAGGTGCAAACTCTGACCTGCTCACCACACAGGACTGCCCTGAAGAGTAAATAAGTTGATATTGGACTATTCTCTAAACTTCAGCAACTGTCAAATGAACAGCATAGTGTCTAAAAGGGGGGAAGTTCTTGTACTTATTCCACAGAACACAGGGAAGCTTAACACGTGTTATTTTAAGATATTTATTTATTCATTTATTTATTTATTTTTATGTGTGTGATTGTAAGTGTTGTGCTTACTCTGAGAGAGGGAGAGAGAGAGAGAGAGAGAGAGAGAGAGAGAGAAAGAGAGAGAGTATATATGTGTGTATTTGTGTGTGTTTGAGTGTGTGTTTACTCTGGGTGTATGTTTACTGAGTGTGTGTGTTTACTCTGAGTTTGTGTGTGTTTACTCTGGGTGTATGTTTACTGAGTGTGTGTGTGTACGAGCACAGTGGCACAGACCTCCAGAGCTGACTCGCAGGCCGTTGTAAGCCCCTGAACCCGGGTGCTGGAATTGAACTCGAGGCCTCTGCAGGAGCACAGGTGCTGAGCAGTCTCCTTCCCTACCCCGAGAAGCAAGCACAGAGGGAAAGGCGTAATTTGACACAGACATATTTTGGAGTTTACCTTTGACTGTATTGTGCGCAGGTTAACCAGATGGATGTCACAGGGTAAAGATGACTGCAGCAGAGGCAGCTCACTCAGCAGCTGGACGGCGGGTGACGAGAGCTTGGCATTTAGTATCATGGGAAGGAACGGATGGTTGAGGAAGGAGGAGGTCAGGTGGCTGAGGAGGGAAGGGTAACTGACTGGACTCTTCTGGTCCTCTTCCTGTCAAGAAAGACAAAATGTGCCCATGAGCTTTGTGTTGGTAGCATTCACCAAATTAGTTCATTGTGTGACAAGTTTAAACAGAAAAACACACGGGGCTCCGAGGTGTGTGTCACAATGACAGTCACAGAGAGTACGCAGTGCAGTATGGAGCATGGAGGCCGATGCAATAGTGTCCACTAACTCATGCTTTAACCACGCCCTCCATCTAGCTAACACCGAAGACACTGAAGACAATCTCCACTTTTTTTGATAATTAATAGCATTTTGTGGACTCCTGACCACTACAAAACCTTCAAACCCTTCAAAGTACAAGAAACATAATGTCCCCCATGTCTCACACAATACTGACTTCATCACCCCCTTCTCGAGGTTCAACCCATTACATTCTCAAGAGTTCACTTTACACGTTTAACAAGGCATATATGGATCTAAATCTATATTTCATAAATGGTAAAAAAAAACTTTTGAAACCTAAACACTACCAATTGACATAATTAAAACTAAACCAAAACAAACCAGCTGGCTGTGTTGGGACATGCCTATAATCCCAGCACTGGGAAACAGAAAATAGCAGCCTTAGCTAAATAATGAGTTAGAAGCCAGTCTGAGCTATATGAGACCCTACCTTAAAATATAAATATATATATTTATTCTCAAAAGAATCTGATGTGTTCAGGACATAAAAACTAGACATATCTAGATCATCTGTGTTGTTTGAATTTGGCAAGTTATGGCCATCTTTTTCATTCTATTTTATTTTAAAACAGGAACTATTCTATATCTTATTATATAGTTACTATACATTTACACAGTACCCTTTTACACCGCAAAGTTTAAAAATACTTCAGTCTTTGCTAGGACATATCTATTCTTACTAGGCAACATTTCTGCATGTCTAACATCAAATAAGTCTAGCAGGGTTAGGGACATAGTAAGCAAGATGACATACAAAATTGAAAACTCAATGCCTAGGTAGACCCTTAGCTAATAATGCCCAAGGAGTAAAAACAAACATGAGAAGAACGGAGAGGAGAAAATGATTTATGACAGGCCCTTTGATCACCAGCTACAGTGCATGCAAGTTTAATTTTTTCTTTTTAATGACTGATATATTCAGGTTTTGCATCTTTTTGTGTGATGCAGGACTCAAAGGTCTGGCTACCTATCTGGTGAAAAGACTAAATTCGTAAGGATCTGGAGCTCAGAATTCAGAAGGTCAGAGTAGCACTGGACAGGAGGGTGCCAGCAAGGCTACTCGTACTGTACCAGAAGCTCAGCTAACAGAGGACTCTTTACAATCTGACCATGGAGAGGAAAACACTTAATGGCATCAGAGGAGCACTTCAGTATTAAAATGCTGGCAAACAATTAGTTATGAAAGAACTGTATTAGAATGTATCAATTCCCCATCCTTTTCAACATAGAGATTAAAAAATTAGTTCTGAAAGAACTGTGTATTAGAATGTATCAATTCCCCATTCTTTTTAAAGTAAAGATTAAATAAAGCACCTAAAATAATATTCTCCAGCAATACTGCCATTTAGTATAGCTTGTAGAAGAACATGACTAAAAAGGTGACATTCTCAACAAGGCATTTAAATGGACTCCCAGATCAAACAACTTTATAATCTATGTCAGGATTGCTGACAAAATCAGTTTTGAGTAATGGAAGATGAAAGATTGCAACAGGAAGGAAAAGAGCCTTATCAGAGTCAAGAGGCACTCAGTCATCCTCGGTCAGGATGCACTCAGGTGCTGTGCTGTACCGGGGGACCCTCGACACTGACACTCAGTGACAATGAGAACTTCCCTGATAAATCACCTACTGAGAACGCTATGCATGTACACCAATCCTCCAAGTCAGACGGGTTCCCCGGACCCTGGCACTTCCCTTCTTGGGGGACTTTATAAAACCCACTCATGGGTCCTAGCCCCATCTCCAGAATCAAGAGCTCCAAGTATGCGCCTTGGCAACATAAAGTTGAAACAGTAAAATATAAAGCAGCAGGTAAAATCCAAGGATTGCTCTACAGGTTGCTCTGTGGGCCTGATCTAGGAAGGCACCATGGACTCTCCCATGAAATCAACAAGGTTCAGAATCATACATGCTTTGACAAAATCCTGTAAAAGGAAACTGGTTTTAATGCAACTAGTCACAGAATTAAGGACAGACAGTTTTACTGTTTTCAGCAAGACAGCGAGTTAAGAGAAGGGTATAGTTAGTTTCCTCCACAAAAGCACAGTGGGTAAATGACAGTGCTGACCAGCAAATAAATTCTCAGCCAGCATCCCCCACACATGTATTTTCCAATACTGACAGTAACAAGTGACCCAGCAAGATGTTCATAGATGAACTGCTACCTTTTGAACCCCCTAGAAAGGCAATCTTCTAAACTCCCAAGTCTTGCAAGAAGACCAAATTTCTAAAGCATGTGCTGGAGAAGTGTCACCTGTTCAGTTCAGCTACAAGTGGGTCTGCAGCCGTTCCCCTTCAGTTACCAATAAGGCTTCTAAAAGCACCGTTTGGCTTCTTGTTGTTTGGAAAGTTCTGGATTATGGGAGTCTAGCATTTTTCATACAGCTTGACATTAAAGAGTTCCCAGCTTGTGTTGTTCCAACCACACAGAGTTGAAACCTTCTTGTTTGTGGTGGTTTGGGATAGCAGGAGGAATTCCTGTATGAAGCTCACTTGGGTTATCTGACCTTCAAGCATCAAAGGTTTCCCCTCACCTCATCAATTATGTATAAGAAGGAGGTCTTCAGTTATTTCTGCCTGTCTGTTTGTTGGTGGGGGTGTGCTGTAGATAGGACCCAGTGTCCGGTGCACATGATGAAACTCTCTATCCCTGTAAACAGCCCAGCCTATCGTCACTGGAGAAAGTCATCTTTGCTTACTCATTTTGTCCTGACCCTCAGTAGGGCCTAATAAAAGTGTGTGGTAGTGAGTCTATTGATTTAATAAGCCATGTTTTGTAGGTCTGCATGGCATTGAAAAGTTTTTAGAAGCTACCTCTTTAGAAATTCAGATTTAAAAAGCATCAAGCATGGGCAACGTGGTACACACTTTTAAATCCCAGCACTTGGGAGACACAGGCAATTGGATCTCTGTGAATTTGAGACCAGTCTGGTCTACACAGAGTTCAGCCTGCCAACACTACATAGTGAGAACCTGTCTCAAAATACAGTAACAACAAAAACAAACACAAAGCACCCCCCCTCAAACCTCCCGAAACAGATATTTGCTTTTTGACCAGAAACTAGAATTCTGAGTTACACTGGACCAGCATTCCCACATAGAAACCGTCAGCTGGAGTTGACATGGAATGCTCAATGGGATATATGTCATCAAATTTACCAGAGCATTCTGGTTCCCACTGACATGAACATTTGCTCTTAAACCTGGTAAGTGCTCCATGCTAGGGTTTCCTTATGTGAGGAGAACTGGAATCCAGGGGCATGTCAACACGGCTGGGACACTCGCAAGGCTTCCACATCACCTAAGGTCCTTTTCTATTCCAGCCATTGCCAGGAAGGGAGGAGGTGCCATTCCGTAGGTATGTCAGCCAACAGCAGGGACACTGTCTCCCCTGGAGCCTCACACCGTGTCTTCACGGCTCTGCAGGAGAGCCTGAAGGCAGCGCCCACTGCTGGAGTCTGAGTGTGAGGGTCTCTACCTTCCAGCCCTCTCTACCATCACTATTCTGAACATCGGAGCAGTTGGAATTAAAAACACTCTAGAGGAGTTAAATCACTGCATACGTAACATTTGGTGATCAAGTGTCTTTTAAATCAACTTCACTACAAATTAAAATGTATATTTTCTTCTCTAGTTCATTTTTTTTATTTAAAAGAATCTATGGACTCAAGCCCTAAAATCTATAGTTAAGCAAAAGAGAAATTTAACTAACATAGGTTTATAGAAATATTGAATCAAATTTAAATCAATTGCTATCCTAGGAGTTTTGGATGAAATCAACAAATTGTTTAACTTCTAAGTGAAAGCTTTATACGTCTGAAATGAAACTTTTATTGTTGTAGTAAACACAAGTTTTGTATGTTAGTGTCAATAAGGAGAGAAGAAACCGATGCAGTTTTAGCTCTTAAAACTGGGCTATCTTGTCAGTGATAAAGGTCAGAGACTCAAGAGCTGGTACAAATTTTAACTTCTAAAAATGAATGTTAACTATTGTTCCTAATTAATCCCAAATACTGTAAAACAGTTTGTTTTAAACCCTGTTTTCATCTCATCTATCGATGTGTTTCTCTGTAGACACAAACTGTCTTCTGCACAGGCAGAGGCCCCATGATGCCTGAAGACGAGGTGGACATATTCGGGGTGTCTGGAAGGATGACGCTCCTGAGACAACACACAGGAATTCCAATACAGCACAGGAGGCTCTGCAGCCTCACGCCCTACACATGTGGGCACCCACTTACGGGGCACATCCGTCCTTCCTCTAACACAAGTGGCCCTAGAAGCAGAGGAGGACACAGCCCCGCTCTCACAGGATGCATGGACCAAAGCAGGAAAGAAGACAGAGGTCAACCAATCAAACACGAACATGACTGGGAGATGGACAGCGGGGGGGGGGGGGGGCATAAGAGGAGATGACGTGTGCAAGGAGGAAGTACCTGGCCTGCAGGACTGCTGAGGGCTCCCTTGACAGGAAGGAGGAAAGGGCGTCTGCAAAGACGCCACAGAGCAAGGGGCCCTGGAGAAAACCAGTGAGCCTACAGCAGAAGTGCTGGGAAGCACGTGAGATGCTTAGGTGACAGAGACCCAAAGGGAGGGGCCTACAGGCCAATGGTATATTTTTGGCATCAATACTGATACCAATGAGAAGACCGGTAGTTCAGCTTCTGCCCCACTGATCAACAAAGTGAAGGGGTTTTATATATGGCAAAAAAACAAAAACAAAAACAAACCAAAAAAACTGATTTGAAAGTCATAAAGTCAGTCTGTTTTCAAACCATAAGCTTTAGACTATGATATGGTCAATAAGGTTTAGAACACACTGTATGCAGGGTGATGGTAGCACATGCTTTTACTCCCAGCACTCAAGAGAGAGAGGCAGAGGCAGGAGGATTTCTGTGAGCTTGAGGCCAGCCCTGGAGGCCTGGTTCCTAGAGCGAGTTCCAGAACAGGCTCCAAAGCTACAGAGACAAACACTGTCTGAAAAACACAAACAAAAAATAAAATAAAAAAGAGAGAATACAATGTATAGTTGAACACTAATAAATAGTATATTATATTCTGTAATTCTTAGGTCAATAGATCAATCTTTTCTTTGAAAATAATCTCACCCAAACGACTTCCTTGAAATTATTTTTGGCTATGTAGTAAACAAAAGGAAAAAACAATATAGCCTAAATGTAGCTCTTATTCAATGTTTCTAACTAAAAATTTTCTATGAATATAAACTAAATCTATTATAAGGATATCTCAGTATTAGAAATTGGATTAAAAATTTAAGTTATCACTTTGAACTTTGGGGAGAAAGAACATAAGAAAGGCTAGTTAGTGTTTCCTACCATGTTCACACCATTTCTCTTCTCCAGCAGGATTCTAAACAAATTAGCTGTGATCTTATTATCATGTACGCCTTGCCCAAGGCCACGATTATCATCTTGCATGAGTCTTCGATCCATGAAGACTTCGATTTGACCTGAAAACAAAGAGACAAATCTGACCAAGATAGTTTTATGCAGATAGTCACTGAGGACCATTTAAAAAGAAACCCAGGTGCCTGGCTTTGAATTAAGTTCCCCTTGCATGAAGGACAGGATTCAGACACGGAGATGACAGGTCAAAGTAGCTACTGAAATACACAAAACACTTTATCATTCTGCTTTTCTCCATTACTGCTTAGAAACCACTTTCCAACAGCATCATGGCTATGGAAGCAAGTCTTTTGAGGGGATAGGTCATAGAACCACAATCCAGGAAAACAACACTACAGCATCACTTTTGTAAATGTAGGCAAGCTGTCTAAGCTTCCAGAGTTTGAGGTTTCCAATCCAATAAATCATGATGACAATACACATCTCTGAACATGATAGACGAGCAAAAGGAAATTACAGCTGTAGTTTGTACATGAAAAGTTTCCAAAGCCTTCGTGTTGGAGGCCTGGTGCCTAGTTATCAGGGCCACTTAGCAGTGACTAGATCGATACTAACTTCATTGCTTGTAGGTAACTCGCTGATATGAGAATGATCTGGTACAAGGCAGGGCCTGGCTGCAGGGGTCACTGGTCCAAAGCCCGAAAGGCAGGCCCTGACCTCAGTCAGGTGGGCTCTCTCCCCCTCCCCCTCCCTCTCCCTTTCACTCTTTTTCCTAATGCCACGCTGTCAGCTCACTCCAGTTTAAAGTCAAGAGCCATGTGATTGCAGCCAGAAGTCAGAGATCAGAAACCACAATGTAGCTTTCTTGCCTGATGGGGGAATGTCCTCCTGTACATATGTTTCTCTCATTGGCTGATGAATAAAACACTGGTTGGCCAGTAGCCAGGCTGGAAGTATACGTGGGGATACCAGATGAGGAGAATTCTCGGGAATGGACCCAGAGAGAAACCACCAGGGAAACGCCATGTAGTTCCCGGGAAGATAGATGGATGGGCATTCTCCAGTAAGATAAGGCCATGTAGAAATACATAGATTGATAGTTATGGGTTAATTATTAAGAGAGAGCTAGCCAGTAAGAAGCCTAAGCCATTGGCCAAGCCGTTTATAATTACTGAGTCTCTGTGTGCTTATTTGGGGCTAAAGTGGGACCAGGCAGGACAGAAACTTCCATCTACACTTGCCTGAAGTTGTTTCGGGTATTTTGTCACAATGAAAAACTAATGAATACACTTATGTCTAAAAACAACCGTGGCATCTCAATCTCCTGCTCTTTGTTTGAAGACTGAAGACAGTCACCTCATGTAGTCCCCATAAGAGCCCAAGTTAACTGCTGGTGGGACTCAGAGGAGAGCAGCTAATGGGAGCATAATTAATATATCTGACCACAGAAATATCACTCACTTAGAACTAAGAGCTTTGAGAGCAGAATATGAAAGAACACATACCAGAAGCCAAGCTGGCTGTGCCTAAGGACTGAGCCGCGAGCAGTGTGAGCCGGTGTTCAGCATCCTGGATATACGACATCGTGCTCATCGGGTAAACATTGGCTTGAAGAGGCAATTTGCTCATTGTCCTTCTAGGTTGAATCTACGAAGCCAAGAAATTCTCATTTCATCAATGTATTATTTACACATATACTTTCATAAATTAAGATTATTTAGTTATCTCTTTCCCAAAGAGAAAAAGGCGTAACTTGTGTTCTTGTCCAAGCAAAGAAATATTTAAAAATTAAAACACTCCTTAAAATCATTTGCAGAGAAATCACAAGGCTCTTAGAAGACAATTTTAAATATGAAAGGTAGAACTTGTCTACATTTTAAAACAGGCATTATTTAAAGTCACAATAAAAACTGCCCAGCAGAAGTCTTGTAGTTTCCCATATTTGCATAAAACAAATTATGAAGGTATTAAGTATTCATTTCTCATCTAGATCTAACATGCTGCTTTTGTAATGAATGCTAAGCACAATAGCTCTCTATCTCCATTCAAGAACTATCTATTATTCTTGAATCAGTTTTAATAAATACCACATCGCTTGCCACCAAATCCTCTAACATATTACATTATAATAAAGTACATACTTATAGTTTAAAAAATTCAGTGTTTACTCTTGTTTATTTTAAATCAAGATAGTTCTAAACTCCGGGATTTAGCAGCCTTGTGTTTCAATGAGTGAACTAGAAGTTTACCTTTTGAGTTGCTGTCAATACCTGAAAGCATTTAATATCCTTGGGACCCTGTTATTACTGGATTTTACCCATACCACTTAAAAATGCCATTTCCTTCTTTAAACTTGTCAAAGTTTAAAATGAAAGCCAGAAACAGTAAAGGCAGAAAGTGAATACAGTGGGTCACATGATCTGAGTACCCAGCAGAGGAGGGGTGGTCCTGACCAGCATGTCCCAGACCTAACCTTCCGGATCCCCAACAAGCCTCAACCAGCTGCTGGTTATGCTGAGTCTCTCCAAGCTCATATTTACCTATGACTTGTGAGGCTGATCTGACTCTGACATAAGTGTCTTTCAGAAATGGACTTGACCAAACCTAGTATCTTTGTAAGAAAGAAATGTGGACACAGAGACACATACAGTGACAATGTTAGAACAACATGTGCCAACAGAGGAAGGGCTGGGGAGGCATTTGCACAAACCCAACGATGCCAGGGACCACCTATGTGTAAACTAGAAGCTAGGAATTGGCAAGAGAGGGTGCTTTCTTAGAGTCTTTACCAGGAATACAGCCCTGCACACAGCCCGACTTCAGATGCTCAGTTTCCAAGAGAGTGAAAGGATAAAGTTCTATTTTTTGAAGATGCCCAGTTTGTGGTAATACAAATGCATGGCAACTCTAGGAAAGGAATACAGTTGTCAAGACAGGGCAGAGATGGAGGGGAGGAGGGGAGAGGAGGAAAAGAGAGGTGCTGAGGGACAGAGGGGTAGGAGGGGAAGCTGGGAGGCAGGAGAAGGAGGGAAGCAGGGGAAGGAAGACGGGGCGGAAAGCAGGTAGGCAACCATCAAAGAATCCTCTATTGCTCCTAATAACCCTCTCTTCGCACCCTGGCTGGACTCATCTTTAAAGTTAAGAAACAGAGATAAAGATGCATGCAGAACTGTGGTCTTGCTTTCCTTGCCTCCTACCTGGGAGTCTCTTTCGTCTGCCCAAGAACTACTATGTCCACAGGTTAAAATAGGGTTTATTTTTAAGAAATATTTATACTGTAGACTTGACATGATATCAGCATCTCGTTTGATCATTGGAAAGAAGACAAATATTTTTAGCAATTTACTTTTGACTAAGTTTTCTTATTCATGTGTACACCAATATATACAAACACTTATTTCTGTGAGATTTTAAGAAAATTCTTTTATACGTAAGAAAAATAAATCACCATACAGTCAGAGTTTCATTTGAAAACCTAAGGGCTAGATTAGAATTAGCGTGTTAATCAAAGTGTACTCTGCAATTTCTGTTCTCTGGAGAAGATTTAAATTTAACTTTTTTTTTTTGCAGGAAATCATAGAAGAGGAAATTATCCAGCCCTTTCCACTTATAGCCAGTTGAAAATCAGACCAAGTAAAAAGCATATGTTGTGAAATTATTGCTATTCATAGCCAGGAATTTTTTGAAATGCTAATGTTTAAAAAATATGCTCATGCTTTTAGTGATATTATCAAAGACACACTGTCACACATTCAAAATAACAGAAATGAAGATGACAATCCAAAGGGCCCTCTTAAGTACTATCAAAAGATCAGCAAAATACAAATAAAATGCAACAATTAAATTTCTTACTGCATTTATAGTTGCTGTATGATGGCTTTGATGACATGTATAGCAGTGTCCCCCTCAGTGTTAACAGACTCAAAAACTATCATAAAACTTAAAAGATGTCATTATTATATCACAAGGAATAAATGACATGTATATATTAGTTCTTTATGAAGAAAAAGGATGTTTCTTCGTAACTATGCCTCCTTTCTAATAAAGTGTTTATATTCATCAAATTCTCAATTTTAAGGATTTTAAAAACATTTGTGTGATGGTGTATATGTAGGTGTAGGGGTGTGTGTGTGTGTGTGTGAGTGTGTGTGAGACAGAAAGGGAGACAGACAGACAGACAGACAGACAGACGGACAGACAGACAGACAGACAGGTTTATATGTACCATGTGCATGTAGATGCCCATTCCAGTCCCCTGAGACTGGAATTACAATCAGTTTTGAGTACCTGACATGGGTGCTGAGAACTGAACCAGGCTTTCTTTAAGCTAGCCCCCTAGCTTTGAAAAAATAAACTTTTACAAATAGATACTCTAAAAACATGATCTCTCTCAAAGATTTGTTCTAACTTTGGGAATCTATAAATGCCTTAAAATTTGTTTTCATTTTAGAAATAGTTTTCTATTTTAGGAATATTTTTCAAATGACTCAAAATTAACTGGACAATTATCCTCTACAAAAATTATACACATGAACATATACATCCCCTGTATATACCAAATAAACACGTGCATAAAAATTACAGACAAATACAACCATCATAGAGAAAGTTACCTGGTATCCATTTAAGTCAGTATAAAATCTATTTTGGTTGTTTATTTTCGATGAAATTCTCATAGCAATCTCACGGTTATGCACATTTCGAATGTCCACGATGTTAGAAACTTCTATCGACTGTCCTTCTATTCCTAAATGTAAAAGAATATATACATTAACAAAGTAATTATTTCCTCCACACTTACTAAATGTAGAGATCTCTTCTCAGATTTACATGTGTTTTCCTATCTTCTAATTCTCAACCATTCCTCATGCATGACATGGTGTTAAAAAGTTAACATTTTTCTTTCTTGATAGCAGACTGTAAACAGCATTTAAGAGTATATGCAATTCCGACACAGGATGAGATACATCAGGACTATAACAAGCCACGTATTTCTCAATGAGTTCCGGGTTGGCGGGGCATGCGGTGAGAGAGACCAGGCCCCTGCACACTGGCCCTCCCTCACCTGTGACTTTACCCTCTCTGTAGACCCTAGGATGAGGAGCCACCTCTGTGTTGACAACTAGCAAACTCTCTAACACGGTGAACTCCATTAAAAAATGAAGGAGGAAGAATTGAGTACCGCCCCCCCCAAAGGAACCCAAAAGAACTGATTGTATGCAGAAAATGACACCTCAAGAAAGGAGTCTCGGGTGTGTAGTGTCTGTGGAAGAGGGTGCACTCGGAGCTAACTCAGGCACTGCGGGTGTCTGTAAATACATCAGAAATTACGGACCATGTTTTAGTAGGGGTTTCTATTGCTGTCATAAAGCCCCATGATTAAAAGCAGGCCAGGGAAGACAGGGCTTATATCGGCTTACACGGGCCTATCACAGATCATCACGAAGGGGAGGACAAGAATTTGAAGCAGGAATCTGGAGGCAAGAGCCACGGAGGGTGTGGCTTCCTGGCTTGCTCCTCCTGCTTTCTTATAGAACCCAGCCACAGCAGAGGGGTAGCAGTGCCCACAGTGATCTGGATCCTCCTGCATCAATCATCAACGAAGAAAATGTACCCCAGACTAACCCACAGGCCAATCTGGTGGGAGTACTTTCTCAATTGAAGTTCCCAAGTCTGTGTGAACCTGACATGAAACTAGCCAGCACAGACTATAAATAACAGTACGGCGCCGAGGGCAGGAGACAGGCCGCAGTCTCCACCAACACAACCTGCAGACAATCACAGAGCTTCTCTCTGACACAAGTGGCTTCTTCAACTCAAGCACTGCTCACGACGCCAACCTCAGTCCCTCACTTGCTCTCAATGAATACAAAGGTATTCATTGGCCACAGTCAGAACTACGAACCAGGCAGCCTAAAAGAAAGAATACCTCCACCACTATTGACAGGTTAAATTAACACGTGTGTCTGTCCGTGTGTGCGCGCACGTATGTGTAAGTGTGTCTTTGTGTGCTCCTGTGTACGTGCATGTGTGTATTACATAGTACAATAGAGTTTTCTTTGAGCTAGGACATACATCAACTCCAGATGCAAGCATTACTTTTATTATGTTTACAGAAACCAGAACGTTCTTAAACTAAAATGAAAGGCATGTGGAATTCTAATAAACCTAAGGCACCCAAATACAGAACTTGGGACTTGGGGTATAGCTCATGCAAGCTTAGCCTAAGTGTGACCCTGGGTTTAATCCCCAGCACCCCCAAACCCTCGTTAGATCCCTCAACAAAAACACAAATGATCCTGTAGCTTGAAGGAGCATAAATGGTGACAGGAAGTTAACTATAGTTGTGGGGAGCGCCTGCAGGATTTTTAGTGGTGATTTATCCTTCTTTCTCTCTAGATGAGACGTCCTCTCAGGGGTCAACAGAATACATGAAATAAAATGAAGTCTTAACAAGAGAGAACATCATTAATTTCAATTCATGTCTCTACAGAAAACATTTACAAAGAACAGGCTTTAAGGAAAAAATTAATAATTTCATGTTACCTCTGGCAATGATAAATTATTCCACCCAGAAAGCCATCTTTCTCAAGCCCAATACTATGCTCAAACCCCGTTGTGGCAACAAATCCTTGAAGCCCCTTAAAAGGAGCCCTTATGGTCATTCACAAATCAGCAAGGCCTTCATTTAAATTCTGAACCAGGACAATGTTCTAAAATAAGATCAAATTTAAAATGCCTATCACAAAACAAAAAACAAATAAAAGCCTGTAACTGCAATAAAAGCAAATCAGCACCCGCTAGTCCTCAAAGAGAATGAAGAAACTGCATGAGTGAGTAGGAGCTTAGGCTGTGTCAGTTGCTCTGTGAGCTTCTCCGGAGTGAGGGATGAATGGAAGGCAGGTCCAGACCACTGGTCTGGGTTCTCTACATAAGTGACAGTGAGGTGGTTAGTTTTACCAATTTCTGGCTTGGGCAGCCAGGGCTTTCTAAGTGCTCATAGGATTTCTGTAATCTTGGGAAAGAAAAATGGCTCCCACGACGTTAAAGAGGGGACAGGCAACGCCACAACTGAGATGTAGCAAGGAAATAAGTGCCAAGACGTTCCCTCTTGCGGCAAAGAGAATGGAGGGCGTTTGCTGTTATCAGCACAAAGCAAGATTAGAGTCGGCAAAAAGTGGTCCACAAAACGATACGGACGCCAGCAAGTCTCCCTCTGCCGCTGTCCGGATAAGGTGGAGTCCAGCCTCAGTGGGGAGTCTTCTCCCCAGAGCCCACAGCTTTCCACAGACATGCTATCTCACACCCCATGCTTACAGTTCAGTTCTAACCCTGGGCACTCCAAGTGCTGACTCACGCCTGGCTCGACAGATATAGCCAAGAAAGAGAGGAGGAGACGGAGCTGGCCTGTGACGAAGCAGAAGTCCCTGGGGAAACAGCAACAGTGACTCTCATCATGGGCAAGCACACGGTGTGGGGATGTGTGTTCCTCACCGTACGTAAATGTCTGCGGGCTGAAGGGCAGAAGCTAAGACAGCGTGGGACAGCCAGCAGGGACCGACACTCACTATTGGCATACTCCTGATGTGTGCTTCATACACCGTTTACTCAATCTTGACCCTAAGCCCGGGAAGCCTTTTTTCACTGCTAACTTTTTATAATGACCCCAGACACGAGATGTGCTCCATCTGCAATTCCTGCTGATTGGGCGACACTTGATCTTGTCCAAAAGGCCCAGAAGTGACCCTCCACACTTCAGTAGTGAGATGAACACGGCTGTTGACACAGGAAGCACACATTTGCATGTCCTCTGCCTACCACTTCTAAGGGTAAAAAAATCATGGGAGAACATTTCAGATGTCTGTCAACAAGGAAACGACTAGAAAACCACCATGCTGTGGCAGGCAGTACCTGCTAAGGAAGAGAACGAGACAGCTGTCCATCCTGGCAGAAAGGCACCTGGAGAGAATGTGCACTTGTAGAGTGTGATAAACCTGAGGCTGAAAATAGACACTAACACAACAGTGTGAGATTCTGGAGGCATGCAGGTGTCCGTGTGCACATGTGAACACACACACGGGACAGAACCATTCCAGAGGGCTTTACACTACATGCACCGTGTGTTAAACCTGTGGCAAAAGAGTATGCATTGCTATTTCTATTTCTAGAAACACTTTAAAGCACTGGCTTAGCGACCTAAGATGTGCATCCCTTGACAGAGTAAATCTGGAGGCACCCTTGTCATGCCGTGGGCTAGGAAACATCAAGAGATGTAGACTGTGCATGGCAGGGGTCAATCAGTTCCATCAGCAAAAATGACGATGGCCAATAGTGCTGACTCCCCGCACCCTATGCCCCTCGTCACATCTTTGCCAGACCTGTGTGGAACAGCCTAACTCAGTCCTGAACAGACCAGTGTTGGCCGTCCCCACATCACCTCATCCTAACAGTCTGAATTACAGAGCGTATCTATTTCCAAGGGATAAACGCTGCTAAATCACAGAGCACTTTGTCACACCCAGTCAGATACAGCAATGAGAGGAAAGGACTTAGAATTAAAAGCAAGAGAGCCCTGTTCACTTCCCAGCAAGAAGCCAGCAGTATCTTACCAAGTGGCCTTCCCTCTGTGACTAGGTCAAGAAAGGAGGAAGCAATCTGGTCAGCACCCATCCAGAAAAAAAAAAAAAAAAGCCGTATGTCCTCTCCTATGTGGATCCTAGCTTCAATCTATTTTTTGTTTTATCGTCTGTCTGTCTGTCTGTCTGTCTGTCTGTCTGTCTGTCTGTCTGCCTACCTATCAATCTGTCATCTATCTATCTATTCATTCATTCTGGTATGTATGTATGCATGCATGCATGTATGTATGTATGTATGTATGTATGTATGTATGTATGTATGCATGTATGTATGTAATCTGGAGCACAGGTGTAAGCCAGGAAACTAGAATTGGGACATGGGTGACGGTACACTAAGAGAGGTGGCCACTGTTCTAGGTTGTGCAATATAGATGGGAAAACCTTACTGCTGAAGACACTACACACTTTCATTGCAGCATAAAGAGAAATGACCAGGAAGCTATCTCTGCTGCCTAGCTTTTATAGCGCTAGGAGAGACTACACAGGATTCTGGGGACAAAAGACATCGGTGATCTTAGCCAGTGCTGACTCCTGGACGCTACAATATTGACCAGCAGGCAGGATGTACTTTCTAGCGCACTGGTGGCAAGGCAGTTTATGGCTGTGTTCTAATTACTTCTTGGTTGCTGTGATAAAACACTGACCGAAAGCAACTTTGAGGGAAATGTTTATTTCATGTATTATACTTGCAAGTCACAACCCATCACTGAGGGAAATCAAGACAGGAACCATGGAGGAACACCGTTCTGCTGGCTTGCTCTGTGGGCTGTTTCCCTGGCTCATGCTTAGCTAGATATAGATATAGATCTCATGTGAACACACACACACACACACACACACACACACACGCCTGAGAAATGGTGCCATCCATAGCAGGCTTCTACATTATTAATATGGACATGTCCACATACCGACCTGACGTAGGCAATTCCTTAACTGAGGCTCTCCATCACATGACCGAGGCTGTGCGCGCCATGTTGACACTTACAGTAACCAGAACACCAACCATTCCCTTGATTAGATTTGAGATCTGCTCCACACAAGGAAGGGAGCCTAATACTGTAAGGGAGGCCATACGATCTGCACCTAGGTTATTGTTTTGCTAAGCAGTCATGTTACACTGCCTTGTAAATATCTGTGTTTATACCCACAGATTTGTGCTGCTCTCAACCCTGGTCAGAGATCCATAATATTCAAAGTGCTGATCATGAGTCACTGGATGTGTTCATCCATCAATGGGACAGCCACATCAACCCATTACCCCACACACATACACACACAGGACTGGGCGTGTTCATCCATAGAAGAGAGAGCCATAACAACCCATTACCTCCTCCCTGACACACACACACACACCAGGACCAGGACCAGTGTGTTCATCCGTAATTGGGGCAGACACATCAACCTGTAACCACTAACTCCCACCCCCCCGCCCAAACTCAGGAAACCCTGCAGTCCGTAACTGTCTTCACTGCCTTCCACCCATGTCTGTACTGAGAAGGACTAAGCAGTCACCGCACAACACAATCTGGGTGCCAGGGGCTGTTGTGAGAAATAAGTGCTTTTGACTTTGAATATTTCCCTCTGAAATTTTCAGAATGCTCTGAATTTGAAAATATAAAATTTAAAAATATAAAGATTTACTGTGGCAGATACATGTGCACTTCCATATGTATTGCTGCACTTGTCACAATAGCCACAAAACAGAACCAGGCTAGATATTCACCAATGGATGAATGAATAAAGGAAATTGACACAAGGGAGTTTTATTCAGCTATTAAAAAAAAAGAAAGAGTAAAAAATCCCACGTTTTCTTTCTTATGTGGTTACTAGGTGTGAGTGAGTGATAGGTCAAGATTCTAGAAGGGACTATGGAAGGAAAAGAAAAAGGACCTTAATGGGGAGGAAAACCAAGAGGGAGAAGGTACAGGAATGCACTCCTGGAGAACAGACGGGCTGCCAGGAAGAGGGGAGGGTCCAGCAGGTGGAGACAGGAGGAGCGGGCAGAGTGTTGGTGCCCAGAGGGTGGACAGCTCCTTCTCTGGCACAAACCTGACCCAGATGTGTCCCAGCAACTGCAGGCATGAGACACAGCCTAGGAGGAAAGTCCTCCAGGGCAAAACAAGGTCATGGGGCAGAGATGTGGAAGGGAGTGCGGAGTGCGGGGTGACAGACAGACACTGCTCTCAGCAAGTGCCCAAAGGAAGAGCTCACATGAGAGGGAAAGACGATGTCTGTTCCGTCCGCTGGCAGCGCCAGCCCTCCCGGTCACGGAACAACAGTGGGACAAACAGCAGTGGGTGAACAGATTGCTCGTTCTTGAAGTGAGGCCAGAGTCTCGTTCTGTCCACCATCCCCACCTTCCAGGCCCCGTGACGCCCACAGCTGCGCTGAGCAGAGGCGGGGGAAGTGGTTTCAATGGGAACAAAGTGTGTGAGAGAGCGCCATAATGAAATATATCCTTGTATGTGTGAACTTTAAAATACATAATCAATAAAAATGGGCTTTTCCTATTATGCATACACATTTGTAACGTTTTCCTGAACCTTATTGGGAGTTGACAGAGTCACAAATGCACATTATTTAATTCAATGTGTACATCTGGGTGAACGTTCTTACAGCAATGAATTAACATGAAAACACTATTGTAAAAAGTAGACATTTCTGTGACTATGTATGTTTTAAAGCTGAGCCTGTATCTAAAAGCAACAAACCAAAATAGCAATAATTCCTACTTGGGCTCTCATGAGTTCTTACATTGTATAGTTTATTTCTCTGAGGGCTCTCGTGACCTCTGGGGTCTGTAAATGCTTATATTGATTCCTTCTCTACAAACAAACAAACAAACAAACAAACAAATGCCTGCTTTCATGAATAGAACTTTTAGGAAATTTCACTCCAACTCTCAAATTCACAAAAATAATGATACATCATTTGTTCTACTGGTAAAATGATAGACTAATAACTATTATTATGTATTGACTACTTATAAGGATGGTACTAGTCTCCACAATTTGTGTGTATCTTTTCAATAATCCTCATAACAACCAGAAACAAATGTAAAACAGGAAAACTAGAGCTTTAAAGGTGGATTTGCAAGTTTTGGTTAGGACGAGATCAATTAACAACGACTCATTTCAAGAAGGGTTAAAAGATGCCCAGCAAAGCCAGAAAAGGCTGCTTTTCAACAAAGAAAACAGTGATTTCATGAATGTCCAGGTTTGGGAAGGAACATAACCCATCAGACATCTCTCATCTTAAGAGACACCAACAACACAAGACACTCAAGAAGACACAGCTCTGCTGGGAGGGAGATACAGGCGCTCAACGCCCCAGTCTCCTCAGCATCTGTCCCACGCCCAAGGACAGAAGAGCAGAGAACTGTACCCACTTGGCGTTCCAGAACATTCTCAACCCACTTCCTTTCAGATCTCTGACTGCTCCTGTCTCAGGACCTTTTCAAAGAAGGAGACAGTTCACAAGGCACTGCACTGATCTGTCCAAAACAGCCCTGCTATGGAGACACGTGCCTGTAATCTTCCTTTTCTACCATTCCTTTATATTACTTCTCCTGATTTACACAGGGAGGAGAGAGAGGGACGGAGGGTGGGAGGGAGGGAGGGAAGAGGGGGAAGGAGAGGGGAGGAGGGGAGGGGGAGGGGGAGAAGGGAAGGGGGAGGGGGAGGGGGAGGAGGGAAGGGGGAGGGGGAGGAGGGGGGAGGAAGGGGGAAGGAGGAGGGGGGATAGTGTGGAACAGAGCGTACTTCTCACCCATTCTCACTCACATGGGTGCTGAGCAAACATAATCTGAAATATTGGTGTCGGATTGGACTTTATTGATTACCAAATAGTTTTGTTAAACACAGCATCCGATTGTTTGTATTTAACAAAACTGAAGGGATGGCCAATCAGATTGACAGGCAGTAGAACATGAAAATAAGTAACCAAAAGTCATGTTTGACAGATATTCTGAGGCTGGCAGTACCTGACTCAGAGGAGATCAAAGTGTTAAATAATATTTCTGTAACACTGTTTCAAGTGCCAGCTTCTAATTTGTATGAGCAACACTCTTTTGCATTTGGTGCCTATGAAATCAAAAGGTACACTTCCCTGAGAGAAACATTTCTACTAAAATTTATAAAATAAACTCTCAAAATGGGAAAGTATTATTTACATCATTTTGATAATTGAACACAGAAAAAAAAAACACTTAGAACTTTAGGATGAGGTTTTGAACTTTAAACATACATACACACATACATTCTCAACCGATAAGACTACAGTCCCAGAGAGACCATGAAAAGTTGACCAACAAACAGGACTCTCAAACACAAGAGTAGGACGTTATGATGTATCTGGTGGGACACAGAATGCAAACACGCCAGCCAGGAGGAAGTGAGGATGCGAAACCGTGACAGCCGGGGGACAGTTAGTACAGCCTTTAAAAATGCATGCTTGGGCCATGAATCGCTACTCATGGGTATGTTTATTTTAGATGACACTGTTTACAATACCAAAATAATGTCCTCTGCAATTATTTAAAGGACAAAGAAAAATATCATGCCAACTTAAAAACATGCAGATGGGACACAGAGTCCTTCAAATTCTTATAGGGATGAGAGCGTTTGCTCTGCCAAACCTCTCTCTATGCTTTTCCTTTCTTTCTGCCCATTCAAGGGATGGTTTGCAAGACCTAGCACCTCAAAACTCACTCCTACACCAAACCTTCCACCTCACTTAGTCCAAAGACCATTCTTTCTCTTATAAATTGTATAATTTGTCTGGCCTGCTCTGTCTCTTAAGTGGACACAACACTTGACACGGCTTCCTGTACTGTAACTGAGTTATTCCCTGAAAAGCCCCTATGAGGTGGCGTCCCTAGCTGTCACCATCGCAAGGTTCCAGCAGGGGGCTGCTCAGAGTCAGACACTTTGAAGATGCATGCTTCCCCTGTGCACTGTATCTTGGGACCCTGATAGGGGAAGTCCATCTGTGTATACGTAGATGAATAAAGCACTGTTGACCAATAGGGAAGCAAGATAGGTGGGACTAGGAATCTAGGAGGATTCTGGGAAATGTAGTGAAGAGGGTTGCCATGTGATCCCAGGAGGAAAGGATGCATCAGGATGGCGTCCTCAGAAAGATAAGTTCTTATAAAAACATATATTAGTAATTATGGGTTAATAATTAAGTCAGAGCTAGCCAATAAGAAACCATAGCCAATGGCCAACAGCTTCATAATTAATATAGCGTCCTGTGTGTTCATTTGGGAAGAGTGCACGTTACAACACTCTATGTCAGAGTTCAGCACAACACGAACTTGCCAGGGACGCCATCTGCCTGCTAAAAAGCTGGTTTCTGATGCAGCAGCTGCCGTGAAACATCCCCAGGGTAACCTGAGTCTCAGTTGACCCAACCAGCAGTGCTTGCGGGCCCTTAAATAACTTCTCTTGCAAGCCTGTAGGGAGAATCAGGGTCCACACAAAGTGACTTATTTCAGTTTTTAAAAGTTCCAATTAACAGGGAAAAAGTCCTTAGCAGGCAATTGCACATTGTGATATTCCAAAAATGTTTTAATTACCTAGGTCTGCCTAGCCATAACTTTAATGGTTCCTACCCTGATACTAAATATGGACTATAGCCATTTGATCATTCTCATGACTCTTTTTATAGTGATTAAAAAACTTCAGTGAAGCTCTGGGACCTTGCTGGACCTAGGGCTGGAGGCCCTGACTCAGGCATCCTGACGGACGGATGGGAACTAAGTGGCCGAGCACAGGGGCCTTCAAGTGCTCTAAGCTTTATATGTTATTCGTAATTGTCCCAGCGCTCTTTCTATAGATTAAGAAACAGAGTCCCTAAGAATTTAAGGGCAAATCCAAAAGGTTATGTCGCTTTCAGAGGTGACAGAGAGGATTTGCCATGCAGACTGGGGTCCCTGGCTCTCAATGTGAACAGGCGAAGGTCATCCGGAGTCTCTAAAGGTCAAGCGTCATGTAATAAAGCCGCTGAGGTTTTATGTAACACACTGAGAATCACTCCAGGAGAGCCAAGATCTCCAGCTGTGGCTGCCTCTGTCCAGGGTGTGACCCCCTGAGCCACACGTCTTTCCTCCCCCACCTCCCTCAGTCGGTCGCTCCGTTTCTGCCTCAGGCCACTTGCTTTCTTTAGCAAGATCCATTTACACATGGACAGGCCTGCTCTAATATGCTGGTGAAAATGGGTAAAAATACTGCATTGGAAACATTTCTTCTAAGGCTGAAACATGGCTCAGGCACACTTATTCATTCACAAGCACCTGCCCAGAAAAACACAGCCTTGAGGCAGCGGGGAGGTAGTTGGGAGGTATTTAACAGATTTGGGACCTAAGGCAGTGAAAACATACATGACATGCTGGTAACCCATAGCAACCTAATCCTTCAAAGTAGCAGGTGATGTCACAAAACCGGCACATTAAAAAAGGTCTGATAATTACAAGTGTGAAGTAAACATGAAGCTGCAGGTGGCCCTGCCACTTCTTGTTATGCTAGTCCTCTTGTAAAGACTCAATTTAAGTATGTTATATGCTCATACCACATGCAATCTTCCACTGACGGACCACACGAGGAAGCTTCAAATATCGACTTAATGAAAAGAAAAATTAATTCCAACCCTCACTAAATTTTATCACCAGAAAAATGTCATTTTCCTATAAACTGGATAATCATTTAGAAGATGGTTCCAAAAAGGTATCATGTTAAATTATTTTGGCTATAAAACATGTTTCTTACCTCACCTGACAAAACAGCAAAGGATTTCCTCAGACATCGCTGAAGTTGCTCTGGTCCCCATTTTTTTAAAGTTCATGAACATAAGATTGCCTTTGCTATTTCCTTCCAGAAACTTTCTGAATGTGACATATGGAAGGTAGTGAAAAGACAAACATACTTGTTTTCTTCAAATTTACTTAGGTTTTTGTGTATGTGTGAGTGAACACGCACGCACAAGTGTATGCGCGTGCATGTGTGTGCGTGCATGTGTGTGTGCAAATGTGCATGTGTGTGCAAATGTGCATGTGTGTGTGTATGAGTGAGTGTGCATGCGTGTGCCTGCGAATGTCAGAAGAGATCACATGCGACTGCAGAGAAGCATGGTTCTGGGCCACCATGTGGGTGTGGTCACTGAATGGGGTACTCATGCTCTTAATTGCTGAGCCATTTCTCTAGCTCTCAAACATGGTATTTGTGAATAGCTAAGTGATATGAAGAGAGGGCCTTTCAACTGAGCTAATTATTTTCCAAACCTGTGGAGAATGCAAATAGAGAAACCACAGTTCAATAGGGACTGCTGCACCACGGCCTCTCAACAGAGTTGGTTTCACAATCAATAGTGATCAGTTAGTCTGTGAAATTTGGGAAGTGTTATTTGACTTATGTTTTTGACAAAAGTTACTTTTGGGGAAAAAGGACCAAAAGTCCAGTAGAGCAGACACTGAGGACTGGGAGGGTGTTTGATCAGGTCTGCAGGGTCTAGAAAGATTGTGTCACTGAATACAGAACACACTGCCAATTAAGAGATGATCTGTAATATTAACTCACTTTCTATTTTTCAATGTTTCTTAAAAATAATAATGTTGTAAAATTAGCAGGTAACAACCCAATACAATGGCATGTGTGTGAGCACACAGTACTAATATTCCCATTACTTCCCATCTCATAAATTTGGAACTTGTATGAAAATGCCATAAGGAAAACCATTACTTCGTAGGCTTACTTGAAATCTTAGTAAAGGGACTGGAGAACGGTTCAGTAGTTAAGAGAATGTATTATTGTTCTTGCAGAGGACCCAAATCTTGTTCTCATCCTGTAACATCAGGTTCAGGGGATCCGGCGCCCTCTTCTGGCCTCTGCAAGCACCAGCATGCATGGACATGTGTACACACGTGGAAGAGTGCACACATAACACAATTTTTAAAAATAAATGTTAGAAAATAAAATATTGATAAAAGATAAAACTAAGAAGAAATTTGAAACCAGTAACAAACAGGCTCCATTCATTACTACTCATCCAGTAACCACTGGGCCCCTGGAGAGGGCAGAATTAACACACAGAAACAGCTAAGGAAATATTTCTGTTACTTTAAGAACTCTTAGCCAGGAATCAATCCACAAAAACAGACACTGCCTGTAGGTTTCTCTGCGTAAGAAACTGGCCTTCTGACTCCACATTTTGGCTGGTCATCTCAACTGTTCCCTCAGAAGCCAAACTGAGGAGACTCCAATACCTGGGAACTTCACTGCAGGTTAAACACCAAATACTGTCCACTTGAAGACCCCTTTCCAGCGCAAGCCTTGGGAGTGAGTGACTCCATGGCAGGCTTGATGAGCAGGTATCCAGGTGATGAGGTCTCAGGAAGCGATGGAAGAGGAAGTCACTTGGGAGTCGGTCACAGAGACAGGGAGAAAGCGGGGGGGGGGTCAGTCTGAAGTCTCTCCTGGGTGTGGCTAAGCTCTTCTGATGGAAAGGGGGTGGGATTGGATGTAGGAGGGGTCACGGTTCAGAGGAAAGTCTTTAGATGATTCGGGGGTCTCATTTCCCACCCAACTGCTCCCATGTTATAGCAGATAAACATAAATGCTCAGGGATAGAGGGAACACAAGATTTATGTGTCACTTCACGTTTGTATATGCTGACTTCAGGTTTACTCCAGACAACTAGAACAAAACTCATCCAGAAAGCACTCAGTTAATGTCACAGTGTACCTCCTCACCTGTCATGTCCAACACATCTCTAAACCTCCTGCTTTTAAGCTACAAGGACCTAACATTGGCACAAAAATGTGTCATTCCCAGTTTATTCTACCCATTGAGAAATCCAGTGACAAAAGACAGTCTGTATTTCTAAAAACTATGTCAATATTCTTTGTGCCCTATTCAGAGGGCTTTCCACTTCATAACTAACTAAAGTTTATTTTTAAAGTGCCTCCATTCCCTAGAGGCCAGACTTCGATAATTGGCAAGAGGGTTCACTCTTAGATTTGGAGACATTTACCCAGCAGCTACAGTGAACAGATTATGAATGCTGAGGAGAAGTGAGCCTAGGTCAAAACGCAGACTCCATAGGCTGCTGACAGGGCTGCTCACCTTGGTGATGAGAGGCACCTGTCTGTTGGGAGTACCTCTACAACCTAGGCACCTGGACCAGAACAAGGGCACGAGAAAGAACAGTCCAGAAAGGAAACATAGGGAACAAAAGGACAAAATAAAGCAGGGAAGAGAGAGACATGGACCCCTGATCCCCACGGAGAGCCAGAGAGCAAGGGCTGCTACTCTGGAAGCCAGAAGCCAGGGGACCTCCGAGGCTGCATCAGGCTGGACAGGGCTGTGTCCAGGGGTGGGAAGAGAGGAAAGACAGAGGAAAGATGACAGCCACTTAGCTCTGATGAGCAGCGTTTCTTGGCAGAAGGAAGCAGGCTGATCAGAGTCGATTAACTTCCTAACCGGCTGTGGTCTACGCCGGCAGGCAAAGCTGCAGTCACCAGCAGCTGGACAGAGGAACCTACGTCACAGGCCATCCCGACACAGGGCTCCAGGGCCCCCGGAGAACCCAAGGAAAGGTCAGGAGATGCCGTGACAGAGACGGGAGGGACTAAAGGAAAGCAAAGGTAACTAAGGGAATATATTTGAATAAGGTTAGGACTTCAGACGTGATGGCTCAGTAACTATGGCGAACCATCTTCTAAGGGAAAACAAGGGTAATGGGGTGCAGGCTACACTTAAGGGGGAAGTCTTCCTCTGGGAAGACAAGAGGGGACAAGAGAGACAGCAGGAATGAACAGGGTTAGAGGACAGCCCAGGAAGAACAGAAAAGTCACAATTAACCCTTTATCTAATTAATATACGCTGGTGAAATCCTTATATAGTTAATACATGCTGGTGAAATCCTTATATAATTAACATATGCTGGTGAAATCTTTATATAGTTAATATACGCTGGTGAAATCCTTATATAATTAATATATGCTGGTGAAATCCTTATATAATTAATATACGCTGGTGAAATCCTTATATAATTAATATACGCTGGTGAAATCCTTATATAATTACTATACACTGGTGAAATCCTTATATAGCTAATATACGCTGGTGAGATCTTTATATAGTTAATATACTCTGGTGAAATCTTTATATAATTAATATATGCTAGTAAAATCTTTATATAATTAATATATACTATACACTGGTGAAATCCTTATGTAGTTAATATATGCTGGTGAGATCTTTATATAATTAATATACGCTGGTGAAATCTTTATATAATTAATATACGCTGGTGAGATCTTTAGATAATTAATATACGCTGGTGAAATCCTTATATAATTAATATGCGCTGGTGAAATCCTTATATAGTTAATATATGCTGGTGAGATCTTTATATAATTAATATGCGCTGGTGAAATCCTTACATAATTAACATATGCTGGTGAGATCTTTATATAATTAATATGCGCTGGTGAAATCCTTACATAATTAACATATGCTGGTGAGATCCACTTTCTTAGGAAGGCAGTGCTGAGGAGTGGAGCCAGGATCTCACACATGCACGGAACCTCTGCGCTTCTGGGCCACGGCACTCGCCTTCTTTTCTTACTTTCAGACAAGGTCTGAAATTTCCCTCGGCCTCTGTGCACACTGCAATCCCCCTGACCCGGCCTCTGTGTACACTGCAATCCCCCTGACCCGGCCTCTGTGTACACTGCAATCCCCCTGACCCGGCCTCTGTGTACACTGCAATCCCCCTGACCCGGCCTCTGTGTACACTGCAATCCCCTGACCCGGCCTCTGTGTACACTGCAATCCCCTGACCCGGCCTCTGTGCACACTGCAATCCCCCTGACCCGGCCTCTCAAGTAACTTAGGTTACAGGGCTGTAAGTAAAACTAAAACCAGATGAATATTTCTCTGCATGATGTTATTTTCTACTTATAATATGAAACAGCTGCCAATAGTTGAAACTGTGATGTCAGAGCATTCGGGGATGAATTACTATAAATGGCCAAAAAGGAACACGCTGCCTCCACAGTTTTGACTTACTGGAGTCTTTGGGAAATTCAAAAAAAGGACCATTTTATAGCTGCAGGCTTTCCTGACGGTAGAAAAGACATTCTACGTAACACAGAAGTCACACCGAGACACAAAGCTGATGTCTACTGTTAGTTTTCATAGTTCTGGAGGTTGTCCTGGTTCAACCCAGGAACCCCAGATTAGTTAGAAAACACACTGTATTAGTCCCAAGAGGTTCTCAGAGAGAAAAAAAAAAGATAATGTCTAATATCACGGAAAAAGTCAAAAGGAGCTAATATGAAGTTACATAATGAAATAAAAGCAAAATTAAGTTTAGATTGTGAAATCACTTCTTTCCCCATACCCTAGAGATAATCCATGCTTATTCAAGTAGTTTACCATTAGTTGATGGCATTCCTTATTTTCTGTCTGTATGAAAAGTCAAGGGAGGAATATTTTCCCTTCCCTAATTTTTTTCAGCTTAGGTAATAGAAAGTCTTCAAGTATTATATCTATAAAGAGTTTTTCTAAGATAGCTGCTGATCTGGTAAGTAACCTGGAAGGAGGAATTAGGTTTGTGGTCTGAAAAGCACTCCATTCTAAAAGCACTGAATTTGGAATAAACCAATATAACTTTATAACTTTCCAAGTTTAGGGCTCTGGGGGAATATTCCAAGAAAGGACAAGTCAATGGCTTAGAACTTAGCATCTCGTAGGGTAATTCAAGCTCCCTCCATATCTTTCTCATTAGCAAAGATACTGCATGAAATTAGCTCAAGAAATGTACCAGACAGAAATGTGAACCAAAACAACTAACTGTGTGTGTGTGCGTGCGTGCGTGCGTGTGTGTGCGTGTGTGTGCGCGTGCGTGCGTGTGTGCGTGCGTGTGTGTGTGCGTGCGTGTGTGCGTGTGTGTGCGTGCGTGTGCGTGCGTGTGTGCGTGTGTGTGTGTGTGCACGCATGTGCAGGAGCATAGGACAGTCAGTGGCCTAGTTAGTAACTATGCTAAGATCCTATTTTATTAAACCATACCTAAACACTGAATTGCTTTCAGGTCTTAAAAATAAAGTTATGAGCTGATAATCTCATAACTAAGACAGCTGCTAATGAGGAAAGGGTTGATTTAGAAGGATGAATACTTCATCATCTCCATTATCTGAAGGTCAATTTAAAAAAGATTAACTTGTTTCTAAAGCAACTTCTGATCCAGTGAAAAGATGGAAGAAAAGTAAGAATTCACCAAGTCTGTGCGTTGGACAGCTGTGCTGTTTTCTTACCCTGTACGTTGTAGAGTCGGACTTTATGAGCCACATGTTCAAAGAAGCAGGTCACTTCTGAATAGACCCTCCCACGAGTCACTCTGACAAAGGGCAGTCGTAAGGAAACATATGGCTGCAGAGGAAAGGACACTTTTAGGAAAAAGCTCCTGAGTTTCTGAACCTTCCCAAAGTATTTAGAAGAGTGTGTGAAATGACAAATCTATGCAATTCAATACTCACTACGACATGAAAACCATGTAACTTACCAGAATACACAGAATATAAACAATGGACATATGGAAAGACTTTTTTTCTTACAAAAAATTATAAGGCCTGGATTTGTAAATGCTTACAATTTGATTGGCCTTAGATAATTTCCAAACATTCTCATATAAAGAAATTCTAGTTAGCATTTTCTATTGTCCACATAGTTGTTTATTGAAAATGAAGTGTTTTCCAGGCCAGGGTTCATGATCAGGTCCCCTGATGGCAATAAGAGGGGCAGGGGGCGGGACTAAGCAAATAGGATGCAAGACTCACCAACACTTTAATCAGTGAGGCTTACTGAGCTAGGAAACACTGCGCCCTCTGGCAGGAAAGAGCTAGGAAACCATTGGCTTAGTTTTCATTGTTTAGAATCAAGACAATTAGGGAATAAAGCACACAATGTGTGTGACTTGAGAATAAATTTAAACATCTACTTAAGTATTATTTACCTTAGCTCAATGGGAGCATAGGCACGGCTTTCGGTGGAGCACTCTTGAGCAGTAAGAGACTCCCAGAACTGTGTAACTTTATACAAGCCTACTTCTTTGTCCATAGGAAAACATACTAAAGCCAATAAAACATGCACCATTTGCGAGGTTCTTTCACATAATTACCATACAACTAGGAAACGGGGAGGCATGGGAACTAGGATGGAGGTTCCTAGGCATCTGCTCTCTTCTGATACAGTCAGCTACCTCTTTCCCTATAGTCTAACACTTTTACCTTAGCCTATATAATATTTTCATCTACTAGCACATGCATTCAAAAATAAAATAATTTTTTTTGTTTTTTTACGAGACAGGGTTTCTCTGTATTGTTTTGGAAGCTGTCGGTCCAGCCTAGTCTCGAACTCACAGAGATCCGCCTGCCTCTGCCTCCCGAGTGCTGGGATTAAAGACATGCACCACCACCGCCTGGCTCAAAAATAAAATAATTTAATTACGATTGCCCATACATATTATTTCATAGTCATCATGGGAGGCTGAGGCACATCAATTGTGAGTTTAAACCCAGCCTGGGCTGCATACATACTGAGACCCAGTCTTGATCTACATAACAATAATAATAAAAGAAATTAAATCAAAACAAAGACTCTGAAGCAATAACTATCCAGTGAAAAGGCTATGAAGTGAGGCACATCCAAACAGCCTGGAAGTGAGACTCTCTGTTCTGGAGTCAGTCCTAGAAGCTCTAAGTGATCTACCGTTTTTCACTGCCTTGAATATAAACAAACTATCTTAGGGTGGCCTATATAATCCCTAAAAATATAATCATTTTAGTGGGAAGCTTCTCCAAACCTTAGAAGGAAAAATAACTTTCTCAGAAGATTAGCCATTGGGCAAGAAAATATTACGGAGAGTCACTCACTTGAGGTGGTGACACATGAAGACGGAAGCAATAGGAGAAGGGGTGTCCAGGGACACTTTTGATGGGGAGAAGGGTGTCCAGTGACACTTTTACTAGGGAGAAGGGGTGTCCAGGGACACTTTTACTAGGGAGAAGGGGTGTCCAGGGACACTTTTACTAGGGAGAAGGGGTGTCCAGGGACACTTTTACTAGGGAGAAGGGGTGTCCAGGGACACTTTTACTAGGGAGAAGGGATGTCCAGGGACACCTTTGATGGGGAGAAGGGTGTCCAGGGACACTTTTAATGGGGAGAAGGGGTGTCCAAGGACACTTTTACTAGGGAAAAGGGGTGTCCAGGGACACTTTTGATGGGGAGAAGGGGTGTCCAGGGACACTTTTAATGGGGAGAAGGGGTGTCCAGGGACACTTTTGATGGGGAAATGGGGTGTTCAGAACATTTTTAATAGGGCTAATTCTCATAGCTTGGGAAAGGGACAAAAGAACTTGGCTGGAAAGGAACTTTTGTACAGTCTTTCCTGAGCCAAGAGAATCAATGTGATTAAAAAAAAAAAAGCCCTCAGAGCCTTGCTTCAGACACTGACCCAGAATGTCTCTGCTCAACTTCTCAAGAAATAACCAGAACTGCACCAAGAGAAGCTACAAGGTCTCTCTCATGAGGAAGTGGGAAAAAGTGGATATGCAATGTTAGGAGATTGTGAAACACAAGAGCCAGCATCAGAACTATGCTTGCAAAGAACATAGCGTGAACTCGGTAGGACAATGCTGAGAACAGAGTGTGTGGGTGTGGTCAAAGGAAAGAGCAAAACCAGCCTGAACGCTGGCAGTGATTTTCACAGGGCTGTAGACCACCATAAATGTCACTGCTTTCCTCACGTTAGCGAGTTTCAAAGGCGCCAGGCTCTGCGTGTTGCTTTTATAGACAAGAGTTTACTGTTTACTAAATCCCAAAGGGATAGAGAGAAGTGATTCCGTGAACAACACTGTCCCCACGGGGCCAGGCACTTGGTGTCTCCACATGCACAGTGTAGCACAGCTATGCAGAACTCCAAGTCACCTTCCTGCCAGCCAGGTCTAGAGTAGCTTCCTGCATGGAGAACACTCATTCTTGGTGTCTTCCTAGCTGAATTCCAGTTCTGACACATCTAACATTCAAGTACAAACTGCCAACCTTTGATAAATGTAATTCCATACCCAAGAGTTCATCGATGCCCAGTGATTAACTAGTGAGACATGTGAGGCATGCTAATCTTTGTCCTTAGCTCCCCCTCCCCTCCCTCCCTTCGTTCCCCTCCCTCCCCCTCCCTCCCGTTTCTGTCGCAGCAGGCACTCACCTGGCCCTGCCCATCAGGCAGGAAGAGATAGGCGCCACTCTTGTCTCTCTTGTTTGTGGTCCCATACCATAGAAACTGCACCTTGACTTCGTGCTGTTTCCCGTCTTCTTTGGCTCTCACTCTCTAAGGGTTACAGTAAAAACAGAAACAGCCATTTGTTTTCAGACCCCATCAGACTGAGTTAAGAATGAAAACCAAAACGCAAAAGGCAGTGAGACCGCACAGAAAATGGGGGCTGTGGACATTCTCACAACAGACGACCACAGACGCCACCACCACAGGTGGAATGCTCAAGGAGGGCAGGAGGAGGCTCAGCAGCTGGGAGCAGAGGCTGCTCTTGCAAAGGACCTGGGCTGGGTTCACTACCAACTGTAACTCCAGGTCTTCCGACGCCCACCTGACCGCCTCAGGCACCAGGCACCCAGGTACACACACTCGTGAAAGAAAAACACAAATACACATACAATTTATTTCAATGCTGGTGTATACTGGAAGGCTATAGCAGAAGGACCATAAAAGTTTAAGGTTAGCCTGGGCTTAATAAGGAGTTCCAGTCAAGCCTGGGCTGCACAGTCTCACCCTGTCTCAGAAAAGAAAAAGAGGGAGTGGGTGGAACTAAAACTTGCTAAGGTAAGCGTCTAACATTTGAAATATTTGGTTGAACATCAAAATCTTATAGCTAGCCTCAGATTTAAAACCCTTAAAATAGGAACAAAAAGTTGGAATATACTTTAGCAAGGAGCTTGGACTTTTACCTCTCAAACTGTCTACAGAAGACCCGCTTAGCTGTCAATATGCATCAGTCAGTTTAAAAGCACAAGGAAAGTGAACTAAAAATTGAGGACTACTTTAAAGGAAACTCATTTGTATTTTATTCCATAGGTGTTATATTCTGTTAAAATGCTCTCCACTTTGAACTGCCGCTTTTACCTAATGGATGAGCAGCAGCGCAGTGCACCCACACTGTGAGCCGCACCCCTGCACACCAGGCCGTGAGCCGCACCCCTGCACACCAGGCCGTGAGAGTCACCCCTGCACACCAGGCTGTGAGAGGCACCCCTGCACACCAGGCCGTGAGAGGCACCCCTGCACACCAGGCCGTGAGCCGCACCCCTGCACACCAGGCCGTGAGAGTCACCCCTACACACCAGGCTGTGAGAGGCACCCCTGCACACCAGGCCGTGAGAGGCACCCCTGCACGCCAGGCTGTAACCGGCATGCCCACAGAAGTTAGGCAGCAGCTAATCACTTCCATCTCCCAGTGTGTGCTGCAGCCCTGGGTGAGGACTTCCCTGTGGGTCTCTGGCCAAGGTCAACCCCCCTATGCACAGTTGTGCACAAAAGTAGTAAACACAATTAGCTCTCTGTTTGTCACAACTCTTGAAAACATACCTCCATAAGCCCAGATCGGTCAAACCAGAGCTCCAGGAAGGAGTTCTCTATGGTTATGGCATCCTTTGCATCTACCATGTTCTTCATGTGGAATATTCCATTTTCTGCTACTCCATCATTGTACAGGAAGTAATCAGCCTTGTGTGAACTTGCACTCTGTGATTCTAAGATCTTATACACTTTCATTCCCAGTGGTGGTATGTGAGCTAGAAAAGAAGCCTTTGGAGCCAGGAAATGGGATTACTATAGAGAAAAATGTCTCCTGACAGGAAAACATTCATATTTGTGGTAAAAAACATGGTGCCCCATTACACGAGAACGCTTTAGTAGCTTGTTCAGATTGATCACACCTCAGTTCCTCCGGGAATCTAGTCACCTCAGGTTGGAAAGCTTTCCAAAGTCATTAATGTTCCCATCCCTCCTATGAAGTCATATGACTATCCTTCCAATGTCTCATTGTGTTGTCAACAGATACCTGGAGGCAGGAAACTCTCCAGGAAGCTAAGGACTTAATGTAAACAATGTTTTCTTCCTAATTATCAGAACCCCTTTTGCAATGTTATATTCAGTCTGTTAAAACGGTAAGTGTAGTTATAGAAACATGCCATCGCCAGCTGGCTTGGAGCCTGCAGGAGGCGCTGTGTGAGCTGGCCCATCTGGAGAGCTGTTCCACCGCTCTCAGTGGAGGCCATCAGATCCGGCCTGAGTGTGGAATCTACTTCCCATTTTCTTTACAGGACAGTGACTATTGGAGCTGCACCAGTGATGGCGTCTGAAAAGCAGAAGTGACTCACTCCCTCTACAGTTAGTTTATCAGCGTGTCTCTATAAGGCTTTAAATCACCTCGGGACCCCAAATACTTAACATTTCCAATCATATGGAGTTCATTTAAAAACTGTTCATCTAAGACACACAGACATACTGACACTCACACACACAGAGACAATACAGAGACACCCACATACACACATAGACAGACAATACAGAGATACCACATATACACAAACACACACACAAAGATACACACACACAGAGACAACACAAAGAAATAAACAATACCACAATACAGAGACACCACATATACACAAACAACACACACACACACAGACAGACAACACAAAGAAAAACACAATACCACACACACACACACACACACAGAGTCTATTGGTTGAATTCCATAATTAAATCTCCAAAACAGGTATTTAAGTAATCTTAGTTAAAAGTCTCTCTCCCAGGACATATTAAGTCACCATCGCTATGAAAAAATAACAACTAACCAACGTTACTATTAAAAATGGTGCCATTTATCTCAGTTCCATATGTATAGTTACCACTGGGTTACATATAAAATTGTAGTTTATTATTTTAGAATCCAGTTAAAATATGTATACTTTAAAAGATATACATACCCACCAGTAAAATGTTACTTGCTAAAAATACTAATATTTTTCCTTTAGTATCATCCAGGTACCCAGTTACATCCTCTGGTGCTACACTTTCATGCCAACCCAAGAAGTTGATGGGTATGTGATGAGTTATCACGCAGGTACAAGCTGTGGATCCTCACTATCACGCAGCTACAAGCTGTGGATCCTGACCATGCTTTTTTTTCCCGTCCTTTATCTTTCTTCAGTGTCTATGGCCATCGCATACCTCGTAGGCTGATTGTGAAATCGTTCTTGCATCACTCCAGACTGCACTGACTTGAACCTCCACAGGGTTTCCCGAGTCAGACAGCACTTGTACTGCAGCCGAGTTCACGCAGATGGACACCACCGACTCCCGTTCCTGTTCGAAGGGATTGTACACCACGAGGTACCTGTGAAGACAGCTGTGTCAATACTGAGAGCTCAAAACACTTTCATTTCTCTCCAGGTCCCAGTCATGGACAACACAGGGAAACCTGGCTTGGTGGCCCACGCCTTTAGTCCAGCACTTAGAGGCAGGCGGATCCCAGTCTAGGGGCTAGCCTGGACTACAGAGTGAGTTCCAGAACAGCCAGGGCTACACAGAGAAACCTTGTCTCAATAAACAAAACCCAATCAGCCAAACAACAACAAAGCAAAACACAGAGGGAAGAATGAATAGGACCGTCCTGAGAAAATGCCCACAGAGTGGCATTTCCTCCCAACAAGCAGCACACGGTATATGTGGCAAGTAAATTACCTTTGAGAAATAAAAGTCTACCATTGCTTCACATTAATATGCATAGTAAACATTTCCTATACCCCCAAATGACATATAAGGATCATTTTAGTTATCTAAAAGAATCGGTACTCTTAATATTCTGGTTCCTGGATCGTTGTGTTGACTAAAAATAAAAATTTTTAAAAAATCATAATTTGTCTTTGCAATTTAGGCATAATTAACTTCCAATAAAAATTTGACACTCGTTTTAGATCGGTAAAACAGAGTAACTTGTGTGATTATGCATGCAAATCTCATAATGCACACATATATTTATATTATAGAGAGGGCTCTTACCGCTGCGCTCTAGAAACTTGACTCTGGCATGAAAACAAGTTTACTTAAAGTAAATCTACTTATAAGACAGCCCAAAAATTTATGATAAATACAACTGAGAAAAAAAGATTTGGTGGGGATGCAGTCAAACAAAGGAAATTTAAAGCTATGAGAGTAACTTCCATTGATATCTGCAACAACACATAATTATTAGCATGAACAAAACACGAGCTGCTGTCTTGGTGGGCTCTTGGCTATGCCGCATGAGCTCCCTGGACACACCATGTTTAATATTACAGGGTGGCTTCAGACATACTATTCAGAAAAGACATCTAATGACCTCCTCCTCCTCTTTCCCGTGGCTCTCGGTTCTCTGGCGTGGAAATCATCCGCCACTGAAGCATACCCATCTTTCCCTTCCTGGTTGTCCTAACTCCTCCTGATGCTGCTTCCCAGTGTAGCAGAAATGGCATTCACCACCGTGTGAGGACCTCGGGAAACCCACATGACTCATGATCTCACGTCACACCTCATTTACATGCGAGTATCTCCAAATAAATCAGCATTTCAAACAGGACAGAGGCCGATGTTGTTCACTGAGTCATTAGTGAATATTTTTATGATCTAAAATATCTTTTCTAGAAAATACATCAACTACAGGAACATCAACAGAACAGACAGCAATGGCCTCTATCCATTAACACATAACATCTAGAGTAGTCATCTCTTCCACTAACATATAACGTTTAGAGTAGTCACAACCTCTCCTATTAATACATACCATCTAGAATAGTCGCCACCTCTCCCATTAACACATAAACATCTAGAGTAGTCATCTCTTCTATTAACATATAAAATCTAGAGTAATCATCTCTTTCATTAACATATAACATCTACAGTAGTCACCACCTCCCCCATTAACACATAAAATCTAGAGTAGTCATCTCTTCCATTAACATATAACATCTAGAGTAGTCACAACCTCCCCCATTAACATATAACTGCCAGGGCCCACTTCATTTTGACTCAGGGTCAGTAAAGTGTCCCTAGTCTTCCAAGGTTAAAGTCATAAGACCTAAAGGTCTAAGGTGTGGCTACTGCAGGATGTTTGATATTGGTTGCAGATGTCTTATCTAAATAACAACAGACTTGGTCTGGGTGTGGTTACTCTTGACCCTCAAGACCAGATAACAGGAAACTGAGTCTAAGGCGTGGTTACCAAATGCTTGGAGAATTAAGGGAAGAAAGTCTGTTTGTTCCTTGTACATGATCCAGAAGCCTTTTGCCATGTTCCCCTTTCAGTTGGGGTACTTCAGAATTTAGAAGAATAAACTTGAGGTGTCCAGTATACACTGGATTTCCCTCCTGGCTCTATCTGGCGTCTCTGTCTTTTTCTTAGCGACTTGACCTGCCATTTCTCAATCCACACTGCCCCTTCTCAGGTCAAATCAGGGAGTCAACTGGATGTGACTGAAGCCCCACAAAGACCGCCTGCAACAGGCAGTGCTGCGCCATGGCACTCTACAGATGGCGACAACATGTAGCCTCTACTTGCAGATAGCTTCTACTTGTTCAACTGTCCCAGAAAGACATCACACATGTTTTCTAGACATTTTCATTTCCATACTCATTACAAGCCATCCATTAAGAAATGAAGCACTTAACAGAGCAAAACAGAGGACACAGAAAGAAAGAAATGAAATGAAGATGGCAACGCACAATTATAAACCAGCTCACTTATGATCCTTAGCAGGAGACGCACTTATGTCTTAGATGTTGCTCTGGGATACTGCAGTGATATAACTGGTTTTTTTTTTGTTTTGTTTTTGGTTTTTCGAGACAGGGTTTCTCTGTGGCTTTGGAGGCTGTCCTGGAACTTGCTCTGTAGACCAGGCTGGCCTCGAACTCACAGAGATCCACCTGCCTCTGCCTCCCAAGTGCTGGGACTAAAGGCGTGCGCCACCAAAGAATGCCTCTAGTCTTGAAGGCTGGGAAGTCTCCACACTAGGACAAGGAGACCTAACTTGCACGCCTATCTCCACGGATTCGTTGGTATTCCACATGCATGGACAAGAGCAGACCAAAGAAGCCACCAGGCACAAACATACTTACAAAAAGCATTAAACATCCTATCACTCCTCAGAGCCCCACATTAGCCTCAGAAGCAATTTTCAAGGAAAGTCACTGTGGAGCCTGGAGAGGGGTCACTGTGCAGCCTGGAGAGGGGTCACTGTGGAGCCTGGAGAGAGGCATCCAACAGATTTAGCAGACAAATTTGATAACAAATTCGAACCCTATCAATCCTCACTTCCACAGATCTTGCTTTTGACTGGCTGTCCTTTGACCACAAAAATACTCAGACAATCACCGTGCCAGGATTTTGTGTCACCAGACGACTATGGGAGACTCCAAAAGTGCATTGGGGGAGAATAGTTGAAGCCACACATCCCAGTGCACACGAAATGAACGATTTATGATTAAAACCCACAGTTTCAGAGGCTTCCAAAGCTAGAACATGAAGGAACGCACAGGCCTGCGTAGCCCCAGTAACAGGAGGTGTACTGAATCTGGAAACCTGCTGGAGAGGACTCTGGACAGAGAGGTCATGAAGGCTGTAACACAGACACTGGAGACACACATTAATTAACACCCAGAACACTGATTCCTTCCCACAGAAAATCTGAAAAATGACTCACATTTAATTACAGTTTTAAGTCTATGTTTGGGTTTGTACTGCATGAAATTGTGTTATACAGTAAGCTACGAACTAGGTTGGTTTGGTTTTGTTTCATTTAAGTAGATAATTAGTATTTGACCATAATGATGTTTCTACTGTATTGAATGATTATGTAATTATTGTGCCAAGAATCTATTAAAAAAACTAAATATGTAGAATATTAATGAGTAAAACGCAGGGTAAGAAAATAATTTCTAACATAATTAGAGACTCACAGCATGCTGTTCAAGGACATGACAATACAAATTTGTCTGGCATACACACGAACTCCTAGTTTACATTTATATGGAATACAGAGAAGGCATAATCATGAATTACATTTCATTATGAATAAGTAGACCCTCCAAGTTACCTAAATTCCCTGGCTATTGTAATGTTTGGCAGTCAAGTAACCACCTGAGCAGTAATGCCAAACTCTCAGCAGGAGTTCTTTTTCTAAAAGAAATATTATTTCTCTGGAAATTTTGTGCAATCTGTTTTTCTTAAGACCCTACTACTGAAGACAGCACATACCTGAGAACATGGACAAATCAAACTAGTACTGACGTGCAGTTTCTCCCTCCAGGACAGCTCTCACAGTATGCAAGGTGCTGTGTAGGCTACCAGAGGAGAAAGGTAGCCGCCAATCTCACACTGGCAGGAACCCTGCCAGCCAAAATGCTGGCCACCGGTGCGGCTGCGGCACGAACCTCAAAAGAGCAGAGTGAGCATGGACTCTCCCAAGCCCTTTGGGCGTGAACGACAAGTTTCAATACATTATTACCACTTACCATAGTAACAGGAATATTACTGATACTCTGGAAATGGGGTGGGTTTGTTTCTCTTTTAACATAGTTCCTAACTGAACAGGGAACTTGTTTCATTAATAACCTTTTCCTCCAATTGTGCTCACATTTGCATTAACTCCTTAGACACTGTCACCAAGTCATGTCCCAGCCCCCATTTCTCCTTGTGACACCAGGACTTTGCAGCTTGGTGTTATGGGCAATTATTTCAATTCTTTAGAAGAACAGCTCATCTCATGAAGAAAAAGCACTCATTTGTTACCTGTCAATCAAATTACAAAACAAGAGAATAATGGACTCCAGCAAGGGGAAAATTAATGAAAGGCCACTCGACTGTCCATGTCAATCTGGAGACTAATTGAGGACTCAGAACGTCACTGCTGAAAAGTGTCTGTCCTTTGAAAACCTGCTAAGGAGGGAGATATTCAGGGCTCCTTCACTCCTTGGGCAGAGATAAATGACATCATGCTAAGGGCAACTGCAGCCACCACTGAACCCTCTCTAAGGCAGACACGGCATCGGGCCTAGCAAGCACTGTGTGTGGGGGCTTCTTACGTCTGGGACAGTCCCCAGGACTGTGTGGAGCCCTGGAAGACTCAGCATCTCATCCTACTCATGATGTGCTCTACCTGCTCAGGTGTGTTATCAAGACCACCAGTCCATAATCCCTGAGTCATTTTCATAACCACATTACCCACAGCCAAGTACCTGTGGGCCACTTTGGCAGCTGGGCTTTTCTATGGAGAGTCCTACACTGTCAAGCACATGAGAAGAACTTTCTGTTCAGCTGCCTGAAGCATGCTCACAGAGATTCTCCTCAGGAAACTCGGGGTGAACAGAAAGTGTTACATTTAAAATATATTACACCTGTGAAAGAAAACTTATAAACAAAAACGACAGAACAAAAAACAGTCCTATGAAGGGGTTCACCTTATGGCCTCACTGCACACAGTAAGCCAAAACTGTATTTGAGGAAACATTTTAGGAACACTATATATTTTTATGACAGTGTAAGAAAGATCAAAATAAAAAAATAATTTTCAAGTCCTTTGTATGTGCAATTTAAAAACATCTTAGCAAATACAAGAGAGTCTATGAAAAATAATTGTCCCTTGATATGTGTGCCACAGTGCCTGGTATGGGAAAATGTTCAGGAGATAAAGCTGATGAATGAATAATATAGAAAATTTAACTTGTAGAATTTATAATTCATAAATAATACCTAGTAGTGTAGGGCTTCACAATTTTATCAGTGCACTTCCTTTGGTTATTTTTATTCCTCAGTAATCAAGTCCTTTGTAAAAGGAGGAAACCGACAGACCCATCCAAGGTCACAACTCAAAGACTGGAGCTCATTTTGTGTGATTCTTAACAGTGACAGCACATTAAAAATTTCATTTCAAACAAGAATATATTCATCTTCTCCAAGTAACCTAATTAGTGAAACATAATCTAAAGAATGGAATACAGCATTCAGAATATGGAAGGACATGGACTAATAAGTTAGGAAACATGGCAAATTCTAGATTTGAAGTCCTTTTACATTCTACCTCATTGCCATGAGAATAAAATGCTTACACTAACAGTTATCAGGAAAATAAAGATGTTTTTAAAAAGGTGGTCTTTCGGAGATGTTAGATTTCAAAAGCTGAAGTTCCTTGACCCCTAGGACCTGGGAGTCAGAGACACAGAAGGCCAAATTCCCACCATGGCATTAGATGACTTCATTTCTCCAAGACATAACGAAATGAAGAGGCAGGATTCAGGGTTTTACTAGAATGCTTAGCAAGCCACCTTGCCATCAGCTGCCACAAGCAGAGCCTGGTAACCATTCATCTCCACTATCACCTACATCTTAGCCTTGGTAGCCCATTCAAAGATCCTGGGATAGCATCACACCAGGCAGAGAAACAAGTCTCAGTCAACCAGACCACCAACATACTGCACTGCTGTGTGGGGGGGGGAGGAGGGGGTAAGTCTCAGTCAACCAGACCACCAACATACTGCACTGCTGTGTGTGTGGGGGGGGAAGGGGTTGTGGTTGACACACTGAACCAAGGAATTTGGTGACACGGCAGTGGCCAGCAGGTTGGGGGTCTGCGCACTAACTAGCTCAGAAGATGCACACATGCAAGGTAATCACATGGCTTACAACCAAAGTAGGAAGAAAGGCGAGAAGGAGATCTTCTTGTACATATGGCTATGAACATATGAATGAGAACACAGTCCCTGACATGGAAATACCTACAATAGAAAGGGGCGAAACAAAAAACTGACAACATACGTCAATATCAAATCAGGCAAAATATATGTGTTCCTGTCATATGGAACATATACATAATCAGTTAGGCTGATTAATAGTTAATCAGGAGCAATCAATTAGTTGTTTTATAAATTTATTTTATACTAAATTGACTAGGTAGTACAGAAGTTGACAAAATTTTACAGAGAGAATTAAAAGAAAAAATCCAAAACAATGTAAAACCCCTCCCAAATTAATTCATGAATCTTATTCAATGTAAACATTAAAATAACATACTGGTCCCTGGTTAATTTTGAAAGTTAGAGTGTGTCTTCAGAGTAATAGTTGAAAAGCTAAATTAAAAAAGATACTAAATCCTTCAGCTGCAATTCAGCACATTCCAGGTTATAGTGATGGTGTCTACCAAAGTACAATTTCAACACAATGTCTAACACTCAACACGAATTAGGAATCATCTCAAAAGACAAAGCCATGTGACTAAGCACATGACCCAATTTTGGTGTTAGCTGATAACTTTAACATATCTAAGAGTACATTCAAGAAAAGAGAAAAACATGAAAAAGCACTTGAGAAGGCAGAAAATGACAGCAAAGAAATCAATACATTACAGAAGAAACAAATGTGATTCCAAAGGGATAAGTGTGCAAGATGACACAACAGGTCCTGGGCACGCCCAGGAGAGATGTGGACACGCCCAGGAGAGATGTGGACACGCCCAGGAGAGATGTGGGCACGCCCAGGAGAGATGTGGACACTAGCGTCCGTATGGCGTGCAGGCAAAGCAGAAAGGTAACGGGAACAAACATGAGGGACACAGGAAATCACTGAAAAGACCTCGTCAAATGCAAGAAAGGAAATACACACATTACAAAGCAACACATACCTCTCTCTGTGTGCCCCAGACATTACACACAATAGGCCACACTGTTCTCTCAAATCCTCGACAATTTCAAATCAGCCAGGGGAATTAAGACAATAGGATCAAATCAAACAAGCAAAATCAAGCCCATCACTGACACATTAGAGATGAAGGATTAATATTTAAAGCGACTAAGAACAATAATAAAACTGCCAACCTTGTCATCAGTATTCAGAAAAAAAATACTTTTAGAGAATTAAAGGAAGGTTTTAGGCAGACACTGAGATTTTTTTTCCTGGTTATCACCAAACTTGTACTATATGAAATCCCTCACGCAGAGGAAAAATAATCTCAGGAAACATGGAATTGTAGAAAATTAAAAAGAAAAGCCGAGCATTAAGGGAAGCTGGCATACAGGAAAACACAGGTGGGAATCTGCTATACAAAAGCTGTAATGTGAATTAGACCACACTAAATCCTCCATGCTTCTGCATGATAAGCACTAAAATCACAGTAAAATTAACTACAGCCATGAGTTGGGATGGAAAATGCAATTGAAGTAAATGCAATTAAACTCAAGCTCTTGGAGCGAGGGAGATGATTACCTTAGACTTAAACTGGGCCATTATACCCGACAAGGACCCTCACAGGAGTGTGGACACAGGACAGGGGACAGGGAAGCCACGGGGAGGGAGACACTGCACGGGAAGACTAGGAGAAGAAAAGACAGGCGCAGGCCCCTCCCTCAGGGATGCCAGGAGCAGTACGCTTAAAACGAAGTCTAACAGAGAAAGGACATGGAGGAAATGTCCCAAAATACTAGCAAGAGCTATGTTCAGGAGGCAGTTTCTAGTGAACTGTGTCTCCTTTTTGTGTTGGCAGACAGGAAACATCAAAATATATATCTTATACATAATTGAGAAAATGACAAAAACAACCAAGTGTTTGGGTCAGGGTGAAGAAAAGAAGGTACCCATTCCAGGCAAACACAAGGACGCCACAAGTGACAAGGATGCTTTCCTCAGGGCAGAGAAACACTACAATCTATGTAGCAGGGCGGGCCACCGCACAACGAGGCTTGGCTTCAAGTCTCCAGGGCACTCGGGGCTTATTATGCACACAGCGGTGACCAAATGGAAAAGTTGCCATGGTCAACTTTACTTTTTCTATTCTGAGGCATCTTCACTTTTCCCAGGCTGGCCTCAAACACGTTGCTACATCACCTGATCCCCGAGCCTCCCCTGACGCAATGCTGGTTATAAAGCTATGCACTACCAAGCCTGAAATGGTGTGACGTTCAGGGTTAAGTTCAGAGTTTTGTGTGCGCTAGGCAAGCACTCTACCCGATGAGATATGCCGCCTACCTCAACAAGGTCAATTTTGCATTTTTAGTATCTACTCCTCATTGTGAAGAGGGGAGGGGAGGATTTCAGGGCTCAACCCCAGACTCAACTCAAAAAGAACAAGCCGATAGATAATTTGGATAAGTCAGGAAGGTGGGTGAAAACTCAAATAAGAGAAATACAAACAAGGAATAAACTCCAGGACCCTTGGCAAGTGCGTGCGAGTGACAGTTATTCACAGAGGGTGACATTACAATCCATTCTTAAAGTATGTTATAACTTTCTTATGACTATTATCTATAGGTAAATTATAAAATTCAGAAAAATAATTTTAAACTAGTATCTGTCTTTTAATCTAGGTGATCCTACTTCTGGAATTCGATTGTAAGGGGCTAACAGAAATAGAAATCAATAGTAGAGGACTTGGCAAAGACAGAGTGGTAAGAGCCAAGGGTCTGCTACGGTGCCTGGTGTGTCCTTAGCGTAAATGTGCACTGTGCTGCCACTAGCCCAACTTGAACATTAAGACTAGGTTCTAGAAGGGGTTTCAAGACTCAGGTAACCATCCCAGGTTTATAGTTAACTTGAACTCCAGCATCCATCAGGATGTGCCTGAGGAATGCCCATACACACTGACCCTGAGGTCTTAAATTAATCTGTAACTTATGATACAGCTTTTTAGTGCAAAAATAGAAGTCAGGGTTTCGGGCGAGACAGCTGACATAATGGTCCTGCGTAGCTAGTTTTGCACCTGCTTGACAGAAGGTAGAGTCATTCAGGGGAAGGGAAACTCAAAACTGAGAAAATGCCCTAACCAGATTTGCCTGTAAGCAAGTCTATGGTGCGTTCTGTTGATTGACAATTAATATGGAAAGGAAGAGCTCGTTGTGGGCAGAGCCACCCTTGAGCTGAAGGAGCGGGCTGAGAACGCCGCGAGCAGCATCCCCCATGTCCTCTGCATCGGCTCCTGCCCCCAGGTTCCTGTCCGAGTTCCTGTCCTGCCTTCCCTGATAATGTAGTAAACCCTTCCCTTCCCAACTTGCTTTTGTTCATGTTGTCTTACCACAGTAGTGTAAACCCTAAAATGGGTCCCCAAAATGTCTACATGCCAATCTGTAGTCACCTACGAGTATTACCTCATGTAGTACAAATGGCTCCACAGATGCCAATTAAATTCAGGCTCTTATTTAAGATAGAAACAATTACACTCAGGTTCTTAGAAAAGGAATACTCAGAAAAGGGCCACACGACAAGCAAAGCAAAGATCTGGATACTGGAGGAAGGAACCACAGCCAAAGGTTGTAGGTGGCCTCTGGAAGATGGAGAAGCAGAGAACTGGATTCTTCAGGGGTCATGGAAGACGGTGCCATGAGAGACCAAGTCAGTCGGTAAATTGCCACAGGCAACTAGTCCCCAGACTACACTATTCCTACTGATCATGGAGGCTGAGTTCCAGTTCCACGCCACACAGACAAATGACGCTCCTACTAAACACGCATGAAAGACAACCTGGAGCCCTGGGAGAGGGCATGATTGTGGGCGAGGAGCAGGAAACGTGGCTCAGGGCCCTCAGAGCCTGGCCTACAGTGTGCTGAGCTATCTGCCCCTTCCTACACAGCTAGGGAGCACTTCCCTCCACTTCTGGATCCACTGGCTACCAGGCCCAACGAGCCTAGGCTGCCACTATCCCAGAACCAGTTGCCATTAGCATGAGGAGAAACATACCCAAAGCCACACTTTCTCAAATGCAAATGACCCACAGTTCCTTACATTGGCCAAAGCAAATAGTGCCAACGTTTTATAATTTATGCTTTCATCTCTGAATATCCAAAACTGGACCACTAACTCAAGGCACATACAGATGCATTTCACAGCTCCAAGGACTCTAGGTTTCAAAATATTTCAACATTTAACAGTGTTCTCATAAAATCCCTCTAAAAGCTAAACAATAACATTCATACTTGCTATTTTCAATTGCTATTGAAGCTTATGCTTACCTAGGAGAAAACCAAAAAATAATGGTTTCTGGAAGATTCTAGTGAAGTATAAATATCCTAAACTACTAAGAAAAAAAAGTTTAACATCTAGGTACAGAATTACTAGCAATGAAAACTGTATTCTGTTGTATTCAATACACCAAATTAATAGGTTCCATGTGTACGTAGGAAAAATAACTTTGTTAGACTTGGTGGACGAAAAGATTATGAATTTATTATTCATTAGAGAATCAAGTGCAAAGACAGGACTCAAAAGGAAGGTAAAGGGTCATGGCACACGGGGACCCAAGCAAGTGCAACCCTGCCCTTCACAAAAGAGCGGAGCCTCAAGGCCACTGTCCTCTAAGGAGTACACTCTGCAGCTGCCTCTTCCCCTCAAATTCAAGAGCGTCAGACGGCTCACCAAACACAAGCTCTGTGTTTAAATGACTCCTAAGCAAATACTCAAGTCTCCAGGAATCACGTGTTTCAGATTTCTACTAGGCCATATCTAGCAGTCAACAAATACGAGCGCTAGGGGTATTTTGTTAGATATTTTTGACACAGCTAGGGCACTGCTTGTCGGTCTCCCGTAACAGCAGCACTAACAGCTGAGCCTCTAGAACAGGCCACTGGGAGGCACCGGTTTCACCTGGATTAAGTTGCTGCTGCTACACACACACACACACACACACACACACACACACACACACACACACACACCTGCCACCTGAAAACCACCCGACTCAGACGTCGAATCCCACTCGAGGGCGTGGCATCACCGAAAGAGCAGATCTAGGATTCAAACTCGATGAGGCAGCCTCATCACCCTGTCTCCGTGCAATGTCAAAGCACTCAGGGGCTGTGTCCTCAACACAGAGGCACAACTATAGCCTCCTGTGGCCCTTCCCACGACTCTCTGAAGAGTAAGATCTGCCAAAGCGCAGTGGCACAGAATCAACAAGCATGGGAAATATCATCGCGGTCTGTAGCAACAAATGCGGCTCAGAACAACAGTGCAGTAACCCTCACCTCGGCAATGAAGCTCAAACTTCAGGGTTTCTATGCATCATAAAAATCATTTCCAAAACAATAACTATGGGCAGAGAACCAAAATGGGATGTTGAAAATTTCATGACCAAAAACAACTAAAGATTCTTACATTATATCCAGGCAAAACAGAAAAAGAAAGTCAAATGGGTAAATATTCCTTTTAAATATTGTAAATCTTTGGATATTAACTCAAATAAAAAGAAAAACAGAAAATTTGTATTTAATTTAGCTGATCCCAAGAATCTTGTCACCAGTCAAGTTCCTTTTACTCTATAGAGTTTTGTCTAAAACAAAAATACCATCTGTTTCACCTACAACATTAAGATGTTCTATTTTCTTGTCAATTCAGAATCACATCTGTAGTCATTTCCAGAAATGACAGCAGAAGACATTATATTTATGGGTGACTGCGTAAGAAATGATTTTCAGTCAGATTGTAATTTTCATCTACTGGAGGGAAACTTCATTTCTCTGAAGAGCATATAGTACATAAACAGAATGATTTTCACAAATAAAAATCGGAACAGTTAACACGGTAAGACAAAGCTGCTCTGCTGTTAAGCATAGAGTTCATTTCCACTTTGTGGATTTTTGCTGATGAGCGAAGTCTAGCATGTACCAAGTTTCCAGGTGAATAGAGGAGAAAACAATGTTTATTGGCACTGTCTTCCTGTTAGTGAGCCGTCATTTAATGTTAAAAATGAAAAAGCCACTAACACAATCACTTTCCAATCTCAAAAACACTGTTGGAAACAGTACTGGTCCTAGAAAAGACTTTGCTGTGTACTCTAGTGAAGCATTTGGGAAAGACACAACACCAAAGAGACACCTCTCACAGGGAACACATACACAGTGTCACAGCCGACAAGGAGAAGGACACATACCACCCAACACTCAGTTGACAAAGAACCTTCAACAAATATGAAAACCACAGATGTCTTCCTAAGTAGATCTGCCATATAATGGTCAGAAATCCACTACCCTCCCCCAAAGAGCACTTCAAATCACTCATAGTCCACATAGTAAAAGTACTTAAGAGTTCTTCTCTCTACAACCATTGTGTAAAAGAAAATTCAGTACGGCAGAAACAGAAGTGCTAATAATTTAGAGGACCGACAGACGGACCAAAAAGCAACTCTGGCACCACCTAACCTCCCCAAAGTTTTCCTTAGGTCCTGTGCAGTTACAAACTTCTAAGCATCCTAAAGACAGAAGTTACTGCTACCTCTGAGGGACTCGTGTGTGGTACTTATACTCATTCTGACTTCATATCGTGAAGGATTGGGACACTTCATCATAATTGTACATGGACAGGTACATACTTCCCTACATTTCTTCACTCCACTGGTCATGGTTATAGTGGGGAGTTGCACAACGCTGTGAACCTCAACCAGTCACTTTAATTTCATCCAACAACCACATAACTAAAACTATGTACAAACTTAGTTAATTACACAATAGTCTGATAGAAAAGTAGTACCATAAGGCTACTTAAGAAAGTTTGATTTAAAATATAATAAAAGACTATTAAAATACAGACGAACAAAGTCACTTGGCAGGTGTTCTTTGAACACGTAAATACTTGACATCACATTTCAAGGAACAAAACTTAAAATCATCATTTTAAATGCAATCTACCTAATTGCTTCCATGAGTGAAAGATAAAATAAGTCACTCCAATGAACAAAATCACAGCTGACTAACTAGAAAACCTCAAGGGGGAGTCTTTTAAAATACAAGTGACCATGTGAAAGGCACGCTTCAGATGACATCCCTTAAAAGCACTCAGGAGGAAGCGTTCACTTAAAACCAAAGTGAAACAGTTGCCTACCAAGCAACATTTTCTTCAGACTTCTAAATGACAGTTAAAATGTATACACTTCACAACTGCTTTGTTTAAGAGCTGAGCTATTACAAACATTAAACCGCCTGATGGAAGAATTGTCTAAGAAATGTTGTTTCAGGGACTACAACAATGGAATAAGAAAACAAAAGCTCAACAATGAATTCTGAAATGAGCAAGCTTGAGGGGGCACAGAGCTGACCCTTGCCAAGTCTGACCTTCAATGCCGGCATGCTTCACGCTTAGAAAGTACTGGAATCCGCACTAAGGTGCAGTGCGGCGAAATCAGCGGGGCCTTGCTGGCACAGACTTCCAGAGTCACAGTCTTCAGCAGGTTCTACAGGGAGTGAAACCCCGACGGGAGAAAGCCCTGTGTCTCTGTTTGTTCCTGTGTGGGTCTGTCAGCACTCCACACTGGAGTCCAAGCGTGGAAAGGGCAGTGTCTACTTAGAGCTCAGCAAACGCAGAGCATGAAGGTGCACCCTGCCACAGTCTCTCCTCCACAAAGTTGCTAATTATTTTAATCAAGTTCTTAATTTTCCAAAGTCATTACTCTACTCTTCTTGTCCTCTTTACCGATAAAATCCAAAAAGCTCTGAAGAAAAAATAAGCCAAGACTTTTTATACATCATTTGGTGGGAAAACCTACAAGGAACTTTACATAATGCAGTGTAGCATTTTTATCGTATTTGACTTGAACATTCAGAAATGTTGCAGCAGAACCTGCACTTTTATGCCATGGATAAATACTGCTTTCCTAAAATTAAAAGCAAATACAAAACAGAAAATGACCCTCAAGAATGTATTTCTCTCCAAAGGCTTCAGGTAAGACAAGGGTGACTGGCTTTTGCTGGCATTCCACACTGCAGAGACCACTCGGTTCTGAGGGAGCAACACTCCAGAGATCAGAGGGCCCAGAAAGCACCCCACACTGCTGCAGAGAGTATACGAGGCGACCCAGGATAACTCACCACTGAAGGATGACTGTGTAGGAGTGAGGCTCTCTTTCACCATGGTCCTAGTACTAAGACACTGTAACTGTCTGCGAACATCCCATTTTCTTAATATTTGAATACCCTAAGTCCCAATAAGATATTTATTCTTATTTCACAGGCTTTTGCTTTATATCTTTTCTGACTCATAATTTCTAAGGATCCAATTATGTCTTAGTTTTGGGATAAAATAAAATTTCTCATTTCCATTAATAAGCTTTTAATACTATTTTTCTACCTGATGTCCTGGGGACAAAGTGTTAAGACTTTTCTAGCTTTCCAAAGAGCTCATTTACGGAGCATATCTGATGGTACACAGTGCAAGACTGCAGTTCAACAGTGGGGAACAGCCAGGGTAGATGCAAGACTGCAGTTCAACAGTGGGGAACAGCCAGGGTAGATGCAAGACTGCAGTTCAACAGTGGGGAACAGCCAGGGTAGATGCAAGATTGCAGTTCAACAGTGGGGAACAGCCAGGGTAGATGCAAGACTGCAGTTCAACAGTGGGGAACAGCCAGGGTAGATGGCAGCCACCGTTTGATCTGGTTAACGAGCCTGAGCCGAAGCTGCAGCTGCCGACCCAACAGCAATTACTGACAAATAGAAACCCAATTTGCTTCAAGTTGGCAACAGTTCTAGTTTGAGGGGGAAAAACATTCAAAATGTTGGAAAGGATGCAGCTCATCCTAGAACACTAGTCTGGCATACACAAACCCTTCAATCCCTAGCAACCCACACACAGCCCAAAATGGGCATCTACTGATTTCCAGTGGTGGCTACATGGCATTCTTCTAGCCAGTAAGTCATCATCATTCTGTGCAATTTACTAGGTTCCCATCGAATGAAAAGCCTTCATCACTTCCTGCTTGGATGATGCATGCAATGAATAGAGGGGTCTGAACTATGAGGGTCCACAGGAGTAAAAGCCATAGGCTCTAAGTGGCAGAGCTAAAAGGCAGAAGGAACTTAGACTCCTGATGACACCAGGGAACATATCATGAGACTTCCACGGTCTATTCTGAAGCTTCTTCATGGGACAAAATCAACTTCTTTCTTGCGACAGCACTGCAAGTTTCTGTTACAGTGGCCGAACACAATACAAAATAAAGCACTCCACTTACAGAACCAATATCAGGTCACAAAGGGAAACCAACAAGTACCAAAATCATAGTCTAAGACGATGACACTGACTCGAATTTGTTAAAGTTCCAACAAAGACCGGTTACTTGTAGCGATGCGATATTGTGAAAATACCTTACATTCTAAGAGACGGGAGGTGACTCAGGACTTACAACTGCCACCCTTGAGCAAGGCCTCACTGGGGTAGAATGCAAGCCGCTCTTCCAGGGGACCCGGCTTTGCTTCCCAGCGCCCACACAGCAGCTCACAACCATCTGTAACTCTGGTCCAGGGGATCTGGCACTTCCAGCCTCAGAGAGTTCATTTACAAGTGGTGCCCAGACACATGTGCAGGAAGGCACACGTGCAAGAGTCAGCGGTCGAACAATACGGGGAACAAAGCAGGGAATTCAAGCCTGGATTTGCTCCTGGTTAAATGACTCCAGGGGAAATGGGTTTGTTAACAGACAAGTTCTGCTTAGTCAAATAACACATGTCACTTTTTTCTAATATTTCACCTTTCCCGTGTCCAAGTTTTAGCTACTAACTTAGTAAACATTTCCTGTCTGCTAAGTCCATCTTACATACTTTACCGTTCATAATCTCTTCAACTCAAACACCTCATCTTTACTTTTTCCAAGGAATTTAAAAAGAAAAATTTAACAAAACCTCAACCTAAAACCTCAGGATGTACTACTTCCACGTTGTTCTCTGTGTTACAAAGTACTGTGGTAATCTACAGCTTTTAAACTTTCTGTGGCATTCTGCAAACACTGGGTTTTGATCAGTGTCTCAGTTCTTCTGAGATGCCTGTTCCCTTGCCACACAGCATGGAGAAGCAACTCTGCCCATGGCACTCCAGCTCCTCTCCACCCCTGGTTTTTAGTGGGACTGATTCCTTCTCGTGCAATTTATAGGCACTGCAGGCCCACTCTCCTCAGAGACTTCTGGGTGCCAGGTGACAGTCACGAACCAGAAACGGCTTCCTTGTAACACGCTTATCCCGAGTCCCTTCAGAGGAACACCATGCATGTGGTCAGTAGGATCGTGGAGGTAGACTGACTTCTACTCTTCCTCATGGGTCTCAAAGAAAGTCTCCACGTGGTGTTAACGACCAAGTTGAGTCTTAAGAAGCGAGTGAATGTGGCTGAACTAGATGAGAAGGTTTCTTGGTGGTGGTAGTCCAGCTGTTTCCAAGCAGACAGGACCCAGAGGTAACAGAAGACAGCATCTCTGAGAATTAATAGTTAGTAAGAGCCTGCAGCAGACAGGGCAGGCTAGAGTAATGCAGGAAGCAATTTTAGAGCCTCAAATGCAGATATGAGCCATGTCCAATGCCCTACAGTTTATATTTAGGGCAATGGAAAAATGTCGGCTTTCAACTAAGGAATTAGCATACAATTACAATCACTGATTATTAGGACCTACATGAGTAAGTCCATACACATAATTTTACTTGGCCCATTCAGCGATATGTCCAGTCACCCAAACAGTAGCATCAGAGTAGTGACATTTAAGGTTGAGAAGACAGATTTAATGACAAAATTGAAATCCTTTTAGAAAATAGAACTAAACGATCCAAAGTACATTTGACATGATACATATTTCTTAGAGATCAAAGCTCAAGTTTCAAGAATTCCAAGTAACTACTTTTTCTCCTTAATGGCCTCAGACATACAGTGTTTAGGAGGTAAGTCCCTGCCTCACGCCTTCTGGTTTCCTAGCTCTGGTCACCGCACAGTTTTCCTGTGAGTTGCCTGTGGCTCTTCCCATTAGCTTACTCTCCAGGCGGCGCAAGGCTATCAAACCGTACCTGTTTAGTGTTGGCTGAAGGCCTTCTTTCAGATAGTGTTGACCTGGTAAATACTTGTGAGAAGTCTACAATGTGTCAGATACCTGCTAGCAATTGAAAAGCAAACCACCATCTGTCCACATGGAGCTAATATCTAGCAAGGGAAAAGTAGAGCAAGGAAAGAGAGAAGAGAAAAGACAGACTAAATCATCTGGTTAAGCTCACGAAGAAGGAAGAATGTAAAGCGTACAGAGAGAAGGGAGTGCAAGCCCTCAGGCGTATCTGGCCAGACATCGAGTTCCCAGAAGGCTAGAGTCCAGGATGGCGGAGCCTGATCCGCATTCAGTCTTCCTCCTCAGCTCGATGATCTGAACAAATGGAGGGCTTCTCTCTTCAGCACCGACCAGCACAGTAATCTTCTGGCCCGTACTGCCAACAGCAGCAATTTCCTTGAGCAAACCCTTCCCTCCATCATTGATCTACCATCAGTCTAGCTTGTTTCTAACTAGTTTATTTCTGGCACATTCAGTTTTCCAATTCATTACAAAATATACTCAGTGGGAGCTCTCTGACCGATGTGGCCAAGGCTGGCGGGGATCTGTCAAATCAGAGTTAAAGCTGACCTGTAGTTGTAAGTTGTAAGCAGGGGCCTGTTCAGGTAAACATGTTTATTCTCCACATTTTACCTTACCATAAAACATACAAATGTGCATCATATTCTAATCGACTGATGTCATAGCAAAACCTTTGCTTTCATAATGGGCCTACTAATTGATGTTTTACGCATTACTTCCTGCATAGCCAAATGTGCATAAATCACCCCTGGTGTTAAGCGTGTGTTTCCTATAATACACTAAGAAGTTATATATTAAGCAATCTGATGACAGATTGCTTCTATCTTTTATGATTTCTTCCCATATCTTATACAGCCATTTGAACAATATTCTTCAATGATTTGGTTCCTGGGACTCGTTCCAAAACAAACAACTTAATATAAAAGAGGCTCTTTCCCATAATTAGTTTCATAAAAATTAACAAACTCATAAAAGAAAAAATAACAATAAAACGTGGCTTGGATGTAAGTGGCTGATTCATGATAATCATACAACTCAAAAACTAGAAGAAAAGACATGCACTGGGCTTCTAAGCACCAATGCCCACATAAGCACTGGCAAGCATCATACAGACTGGTTAACTGAGACCTGAGGCAGGCAAGGTGGGGGGTATCCACTTCCTAACAGCCTTAAAGAGCATCTCCCAACAGAGAACCCAAGTTTCAAAGGCATGGGGGGAAATGTTCTGAAACAGAAAGGGGTTTAATCTCGTGCTTGTTTCTAGAGACTTACACCTTGTACTCTCTTCCAACTGCTGGCCAGCAGGATATCAGTTCCATCAGCCCTGTGGTCTGTGGACAGCATAGACCACACTGATGTGTTCACTGTCAACGTTCCTGAGATCTTTTTGTTTTCATGAACGTTGATAGGAAACTGAGAGTCAGCCATCATGTAAACTGGAAAGGATCCTTTGTTCCACTAATATAATAGATGCTACTTCATCTAAGTCAATGAGAAGGTGAAACAGTATTTCAGAAATTAATTCATGATTCTTGATGCCATGAAATAAATAGAATAATAAGGATGAGGAAAAGATTGTGGGGATGGCAGAGCCAAAACTTTGCTTCCCTAAAATTTTAGGCAAAATGCATGCTGCAGGTACATGCTTCCAATTCCCTTAGGCCCAGCCCTTTAGAGAGTTTTATTTGTTCTAAATTCTATTTGGTCCTTCAGGCATATTCTAAAACAATCTCAACAGATTATAGGCAGGGTGAAATCAGAGAACTGGTCAAAGATTAACTTGAAAAAGTCAAAATTAACAAAATAACACAGACCAAATAGATACAAACTCTAATTCTTCTCACAGGCAAGTTATATTTAAACAGAAAAGCATCTCAGGGGAGTGTATGAACTCAGCTCTTAAATCTAATGTGGATTCATACAGCACTGTGCTACTGGGCTTAGAGACCTGTGCTAGATAAACTCAGTTTTTATGGTTTTCAGACTCTCCAGTCCCACCAGCCAGCAATTCTCCCCCAAAAAGAAAACTTACGAAATAGTTTGGAAAGGTAAGAGCATTTGTGATGTTTTCAGAAACTGTGGATGGTCTCAAACATGGAATTCTGATCCATTCCTGTTTTCTATTTACAGCCTTGAATTCCCCTAGGATAAACATCTAAAACGTGATGCACCATTTGCAGGGAAGCAAACTATTGAACTTCCTGGAGTTACACGCTTAATTGCCTGCTAACCAATGTGGAGTCACTTCTATCCAAGCTTTCCAGCACACAGAATCTGAGTCCACAAGTATCCTGTAGTCTTTATCAGCACTGCTAACAACCTTCGTCTCTCCACAGCTGAGCGTTAGGTAAGCTTTCTCTGCACACACCTCCTCTCCTGAGACATAATCTGGACAGGAGCAATGTCAGTTCAAGTCATGAGTCTCAGTTACATTTGTAAACTACAGACGCTTCTTCCAATTAGATTCTACAATAATAAAAAAATGTTATAACAGAAAAAAATGCCACGTATAGTAGATACTGAATTCTAATCCCTAGATATCCCATTTACAAAGCAAAAATAAGGATGAAAACTTGGGTTCGTCACTTAAATTCTGCACTTACATACCTGATTAGGTATATCAGGTATTTTCTTGAGTGCACTCTCACTCAGTACACACAATATCATTGGCATAGCCAGTGAACATACAAGCCCTCTGAAGTCAGGAGCCCCATCACCCAGTGGCAGCTTATGGCAAAAGAACTGCTCACAGAAATGCAGAAACACTCAATGTCAATTACAACAACAAAGTACTGAGTGTGAAAACAGATCTGACGAGTTGAACTCACTCAGACATCTGTGGGTACCTTCTACACACCCTTGTCCTGAAGACTCTTCCAAACATAAGCTCAAGGGTGTTAACTTCATGAAAATGCAGTATTTAGATGAAGCCTAAAATCTTAGATGTCTCATAATATGAAACTCTAACATCTTAGATGATGAGTTACACAAGCTCAAATCTCTACTGGATTATTACTTTATTGGTACTAAGCTCATCAGGAAGCATCCTGGCACCCTACCTCCCAATATCAAGTAGAGGGCATAAAGGTGGAAGCTGAACAGGACATGGAACACAGTACATGTTCTATGTATATTATTGTCTGAAATTTAATATTCTCTTCAATTAATCATTAGATATGTCATAATAAATCTTGACAGTGAATACTTACTGCATTAAAGACACAGGCATGGGGGTCACCGTAAATTACAGAAATAAACATGTATGACAATGAAAGAAACCCAGTCCCATTACTCTGTATTATTAATTTTTACTTGGAATACAGTAATTATTAATAGTACAAATAGTTTCTACTACCAATGATGCTATAATTGAGTGAAATTATTGCAACATAATTATACTGGCAGAAACAGGTCACCATCAACTGCCAAACCATATAAATGAGCTGTGTTAGACATGATAAGGATGGAAAATTGGAGCCACTATTTTAATGGAATGAGATGTCAGATATCTTGGAGGATGAGTTTGTTTTCCTATATGGCAGGTATGTGAGCAGTGGTAGACAGTAGGTCACACATGATCATCTCCAGAGATGAGAACTATCACCCCTTTATCTTATAAAAAATATATGCTCCTGCAGCATCTTAAACAAATGCCACTGGTCAAACTTGGGGGTATACATAGAAGGATACAAAGAGATCCATATTTATCACCCTGCACAAAACTCAAATCCAAATGGGTCAATGTCTCAACATAAAGCCAGATATACTGAACCTGATAGAAAAGAAAGTGGGGAGGAGCCTTGAACTCTGGTACAGGAACTTTCTGAACACAACACCATTAGCACAGGCACTAAGATCAACCTCATGAAACTTGAGAAGTTTCTGTGTGGCCAAGGACATCATCATTTAGATAAAATTGTGCCTACAGAATGGGAAAAGATTTTTTTTAACAACTATACATCTGATAGAGGACTAATATCCAAAATAGATAAAGAACTAAAAAGAAAATTACCAAGAAAACAAATAACCCAATTTAAAACTATGGTACTGTTCTAAACAAAGAATCTTCAAAAGAGGAAAGTTAAATGACCAAGAACACTTTGTTCAACATATTTAGCCATTAGGGAAATGCAAATCAAAACTGCTCTGAGATTTTTATCTTACTCTTGTCAGAATGGCAAAAATAAAATAAAACAAGTGACAGCTCATGCTGACGAGTCTGTGGAGTAAGGGAAACACTCATCTGTGGCTGGCAGGAGTGCAAACTTGTACAGCCATTGTGGAAATTAGTGAGGAGGTTCCTCAGGAAGCTGGGAATCCATCTGCCTTCAGACCCATCTATACCACTCTTGGTCACATACCTGAAAAACACTTCATCCTGCCAGAGACCCTTGTTTAACCAATGTCATTGGGGCTCATTCGGCCCTGAATGGGACGTCTTCAGACAAATCTCTCCTCTTGGGGCTCAGGAATCCATGTGGGAAGGGGAGGCAGAAAGACTAAGAGCCAGAGGGGAAGGAGGACTCCAAGGAAGCAGTGTCTTCCAGACACAACAGGACTGACACGGATATGAACGCAGAGACCAAGGCAGCATGCACAGGGCCCACACAGGTTCAAGTCAGATGGGGTCCCTATGCTGAGAGGTGGGACATCGACATAAGTCCCACCTCTCAACTAGAAACTATCTGCGATTGGCACCCACTTGCGAAGGACAAATCAGTTTCTCCAATGGAACCTCACTGGTTATACATATCACCACTCCTCAGGGCAAGTCCATGCCTAGGAGTAGTTAGCCAACCCAAAGCAAACTCAATGGTGTTTGTGTAAACTTTTAATCTCATTTTGCTTTGTTTGGTGGGCTTGAGACTTCCTCTTGGAACTAGCCACTCTAGAAAGGACATGTGTAAACACTGGCAAATGGTTGCCCCAACTAGACCCTCAGCCACAGACAGCGGTGACTTCAAGCAATGAGAGCAATTTTGCCAAGACAAACAGGCCTGCCAAGCTTGGTGGAGTGCGGTCCCAAACTCTGGCCTAAGCAGGAAATGGACACAAGTTCTCTAGACTCCTAAGAGGCATCATACACTGTATTCAAGACTCTACAGTTGAGATGATTTTTGCTTGTTTGTTTTGAAACAGACTACTAAACATTCCTATACTTCCTATAGTAGGTAGTAAATTTTCCTGGAGAATGCTTTGAGGAGTTTTCTGAGAGTAGTACATGTAAGTAGAGGCCACCAATGCCTGAGGTACTAAAGTGTGACAATACGAGACTGAAGACTAATGAGCAAGAGGACTACAGTCATTCAACGATGAACAAGAGTGACGGAGGACACAGGGGACAGCAGAGTGACGGAGGACACCAGCGACAGCAGAGCGAAAAGTCAGGAGACTTCACACTCAGAAACATAAGAAATGCGGAGGGGAGGTCAAGATGAATTCTGGGGACCAAACAAAGAAACGAGAAAAGAAGAGGGCTCCAAAAGAGAGCACATGTGCAGGAAGCCAGAGGATGCTATATGGGAGCATGGGGGGTGCCACGGGAGGGCATCCAGCCAGCAAAGGGCAAGGCCGACAGGGAGCTCATTTCTGTCGCTATTCTACAGCACCCACTTACTTCTGGGTGAAGTTAACCCCGCTCTTCTCTCTGTCTCTGTCTCTCTCCATTTAAAGGAGAGGAAGTAAAGAAAAAAAACAGGGAGGAACAGAAGAAGTGGGAAAAAGGGAGAAAAGGATTATTTGCCAGTAAATATCTTACTAAAATTTAAAACCTCTTAAAGATAAACTTGTAATAGTAATTTAAATACATTTATCTCAAACTAAAATCATCTGCCATGGTTTGAATGTTCTTGTACTAAGTAAACAAACCATGCTGGATGCCGAGACCCTGAAGACACACAGTCAGGCGATCTAATCTGGGCTTTGCCCTCATGAATGGACTGGCTAATGTCAGAGGAATGGGCTCATTAACTGCAAGTAGTTTCTGATAAAATGGTGCTTTAACACTACCACAACTAGTCCTTTGACCTGCCTTTCACCAAGGGAGGACTCAGCACAATGGGAGGACTCTGCACAATGGGCGGACTCAGCACAATGGGCGGACTCTGCACAATGGGCGGACTCTGCACAATGGGCGGACTCTGCACAATGGGAGGACTCTGCACAATGGGAGGACTCTGCACAATGGGAGGACTCAGCACAATGGGAGGACTCTGCACAATGGGAAGACTCTGCACAATGGGATGATAGTATTTTTCATCTTTCCCACTGTGAATGTTTGGTTTATTTACATTAATAAGTTGCTACTCAAATAAGAACTGCACTCATAATTAGAGCTAAATCTAAGCACATTCTAGAAGATTTACAAAGACTATGAGAAACACTCAGTACTACAATTCTAAAACTTTCGGTTTAAAGACTCAGAAGTGTTTAACTTGCAAGACCAGCAAAGTAAAACCACTGAGTCCTCCTTCGTTTATAGCTACTGCCATTCTTATAGCTAGGTGGCAATTTTACGAGTATATCGATAACTAACATAACTGGTAGCTATCAAAGAAAAGAAAATTTGGTTTTTTTTTTGTTTTTTCTAGACAGGGTTTCTCAGTAGCTTAAAACAACATAGATTTGCTGAGTGCTTCATCAAAACCCAACTTCACCAGCACTGTACACTGTCTGTAATCTACCGCATTTATGTTCCATGATTTCATACTTAGTTAAATCATGAGTTAACTTAAAAAATTTACCTTTCAATTTGTAAGTCGTGACACCAAGTTTCTCACTTCAACATTAAAAATAAAGTTATATTATGCAAAGGTACCACATGCCTACGCTCTTGGGTAGCAACTGACAAATAACTTGGTCAGGAAACAGAGGATGGGAGAGGACCAATGCAAACAGCTGCACCTCTTCATGAATCAAAGGCTTCCACCATTATCCTGGCTTTTATTTACTTAACAAGCTGACCGTTTACTTCAGTGTACACCAACAATGCCGCAGTCCAAGGAGCAACAGTGGGTTTCCAGGGAAAATGTAAGAGAAGAAACCATGGTCTACCAGTTACTAAATTATTTCTTCCTTTAAAATAATTAGGATCTGGGATTGATGAAAATCAAGAAACTTCATGAAAGATCAATGAAGAAATTCAATAATATATAAAAACAGCATTACAAAGATGAGGAAATGCTTGGATCACAAGCTATATATTTGCCATCCTTTGGCTTCCATTTGTAAAAATATTATAATCATAACAACAGCAATCACTGTGCCAAGTTAGTTCTGAGCATTGAATATAACTGTCATGGAAGAAAACCTATTTCTTCAGAAAAAAAATAGACTTAAAGAAAAATTTCCTTAAAGTATTGTTGAATAAAGGTCAGATCCACAGAAACAAAAATTGCCAAGGAAGTGGGAAAAAGTCTACGAGTAATTACAGACCTACCTTGGCTCCTTTGCACTCAGTTGTATTACGGATTTTTTTGGCAGAGAATCTTGTGAACTTTGCTTCATATCCTGTAAGAAAGGCATAGTGTTTTTAATTTTACTTTTAAAACTAAGCATTGAAATTAGCTATCAACACTACCTTGTAAAATTTTTGGAAAGAATAAATATGGGGGCAACAATTCTCTTTCAAAGTATATGAAGCATGTAAAAATTCAAAGCAAATAATCCTAATTTTGTTTGTGTGTGAGAGAAAGACAGATATCTCTCTCACTCATTCTCTTTCTCAGAGACAGAGACAGAGAGATGAGACCATCAGAACCAAGCACAATATGCATTAGTGGGCTAGAGTTCACAATCGCACAATGGGTTGCTCCATCTTCTAACTAAATAAACCCAAGTGCTAGAGAAAATTCTCCCCAAATCTTTGCATTCTTTATCTCAGATCCTTAGGAAATACACATTTACTTCTTTTGGTTTTTTTTTTCACTTTAAAATGAAAATTTGTAATCATGACTTGATTACAAGCATCCATTTAAGAAAATATTGAAGCTGCATCTCTAATTCCATATATGTAAATTCAAATTGCATACAAAATTCCAAATCCCAACATTCATAAAAAGATGCCAATGATAACTCAGCCACCATTTTAAACATCCAAGTTGTCAGGAGGATGTGCAGAGGGTATTAGCCATCCTCTATATGTGTAGAGGGTGCCAGCCATCCTCCAGATGTGCAAAGGGTACTAGCCATCCTCCAGATGTGCAGAGGGTGCCAGCCATCCTCCAGATGTGCCGAGGTTGCCAGCCATCCTCCAGATGGCTCTTCCTGAACGAGGGGCAGCACGTTCCTTTCAGTGCACTCTCTGCTACACTAACTCTTCTACAACCTCAACACCAATATGAGCCAGGCAGACATCACCATGCTATTCCCACACAATGAAAACGAGCTAGGAAAACTTTCAAGGCCCTCACAAGGAGGTCCTGGCAGAGGCCAAGAGCTGATCTAATTCCTTAAATCTGCACCACCAATGCACATGTCTCAGCACTGTCCACAGTACTCAGTGAACCTATCCTGACACCAAAAGGACCCTTAAAATAAGTTTCACTAAAAGCAGATTAGGGAATTAAAAAACTCAAGTATCAAGAGGTTTCTAATTATAGTCAACCAGAATAATGAATTATAATGCCCAGTTGCTTTTACAATGAAAGTGTTTGAAAAGCCTATCAATCCATTTTACTTACCCAGAAATGAATTCACTGGGTCATTGTTCATGCTAAGATTTAAGTATAATGAATTACACACAGAAATCAAATGCAAACATACCTATAGGAAAGAGACGGTTGAATATGCAGACATTTGCACAAAGTGATACAAATTCTTTAAATAATGGACAAAACAAGTTTTATACTTTAATATTATTTCAATGGAGCTTCTAAAAGAATCAAATGGTTTTTATAGTCATAGAAGAAAATAACTAACCATCTCTAAGAAGGAGTCAGAAAGCTGAGATTGGTACATCTTCTTATCCTTTAAAATGAGAAGAAACGCAGAGTCTCCAATTATCTTCTCCAAAAAGTTTAATGACTGAAAGAGTCTGTAAAGCAAAATTTTATTAGTTCGAGAACTGAAAAATTTGCATATATTTTCATTTTTACAACAATGGCCAAACCACTTTCATCTTATATTCACAAACCTAAATACATAAAGATTCTATATGACTAGCTCTTTGCTTTCCTCTAGAACTAATTATTAAGGGGAAAATGGTAGATCACAGGATTCCACCAACAAAGGTTCAGTTAAAATAAAACTCTCCTGGACATACCAAAGTCACACCAACATATCCAAAATGCTTACAGTTCTTACAAATGTGCCAAATAAGAAAATCTATAATAATTACAAAAGAATACATTACATACATTATTTACTTCTTAACCCAAGAAACATTGGGTGTTAATAGAACAGCAAAAGAAAATATGCTATTAACTCTACCTTAGCAAAACTATCCAATTTGTCTGTAAGCTATTCCTGAGAATTAACAGTGACATCTGGTTGGATTTATTTCATGTTCTTGCTCAAGACAATTAGGAAGAAGAGTTCTCACAGATCTGGATGATAGGATGGTCTTCATCTTTGTTGCTTTTCTTGATCACTGACATTAATAACTACACTCAAGTTTTACTTTGTGTCTGAGGAACAAAAGCAGAGCTAAGAACCCGCTGATTCCCAGCTCTGGAATACCCTGTCAGTAGATCACAATTGCTGAGGCAACCCCTGGAGAAAAGGATTTGGTGTAGATTTGCTATAACTTTCCAAACCCACACTTGTAGAAGGCTTTATACACTAAGAATCCTTAAACAAACAACTGATGCAGGGATCCGCAATGCAAAATAACTTTGTCAACCATGTCAGTTGATGGGAATGACCTATTGTACTTAGAGCACCGACCATCACTCTCTCTATTGCAGGGAGCAATCTGGCCATCTATGTGCTAAAACATGTTTGCTTACATTTTGCAATAGCAGCAAAACTCCATAAAAGATTCTGGACATGGGTATGGTCTCAGCACACAGGAGGCTGAACCAGTAAGATCACCAAAAATGTGACACCAACCAGGAATACACAGTGAGTTCAAGCCTGAACTACAGGCTTTGTCTCAAGACAAACAAAAAAAAAATCTCTAAATCAATTAGAACACACACACACATACAAAACCTTCCTTTTGCAGAATGTAAAACCTTAGGTGTACATGATCAATATTATTAATAAGAAAAACTTACATAGTAAATCTATAAACTAATAACAAAATCTTATGGGCCCTAGTTCTTACTATAATCCAGATAAATTACTCAGCATGTCCTCATGTTTGCCCTTAGCATAGGTGTTCTCAACAGACTAAAGACCAGAAGGCTGAAGGTAGTTTAGTTAAGGAGATGATTCCTTCAACCCACGCTCATTTGTGCTAGCTGCGTGCCCCTCCTTATCAGACAGCTAAGCCTGTAGAGTCGTGTTCGACAATCGTGTAAGCCGAACATGGAGCCGGCATATTAAAAAGTGCCAATTAAAGTGAGTCAACAGCACCGTTGATGTGTTCGTCTGTCCGATGCACATGCAGCGTCCCAATGCGATAGCACCGGGGGGGAGAGGAGCAGTCCCCAGCCAGCTCCCCATGGCACACCAGCCTGCTTTCTTTAAAGCAGCCAGATGAAGCCCAGTGAGTAAGCTCAGGAAACTCCGGGCAGAACATAATTTTAAACATTTAAACCTCTCATCAATGTGAGACTTCGCCTCTCGCACCCTAACGTGAACTCATCCTGTTTCTACAGAACTCGGCTCAGAGAACACACACTCGGGGGCCAGAGTTGTCTGTTTATGGTCATGGCTGATGTTTAAACAGCTGGTACCGTGCCTGTCAGTCAACAGTCTCATCTGTCCATTTGGCTTTCTCTTGCTACTGCAACTACAGCACAGGGAGACTGAAAGACTTCCACATCTTTCCGCCACTGCCGTCTTCCCTGCTATCAGCCGCACTGTCTACCTGGGAAGCTAAGAGCCGTCACAGTGTCCCAGGAGGCTTCATGCCTTTCCTGTCATAATGAAAAGTAGCCCTCCATACGCCATGAGACACTCTCTTTTTCCACCTTAAACAGCCTGGTCTCCAGAGCGAAGTCTGGGACAGCCAGGGCTACACAGAGAAACCCTGTCGGAAAAAAAGGGAAAATAACAAATAGGCAAATATTTGGCTACTGTTGAGAGCACAGCTCTGAGACTCACACTGGGGGAAAGAGAAAACGTTGGAAGAGCCTAAATCCCTAGGGCTCTGTGGAGTTGGCATACTGACTAGGTGATCTACGGACGTTTAAATATGACATGAGGATAAACAGGGTGAGATTAATCATGCTTGGAATTGCTTTTACTAGCCCTCAGTCCCTCACTCACACAGCTGCTCGCAGGTCCATGCCTGCCAACACGTGAATGAACAGCAGTCAACAGAAGACAGGAAGAAAGCGCCAGTGCTAACCGCCTCTTTGTCGCTAACTCTCTAACACGTGTTTTGAAATCTCTTTCTTGAAAGTGTCTGTGCTAATGACTTGATAATTGTTTACGACTTTTCGGTTGAAGTGTGAAGTACTGGCAGAGTAAATTCACAAATGTCAAGAACAATTTGAAAATGACTGTGTCTTCCCGCCCCCTCTAACAGGAAGTGCTGCACAGGCCTGGTTTATTAAGCGTAAGTATCAGAAACTACATTGGGTACCGAGTGCCGGCCTCCTACAAAGGCCACGAGACAGAAAGTGAACAGAAGTTCAATGTCCTGTGGCCAGGAACCTTTGCTATGGGAGCCGGATAGAGCAGGTGGTTTGAGCATTGGCCTATAATCCTCAACCTGTCAGAGGCAAGAAAAAGGACAAGCAGGTATTGACCTTGCTTTCCAGCTGCTTTCTAGAGAGAAACCCTGACCCCACCACCATGAATTCCAGCTCAGCCTCTGCACAGAATACGTTCAGGAAAACCTGTTTCTCCCAAGAAAACTGAGAGAATATGCAAGACGCTGCCTTGGACAGAATTTTTGAAGGAATGAAATCTATAGTGAGGCTTCAAAAATATCTGTTTCCTCTTCATTTCTAGAAAACCAGTTAAATTACTGTAACTATAACTTTAGCAGTTAGTACTGTCAATTGCAAACCAACTGGTTAGTATTGATCTCACGTGCCCCATAGACTTTTCACCTCCAAGAATAGTTACAAAACAATTCAAGTTTTAAATGTATAGGAACATCACAGCATGTGTCTGATGATTTTACAATACTACAGAGTATAGCATCTTGTATGCGTATTTCTTAGCAAAGGGAATTAAACTAAAAGGTCCCATGCACGGTAGACAAATTCTCCACCACTCTCCCACCTCCGCACCCCTGCACAACAAGGTCATGAGAACCTAACTGAATGACAGTCTGCACAGTCAAAGGCAATGGGGAAGATGTCTTGTCCAATGTGAAACCCTCCTGAGTGGAGCCCTGCGCTGAGTTATCCAGACAGGCACGATGATAGAGACCCCCAGCACTGAAGGTCACTTTCCCACTGCTGGGAAGCACTGGTTACAAAGATGTCAGCCCTTCCAGGCCACAGTGTACGCGCAGCTTCTAATTCTTCAGTACTATTCTTTAATCTAAGACTTCTTTAGAAATAACTGAGTGCCTGCTTCCTCAACTGTCCTTCATCTCCGTGCCCCGGCCACCATTCGCACTTCCACCTGCTCTCGTCACCCGTACACAAGTGACTTATTCCAGTCCTTTCTGGTTACCCTTGTATCCTACGCCTGGCAGTGCCCCCCTGAGAATATGTCGAGCATCCAAGAACACCTGTATCCAACAGGAGACAGGGTCGAGCTGCTGATAAAGACGTCAGCCCGACTGTCAAACTGTACTTAGAGACGGCAGGACTGGCTGTAAGACAACGCTAGCCCCCTGGAGCCTGAAGTCAGAAGCTGGGGCTACTATGATGCTTCCACAGGGCTCTGGAAAATTGGTGATGTTTGTCTATAGCAATCTATAGAACAAATAACACTATGTATGGATCTGATATACACTGGTAGCTTCATCCCCAGACACACACACACACACACACACACACACACACACACAATCGTATGACTCGAAGTTAAAAGGATTTTATGTCAATCTGTGTTTCTATAATGGCATTACCTGGTACCATAATCCACAACCACCCAGTCTTTCGAGGTTCCTGTGATAGCATCATGGTGCTGAAAGAGTCCTAGGTTCCTTCTGGCTTCTGTCAGTGTTGTGTAGTGTGGTGACGAGAGGAACTTACTTATCTTGTATTTCTGAGCTTGCTTCAAGGCCAAATAGTAAAGAATTTCAGCAGTCCTAAGTGTATAAAAGAATCATTAGTATATTTTCTGAAACAAACATTTTAGCTTATCATCACTGAGGCTTTTGCTGCTGTTGCTTTCATATTTGAAACAGGGTCTTACTATGTAGACCAGGCTAGCCTTGAACTCATAGAGATTCACCTGTCTCTACCCACTGGTGCTAGATTTAACACATACACTACCATGCCTGGCACACTGATGATTTTCAAATGTAGTGTTTAAAAAGAAATACACAATTTCAATGCAAACTCAATCAGAAGATACCAACGATAATTTTTCTAAGAAACCAAAACAGTACCTATCTAATGTATTTAAGTTCTCGATCACCAGTGGAAGCAGGCAGTGAGACACCAGGCCTGGTGTGAGCTTCTGACACACCGCTTCCAACAAGGCCACACCTCCTAATCCTTCCCAAACAGTTCTACCAACTGGGAGCCAAATTTCAAATCTATGAGCCTGTGAGGACAAACTACCACAGAAAGCAAGTAAGACAGTTGTTGTACTGAATGTTTTTGTTTAGAGTTTTATTTTGTTTTCTACTTTGTAGGCCAGACTGCCCTCCAACTCCTGCAAATCCTCCTACATTAGCCTCTTGGGTACTGGCATGAACTATTGTCTGTCTTTTTCATATGTTTTAAAGACTAAAATGGCTTTAGGACAAGAATGAGAGCTTATGGTTTTGAAGACATGTTTCTCAACAGGTTTCTTTTAAAATGTTCTTAAAGGCAACATGGACTAAAAGGTTCTGCATAACAAACATGCTACAGAGAATAGATGAAGGCTTCTTAAAAATCTATCAATAATTGGGAAAAAGGAGACAAAGAAGTGCTTTTTGTAAAAAGTCATGAGCGATCTAAATTGTAGAGATACAGAAAAGATAGAAATAACACCATTTCTTTGCCAGACTCATGCCATGAGAGTGAGCTGGTCAGAGTTAAACAAATCCTATGTATGCCCACTTACATCATGACCTTCCTGCTTTGGAATATAGTAAAAATAATAATAATAATAACAATAATAAATATATATTTATACACTCTTCTTTCATGCCTGAGATTTTCTTTAAGAAATGTATGATATTGAAAACCTATCTTTCTAAAATGTATTCATTCACAAGACACTAACACATGAAAGAGGACGGGTAAGACTTTAACAGCAAGACTCAGCTTGCAGGGGCTGGAGAGATGGCTCAGTGGGTGGTGGCCATGGCTGCCCTTCCGAGAACACTTGGCTTTGGTTCCAGTTCCCAGCATCCACATGGCAGCTCAAAACCATCTCTAACTCCAGTTCCAGGGGATGTGGTACCTTTTTCTGGCTTCCCCAGGCATCAGACACACATGATGCACATATATACATACATATAAGCAAAACACACATATACATAAGATAAAAACAAACAACTCTTTCAAACAAAAAAGATCATCTTGAAAATTCTTTTCTCAGCTGGGTCATGGGTGAAGGGAAAGAAGGCTTGGGCATCTCAGGCTACTTCACTGCACAGAACATCTGACTGGGTGTCTCAGACACCTGTTCCTGATGTGACCACATGTGGATAGAGCCATGTGCATGAAACATAGACTCCAGGTCTCGGCTGCAGTGGCCACATTTCCATGGCTCTCACAGTGGACATCCCAGAAGCACAAGGCTCGCTCTGTCGCCGAGGGACAGTTCTTCTGGGCTGTGCTGTCTGATGCTCTTCTGTTTGCAAGCTGCATTTCCACAGAAGCCGTTTACTTACTCAATCAACCATCTGCTTGCCCCCTCAATTCTTATCTCTTTCAAATTCTGTTCTTCTCAGCAGAAACATCACATCTAGAGAAAGGTACTTAAAATAGACCAGAGCCGAGATGGCGCCTCTGCAGTTCTCCCACAGAGAAAACACACCGGCCACTGCTGGGAAGTCCTGTGTGCCTCTTCACTCTGACAGTTCAGCCTGCCTGCGGGTCACACGGCAGTGTCACCTCATGTTAGCGCAGAACAGAGACAATTCAGGAAAACTCACTAGAGATATACAGGATATAAGTTGAAGAAAGCACAATCCAATAAGCTGCTTTTCCCTCAGCACAGGGAAAGTGTGATAATTTGATTACACAACAGAGACATATTCTGATTGCATTAAAACTGTAGTTACATTAAATATATAGCACCACAGAAAGGATGCATACAAACTCTATTAAAATGCTATGGTGATGTAAAGAATGAACACATGGAGTCGTTTCAAGGCCTAGTACCTCAAGCGAGACTCCATGATCCTATCCATCCGTTTGTAGAATGGTCTGGATGTGAAGTACCCACTCCAATAGTGATCGTCTCGGTCGGCGTAGGTGAAGAAGTCTCCACTCAGGACGGGGAACAGGGACTGGCCACTCCTCTTCTCCGCTGCTGCTGCTGCTTTTTCCAATGCATCAAAATAATCAGATAAAGTTCCAAACTGGATCTAGGAAATAAAGTTGAAGAGTTGTATTTTAATTATTCAAGGATATCCTAGAGTGGTTACTTCTTACACAGAAAGGAAAAATTCGTAAGTATCTGGGAAGAGTTTGCAAGTTGACGTGAGTACAAAGGTTACAGTCACGAGTGAAACGTGGGGAACGGAGGGTCCCACTGACTCTTTCTTTGACTTGCACCATGACCCAAATTTAACTAAGAGAAAACGTGCCTATCTAAGCAGTTTAAAGAACTATCTGGATCTACAAGTCTATAGACCCAAGAAAAACTTACAAAGGCTCAAAATGCTGAAGGATTCAAAGAGTAGTTCAGATGAACAGACTGGTCAGTGGTAAAAACTTGAAAAGTACAAAATGCTCTGGAAATCTGGAAACATGTCTAACCACAAGGCGTCTCACATATCATACTTCTCCTGACCTTGGTTCTTGTGTGAATGGCGAGGCTTTCGGAACGACAGGGAACTCACAAAGTGGACGTCCTCTACAGAGTGGAGGAGAAACAGCAGGAATGACAGCAGCTGCAAGGCTGGCACCACAGAACTGCCTAACCCTGAAGGGACAGGTAAGACGGGACGGGCAGACCCTGGAAGAGGATAGCACACGGGAGGGCTGTGATGGGCCGCACTCCATAGGGGCAGTCACTGCGTGGGACAGCAGAGGGCACACAAGAAGGACAACTGAAAGAACTCAGCACCTCGTCACATAAAAACAAAGTAAGAAATGGTGAAAATGAGGGTCTCGTCAGATGAAGGGATTCTGACAAACCCAACAGCAATCAGCAAAAGACCACACACAACTAAAGTCATTAAGCTGATTACAATGTTAAACTACAAAGGCCAGGGGCATTTTATACATAGAATATATCAAATTCATGATGTCAAAAAGTTATCTGCTCCCACCCAGAACCTCAGATGCAATACAATCCTAACATGAGATCAAAGTTTTATTGGTTTGTTGTTGCTGTTTGTTTATTTGCAGAAATTAAAAAGTTTGCCTAGACACATATAGAACTACTATAGGCCAGTGGACCACAAACCCTTTGGGGGATTGAGTGATACTTTCACAGGGGTCCCTAAGACCACCGGAAAACACAGTTATTTATAGTAGAGTCATAACAGTAGTAAAGTTACAGTTATGAAGTAGCATTGAAAATAACTTTATGGTTGGGGTCGCCTCAACACGAGGCCCTGTTACAGGGTCACAGCGTTAGGAAGGCTGAAGGAGCAGTCACAGCAAAAGTCTATCCTGATCCCAGCCTCACGCCATCACTGCACCCTATTCCAGACGTAACTGTGGGTCTGAACATGAGGCACACTGAGCTTACCCTGAGGAACAAGGCAGGGTACGAAAAGATAGCTGTGTGCCCATGTCTGCTGCAGATCCACTTACAATAACCAAGCTAAGGATTCTGCCTTGATGTCCGTCAACGGATGGATGGAGAAAAGTATGCAGCGCATTCACACAATGGATCATTACAGCATAAACAACAACACACCGGACCCAGAGAAAGGGGCAGACCTGGAGGTCACCACACCAGACACAGAGAAAGGGGCAGACCTGGAGGTCACCACACCGGACCCAGAGAAAGGGGCAGACCTGGAGGTCACCACACCAGACCCAGAGAAAGGGGCAGACCTGGAGGTCACCACACCAGACCCAGAGAAAGGGGCAGACCTGGAGGTCACCACATGGGACACAGTTGAAAGGGGCAGACCTGGAGGTCACCACACGGGACGTGATGAAACACACACACATGGAGATCACCCTGATAAACCATTCTGAGTCAGAAAGTCAGAGAAACGAGTATAATGTTTTCTCTCATGTGTGGACTCTAAAGGGAAAAAGCAGAACTAGAAAGGGATTGTCAAGAGTGGAAAGGGACTCTCATGAGGAAGAAGCAGGTTAGCATGGGTAGCATGAACACAACAGCTGACGTGTGTGTGAAAACACAGGGGAGGCCACTGTATGGTGCAGGTGCCACACACCAGAAGAGGAAGACACACAGCATCTGGCTGAGCCCAGGGGAAGGGAGCATAAGCAACCACGTCTATCACTGTGGCTTGGTTCTGAGTCCCCAGAAGGCTCACGCTTGAACACCCGTTCTCATGCTGGCGCGGGGGAGGTGGTGGACTCTTCAGAAGGTGGGTCCTAAGCAGAGGACACAGCTCACTGGCTGTGCTCTTCCAGGAAGAACTGGGACCCTCAGCATCCCTCTCCCATGCCCTCCCACCATGGTGCCTAGCTGCCTCACACGACCAGAAACACAGAGACAAGGAACATTAAGATGTTGAAACTGTGGGCCATGAAGCTCTGGATCCCCTTAGTGTGCCTACCAAATGACAAGGGTCCCATTACACGCCCACATGCATTCATATGGTAGTCAAAGACTGCCTAACATAACATGGTCAAGCAGTTTTATTTGTATGAGAAAGAAACTGAAAACAGCCTAAATCTCAAACAACAGCACAAATGTTTAAAGATACCACAGACACTGGACAAAACACAGCACAGCAGCAGAAGGAAGAGAAGTCTCCGTGATGGGGGTGAGTGCTGCACTTACCTGTGGATATAAGAACAAATACTTAGAACGTAGTTAGGGACACCGTGGCTGGCAGTGGTACTAAGTGTCTCCTAGGGCCAATCAAGTCTCACCAACCTGACTGCTTGAACATGAGCTGAACAAGGTCAACAACAGACTTGCCAAGGGGCCGGGGAAAAGACCATGAGGTCTCAAGCCTACACAAGGAACTACAGGTAGTTAAGGAGTGCTGAGAGGGGCCAAGTGGTCTTCCAACATCTATACCAAATGGTCAGCCCTGAAAACATATACACACGTGACCTTACACAGACCCAGCAGGTTATATTTAAGGATATATACATATACACGCACCAACAATAAAAGAGGCCATGGATTTGGAAGAGAACAAAGCTAGGTATATAGGAGGCTTTGAAGGGAGGAAAAGGAAGGAAGGTTGATGTAATCACAAAAGATAAAGAAGTAACTCTTTAAAAAGAACGAAGAGGGTGTTTGAGACTGCAATGTCACCCAAAGGAAACAGGCAGAAACGTGTGATCCCTTCCTAAGAAACTCAAGGAGAGAAGGGAGGGAGAGCTCAGGGTGTCTCTGCAGCAGCTGGCGGGGAAGTGGGAGGGGCGTGAGAAGCTGCTTCGGAGCGTGATGTCCTGAGCTTGATGCCGGGTGATGCTCACAAAGGAGTCTTTTAAGCTAAAAAAAATCCTCTGCTTAACCTTCTGTACAAATTTTTTTGTATGTGATACTTCATCAAATTACCTTCAAAAAGGGAAAATAACAAAATTAGGGCAAATTCTTTAGGGTCCAATAGGAAATTAGACTAGAAATCATTCCCAAATAAGACGCATTTAGAGGGCTCAGTGGACAAAGCATCAGTCACAAACATGAGGACCGGAGTCAGGATCACCAGAGCCCACATAAGAAAGCCACACCGCAGTGTGCATCCACAAACAGCACCAGGGAGTGGAGCCGAGTGGGCACCGGAACTCGTCAGTCAGGCAGCTGCCATATACGTACACTCCAGGGTCAGGCAAGAGACTCTGCCTCAGACAGTAAGGTGAGGAGTGATCAGGGAAGGTACTCGGCGTGAACCTCTGGTTTCCACACTCATGCACACAGAGTAAACAAACAAATAAAAACAAAAATGATGCATTTAGAAGTAAGATATCTTCACACAGCCTTCTCTGAGCTTCACTCAAGACTTACATACATTTCCTTTGCTCAACGTCAAGTGCTGGCAAAAATTTAACTGTAAATATTTGGGATAATTTTTTTTTTTGTGGGCTGGAGAGACGTCTCTGTGGTTAAGAGCACTGGCTGCTCTTCTAGAGGACCCAGGTTCAAGTTTCAGCACCCACATGGCAGCTCACGACTCTGTGTAACTCCGGTTCTAGGGGACCGAATGCCCTCATGCAGGCCAACCACCAATGCATATTCAAAAAAAAAAGATAAACTAATTTACTTGGTATTATAGAAACTCACATAGTGAACGTAAATTCTTACCACAGAGGCTATGACTGACTGAGTTTTAGAACTTTCTCCACAGAGACAGCACTTCCTCCCACAGGCCCACTGTGCTGTGGGTAGATGCATGACTATGAGAAACACATTGAAGAGTGAACCTCCTCACACACTCGCTCCAAGATGCATGACTATGACAAACACATTGAAGAGTGACCCTCCTCACACACTCGCTCCAAGATGCATGACTATGACAAACACATTGAAGAGTGAACCTCTCGCATACTCTCTCTAAGATGCATGACTATGAGAAACACATTGAAGAGTGACCCTCCTCACGCACTCACTCCAAGATGCATGACTATGAGAAACACATTGAAGAGTGAACCTCCTCACGCACTCTCTCCAAGATGCATGACTATGACAAACACATTGAAGAGTGACCCTCCTCACACACTCGCTCCAAGATGCATGACTATGACAAACACATTGAAGAGTGAACCTCTCGCATACTCTCTCTAAGATGCATGACTATGAGAAACACATTGAAGAGTGACCCTCCTCACGCACTCGCTCCAAGATGCATGACTATGAGAAACACATTGAAGAGTGAACCTCCTCACACACTCCCTCCAAGATACAGCTAAAACAAGACTTTGCTGACCACATGCAACAAATGCATCAGATTGAAACTTGTCTTAAGTAAAGAATGAGGAAACTACAGCCTATCCAGACTCAAATCACTAAATAATTGCTAATTTCTGGTATGATAAGACAATGATTATAGCTTTAAGCGAATTCTTATCATTCAGACATCCATTCTAAAAATGCTAGGGATGAAGCATGGCACCTGAGATTTGTTTGCAAAGGCTGCCAGAGGACATATCTGAAATGAGGGTGGCCATGAGTGCTGGAACTGAGCTATGGTGCTGAAGAGGAGGCAGCTGCCTCTGCCCTTTTCAGAACACTTTAAATTTTCCACAAGTTAAAAAAAAAACCAGTAAAAATCACAATCACATGATTCTTTTCAGGCTCTTCTCACTTAGGAAAAATGCAAGTGTATTCTCTGAAAACAAGACATCTGTAAACTCATGACACACTCATTCGTAACAGCCAGTCACATGGCTAAGCCACAAGGAGGTGGCTGACAGAAGAAAACAATAAGCTACCCAGGCTGTAAACAAAGCAGACACCACTGAAAGAGAGGACAGGCTCAGTAGGGACACAGCGATCCCTCTATAACCCAAGCACTAAATGTCCTCACATGGGGGGGGGAGAGTAAGGGTGACTTTGAAAACGGAACCATGGGAGAGGGTGAGCTTAGATTTGTGGGGAAGAGTAAATCCCGGGATGCAGGACTGAGACACTGGACGCCGCCCTGGCGCCTCACTTCAGGATGGAGGCTCAACTTCACAGACATCAAGACCCTCTCATTACCTTCACTTTAAGATGGGGTTGGGAATTCATGTAATTAAATAGTTGCTCGTAATTCCTGTACTGCAGATCCCACTCTGTGTATTCACTGAACCGGAAATCGTCTCCTAGAGGAGCCAGGAGAACTTTAGTACGGAAGAGTTTGGACTTCTTCCGGTACTGATCCAACAGCATTTGAGCCCTGTGAAAGAAAAGGGGGAAATCTGAAAAGTTTTATCATGAAAGAGCAGACACTATAGCTCAGTAAAAAGGCAATCTGGGATTTCAAAAGTGTATTATATGAAAAAATACTATTGATTCAAAAATTAAAGTGAGATTTATAAGACAGACGTTCCCCATCGCATATTGTCTATTTCAAATGGTCATAAATTCTTATTGTAGGGAAAACACACAGTTTTCCAACAGACGTTCCTTTGAGGACCCACAGTGAAGTGAGACACTAATGTCGTCCTGGAATCAACCCCTTCCCAGCCACAGCATTAGACTCCAGACAGCCCACACTTTAGAGTAATCTCGTATGGGAAGACATAAGGCTTCCCAACTGTATATCACACTGACCTTGGCTCTACTTTAATATTCTACTTTCTAACTTAATACAAAAAAACCTCAAATAGTCAGGTAAAACATAGAAGAAAGCAAACTTTGGAAGGCATTAAATGGTATTAAATCATAACCCATAGTATTTTATAGAATTTTATGTTTTCTTCTCCAGAGGAACACCAGCTCACTGCACACCTGCCATTAACAGGCCCATCTCTGTCACACTGCCCTTACGATCAACCGCTCACGTATGGGAGCCGAATTCACTCTTCTGGTTGCTCCATCGTGGGCTTTGAACCATGACCCCCAAAGCCAGCCAAACATAATGTGCTGATGCCAGCAACTTTCACACCTCAGACTAAGTATTCTGGAGGCGCACCTTTGGGGATGCCGAGTCGGAGCAGCGTTGAGAAAACAGGAGATAGGCCCATGAAATTAAACAAGCAGATGACCCCGTCTTCAGTGTAGAGAAAGTCAAAGCTTAGGAAACTGGTGTTTAAACGACAAGGATGGGTTTTTGCCTAGTATTTCAATTTTCACTTCAAAGATTATCCAAACATAGATTACAATTCCCAATATAAAACTCACGAAAGTACCTCAGAGGACACCAATAAGCAGTATTTTATATAAGTAACATTCAATTCAACTTAGAATCCCATATGGAGTTTCTGAAATTTATAGTATCTGAAACTATGTTGCAAATAAAATTTTAGCAATAATTTAGTAGCTTGATAAGAAGAATATAACCATAGTGATCACATATAATATATAATTCTTAGTTTTCTGAGATTAGCATTTGGTTAGATATTTAATCTTTATTACCGAGTGTGTAACATTTCATTTCATATTTCCTAAAAAATACTTTTGGTTATTACTTATAAATTCAAATACACACGAACCACATATAAACAGATTAACCACATATGAACAGAATTTCCTCCCCAGAAAAGGAATAAAAAGAAACACACAACTACATTCCTGAGGCAGCCATAATCTATAAACAAAAAAAAAGAGGTTGACTAATAGATGAAGTAAAGCTTAGATATATGTGGCTTATAACAAAAAGAAAAGACAGTACAAACCCTGCCATGCCATTTCCTCTGACATCCTCCCTAACCTGTGAGCCCAGGTGAGAAAAACCAGCTGCTGCTTTATCCCTTACAGCGTGTGGCGGACACTTGAGATGACAGATGGATGAACAGCTCCCTCGCCAGCACCACGTCTGAAGGCCTGTAGCTACTACCTGCTCCTGACTTCTTCCGTGCTAACAACTGTCAACTAAATCCATAACTCTAAGATTAGTTGATATTCAGGGAAAATGGGCAATTTCAAAATACAATGGCAGGTCAAAAATTAAAATGGTGGATGCTATTTGCTCTTTTGAAATTAGAGGAAGCCAATGAGCCGAAACTATCAAAGGATGACCCCTGTCTATTACAATTAAATCTAATTTTCCTTAGCTCCTGAACAGGGAAACAGCATCACTAAGATGGCTGGAAACTCTGTATTTGATTTCTTCTTATGACCAAGTTTTAAAAAAAAATAAGATGATATGAGAATATTAAGTTGCCAGAAGAGTTCACATTTCAAAAAATTTCTAAAACTCTACACAAGTATAATACAGGTCATTCTCCCACATCCCCTGAGATGCCTGGAAGCAACTTGAGAATCACTGGAATTCAGTAGTATGTGTATTTTTGAGGGACAATCTGTGAAAGGTTAAATGACATAGCAATACAACTACACAAAATGCTTTTGTTCCTCGTAACACACCTCCTGCAACAGGCACCTTCATCAGCACCAAAAGACCAAAGGGGCCTCCCCACCTGAACGTCTGGCTAACCTGAGGCGCTGCAGACAGCTGTACGTGCAGCTGCCTGCTAAGTGGACAGGCAGCGTCGCTCACGGCCAGCCTTCTCTTTCCACCACAGCACATGCTAATTCTCAAATGCCTGACCAACCTCTCCTGGACCCGGTCAGTAATACAACCGCAGTGGGGTGAGAATCTGACAAAACCCAACTTCACCGGCTCAAGAAGGCTGCCACAGGTCTGTCACAATGAGGGGCATAACTCTGTTACGACAAGGACTCCATCAAGGTAAAGGGCAGGTATCACTTTCTTCCTCCCAAATATTTTAAAAATATTTTTTCCATTTTTGAAATTAAAATGTAATTATATAATTTCCCCTTCTTTTGACCCCCCTCCAGCCTTTTCCATGTAACCCCCACCTCCACTCTCTCTTAAATTCATGGCTTCTATTTCTGTAATTGTTGATCTGCGTGTGTATGAATGATCTGTGTGTGTATGTGTGTGTATGAACGATCTGTGTGTGTATGTGTATGAATGATCTGTGTGTGTATGTGTATAAATGATCTGTGTGTATGTGTATGAATTATCTGTGTGTGTATGTGTGTATGAATGATCTGTGTGTGTGTATGTGTGTCTATGAATGATCTGTGTGTGTATTCAGCCTAAATTTATAAGAAAACCTTTAAGTGCCACTTTACTAAACTACACATTTTAAAATAATTTTTAAATGCACAGATATGATACCACATAAATCCCAATTTATTTATGAGATTAACCACATATAAACAGAACTTTCTTCTTGTCCGTGTACTACCATATCAATTCATCTAAAAAAGTTATTCAGCCATCCCCAAATAGCCTCCCCTTGCTTTCTCTCAAATTCATAACCTCTATTTCTGATACATATATATGTACCTATATACATAAGACATATATACACATGATGAATTAATATATTACACACCTCTCACTTTAAGTGTAGGAATTTAACTTTATAAGAACCAAAGTGAGAAACTGTAGGTAACTTGAAATGAGAAGTTTCCTTCACAGGTGAACTTTGTCTGAAGAAGTGGCCCATCCTTGTGACATTTATTCATATGTATTTAAATATAAACAATTCTAATTAAAGTCCTCTATAAATCAAAAACATCAGAAAGATGCAAAGTTGCATTCGCCCGAGCCGTGCATAGTCACCATTATTGAAATTGTTATTAAGTAAGAGATAATTATACTCTTCATGTGCTCCATTTCAATAAATGTGTTTTTGAGGTCGAGTTGCTTTTCTTACCCATTTGTACAATGGGAACCAAAAGTCTCATTATCAACAGAAGTGTATGAAATCAATCAAACACAGTAGAAGGCTTTTATAGTGAGTATAAGGAGATGGTAATGACAGCATATTATAGGTTAGCACTGCATATTGATCCACCATTGCTCACTTGCCACCGCACTCTAACACCAAAAGGTATGGTCGCGGTGTTGGCACTTTGAAGTTGCATGGGATCTGGTTTGATTGAGTAACTCTGAGGATAATGCTGGCTGTCAACACCCACTTGCTTGACCCTTCAACAACTCAGAGTAGCCACGGTGTTCTTGATGTCTTACAAAACGCATAATTAATACCTGCTTTGGACATTTCCAGGAGATATTGCTTCTGGCGGCACTCCCCAGGGACAGCCGTATCTGCCTCCAGGAAGCCGTTTAAAGTCGAACTGGCAGCATATTTTGGGGTCGGGTCCACAGGTGTGCGGGATGTCATAGCTGTAGAAGGGCATCATGTGACACAACACGTCCGTGACAGATCCCAGGTCTGCAATAACAAGTCAACACGCTTCTGTCCACAAGACTGCTTCTCCCCAGAGCTACCCAAATGCCATTACTTCATGCAAATCTAGGTGACGCCGCAAGCTGTGCCCTACATCGGCAGCCACTCTCATACCCCAGAAGCATTTCACAGCCACAGCCGAAGGAAGATCTGTAGCTCACCCTCATTCACCTCTTCTGCCTAGCAGAACAGAAATGGAAAAGTCCCTGACGAACCAGCAATTGCTGACCTGGAGGACACCACCTGAGCAAAAGTAAAAGTTACAGCTGGCTCATGCAAAATCATGACCTTTGTGCACCCCGGGCTGCCAGCCTCCGTAAATCTGTTCCTAGGGACACATGGTGACAGTTCCATCAGCCAGAGAGGCCAGGTGAGAAACTGAGTAAGAGGGGAGCTGAAGGAACAAAGAAGAAAGGATGGGCAGGGAGTAGGAAGCCCTGGACAAGGGCCAGTTCCCCCCAGCAGGAGAGAAAGTGGAACCCTGCAAAGTTCATGGAGTCTCCCCTGCTGCTCCCCAGGGTTCATGGAGTCTCCCCCGCTGCTCCCCAGGGCTCATGGAGTCTCTCCTGCTGCTCCCCAGGGCTCATGGAGTCTCTCCTGCTGCTCCCCAGGGCTCATGGAGTCTCTCCTGCTGCTCCCCAGGGTTCATGGAGTCTCCCCCACTGCTCCCCAGGGTTCATGGAGTCTCCCCCGCTGCTCCCCAGGGCTCATGGAGTCTCTCCTGCTGCTCCCCAGGGTTCATGGAGTCTCTCCTGCTGCACCCCAGGAGTGAGTCAGTGGCATTTTCCATCACAGAGGATGCACAGGAAAGGGGGAATTTCCAGTTCAAAAATCAAGGCAAACCAAAACGGTATGGAAACGAAGCACTCCCTACTGACAGAGAGTTGTGTTTTAGTTAGGAGCTCACTGTCATGGTGAGACTTCCACCTCAACAGTCAGAAGCCGACCTCGCAGGGGACTACGGTTTGTGAGATGACGCTACGCATTGACGGCCCCTGCTTTTCTGTATGTGTGCATTTCCAGTTTCTACAGTGGTGTTGCTTCTCTAATAAAGACAACGCGATCAACACGTATTTTTAACTGTGAGAATAACTGTTTCATTAAGAATAAAACACATACAAGCTCCACCTAATTTGAAAACATCTTTCTTGAGCCGCTACATTCTCAAGCCTATCAGAGAAGTCCTAACCACTTTTAACCTCTTCTTTGGCAAAATTTTAAACTATTCAAAGACCTGTGTTTCTGTCCTATACACTGCAAGTGTCAATGACCCCCAAGTGTGACACCAAGGACAATGGCCACAAATGCTTGATGCAGGCATGCAGCCGGCCACGAGTCCCAGAAGAGGGAGTGTTAACTCCAACTCTGTTCTTCTGACCAAGACATGGACCCAGCACCTTTCCTACCCACCGCCATGCGACAGCTTATTTTACATAGCTCAGTCTCCTGCATCTGGCTGTGTCTATACTGTACTAAATCAAAATATAACTGTCTTATACACAGGATATTTTCTATATTCTGTCCTAACTGTGGAAAACACATAAAACTACTCAATAACTTCTCGCCAACTGATAATTCTAAGCAACTTGAAACATGCCAATCATTTAAGCAAAGCTTCTTCAAATTACTCCTCATTAAGGAAGCTTCACTTTGTAACAGACAAGAGATTAGTACAGAAAACCACAACCAATCAAAATGAAGAGTTGTGGGGCCCTGTCCCTTTGGATACAGCTACAAAACACTCCTGCACTAGGCCTCAGGGACACTGTGGAAGAAGGGGTAAAAAGACTCTGAGGGCCAGAAGAGCAGAGAGTTTGCCATGAGACTGTGCCGACCGATGAAACAAAGTCTAAGCCCCGACTGCCCAAACGAGATCTGAACATGGAGGACACCAGTGGGCATGGGAAAAGGCTAAGGGCCTCAAAACCCTACACAAAGAGCTACACACAACTGTGGAATGCTGAGAGAGGGAGGAATCATCTTTCCGAGGAAGAGCGTACAAACCGATGATTCAATACCAAATGGTCACCCCTGAAAACATGCATACATGTAACGTTGTACAGATAGTGCAGGTGATATTTTAAAAATATACATATATTAATATGTGTATGCAATAACAATTAATGAAAAGAGGACATTAACTTGAAAGAGAGCAAGCAGGGTAAATGGAAGAGTCTGGAAGGAGGCGGGGGAAGGGAGAAATGCTTCAATATACTATAATCTCAAAAACTAAAACCCAGTCTCCTCCAGAGAAAATTGGGTAAAATTTGCCTCAATTTGTCTTCATACAAGAAGGACGCAGACTCCTTGGGAGGATAGGTTCAAGGTCAATTCGAGGGAATTCTTGTAAGACACAGAGACAAGAGAGAAGGACGGAAGACTAGCTGGGTATGAGACCTGCAACTGTACAAGTTCTAAGGCATGCTCAACCTCCTGAGAAAACAGAGCTTTTCCACTACACCAGAGAGGAATCAGAAGCTGTAGCAATACTAAAGCTGTACCTATTTGCTTCTGTCGGTCATAAAAATAACTTTACAGTTTTCCAGACATGAACTGACATCAATGTTTATAATAATCTTGACACAATACAATGGAAAATAACTGCCCTATAACAAAAACTATCTTTAATCAGTGTGATGTTCAAGGCCTACACTAAAGCTAATACCCACTGTGGAATGGTGATTTCAATGAGAATGGTCTCACAGGCTCATGCATTTGAATACGTGGTCCCAGCTGAAACTTTTTGGCAAGGATGAGGGGGTGTGGCATCACAGCAGGGGTGTGGCGTTACTGCAGGGGTGTGGTGTTACTGCAGGGGTGTGGCGTTACTGCAGGAGGTGTGGCGTCACTGCAGGAGATGTGGTGTCACTGCAGGGGTGTGGCATTACTGGAGGAGGTATGGCATCACTGCAGGAGGTGTGGCAACACTGCAGGGGTGTGCCATCACTTCAGAGGTGTGGCGTTACTGCAGGGGTATGGCATCACTGCAGGAGGTGCAGTGTTGTTGGAGGTTTGCCAATGCCATTCCAGTTGGCTCACTGTTTTGTGTTTATGTCTCAAGATGTAGGTTCCCAGCTAGTGCTCCAGGACCATGTCAGCCTGCCCGATGCCATGCCCCCCACCACGCACTACCCCCACCCCCTCATCCCCCACCCCATCATCTTCATGGATTCTAACCCTCTGGAACCATGAGCCCCAACAAACATTTTCTTTTATGAGCTGCCTTGGTCTTGGTGTCTCTTTATAGCAATATGAAAGTAACTAAGACACCCACACTGGTGTAAGTCCAGAACCCCTGTGAGAGTACAGCTCCCTCAAGTGGAATCATCGGCTTTCATCAGATACGACACACCCCAAAATGCTATGTACCCCAATTCTGTCTCCAAAAATTCTACATACCCCAATTCTGCCTCCAAAAGAACTCCAGAGATTTTTGCAGTGAGAAGTGTTTTTTCACTGCATAATGGACTCTCTGGATGAGCATGTGTGAAAACCCAGCGAGTTTCAGAAGATAAGCCATTGTGGGTGAATGTCCAAAAGGATCTATGGCCCAACCTGATCGAGGTTTCACTCCTGTTGACGAAGAAAAGAAGTGTTAGTTTTCTTTTGTTTTAATGGTAAGTGGAATAAAAAGAAGTTAACGGCACATTGAGACACATCAGAATTCCAGTCTCCTGGGCTTGAAGATAAAGGGAACACTCATTACCCCACCTCACAGCTATGACTAAGTGACTGCCAACCACTGGAGGTAGACCAGTAAGTACTCAGTCTGCCGTTTGGGGCTAGAAAAGCCAGGAACGGGCTGATCTGTCAGTTCAAGTGATACTTCCAAATCTCAACAGTCAGCCACTAACACCTTCAACCAGCCCAACATCATCATATCACACAGAGGCAGAATGATTGAAATAACTGTCCCGATGGTCCACTGAGCCTTCATGCACTCTGATGCTCTTCCTTTCTCTGCCTACATTGAGGTCAATGGATACTCCACTCGAGACTCAGAGCAGGTATAAGAGGCATCAGCTAAAACGTGTCTCTGTTTCACAGAGGATAAATGTGACAAAAATAAATAAATGCACAGGTTAGAGTTAATGAGACAAGAATATTCATTTAGCATTATACAAATCTGATCATTCGGCTAGTCAAGACTCTCCAAGAAGTCTATTTACAGTGTAAAACTTAGCATAACTAATAGAGCTGTGCAAAGGTTTTTCCTTTTTTTTTTCAAGCATCTGTTTGGCATTCACACACATTTACAATTATAAGGGGCCCGAGGGCTACACGAATGAGTTGAGGCTGATCCTGGCTTGAGTAGCAAAGTTATCATTCAAATAGCTACGACCCACAGTACCTCACGAGACAGGAGAAAAAGGAACCTTACTGAGTAATTCTAAAGTACACAAGAAGCAGCAAAGGAGACTGAGAAGGAAAAGTAAACTCATACAAGACACAAGTAAGTCAAAATACACACACACACACACACACACACACACACACACACACACACACACCGTTGGTGAGGAGTAGGATGGTTATTATTCTTGGTGTGTCTCCTATAAATTTATTATATTTCACTTTTAATTGTGCTGGCTAGCTTTATGTCAGCTTGACACAAGCTGTAGTCATGTGAGGAGGAAACCTCATCGGAGAAAATGCCTCCATAAGATTGGGCTGCAGGGAGACCGTAGGACATTTTCTTAATTAGTGATTGATGACGGAGGGCCTAGCCCATTGTGAGTGGACCCCTGGGCTGCTGGTCCTGGGTTCTGTAAGAAAGCTGGCTGAACAACAAACCAGTGAGCAGCACCCCTCCATAGCCTCTGCATCAGGTCCTGCCTCCAAGTTCCTCCCTGTTTGAGTTCCTGTCCTGACTTCCTTCATAATGACTAGTGATATGGAAGTGTAAGCTTAGTTAATAAACCCTTTTCTCCCCAAGTTGCTTTTGGTCATGTTGTTTCATCATGGCAATAGTAAACCTAAGATATTAATTATTCACATATCTAGGGAGCGTATGTGGACATATGTGTGGGTACCAGTGGAGTCCAGAAGAACATGTTAGGTCCCCTGGAGCTGGGACTACAGGTGGTGGTAAGCTATCCAGCGTGGTTCTGTGACCCATCTGGGGCCTCTGGAAGGGCAGTCACTGCTCTTAACTGTCCCCACCTACAAACTATTAATTAGAAAGAAAAAACTTGAATAAAGAAGTTTAGCAGATACCTTAAACTGATCAAGGTTAGCATTGTCAACAATGATACAGGGAGATATCGCGTGCCTCTCATAAGATGTAGGGGGTAGCAGAATCGTCAGATTACTAGCCAGAGTATAAATTACAGCAATCACTCAACCCAAACCCCAAGAAACAAATTCAGACTGACAGACGTTTCCCCAAACTGCCTTGTACTCTTCAAAATACTGCGGTCAAGAAACCAAGAAAAGCTGAGGAAATGCAAGATTAAAGAAAACTAAGAGATGTGACAACTGAACATAACCCATGACCCTTGACTCCGCGTGAGGGACAGTTGCTATATACAGGGTGATGGGGTAGCTGAGACGTTCTGGATGCAGTCCAAGAATTGGATTGTCCTGTTGCATCACTACTAATACTTCTGGTTTGACAACTATCTTCTAATTACAAAAGGAAGTGTCCTGATTTCTGAGCAAATACACCATCAACTCTCTAGAGATAGACAAAAGCGTCTTTGACTTACCATCATGTGGTTCATCAAAACACACACACACACACACACACGCGCGCGCGCGCGTGCGCACACACACACGAACCTATGTTCACAATATATGGCAGTCCTTCCCAAGTAATGCCCTAGTTTATTTTGTGAGTTTGAAACATAAGGAGCAAGTATCATCACAAATAAAGGGAAAGGTAAGATGATAAGTAAGTAGGCTGTCAAATCTCAGAGAAGTCAGCATCCGTCAATACAGAACTCCAGCACCATTGGTGATTTTTTTTCCCCTAAGGAAATCACTGCAACCACAGAACAACTACCTGCAATGGAAAAGGGAACCCAGAATATAAAAAGAATGAAAAGAAGATGCAAACTGCATTAAAAAAAAATCTTTCTATAAAAGGTAGTAAGGGCTGAATTCCAGAACCTGACAGGATTTTCCTTGGCATTAGAAAAATAATTTCTTTTTTTAAGGGTAAGAGGCAGGTTCAGGAGTATATAAAAACCCAAACCTTTATAATAAAAATGATTAGGAAATTCAGATTATTATAGAAGTATATGTCACAGACAGTTACAAATCATGTTTCTTCTTCATTCTGCTGGTGTTACTGTCTTACTTTTCAACACAGAATACCAACTATTTATATAAGTATTGTTTATTACAGAGATTATTACATATAATTATTACTTTATATTATAAATAATTAAAAGGTTGAATTTCTCATAAAGCAATTTTAATTAACATTTTAGATAGAAATATTTTAGATGTGGTCAAGACCAGGCTGGTGAAACTCACGGAAACAGTTGACCTGAACAAGGGGGAGCTCATGGACCCCAGACTGATAGCTGGGAAACCAACATAACACTGTTCCAGACCCCCTGAACGAGGATGACAGTTAGGAGGTCTGGACAATCTATGGGGCCTCTGGTAGTCAATCAGTATTTATTCCTTGGTACATGAATGGACTCTTGGAGCCCATTTCACATAGAGGGATGCTCTCTCAGTCTAGACACATGGGAGAGGGCCTAGGCCCTGCTCCAAATGATATGACAGACTCTGAAGATCCCCTGTGGAAGACCTCACCCTCCCTAGGGAGCAGAAAGGGAATGGGATAAGGGGTCTGTGGGGGGCAGGGGAGGAGGGAAGGGAGAGGGAACTGGGATTGACGTGTAAAACAAGCTTGATTCTAATTTAAATTAAAAAATGGAAAAAATACGTTATAAAAAAGAAATACTTTAGATGGAAATTTTCTAGCATTATTAAAAAAACCTAACTCCAACAGAAAGCCCTGCAGGAATAAACTATTGCTGTAAAGTTTTCAAATGCCCATAAAAGTTTTGGAACATATAAAGGGTGGGATGCTGACTAGTTATTACATTAAATATCATAAACCAATAAATAATTCACACAAATGTAGCACATTAAGAGAGAAATCTAATCTCACTTATGAAAACAAATATAAAAATCATAAAACAAAAAATCACTACACAGATTGAACTCCACAGCACCCAAGCCGGAAGGGACTCACTTTGAAGTCAATGACTTTTTAATTGAGTAAACTGCCATCACCCTCAGAACAAGTTAGAAGACCCACATAACCTTAATAGATATCTGAAAGAAATGCAGTACGTACTGTAAATTGAAAAGTACTAAAGAGAATTTCCTCAGCGCTATTAAAAAATCTACATATTTAGTATCTTTAAGCAACTTCATTGAATATATGAAATAACAAAGGCAAGTGTCACTATTATCATGTGACTGTTAACATGTGACTATTAACATGTGACTACTACAGAAGGTTTGAATAAAGCAAACAGATATATTGATTTAAATACTAACTATATTAGACAGATAATTTTCATTTTTAAGGTAGGACATATTTACTATATGTGATAAATTACAGAAAATGTTAGCAGTAATAAAAAGAGAAAGTGAATTCATCACAGACATACACATCAAAAGTTGTCTTAAATACTAGTATTAAGCAGTTAAAAGAAACAAGAAAGGTGCTGTCATGACTAGTGTTCATTGTAGACTTGGCACATTCTAAAGCGCCTGGGTGATAGGCCTTGCTGTATCTGTGCGGGACTGTCTCAACCGTGTTAACTGACGGCAATGGCGAAGGCACCTCTTTGTTGCAGTTAGGACCTGGGCTATGCGTGTGGACAATGTAGGTCGAACACAAGTTGGCACTTGCTGCTCTCTTCTGACTGTGGATTCAAAGGGAACAACTGCTTCAACCCTGACTCCTCAACTTCCCCATCGTGACGGACTGCAACACGGGACCATGAGCTAAAATTAATCCTTTCTCCCATGAGTTGCCCTGTCAGAATATTTTATCACAGCAACAGAAGGAGAAACTAAAACGGGAGTCACTAAAAGTAAAAGAACACAGGCTGGCAAGATGGCTCAGTGGGTAAAGCATTCACTGTGCCAGCCTGAAGACCCGAGTCCAACCAGAACTCATGGTGGGTGAGAGCATAGTCCTGAAAGTTGTCTTCTGACTACCACACACACTATGGTGCACACACATCTGCACACACCCACACCACACACACATACACACACATCTCTCTCTCACACACACACACCCCATCTCTCTCTTTCTCACACACACACACCACATCTCTCTCTCACACACACACACACCACATCTCTCTCTCACATACACACACACCCCATCTCTCTCTTTCTCACACACACACACCACATCTCTCTCTCACACACACACACACCACATCTCTCTCTCACATACACACACCCCCCATCTCTCTCTCTCTCTCTCTCTCTCACACACACACACACACACACACACACACACACACACAGGGGAGGGGGTGGACGTACATAGATAGATAGAGAGGTAGTAACAAAATCTTAAAACAACAAATGAACAATTACAAAACGGCAGAAAAAAATGTCATACTCGTGTGTGTGTGTGTGTGTGTGTGTGTGTGTGTGTGTGATGGCTCAGATTCTAAGCAAAGAACACACAAAGGTGACAACCCAATTAAAAAGAGACTCAAAAAATTCAAAATAAGCAAATGATGGGCAGTAAACACAAAAATGTGCTCAACATCCTTGGCTGTGAAATAAATGCAAGTTGAAACAGAAAAATCATTTTATCTCTACTGGAATTGTTAAATTGCTACTTGAAAAGACTAGCATTAGAAATGTTGGCAAAAACATGGAACAAATTCATTTCTGGTTGAGAGTACAATAGTAAAAGCACTTTGAAGAGCTTTGCTGTACCTATGAAGTTAAACACAATGTATCTAGCGATTCTATTCCCTGTGTTTATCAATGATAATGACATGTGCTTTACAAACAACTGGAACATAAGTGTATGTGAAAGCCTGTGTCATTCAGCCAGCCCCCTAAAAGCACACTACAGACATTCAACAGGGGTCTGGTTTAGAAACCAGACCCTATTCAGCCATGAGAAGGAGTGAGTTGACAATACATGCAAGAACCAAACACAAAAACCAGTCACTACGGTTCTTTACTGTAGTGGAAGGATATGCAACAGCTATACAAAAATCAACACACTGGGTTATATACACTACCCATAACTACTCTCAAATGAGACGAGGAAAATAAATCCCATCTACAATGGCAGATAACAATGTAAAACAGCTAGAACCAAATTCAACAAAGAAACAAAAGATAAAAGCTATGAAAACATTACAGAGGGAAATTAAAGATTTACATGCACAGAAACATAGCTCCTGTTCGTGTAACTGGATTTGGTGTGGTTAATGGCAATGTTTCTAGTTTGGCCAACATATTCCACACATTCCCACCAAAGTCATAACTTATATTTATTTACTTCTATTCTATGTATGAGTGTTTTACCTACCTATAAAGTATGTGCACAAGTTGCATGAAGTGCCCAAGGAGGCCAGAAGAGAGCAACAGATGCCCTGGAACCAGAGTTACAAGCAGTTGTGAATCAACAGTTTGGCCCGGACTTTACCATGTAAACCAAGATGATTTCAAACTCCCGATTCCTCTGCCTCCAACTCCTGCATGCTGGGACTACAGAGGTACACCACCATGGCCAGTTTATACGATGCTAGAACTTGAGTCCGATGCCTTGTGCATGCTAAGTACTCTACCTACTGAGCCATGTCCCCAAGCACAGTCAGTAGTTCTACAAATATTAAGTGATCTAACATTCATGGAAAAACACACACACATGAGTAAGACAAGTTTTTTCTTTAAGTTGGGATGATCAGGATCCTGAATACATAATAAAGATAACATGGAAACTGGCATGAGGGTAGACACTGTCAGCCAGAATGCCAGAACAATTCAACAGGGCTGTTAGGACAAAGGGGCATCACCGCACAAAACAACGAATGTGGAATTCTACCCACATCACATATACAGGCTAACTGAAAGAGGATCACAGACACAAAACCTAACCCCAAAAATTATCAGTAAGAAAACTAAGCCAAGGCCTTGGTTTAGACAATGTCTTCTTACTATGTCATCAAAACCACAAGTGACAAAGGGCCAGGAAATCAGACATAATTGGGCAGAAAACTGACCCTGACCAGAATATGCAGACTTTTCTTGGCCTAAGCATTATTTATATAGCACTGCATTTTTTGTAATATAATAGAGACTGATTTAAAGTATGTGGGAACAAGTAAGTGTAGTTGTTTTATGTATATACTACATTATTTTATTGAAGGCACCTTGTATTTTGATATCTGTGGGGAATTCTAGAACCAATCCCCAGAGCTTATACTCAAAAAGGTTAGTGGGAGTCTAGGACAGAGGCAGGGAAGTTACAAGAAAGGTGGCCACTAATGGATATGAGGTTTGCTGTTTAGATGAACATGTATAAGTGTCAAGTCTGTGAGCATGACACACCACCAAATTGCAGATTTTAAACAAGTGCACCTCATTATATGTAAACCTGTCTGAATCAAGTTCTAAGACAAAATTATACTGGACATAGAAACTAGATACAAAGGAGTATGCTGTGAATCCATAAGTGAGCTCTTCAAAAGACAAAATGCACCTGTAGAAACAGGAAGGAGAGAGATGAGGGGACAAGAGAGCACCCTCAAGTGACGTATGAAATGAGTAGTATGTGTATCTGTCAAAACTCACCAAACTCTACGTTTGAGATTATACACTGTAAGTCACATTTCAACAAAAGCTGAACATTAAAATCCACAAGTGAGGTGTGGTGGCTTGATACTATTAGGAGGTGTGGCCATGTTGGAATGGATGTGGCTTTGTTGGAGAAAGTGTGTCACTGGAGGCGGGCTTTGAAGTCTCAGATATGCTCAAGCCACACCCAGTGTCTCAGTTCACTCCCTGTAGCCTGCAAGTCAAGATGTAGGACTCTTGGCTACTTCTCCAGCACCATGTCTGCCCGCACACAGCCATACTCCCCGCCATGACGTGAAAATGTAAGCCACCCCAATTAAATGCTTTCCTTTGTTCATGGTGTTTTTTCACAGCAGTAGAAACCGTGACTAGGACATGAGGTTTCTATTCAGTGACTCTCTTGGCTTATGACCTATCTCAGTATTTAAGGAAAGGGGACATCGTTCATAGGTCTGTAAGCTTCCCCTCATCCCCACACAATCACCCAGGTGTGCTGACTTGTTAAAATCTGACTCTCAGAAGAGTGTCACATAGCCTTGATTTAGGACAGAGAGAGAAAGGACAGAATAAAAGCATCAGAAATAAAGGTACATGGAACCAAGTCCAGAGGAGGAAACCTGGTATGCTCCAAAGAGTCTGCCCTGAATACACATAGTTCTAGCACCAAATTCTAAGAGCACGTGTGACATGCCATCCACTGAGAAACTCATCGAACATTCAGTGCCCAGGATTCCCACTGGGAGCTGCTCACACAAGCAAGCACGCACACACACATACACACACACACACACACACACACACACACACACACACAAAGGTGTCAGGTTCCTGAAGGAAGCAAATGAAAAGACACAATATACTTTAAAAGGCAACAGGTCATTCTCATTTAAAAACTGTTACTGTGCCCAGTAACAGCCAAGGGCAGACACACAAGCTAGGCCTCTGAGGTTAGAATCTCAACCCAGCTAGAACAAAGCCTTTCTCACAGATAAAAGTATTGGCAATGTATTCTCCAAGCTTTGAAAAACAATTACCACCACAACAGTGGTATAGGAAGAGAAAAAAGTTAAAAAAGTGTTAGTAACTGGTATATGTGGAAGCTTTCAAGGAGTTCTTTGCAGTAGATTTAAGACCTTGTAAGAATAAAAGGAAAGAAATCATTATAATGTGAGCTTTTTTATCCCTAACAGAGAAAAAATAAATAATAAATTATCTAGAAATAACTTCAATAAAAATCACGAATGCTTATCATAAAGAAAAGGTAAAAGGCATACTAAGATACAAAATATTTGCAAAGAGCTTCATGCCATGTTACAAAATGCACATATCAGGCAGAAGAAGGTATCAATTTATTCTAGGTTTTAGTGAGTTGTAGAGAATGCTGTCAGCCCAACAGCCTCCTCCTGCAGATGAACCTTCCCCATGGGTCCAGCCAAACAAAGGACCTACTATCACAGTTTAGGTGTACACCTACAATTCCATCTCCCTGGAGACCACGGCCATTGAAACAAGTCCTGTCTGTACTTCAGTGATAGGCACGTGACTCATTAAATCAATGCAATAAAATATTAAGAACACCTTTTCGTATTTGATGAACTGGGTGGTAGGGGAGTATTTCTGCTACCTAGGACCATCTTGCACAGTGCTTAGAAAACCCAGAGTAAAGACAAATCACAAACAAGATGTGCCCGAGGAAACTCTCTGGACAGTGTATGTTACATGTGCTGGATGGAGCCATGCTTGGAGCTACTGTAACACCTCTATCTCCAGAATTCTCCGTGATACAATAAATGTCTTTACTTTTCCTTTTCCAGCACCCTCATTCTGGATCAATCTAATACGGTTTTGCCTCCTGTGATCACGACTTAACTAACATGTAATTAAAATAGTAAACTTCCAAACAAATGAAACAAGCCAATAAATAATAAGATATAAAGAAATATCAATGGCTATAAATGGAATTATTATATGCCTATATAATTAAGATAATAACCTAATAAATACAATTAATGAAGAATAAATTATTCAACAATTACTAGGACTGTTAGCCCAGATTCCCTAAGTGCATATTCCTAAAACAGCCTAAATGAAGAAGAAAAAAAAACAAAACAAGAATACATACCTAGATTTTTTTCCAGCCATTGATGCCCTTCAATTAGTTGGTCAATTAAGGCAAAATAATGTGCAGTGGCTTCATCGGGCATAACCCAGCCACCTGTCACAATCTCGAGCTGACCACTCTGCAGTAAACTAGGGAGAAAACAATAGAGTTAAGGTAACAACAGTAACAAAGTTCCAAGAAGAAACAGAAAAACATCAACATTTAAGATCAGTCTTTACAAGTGGCCTGTACCTAAGGGGGGGGGCATTTCTTTTCAAACAAGTCACTGAGCTTCAACTCCAGCCCCCAGGGATGAAGCACCCATGGAAAGGATCTTGGGTGACTCTTGTTTTCCCAGGACACGTTTTCCATGAAGGTAGAATAGCAAAAGTCCTCATGTCGGGAGTTCCAGGGCTGATTTCTGAATCTCACAGAGCACTCAACAAGTGCTCTGCTCAGGCAATGTGCCTGGTGATTCCTGGAGGACTCTCATGTCAAGGATGGCCTCTGCTTCGATGGACCAGTATCAAAAAGGGGCATTTGCCTGTTCGCAGGACACTGTCGGGTAAATTAAGCACACTGCTCGGTAAATGCAGTAATGAAGCTTCAGTTTTAGTAAAATGTGGGCAGCACTGCCTTTCTTAAGGACTGTTGAAAGCTATGCCACTACTGTTGTCGGTGGAGAATTCCTTCACAGTAAAACCGTGCAAAACAGTGATCACCAATTGTTGATCATTGACAACTCTTTTTTCTTTTGTTTCTCCAATGTCACAGACTGTCCGTTCAGAGCCAGGAAGCTTTTATAAGTGTTCATCAAGACATGACCAAAAAAGAAAGAAAGGGAAAAAGCTGGAATTTCTAAAAGCTGAGTTTATTTAAGAACACAATTAAGGCCAAGACTACTGTACCTCTCCCATCTTATGGACAATGGCCTTTCATTTAGTCAATTCTTTTGCTCTGACCCGTATGTCTAGCTTTGCCAACTCCAGAGGCTGTGTGAATTTGACCTTTGGACCTCAAAATCAGAGGTCAGTAACCTGAGATGTAAGTACGGGCTGGAACTTAATCCCTGATAATTAAATGTGGGCATATTTTCAATTTCATTATTTCACTCTCCTAATAAACACATATTTTGAACATTTCCAGATATGCTTGCTTAAAATAAAATTATTTGATGGACTTGACTAGACAGAAACTTCAAGTTAGTAAGAACTAAAATGAAATGAAGGAAAATAATTATTCCAAAGATGGAACTTTCCTTTTTAATTTATATCAGTTTGTTTTGCTAGAAACTCCTATCCTATAGGCCTGAATGTTCTCCAGGAACAGTCACCCAAGGACAGCATTATACGTTATACACAACAGGGAGATTCTACAGCTGCATTTGTTAGTGAGAAGTCCCCTTCCTCGGGAGCCTCGGGTGCTACTTGAAGGTATTCTGAGTTCTTATCTGTACACAGTGACTACTATAAAGACAGCCTCTTTTTTACAAAAACATTATCAGGCAATTTCACACTGCTCCTCCCCATCAGCCTGGATGATTACAGGTACCTTGGTGTCTCAACTGAAGTATAACTTACCCAGAAGTGTCCAAGAGTCCCTGAGCAATTCAGCACTCCCCTCTACCTCCTCACAACACGACAACATAGCCTTTATCACTAACCAAAGTGGCCTGTTTATTCCTGTCTGCTGTCTGCCCCTCCCTCCCACCCAGCAACAGAACAAGCATCAAGAGAACCATCCTTCAGGGTGTCCAACACTGAGAACCCTGCCTTTGAGGAACAGTTAGTTCATGCATGACACTTAGGCACAGTCCATGAGACTTTCCGTTTAATATTAGTAACTAACAAGTAGTTTAAATTGGGATAAAGTCAATTATAATGGAGTTTCAATAATGTAGACATTATTGAAGAGGAGGAAATAAGGTTCATAAAAACGTATCTGTGAGAAATCAAGATACAGTTGGGACTGCTAGTGGGAGTGCCAACTGGTTCAGCCACTTTGGAAATCAGTATGGAGATTCCTCAGAAAAATGGGAATAAACCTACCACAAGACCCAGCAACTCCACTCTTAGGCATATATCCAAAAGATGCCCATTCATACAACAAAGATGTCTGTTCCACTATGTTCATAGCAGCTTTATTTGTAATAGCCAGAACTTGGAAGCAACCTAGATGCCCCTCACCCGAAGAGTGGAAACATTAATGTAATTTTTGAAAAGTTATATCTGATTTTTTTTACCAAAATAAATCTGGAGAATAAAAAAAAAAAAAGAAAACCAATTGGAGAGTCAAAGGTCAGGTGGGAAGATGAGTGGGAATGGGAGTGATGAGAAATGTTAAGAGAAATAAATCCATGAAAAAATATCTAGAAAAGCATCAAGAATCAAACCCTGCCCTTATAGTTCATAAAAAGTATTAAAGTCACTGTAACTATGACAGAATAGACAGAAAGTAGGTCAGACAATCAAGATGAGAAGTGTATTGCTCAAATACAGACATTAAAACAGGCATCAGAGTGATTGAAAGAGAAATCATATGAGAAAGCTAAGATCATGGCATGAAAACCCAGGGACTTCCTATGAGACAGTGTCTCGTGCATGCCTTTAAGTCAACCTGCATAAGTCGGCCAAAACCAGAACAAGAGCAGGCCAGAAGAAGAGCAGTTTTAGTGTATCTTAGCATAGTTTATCCAGACAAGAAAGAAAACAGTGTGAATCTTAAATCTGCAGCCGCGGCCGAAGTCCTACCACAGGGACGGGACTAATCAGGTTAGCGAGTTCACCTATTCTGCGGCAGCGTCTGTTTTCCAACTGTGTGAGGCTTTGAACCATCCACAAGAATAGGAAAAACCGGATTATAAAACCAAGTTTCTCAAGGTCAGGAAGGTTTGGCTAGACATAAATACTTCCTGACGTAGACAAAATAACCTGCCATGCAACATTTCACCGTTATCAACAAGAACAGAAGAAATACAACGAATCGATGAGTCTGAAAAAGTATCCCACTTAAAATCCCAATTGTTTGCAGTCACATAAAAGTTAACAAGACAGTGTAACTGTACTTTCTAATATAAAAAGAAAAATAACGGGAAATCCTATATCTACAGAAATGTTTACTTAGATAGCATGCATGTACTCAGAGCTCAGCAGCATCAAATGGAGCATTTCTGTAAAAAGCAGAGGGACAATCAAACATATGCTTGCCTGCCACGTGAACTCTACACTCATCCTACTGGAGGGCTCTCCGCTCTCTGGCAAACTTTCCGATATACATGTCATAGTCTTAACTAGTAAACATAGACCTTCATGCAAACGTAAGGGGAGGACACCTGCCTAGCAAATTCAAAAGCCCAGGAGCTAGCCCTAACTTTCCAAATCACCAAAGCCCACACTTGGGTTTTACAATGGTGGCTAGCTGCCTGGTAGAGGACATTAACCAGAGAGAGCTCTCGTTTCTACTTCAATGCTGGGGAATTCCATATAAGATGCTTTAAGGAAATTACTGATCAAAAATAAGCCGAGTGTGTCTGTCACTGCTCATTTTGCCCAAGACACAGATTTTACACTTCAGAATTTACTGCAGTGCTCAAGAAGCAGTAAGTCATTTTTATTGAGTGTCATGTCTTCCTCCATGTAGACTCATCAGACAGACATTTGCAATTTGGTCACACACAGAAGGGCACACTCAAAGAGCTTTCCTCCCTAATGGGGAAATTGTTACAGACAACTTAGTAGCAAACAATGCATCATTTAGCAAGCTTCAAAGATTCACAAATTAATTTCACAGGAGAAAATGAGATGAATTTGTAATTATGCATGGGGGAAATATGAAATAATGTAAGATGACATACTGGTTTTCATTCTTAGACACAAAATTAGTCAAATGGAAAAGTAAAATAAGATGGTGTCTCCCAAAGAATCAACTGATGCCCTCAAGGCCTCTGATAATCAGATCGACTGATGCAAACTCCTTTTGAGAGCAGTATCTGGCAGGAGAGCACGGATAAGACTTGTTTAAACCTCTATAGGATAAGCCTGGATCCTTCCATTTTCTAGTGTTCTGGATGCCAGACTTCAAAGATTGAGTATAAGAGGAAAATACAAAATGAGTCTCCTCCATCATTCCTTCCCTCCCCCAGCTTGTCACCAATGTCCTACCAGCCTAAACCATCTTCCCTTCTACCACTGGTCTAACTAGCTCTCACCAAGTCACTATTAGCCATCACATCCTACCCAACTCAACAAAGCTATCACCTTTCAGAAACTCTAAGACCCTCCCTCATAACATCTGTAACTGAAATTAATAATACATCTGCATATTTGCTATCTGTTTCCTCTGATAAGCATGAGCTCCAGGAGGGCAGGGATTCCATCTGTTGAACACTGAACACTTAGGAGTTCCTACCAATGTAAAAGTATAAGAAAAGGGTACCAATAACACTAGAGGAAACCGAAGAACAAGGGTCAGAGACTTCAGAAATAACTGATCTCTGCAAAAGAAAAAGGAATGTAACCAGAAGGAAATACAAGCTGAACGGAAAGTGGCCCTGCCATGTCTGAACCAATCAGATTACAGAGACCAGAGGTTGCATAACACTTTAGGAAGCCCGAGATGTGTGGAAACAGGCACTCACACATGCTAACGCCAGGATTCATCCAGCTGTAGACAGCATATCTATCCAGAGTCGCTCAGAAGAGTCAGAAAGTCTCAACCCTGAGATAAAAGACAGGCTCTGCATTAGAAATAAACTACAGGGTCACCCACGGGCAGTGTTGAAGCAAGCCTTTTCATCAAAGACTTTCTAAAATGTCTTCAAGATATGTTTTTCAAGGCTGGGCATGGTGGCACACACCTTTAATCCCAGTACTGGAGAGGAAGAGGCAGGAGAATCTCTGTGAGTGTGAGGCCAGCCTGGTCTACAGAATGAGTTCCAGGAAAGCCAGGGCTACACAGAGAAACCCTGTCTCAAAAAACAAAAACAAGGATACCATCTTACTCCTGTCAGAATGGCTAAAATCAAAAACACCAATGACAATTTATGCTGGAGAGGTTGTGGTGAAAGGGGAACACTCCTCCATTGCTGGACAGCCACTTTGGAAATCAGTATGGAGATTCCTCAGAAAAATGGGAATCAGTCTACTACAAGACTACTACAATTCCACTCTTAGGCATGTACACAAAAGATGCCCATTCATACAACAAGGATGTCTGTTCCACTATGTTCATAGCAACATTATTTGTAATAGCCAGAACTTGGAAGCAACCTAGATGCCCCTCAACCGAAGAGTGGATAGAGAAAATGTGGTACATTTACACAATGGAGTACTATTCAGCAGAAAAAAACAATGGAATCCTGAAATTTGCAGGCAAATGGATGGCACTAGAAGAAACCATCCTGAGTGAGGTAACCCAGTCACAAAAAGAGAAACAGGGCATGTACTCTCTCATATATGGATTTTAGACATACATCTGGGGAGTGCCAGCCTACAATCCCATGGCCAGAGAGTCTGGGAAAGGAATCCAGCATGGGATTGATCAAGACCCCCTGAATGTGGGTGTCAGTGAGGAGGCCTAGGTAATCTATTGAGCCTTGGGTAGTAGATCAGTATTTATCCCTCGCATACAAATGGACTTTGGACTCCCATCCAACAATGAGAGGTGCACTCTCACCCTGAACTCTTGGGGGAGGGTCTAGGCCCTGCCCTGGATGAAATGACAGACTATAGACACACCCATGGAGGGCCTCACCCTCCCTGGGGAAATGAGGGGGATATGGGGGGGAGGGCACGGGAGGAGGGGAGGAAAAGGGAGAGGGACCTGGAATTGACATGTGAAGCAACCTTTTTTCTAATTTAAATTTAAAAATAAAATATATAAAAAGATTTTGACTTGAACAAAAAAAAACGATGTGTATTTCATTAACTCATCTTTTATTGACAAGTAGTATTTTATTTTCTTAATCCACCATCTTACTGGTGGATATCTGAAATATTTCCAGGCTGCTGTGAAAACGTAAGCACAAATCTTTTTTGTGGGTATGATTTCACTCCTCTCAGTTTCTAGATCGGCTCCTCACACACCAGGTGTAGGTTCACTTGGAAAACACTTTAGAAGCCACTGCTTTCAGCTCCCAGCAGCAACTCACTGGTGTGCCCTCGCTGCACTTCTCCCTGCCGAGGCTGCCCTCCACCTTTTACACTGAACAGACTAGAACAGTGGCCTCTGTCCTCTTCTGCAATATCCTCTGCGCCCACCAATCTCCAGGTATCTGAGGTGCCATGTTCTTGTCAACCTGCGGCCTTTAACCCCAGCTTTCTCCTCAGAACCTAGAACTCCTTCCCCAGCCTCCCACACTGTCTTCTTGACTGGCCAGTTTTAGTCACCCGAATACTATATGCTTCCAAACTCTAGACAAAACAACGGCTTCTTACAACAGTGTGTTTAACTGTGCCCTGCCTGTTCCCTGAGGGCTTACCGTGGAAGCTAGCACAGTAAACAGTTGTTGGATGAATAACACAGTAAGTAGGGGTAGGCTTCTGAGATGAGGTCATATTTTACCTGAGCCACGGAAAGATTAGATATGAAATTACCCAATGCATAAAACAACAATGTGTACATGAGGACGCCGAAAGTCTAGGGTCACGCCAGCCTGAAAGTTACTGAGGCATGCTTAAGGGCAAAAGCTAAGACGGGACGCAATCAGGGACAGACGCAGACACCTGGGGAGAAAGCTGAGCAAGAGCCCAGTGTCAAAGACAGCTGGCACCTCCTGACCTCGAATGTGGCTGCGGCACCTTAGAGGACAGAAGCAACACGTTGAGGACACTGTTGGTGACAGGAAGCACTCAGAAGGGGCGGGGCTGGCAGCGGAAGACACGGGAGGGGAAAGGGAAGTCTCTGCCCAAGGATGCTGACTCAGCAGAACAGACAAGGATTTGGACCTAAATGGCCATGGCCCTAAGGCAGGTTGGAAAACAGAGGCCAAGAGCACTGAGTTCAAGGACATCACTGCCACTCGGATCCTTTCTTCGTGCCTGGTAGAAGACAAAGGGCCTCACGGAGGAACACTAAGACCTCCGAGGCCTTCACATGCCTGGCACACACCACACACCAGACAGGTTTTGGATCCTACCAGATCACTAATCAGGGAAGGCAAAGGAAGTCAAGGTTGGGCTTTAGACCGGGAAGTACTTCCCGGGCCACAGCACTCTTGAGGCAGAGGTGGGCAGATCTCTGTGAGCTCAAGGCCAGCCTGGTATCACAGCAAGTTCCAAGACAATCAGGCCTACATAAAGACCCTATCTCAAAACACACACACACACTCACACAAAACAATGAATGGACATTCCCAAATACAGAGAGGTCACAGAGGTGCGGTGGAGTGTCCCCTCACAGGTGAGGAGCTGAGCAGAGAAATTCTAGGAATTTCTAGATGTTGATGAATAACACACTGATTGGCCAGTAGCCAGGTAGGAAGGATAGGCAGGGCTACCAGACAAGGAGACTTCTGGGGAGAGAACGCATACAGAAGTCAACAGAGAGACACCATGTGGCTACTACTGGGAAGATAAGACTCCAGGCATTCTCCGGTGTGATAAGGCCATGTAGATTAATAGAAATGGGTTAATAGTTAAGAGAGAGCTGGTCAGTAAGAAGCCTGAGCCATTGACCAAACAGTTTATAATTAACATAAGTCTCCTCTGTGTGTTTATTTGGAGCTAAGGGCAGTGGGGCCAGGTGGGACAGAAACCTCCCTCTACAGAGGAAGAACCCAGGAGAGCAGCTGCTTCCCGTCAGTGCTCTGACATCTGGTGAAACACTACAGGCCCTACACACAATCCCATCTTGCTTTAAATGTCACAAGACACACTAACTTCACACTGCTCTGTAAATTCTACAGCAGCCTTTGGTTGAACACCATAAAACCTGAGCTGTGTAAATGTGGACTAAATGAGTCTCTGTAAGAGCATTACCCGGCCATTCTTCTGGGAAAACCCAAAGTGTGCATCCGCTAAGTCTTAGTACTTAAGCAAGTAGTGGCAAATGTTTCTGAGCTCCATGAAATGTCCACTTAAGTACTAGGCTAGAGAAATATAACGGGAGGCTTAAAATATCAAATGACGAGATACACCTTCTAAAAATAGTAATGAACCCACAAATATGATAAAAATACAAAGCCTGCGCTGTGTACACAGCAGACATGAAATACAATTTCACACACACACACACACACACACACACAGTGAGACTGATTATGAGTAAGCACACGGTATTCCAGGTTCCAGCCACACAGTGGGCTTCTGCTAAACGCTGGTCAGGACAGCAAACCAGATGCAGCATATTATTGGTTGTTCCACTGTTCAGAGCCCAGGGAGGAGCAGAACCAGGCAAAGGAAATGAGAAGGGCAACACTCGACAGAATCAGACATCAGTCAGCGCTTCAGATTCCAATGGGGGATGGACAACAGGCAGTATTCAAACACATAGGGCCCAGAAGAGCCAAGTCTGAAGCCAGAAAGGTAAACAAAGCACGTGTGCGTGGCCAGAAAACATGCTGATGACTTCATGGAAAGGAGTTTCTTTAAATCCTCCAGACTCATGATCCAGAGGGCACCGCGACTATAATTGATTAAATTACTCTGAATTAAAAAAAGCAGTAGAGACTCGATGTGGTTTGCATGGATCTCTCCTTAGTTAAGGTGATTTTCATTTTTAAGGTTATGAAACTGGGTGCTGCGCCACTGTGCGGGAGACTGCAATAAGTCATTGCTAGCATCCTTTACGGGATCGCGCTGCTGTTTCGGGTAAGTTCCTGCATCAACTGGTTCTCTTCCAGGGACAAGAAAAGCTTCAGTGGACTCTGCTAGAATCCAGATGCCTAGCAGGCAGCAGCTAACTCCGACATTTAGGGTTAGGTATTTGAACTTTAGTTCATCTTCATAAAGTGAGGGAGAAAGTCATGACACAAACATCACAGCAGGTGCCAAAAAAATCTTATCAGTCACCTACTTAGCACTAGCTAAGAACTTCAAATATTGTGAACCAAAATCTGAAGATATATTAAGTTGGCTACAAAATGCACAGGTGCAGCCTATATTCAGACAACAAGCACTATGGGTGCTCTGATCAAGTGAGAAAATAAAAGTTATTGCTCTAGATTAATGGTTCTCAACCTGTGGGTCACAACCCCTTCCCAGGGGTTGCCTAAGATCAATAGAAAACACAGGTATTTACATTATAATTCATTACAGCCACAAAATTAGTTATGAAGTAGCAATGAGAATGTTATGGTTGGGAGTCACCCCACATGAGGAACTGTATTAAAGGGTCGTAGCATTATAAAGCTTGAGAACCATTGCTCGAAATCCATAGTCAGTTGGCAGAAGGGAATACAAGTGAGCATTTTCAGCCAGAAGACAATTTCGGCAAACTAAAATAAAGCCAAAACTCAACTTTCTGAAACAGCTATTCGACATTTTTTTGGTCTGCCAGATAGCACCATTGCCCATCAAGTCCTTTACTTCCCAATGTAAGATGAACTTAAGCTTGCAAAAGATGAGCAGACAGAGAGCTGCGTTCCTATTTGAATCCCGTCCCCAATTACCGTTCTCTGTCTTGAATATTGAGTTGAATCGTATGAAGCAGGCATTTTTGCACATATCAAAAATAGTTAGATAGCAACATTTTTGGATGGTTCAGCCTGAGTGAAGTGAACAAGAAGCAAAGAAAAGATAAAGACAGAAACACAGGAGGAGGAATGAAGAAGGGACCATGCAAATGCTGTGACGTTGGCAGCATCTCGCACAGCATGGGGAAATGTAAAATAAATTCAACTCTAAACCCACTGCTGACTCTATGGGAAACTAGACAGTCCTCTGCCAAGAATGAGAATTCTCAGAGGCTCCGGTGCAGTCCCTGCAAGCCAGGATGGCGAGAAAGCCCGCTCTCTGACCTTCCTCCCCACGGGCATTGATGCTACCAGGAACCATCCAAGCCATCCAAACCTACCACCGTGGTTTCTCTGTACTTCAGAAACGATTAGAAAATGATAATCAGCGGAGGAAAATTGATTCATTTACAGTTTGTCCAGAACTAGAGAGAGAAAGCCTCTACCTTCCCAGGGTTAGTGCCCTGGTTCCACAGGACAAACACCGCGTCTTCTTTACCTTCATGAGGCGTCAGACCTGTACGAAGTCTCTCCTCCCTGGGAGCGAGTTCCTGTGCAGCCCTAGAGCTTCAGCCGTCCCTCTACCAGCTGGGAAGCTTCAGGGTCTCACTTCACTGCCTGCAAGCCCTGACCAGCACATGTGGAATCCAAGCACCCCTCACTTTACCAAACACAGCAGGCAGCAAGCACAGCCTAAAGTACCTGTACCCCACCTGCCTCACCCTGGACACAGTCACCTCTCCTACTGACTTACAGGTGACACCATACACAGAAATGCCAGAGGCAGGAGGCCAGGCCAGCTTCAGGGGCTCAGTGTCGTCACCACAGAAAAGAGAAGAGCAGCAGGAAGAGGTGTCTACCCCAGGTCTTCTCAACAACACGGCTCCCCAGTTCCCACCTCCTCTGAGCCAGAATCCTGACTCAAACACTCTTCCAGGATTCCTTTCCCCAACAAAGGAGCAAGGGGTGGCGGTGGGGGCGGGTGCCATCCAGCTTTCTCAGAAAGGAAACTGTGTTGGGGGAGCATCCTTGGGCACGAACCATCAAGGGCAAGGCTAACCACACACTCAAGGATGCGCTGGAGGAAAATGAGGTCAGGACGGTCCACAGGACCACAGCACAGCACAGGGAAGCACAGACTCGGCTGACACACACACACACACACACACACACACACACACACACATGCGTGCACACACACACACACGGGTGCACACACACACACACACACACACACACACCATCTGTCAACCCTCATCTCACCTAGGCTCGACTCAAAGTCCTGAAAACTGATGTGCTGAGTAGCAAGCAGTGCAGATCTTACCTGGCCTGTCTGGCCAAGGGCAGAAGGTGGAGAACTGGACTTCTCTGCCTGAGAGACCATTTCCAAAGCAAACAGCTGAATGCACACAACAAGTCACGTGATGAATACAGCAAGGAAACTGGTAATATTTCACAGAGAAGCAAGAGTGGTTGAGCACTTTAGACTGAGTTTGCCAACAAATTCCAGGTATGAATAAACCTGCTTACACTCAAAAATGAGCATGAATACTTGGCCTTCTGACAATCATACACAATTAAAGTTTAGGCAAAGCATTCACAGTGAGGAAGAGGTAGGTTCTACAGAGAACTGGGGATGGGGTGGGTGCCTTGAGAAGGAGCTCCCGGAGGCAAGAGGAACACCGAGGAACACGAAAAAAGAGGCTAGCTAAGGAGTCAGACAGCGGGGCTCTAAGACAAATGGACTACAGCAGTGTCCAGCTGAGGGCTGCACACACGTGACGACTGCACACACGTGACTGCACACACACACGAGGACTGCACACACATGAGGACTGCACACACATGAAGACTGCACACACACACATGATGACTGCACACACACAGGAGCACACACACACATGACGACTGCACACACACACATGAAGACTGCACACACACACATGAGGACTGCACACACATGAGGACTGCACACACATGAGGACTGCACACACACATGAAGACTGCACACACATGAGGACTGCACACACACATGAAAACTGCACACACACACACACACATGAGGACTGCACACACACATGAAGACTGCACACACGTGAAGACTGCACACACATGAGGACTGCACACACACATGAAGACTGCACACACACACACATGAGGACTGCACACACACACATGAGGACTGCACACACATGAGGACTGCACACACATGAAGACTGCACACACATGACGACTGCACACACACACACATGACGACTGCACACACGTGACGACTGCACACACGTGACGACTGCACACACGTGACAACTGCACACACGTGACGACTGCACACACATGAGGACTGCACACACACACATGACGACTGCACACACACATGTTGATGAAGTCAGGCTACACATGGAATACAATAAAAAGTTACAGGAACCTAGATAGGTAACTTGACGAGAACTTAGAATTTTATGTTTTTAAATACTAAAAAGCATCTGAGCACAGGGTAAAAAAGAAAATCTTCAATGAAGCATTACATAAGCAAGCTTTTAAAAGATAGAACAGAAACATAAATTTATAATTAACTTCCTATTAAAAGATGAATGCTTGCAAGATGACTTCAAAACTAAAAGTTGCATAAAGTACCCAAGAAAAATAGTCTAAGTGGAAAATAAAGTTACAAAACTAGAAACCACTAATATTTACTAGGAATGTTTAAAGTCTGTCGGGCTAGGGATGCACAGGTGTGTGTAGCAGAGCACTTGTCTAGTATGTGAGAGGACCTGGGTTCGAATCTCAGCTCTACAAAAGTAAAAATACAATGTGCCAAGCATCATATCTATGCTAATTCGGTTCTCATAAAAATCCAACAGAACAGGTCTAATGTTAACTCCATTTGACAAATATGATTCAGAACAGAAAAATTAATAAAAATCCAACAGCACAGACCCCAATGTTAACTCCATATGGCAAATACGCTGCAACACAGAAAAATTAAGTAACTTGCCCAAAATAATGAAAATTGTCAGGATTTGAACCCGGGCAGCCTGGCCACCACACTCATTCTTTCCACACACACCGTTCCAAACTGGCTGCCTGTCAGTAAAACGAGACAACGACGAAGTGGCAGCAACAGCAACACGCTAACACGCTAACACACTAGTCACTTAAGGAAACCCATCTCAGTGCTGAGACGGCTGACTCTTATGAAAAAAATCAATAGTCTGGAAGTTCCCAGAGCTGTTTGGTCCCTGCCCTATAGCTGACTTTCAGGACTGCCTAGTATGTGGGTGGGAGGAGGGACAGAGCGACAGACGGACAGACGGATGAAGGAGTGAGCAAAAGGATCAAGCAAAAAGGAGACAAAGGAAGCAGGCAAGAGAACAGTAGCAAGAAATACCGCCAGTTCTGCTATGCACGCTTGCTTTAGAAATGAGAATTTGGGCCGGGGAGACGGTTCAGCGTGCAAAGATGCTCACTGTTAAGCCTGGCGACCTAAGTTCAATCTCCGGGAACCATGGCGGACAGAACCAGTCCCCACAGTTTTCCTCTGATCTCCGCATGTGCACACACAACACATACACAAACAAACAAACAAAACATATCAATATAAGAAAATAAAATTTGCTCCAAAGTGATGATTGATTCGATTAGTGAAAGAACTTGCAATGCCTTCATACAATCTAGTGCCCGTGAGCAGTAGGTGAAGGCAATGACGTTCCGAGCTGAAGCCAGTCCTGCAGGGCAGCACACGAGGATACCGACCGGCGCCCTCAGTCCATCACGATGCGAGGCATATCACGCATATCCTCCGCACAGCCTCACACCTCAGAAAACACACTTGCCACAATGGCACAGTAGCTATGCTCTGTCCCCCTCCTGACACCCACATCCAGGAGCATGCTCCAGATCTGGTACAAATAAGCTGACAGATTTAACATGTATGCAACTCTTAACCAACTGAAGCTCCACAGACAAACTGGGCTGGTCCTTTCCTGGGTCTCCTTTCCAGGGCTCTTGTGTGGGCAAATAAGGAGGAGGAATGAAGAGAGAGCAGAAAAGAACGAGGGTAAGCCCCGCAAGCTACAAAGTCATTCTGGGTGTTGTGAGCACTGGCAAAACACAATGAAAATAATAAAAAAGCTTTCATCAGTCTAATTTTAACAATGAATTTTAAAAATTAGATAAATAATTTTGAAAACAAAAATAACTCCAGGTGGGATGAATTCATCGAATTTAAGCAATTTCAATAAAATTTCTCTTACTCTTTAGAAAATAGGTCAATGAGTAAGATATAAACAGATCTTCTTCAGTCTTAGTTCTTAAGAGCTGACAATAAAGAAAACACTCATCAGCTCTCTGTAATTTTATGAGTTCAAATTTTTAAAGATACCAAAGGGTGGATAGATCTCATCTGTGTAATCAGAATACTGCTTGGCGTTCTCTCTCTCCTTCTCTCCCTTCCTCTCTGTGTATACACACACCTCTGTCTCTCTGTCTGTCTGTCTGTTCTCCCCCACTCACTCTGTGTGTGAGGGAGAGAGAGCATGATGTTAATCTAAAGCATTGCTAATATTTCAGGTTAGAAAGGCAAGATACATTATATAACACTTTGGAATTGCAGATTGTAGATTCTCTGTGTTAACTGGATCCTGTCAACCCTGGTTGCTATGGCAGCACTTGTCTATGGAGGAAGGGTGGCTTCTCCTATGACCATGGTAGCTGCCCGGTTTATTTAGTCCCTGTCCTTGAAGCCTGAATCCCTCCCCTGGTACCAGTGAGAAAAAAATACTCCCCAATGAATATGATAGTCATCAATATCCCTCAAATTATCTTTAAGTGTTCATGTCAACCTATTAAAATCTAAAGATACTTCTTGATGAGGTAGAAAAGAATGTAAATTAATTCTAAAACCCTTTGGGAAAATTAAATTGTTACTCATTAAAAGGTTTTTCAATATAGAAAGACAAGATTTAAACTGTCAGTTTTTGAAACATTATAAAACTCCGATAATTTTAGACAAATGTCATCCAAATCCATGAAACAGATCAGAAAACCCAAGCCGGGGAATATTTTAGTACATTGAACATGACACTTTCTAACAGTATAAAAAGATGGACAGTTAAAACTCAGAGAGGTGGGCTGGAGAGGTGGCTCAGCAGTTAAAGACACTGACTGCTTTTCCAGAAGACCCGGCCGGGTTCAATGTCCACCACCCACAAGGCAGCTCACAGCTGTCTGTAACTCCAAGTTCCGACAACCTCACACAGACGTACATGCAGGCAAAACACCAATGCATATAAAATAAAAATAAATAATAAAAAGAGCTTTGAGAAAACTCAGAAAAGCACCACGCGTACAAAGGGCTCAGCAGGTGGGCAGCCTGGGCCGCCAGTCCTGTCCTGTGAAGCACCGCGACCCTCAGTGAGCCAGTGCCCTGGACAGAAGAGGACTATCAGTTACGACTGCCAGTGTCCAGACTGTGACTACGTGACCAAGAGCCATATGGGGACAGTAAACAAATAATCCCTGATACTGCCTCACTCTTCAAAACAAACGCACTTGGATCAGAGAGTCATCCCAATCACCAACTTTTAAATCGTTAAGTATGGGTTATTTTTAACTAAGGAGTAAAAAAAAAAATACTAACGTAGTAGATTAAAAAAAAATGAACTATTTACCTAAACTGTGGGTTGAGGAAGACCTAACTCTGGAAGCAGACGCAACAACCAAAGAAAACAGACTGATAATTTGACTATATAAAGGTTAGTCTGCATGCCATGAACTAATAAGAAAATAAAATCTTAGGAAGATCCATCCCTACAAATCAGTAAAAAGGATTACGAGTCAAGCCACCAAGACAAAACCAAAAACCTTTGTTCATATGAGAAAATTATTGTCAAAAAGAAGAAAACAAATTATTTTTCAGACATGCTGGCCATGGTTTTCAAAAATTCCAAGGATGAAAAGAGGCAGAGACATGTCCCATGCATGTTGAGACAACTGGGCAGTGGTCGTTCTGAAAGCCACTTCTAGGACAGGGGGTAAGCGCAAGGATTTCAGTGAAGAGGCTTTGCTTCCCTGTCTTAGGATGAGCCAAAATCAATGCAAACAAGATGTGAAATCAACTAAATCAGCTATAACGCTGAGAGTTCACCTTCTTAAAACTCCACATTTGTTACAGATTTTCAGTATTACTAAATTAAAAAAAAGTGTTGAGACAAACCTTTTAACAGCTTCCTTCTTCGGAATATCTATAATATCCCACCATTTTGAAAGGTAAGAGATCTCAGACCACATAAACTTCCTGCTTGAGTCTTCTTTCAGCTTTAGGACCATGTTATTAAAAATATACTGAGTCTTGTCTCTAAAGTAGTCATTGAAAGTCTTCAACCAACCTAAATCAAGACACAAATACACCACAAAGGTCCAATTGATATGACTGATTTCAACTTAGTCACATTCCACCAAATTACTATTAGATACCCTTAACTCATTCATTCAAATAGAGCCCACATTTTAAAAGCTTACAGTGTGTTCAATTAACGAAATCCTCTTTTGGTTGACAGGGAAGTAAAAACCCACTGTCATCGAAATGATGAAATACTCAGACAGTCACAAAAATCCAGACAGAAATGAAACCAATGAACCAAGGCTTTTAAAAAGCAGTTATTTATATTTAACCATTAATTCAACTACTTATCTCTCGGTACGGATTTTTTACTCTAGATTTAAAAAGTCTAAATAGTACTCATAAGTATTCTCATAACTTGGGATCAAAATTGTACCCTCATACATCTGAAATCCCCAGCGATCCAATATGTTAAAACTGAAACACAACAAGGCAAATCCAAACCAGACCCTGACACTCCCAGCAAAGCCTACAGTGATTACAGGAGCTGATGTGAGTACTGAGCAAAGCATTCTGCCAAATACAGGCATTTGTTCCCATCATGTGATTGTCTAGGAGCACAAAGGAACACTAACTAAACCACAAAGGTGAACCTGTTAATGCCCCCCCAACCCCGAGAGAGAACCAGGTTCCCTAATTTATCCTACTACCCCTCAAATAACTTGGAAATTGTTCCCCTAAATCATGAGTATAGGAATCATGGGTATAGGAAACATGCTAAACGAGACTCACAAGTCAAGCTCAGGTCTACCAGATGGATGACAAACTGGCAAAGGCTACAGTCCACATGGCCACCAACTATGCAGACTGTGACAGACACAGTGGACCCTGTGGGGGGTGATCTGCTCTCAGGTAGAAGGTCTTAAAGGGAGGAGAGCTATGGCTTCCAAGCTGAACTGCTGTGCAACTGTCACCAAATTTCTACATTCAAGAGACCTGAAAGGTAGTGAGTCCCTACAGCACTTCTGTTTGCCTATGATTAACTTAACACTCAGCCTACATCGCATTTGCTAGTGGAAAAGAAAAGAAAAAGGAAGAAAGAAACCCTTGATGGGAAGTGCATGTAGTATGCTTGTTGTAACAGTGCCCTCTGAAACAGATGCGCCTGAAAAGGGTATTGCAGCTATCACAATTTCTCCCAGTTGCTGGGCACCTGCAATATTCTCGAGTGTCACTAAAAGCCAAACAGGAATACAATGTCAAATTTTTTTCTAAGACTTTCTCAATCTAGGGCACATATGAGCTGGTTTGTCATCAAAGAATGCTTTCTGAACGATTTAACTTTCCCATATTAGACTAAAAAGCCTTTGCCTTCAGCAAACTCCACGATGTCTTCTGCAGGAGCAGTGTGCAGGGAGTACCACCATGTTTCAGCAAGCACTAACCCAGCCCTGCACCAGGCACAGGGCCAGGACCCGTACCGAGAGGCCCAGAAGGGAGCAAAGAAACAGCTATCTACCCGAGGTGAGGAAGGCCAGCCCAGCACGCTTGAGTTTGAGGATGTGAGTGCTCAAGACCAAGCTTGGAAGATGTATCATGGAACCAGACAGATAACAGAGCAGCTGGTATTCCTTTCTCCTATCAACAGCCTGGCAAGTGAACGTTCTCGTTTGTACCATCCAAAGAGGGAAAGACAAAGTTTAAAAAGGCTTCCTGCGTCAGTCGAAATCCTAACTCCTCCTGCCTCAGAAGGTGACTGTATTGGAGATAAGGTCTTCAAACGGTGAATTAAGGTAAAATAATGTAAGGAAGGGGGATCTTAATCGTAAGCAATATTAGGACGCAGGCACATGCAGAGAAACCTGACAGTGCAGGTGAAAACCAAGGTCATTAGAGTCAAAGCCAAGGAGAGAGACTTTCCAGAAAATCTTCCCGTCTCTAGCCAGGTAGGCTGAAGCCATTAGTCTGCGGTGCTCTGTTACAGAGGCTGGGAAACTAATGCAGCCTCAGAACTAATAATGTCACCACTTTCCAAAAACTGAAGATCACAATATTGATTTGTCAACTCCCATCATAATGTTGGATTTAATATTCTATCTATATCTACCTACACAGCACAAGGCTAGGCTGAATTCACAGATGCAAAACCAAATGTACTTCTAAACCATGACTGTGCACGTACAGAACAAGGACCGCCAAAACGCTCTGAAGCGCTCAGGTAGAATTATCATCTTCAACATGTCACATATACTTCCTGCCTGAATTTTAGCAAAGGTGGATTACTTGCCTATGAACAAAACTGAGGAACTCTGGGCAGAGTAAAACCTCCAAATTAATAATAAAAAACAAAACAAAACAAACTCCCATAAGCTATCGTAATAGACAAAGTAAGAAGGACTACTTTTTATCAATAGGTGAAAAACTTGTAAAAGTACACTATGTATTTCCAACAGCTAAAACTTGTTACTAAGGAGATCGTTGATTCCAAAGACAGTTTCCACAAGAGTTTGTCTAGAGAAACTACGGTGACTGATTCATCCAGTCCGCCTTAAACACTTCATTTACCCTTCAACAATCGGGCAGAAAATATGTCAAAGATATTTGCATGAGGCAAAATACAACTCAGAGATGTCAACTTAAAAGCCTTCCATAAAACTCATCTATAATTGATACTAATACTGCTACAATATAGCATAATTAATGAATAAAGAACTGAGAGAATTTCTTGCAGCTTTCAATATTGTGTAATATAACAGTAAATTAGCTTTTATTGCTCTTATACAATAGACTAATCAAGTATTCCCTTTTACTCGGAATTGGTTCTTTCTTCCTCTAAATTACTGTAAAAACTACAATTGCATATTAACGTGAGACCAATCAGAAAGATAATTTTTTATGCAAAGCTGCATGGGATGAATTTTTGTGATGTGTAATTATATTCCTACCTCTAGATTTAATAATCTAAGGACTCTGAGTTGCAAGATGATTTACCTAAGAGGTCAATTCCCAGCTTTCCTCTTGCCTCTAGTATACTGGGAAAGTGAACCGGGACTAGTGCTACATAAAAATACACTTCCTTTAATCAGGTTCCCTCTAACAATGCTACCACCCATATAAGAACAGCTATTTTAAATAAGTTAGAAAGAAACTACATGAGTGAGAAATTAGAAGCTCTACGAAAAAAGGTATTAAATCCCAATTCAATGACACTATTTTGTAAGTTATAAAATTTAAAAATAAATCTAGTGAAGTTGAAAAGTCCAGTTGTCTATTTTTTTATGTGCAATTAAGCAACCTAGTACTTATTCACTGGCAAATCAGGCTTTGTATCTTTGTATTCAGAACTCTGGATCATAGCTTGGAAGCCTAGAGATCCAGTCCTCTTAAAGAACACTTTCATTCATACATAGTTCTACCCTTCCCACACACACACCCCACCCCACCACCCACAGCCTGGGCAAAAGTTGCCTGGCCAGAATACTCCAGAAATACTTCCTCCTTAGTCATCGATCACACCCTTTCTACAAGAGTACCCAAGGCAGAGATTCTGCCCACTCAGAGTGTGCACTGCCCACTAGAGCCCACAGCCCAGATATCAGAGTCCAACAGCCCCAAGTTGACCTTCATAGCCTTCGAGGTCCCTTTTCTAAGTCCTTCCTCGTCAGGACACTCAGACGTACGGTAGGACCTTCAGACCTGGGAGTATCCAAGAGGCGCCATTCTACAGTGAGTAGATAGCACTATACTGTCGCTAGCTCAGCTCTCATTGGATGGGGACACACCTAGATCTGGGAGGAAAGAGAGTCTGGCTACCCTGTAGGTTTTCTCTTCCCAAATATGTCATGGCCAAATATGGCATGCTATTTCTGTGAGAAACTGCAGCGTGAGGAGTCTACACCCACATTTGATCCGGCTGACCCCTGGCCTACTTCTATTTCTTCAAGTGAGCGGGAAGGACCCTCCTTGTCTCCTCTCCTCTCCTCGTCTTTCCGCAATCTATTTCATTCTAATATTTAGGGAAAAGAATGTGGGCTTTCTAAACTGAAAAGTCTAGAAGCAGGGCTGGGCATCCACAACTAGAACTCCACGCCAACCGACTCTCGTGAGTCTAAGAGTGAGCGAGTGTGTGCGTGATGGATGGGCGAAACACAAAGCTCGTGGGCTACCTGTGAGCACACACTCAACTAGAAAGAGACCAGCTTTCACACGTCTGCTGCCCTAACCACTGCCCAGGATCCCAAGCTGCTCCACCAGTTATATTCCAAAGGTTTCTAGTAGGCCAGGTGTATAGTAGCACACTCATTTAATGCCAGCACTTTGGCAACAGAGGCAGGACGATCTCTGTGACCTCAAGTCAGCCTGCTGGTCTACATAGTGAGTTTCAGGACAGCTGGTGATGGGGGTGGCTATGACACAGCCTCTAATATATATATATATATATATATATATATATATATATATGTATGTATATATATATATATCAAAAAAAGGAACCTCTCTCATTAGCATTGTTACATTGTGAGGGTCACAGCTGCTATAATCACTTTTTAAATATAACTTATACTCAAATGTTAAAAAATCATCAACTTTTAGGAATTCATGGAGAGATTTTGAGTAGAAAGTTATAGTCAGGTAAATGACATACTGGTGATCACACTAAAATAAAAACAGCAACTTACACTTAGAGTTATTCCCACTGTACTGTAACAGTATCCTCGAATTAAAAAAATACAAAGGGAGTTTACAGCTTAAAAGAAGCCTTCTTTACCTTAGCAATCAAGTTACTCTCTACCACCAAATGATCAACAAGTTTCTCCCATCACTTGTTAATCCTTCCGTATCAAACTGCAACATCCAACCTTGTACTTAAGGGACAGCATATAATCTTAATTGTTATTACCATTATTTGATTATGCTGCTGATTAATTTTAATTCCAATGTTTCTATTATAAATTAGGCTCTTCTGTCCCCCTAATAAACTGGAGGAGCTTTAATTAACATTCCAGTTTACTCATTCAAACATGTATCGAGTATCTAATAAGGGCTAAGTAAGTAATAAAGCAAAGCTAAATGAAAACAGATTCCACAAAGAGTATCAGGACAGAGTGCCGTGGGCATGGAGAAATGGTGGAGTCCTAGCAGGACAACAGAAGTCTTAGATACGCATCATCAGACAGGGCAAGAGCACATGGACGAACAATAAACCACTAGGTGTGTTGGGTGCAGTGACCAGGTTGGCATGGTTGCACTGCAGAATATGGTAAGCAATGTAATAAAAATGGAAGTGAGGCACTGCAAATCTTCTAAACATTGTCTCTTCTTCTTGAAAGCACATAGGAGGGAAGGAGCTAAGGTCTTCTATCATGGCCTGCTCATGTCTACACTGAGGATGCCGGGCATAAACTAAAAGGTAAAGCTGAAACAGAAGAACGGGAAGCAAGACGGCCATCACTGTTTAGAACGCGTATGACGTGGAGTAGAGATGGGCTGAAGGACGCGAGAGGCGCGATAGGAGAACCTCATGGCCGAGGGAAAGTTTCCAGGATGTGGAAAGTGCCAAAGGACACTGCAAACTACAAAACTGCTGATTCCTCTCCAATTCTACATGCTTTGAACTCGGGTTTCCAAAGGAAGATAACCTTTCGTTCTAGGAGGCTCAGCATCATCTAAGAAGAGGTTTCTAGGCGTATCAGCTTCATGTCTGCAACACTGTGTGAGGTAGAGCACTTTTAAATGCATCTGAGAAGCCTACGCTGGAAATTTCACCCCACACCACAAAACCGATTACCCTTAGCATAGCTGAGGGTGGGCTCGTCTTGCAGCTGGATAATGCCTGAGATCCTCACTGTGCTGCTTGCCCACGTGCCCATTAAGAGACCTGCATACCTTGATATCTGATACCAAAAACTATGAGATCAGGCTCCCAGAGAAACTACCCATCTGTGTAAGGTTTATCCCTATTCCCTGCTAAGGGGACTCTGCGACCAGCACCTCCCCACACGGAAAGTAGTTGCTCAAGATTATGGGTGGGGGTGTCATATTAAAGACATTGATGGGCTATTCTTACGGTGCATAAGCAGGTTATTGAAATAGGGTCACACAAGCTGTGCAAAGTATCACAGTTTCTGGAAGTCACCGTTAAAGCTGGAAAATACTGCTTCTAACTCATTTCCAATCATAAAGAAAAACATAGCAATAAGGGAGGCCGTGTATTTAAGGACAGAGACACCCATATCAAAAGGAATGAATCAAAAGGAAAAAGGAATAGGAAATAGCACAGAGATGTGTCCACTTTTGCAAGGTAGTTAATAAAAATCATTTTTGTGTTTAGTATTACCAGCATAGATGATGTTAGCTGTAACAGTACTTAATTTCCTCACAGATGCTCCGCCTGTGGCTTCAGTAATGTTAGCCATGAATGGTAGTTTTACATTAAAGAACAAATCTTAAGTCATGGTTCAGAAGCCAAGGTCACAACTGCCCAGTCCACTCTACCATGGGCAGATCTCTAATCCTTTCTCCTGACTTTTTTCTATGGAATGAGGGCAATGCTATAGAATTATCATAGCGCTGCGCAGTGGAGCAATGGTTTTAGAGTCCATGAAACGACAGGGTGGGGGAACGCCTGCAACGCGGACCTAAGCCGCAATGCCAACTCTTATTACTAGGACACTGTGAGTTGTCACACATTCGGGCTAGGAAAATAGATGGAGGCTGAAATGAGAGGAGTCACGAGATGTACGACCATCATGCAGATCTCTCGAGAGCAACTGGCATGTCGTCCTCAAGAATGAAGTCCACAGATAGCCCAAATCACCAGAGCTTCCTTCCTTGACAGGCAAATCTCAATATTCCCCGTCTGGGTCTCTCTTAAGCACACAATTCCACAGAGCTGTGTGCCATTTAATTCTCAGATGCTGTCATTCAGGTAAGACACAAGATGCCAAGTTAAAACTGAATTTCAAATAAACATTTAAATATGACTGATTTAAAACTTGGAATATATATACTAAAAAGAAAAAAAAGGAAAGAAAACTATCCATCGTTTACTAGAAATTCAGGTTTGACGGAGTGTCTTGAATTTTTAGTTAACTTTATTACTAACCCAGAAATCCAGACAACTGTGCTAAATTGGCTACTCCCCATTTAAAAAAGAAGATGCAGAATCTGTTTCAATGAAATAAATGTGTTAAGAAACAGGATAGCCAAATGGGAACAACGTGGATTTCAGAATGAGACCACCCTGAGCTGCAATTCACCAGCCCCTGAGGATTTATCACTGACTAGCTTCCAAAACATTACTACACCTTTAAAGGTGAATTAGCTTCCTACTTCCCCTTCCTTTGTGGACAAAGAGACCTCTCTCAGTTTGTCTTCATGCTATGCAGATTGAGGGAATTGATGTTTTCCATAATTATTGTCAAAACCAAAGAACACAGTTTACTCTGCACTAGCTAAACAGAGCTGGACCTTCTCCCCACACTGACACCAAATGTCCCGCTGATGTCAACCCCCCCCGGGGCTCCATTCTCTACTTTGATATACATGACAGTCACCAACAACAGCTGGCCAAACATTTTAAAATTCCAATGGTGTAATAGTTAACCAAAAATCTTTGAAATTCAGACTGTGATTTCAGGTTTTTATTCTCTTTGAACTTTAACCACAGATTCATAAAACAAATCTTTTTCTTTTTTAACGAATCTATTTCTAATCATTATGTAATGCTAAACACAAAAAAAATGTATTCTCTTAGCTTTAAAAATGGGCAAAATCCCATTGTTCATTAAATCAATATTTCCTTTCTAAAGAGCTATAAACGCACAAAAGAAAATTGTTTTCCAGTATACCTTGAGGGGCCAGCTCTTCCTACCGTTGTGGAGTCACACCACGAGGGGGTCACTGCCAGATGTTCCTTTTACAGACTGCCTCAGTGACAGTGCACGGCTCAAGCTTCCAGTCAGTATACCTTATCTTTTCTCTACACACTGTGTTCCTCTGAAGGAAAATTAACTAAATGTTTTGGCAGTTTAACTAGTAGGAAGGGAAGAATTAAGATTGTAGATACAAAGGTGCTGTAATTGTGTTCTAATCAGCTTATTAAATATAACATGAACATGTATCCATCAACTCATATTTAATTTCATGGTCTATGATTCAAAACTTTTCAAATCCATAGCAGTACAGAGCTATCAGCACTTACCTAACAACTCCCTTCCTATTTTGTTTTAGTCCATGTAAACCATTTGAATGCTGTATAATATATCCTTGTGTCCTGGAAGAAGACTTAATTAGGAAATTTATTAAGATACTGTTTTTTAGAATTTATCTTGTCTTACCTACTAATACTAACTCACCCCAAAAAGGAAACAATCTGCACACACATGTGTGTATCTATGCATGTATGTATATATAGACACCACAAATTCTTTGTTAAGGGACAAATACAGGATTTGTTTAAAAATCTATTTCAAATAGTTCTATTCCCAACAGACATAAATCCACTGATGAAACAAACTACTGAGTCAAAACTTGTTTTAAGTTGTTGCTGCAGAAAATGCAAGCAACTTTCTATAAATCTCATTTAGAAAGTAAATTGCCTAATTGCACATTCATTTTGGGGTATTCTACAAAGATTTCCCATTACAGTCATATTTTGACTTAGAATACACATGCACATATTTTTCTGTTTTCTCTCTATTAAGACAGTGATTTTTCATGATCTGAATGTTTGCATTTTCACAGGATAATTTAGGTTATCAATAATTCTATGTTTTGTTAGGTAATAGTGAAAATAATTCAAAAAGTCTGTGGGTTCTTTTCTATACCATTTTGCTTCATGGCAAAAACTTACTTTAGGTTTAAAGGGTCTTTTTCTGACCACTATTTTTAAATCAAGTGGAGAAGGGCCTAAGGGTAAGGGTCATTAACATCTTCTACTAAGACAAAAGATTTCACTATGGTTGCTAGGATACCAACAGACAGATTCATCTATTGCAGTCAGAAACAGTTACCACGGATGTCCTCACACAAAACAGCATACTGCAGCAAGAAGCATAACGCCAACAAACAGGGATCTAAGAAATCCCTGCCCTCAAAGAGCTTAGCACTGTTGCTACTCTAAAAAGTGCAAAGGGCCTTTTCAATAAATGTGTCTCAAAGGAGTAGAAATAGAGACGCCAGAGAAGACAGGAGCTAATGCAGAACATGAGACAAGCAACAGGCCACGTGTCTGACCCCTAGCCTAGAGGGTCAGTTATTATTGCAATCACCCATGAGCAGAACTGAAATGATGGGTACTAGGAGTCAGTTGCTGGTCCAGCCGTTCCACAAAGGGCAGTCTGTAAGACAAAGCCCTGACCCTTGGTGAGCTTAAACTCCATGAGCAGGCTCAACACACTGTATCTTTCCATACCCATACGCACGTGCAAGCGTGGGGAGGAGCGTGGTGTGGGCCTGCGGTGAAGGACTGTGGAGACAGCTCAGAGAAGTGCTCACGTGTTTACAAAGTTACTGCAGGCCAAGTATCAGGCTAATGATAAGCAGCATTCAAGAGGAGACTCGTGTTCTTTGTACTCAGGCTTACTCAAGAGAGAAATCCAGGTGAACATGACAGGAAGGATTCCAATACGCTCACTGCTTGTGTCACCTTGACAAGATGATAACACCTTTGCAGTGAACGGTACCACCAACCTCTCCTAAGCATTAGCAATTTGCAAAACATTCAGCACCCTGCCTAGTAAACCATGTCTTTTAATATTACAGTTGAGTGCTCAGGTCATAGAGCAACAAGGAAATGGAGCTGGGGGAATGGAGCGCAGAGGGAAAGAGAGATGGATGAAAAAGACTTGGGAGAAACCGAGAGAGAAAGGTGAGGAATTATGTTGAGATCCCAAGTTGTAAGATGCACTTACATCACATAAAGTTGTCATAGGAGAGAGAACATCCAGGAAAGAATGGAAGCAGGTAGTCATGCTTGCAGGTGTGAGAAAGAGAAAGAAGGAAAGACAGACAGACAGAAAGACAGGGACGGAGGGAGGGAGGGAGGGAGGGAGGGAGGGAGGGAGGGAGGAAGGAAGGAAGGAAGGAAGGAAGGAAGGAAGGAAGGAAGGAAGGAAGGAAGGAAGGAAGGAGAAAAATCTAGAAAGTAACAGGTAAACTAGAAAGAACCCGGTTCTTGAGAAAGGTAAGGAACACAAATTAGTGAAGTCCTTCCAAAAGCAGTGTTTAGAAATGCAACCTCAAGAAGCACTGTACTAAATTCACTGGGCGTTCACTCTGTGCTATATATTCACACCCCTATGCATGCACATCAAATCACGTGCTCCCCTGAAATTATAGCAATTTCCCCTTACCTTGGGGGTGGGGGTCACTGGCCTCAACAAACAAAAGCCTTCGTGTGAAATAACAGTAATTACAGTAACAGCAGCTATTTTGTGTCGGGCAGGATTCCTTTACATTTCATCCTGGGAAGATACTCTCATCCTAATTCTGCCAGATAAAACCTTCCTCCACTGAGGAAGTAAATGACTTTCCTAAAGTCACCCCACTCTGCTGGTCTAGGCTAGGACTTAGACCCATTCACCAGAGCTCCCACACCTCTGTGTTAAAGGCTCAAATCTTGCAGCGAACACTCTGCCTTTCCGAGGCGGAGCATCAAGTGATTCTCTCAAAGTTTTTTTAGTGTTTTAGGTTTGTTTCACGTGTAGACCTCACACTGGCTGATGTCACAAGAGGGAGCATGATGGCTGTGAAGCACCCCGTGGGCTCTGGAATTGAACTTGGGTCCTGGGCAAGAATGGTAAGTGCCCTTAACTTATCACTAGCCCTCCAGCCCTCCCATGCAATATTTCACCAGAAGCAAATAAAATAAACTACAGTACCCTGAATGTATGTCCCCAAAATCCTTCTCGGGTTTCCCATTGTTTCCTGCTCTACAAGTACTACCCAGTAACGGCACATGAGTCGGTCAGATGAGCTCATCTGTGAAGTCAGAGAGACGTGAGCTCCATGGGGCCCTCATTACTGGACCACCTAGCTGCAGCTCTTGGGCAGTGCGGGTTTACCTGGGTCATTGTGGGAATGTGGCACCACAAAAACTTGGAGGGGCTCACTGTCCCACTCGTCAGCTTCATACTTAATGTCAAATCCTTGCTTCCAGACTCCGCCATCCGGGTTATCAAAAGGAATCAGATCATAAACATCCAACATCTAAAAACATGAAAGAAGAAAAGCTAAACTTTAACCACTGTTAATCTGTACTTAAGGCTGGTCAATAGTTGCTCAAAGACATTCTTTGCTGGTTTTTTTTTCTTTTTCAATACATAATCAAACAAAACTATTTATGTAAAAATCAATTGAACCTTTCAAGGCCAAAAACATCTGCTCATCATTTACAGGCTTGAAAGGCTAATTGTGCTACAGAACTACCCTGGTAAATGAGCCCTCCCCATCTGCTTTGGATAAATATGATTACATTCATTTATTAGAATTCCTCCTTCTCTTGCTTTTACTGCCAGTGTGACTTCATAGGAAAACAGAAGCGTGGAATAAATATTTTTGAACTGAGATTTAACTTCTAAGTAGCCAAATGTGTTCCTACACTCAGGTACAGTGGTAAATGCCTACAGTCCCAGCGTAAGGCTGAGGCAGGAAGGGCACCACATGGTGGGACCTCATCTCAAAAGCCAAGTAAATGTCTTACAGTCCCTCAATGCATAATTGCATATCCATTTTGGACATAAAGGAAAAACATCCAAAACATTAGACTTTACTTTTATGCCTCATATACTCTGTAATACTAAATGTGACCACACAACCAAGAAAATTTAAATTGTTAAAATTGAACAGGTTATAAAAATTATTTTAATAATATAAAATATTACAAAACAATAAAATATCAGAAAATTAAGAAACAAAGATTATGAAGTGTTTTAAGACAATAACTATCTCTTGCTATAGGTCTCATGGCTTGAATGAATAAAAACTAAGACTCCAAGACTAAGCCAGGAGGCCTGTGGAGCACAGCTGGGCAGAGGGAAGCATGGCAGGGACTGCCAATCCCTCCTCCAGGCCTCCAGTGCATGTCCTCCCGCCTCACTCCACCACAGGCCGAGATGCTCTGCAAGCCAGTGTGAACGGCCCGCAAACAAACGACAATGACAACAGCAGAAATGGAGCTTGCCATCTTGCCGTTTCCCTACCCAGTGGGCAAAGGTGGCACCAGGAAGTACTGGGTAGCAAGGAAATGAAGCCAAGCCCCGAGGAGCAGATGCCCTGGGAAGCACAGGACTCTGATCCCATCTGCATCTGCCCATGCTCCGTCTAATAAAGTCACAGGCACAGCGCCCGGCCAGCCACACTGTCTCCAGCTTGCAGCTTGGCCTATGAGCCACGGCCTCAAAGTCAAATCATGCGCTATGCAACCCCGTCCAAAGTAAATAATTAAATAAATGAATAAATAAAGGTGAAGAAATCCTCCTCTAAAGTCAGGCTTAAAGCCAACTAATTTCACACAACTTTTAAAACATTCACCCTTTGGGGTCCTCCATGGAGTTCACCCTCCTGGTCCAAGGCCAAGGTTTAAAATGGCCTCTGCTAACTTGCAAAGCAAGACAAACATGAGGGACACACCCCAAGTTTAAGAGTCCTTCTGATCCCGGTTTTCAGTTCCATGACCCCCTAGAACATGGTTGTCCAAGTGAAAAGGTACAAGTCCAACATGTAATATTGCATAGTCTAGTAAAATGAAACCAATAAAAAGTTAATTATAGATTTGATCTAAGTTATCCAACATTATTATCAAACCAACACATAATTAATATACAATAAAGATACTTTATACGCTAAGGCCAAAACATGCTGTGATTCTATTACAAGCTTTCAGAGTACATCTCAAGTCAACAGACAGCACTGTGAGTGCTTGCAGCTATGTGTGGAGGACGCTCTCCCGTGGACAGCACAGTTCTAGAATATTCCCTGCCTTACCAAAGGGCCTTGCCTCCAAGGAGCTACCCTCATGCTGTATAGAGAAGGTGCACAGTGACACTGGAACATTCTTGTTTTCTCCAAAAGAAGATAAAAATATCACCTAGGCAACATTAAAGCTCTGAAGATTTTCCACCACTACAGAAGATACAGACAGTAAAGCAAGCAAAACGGTAGTGATCAGAAGACAGCAGGGGGAAGCATGGGAGTAGTGAACTATGTCACTAGCAAAGAAAAGTGATGGCCAGAACAAACAAACCGTGGCAAAGGAGAGCCCGGAGCTTAAAAACTTACAGAGTAAGAGCAGACAACGTCAAATCTGAAAAGAAGCAACTGAGCCGCTGATGACCATCGACTCTCCGTTACCTGCACATCCGGGCGCTGACTTCCGCTCTGTGGGCCAAACAAGCAGTCTTTGGGGTCAGCATGAAGGGCTGACTGTAGAGGAAGGAGGTGTGCCGAGCCCTGGCTGCCATTGCCTGGTGAGCCTTTGGGGCCATCCTCCACAGTCTCGCTCAGGTTGATGACTGAGTCTCTGATATTGGAGATGATCTCATTGTTTTCAGCCAGCAGGCGCTCCAAATGGTCTATCTTCTCTTGCAGTATTGAAAGCTGGCCCTGAAACAGAGGAAGAGGCAGCTATATGAACCAGGCCTGGAGCTCTGCCAAGGCACGCAGAGGGCAGCCACCCACCCTTCCCGCTTGTGGGCACAGGCGCACAACGGAGGGGCGGCTGGGACTGAAATGTCACTGTAGCTGCCATCTTTATCTCTGAAGTACAGAGAATGACCAGGCTATTTGGGGATTGTTCCCTCTTCTCCCCAAATCCAGGCCTAAGTGATCTTTAAGCCTCCAGAATCACTAATGCTAGCTCATGTTATATTCAAGAGTGAGATTTTTACATTTAAGCAAAATAGACTGGAGTTAATTTGACGGGTCCAAAAAAAAAAAAAGAAAAACTCAACAAGAATAATATTCCACCTCAGCCTGTTAACAAATACTAGACAATCCAAAGAAAAATCAATTCATCAACTCTTAGCTGCCACAGCCACAAGTATGCCCTAAATTGTCACTGGGAGGTTTGTTTCACTGTGTGGCACTTAGGGCGGGTGTTGCTGCTAACTGAGCCCACATCTGGAGACTTGCAATCCTAACAACCTTGTTTTATAGAATACTGCAGCCAATGGCAGGAAGAACGATCTCTGACCTGTGTGCTCAGTCCCAAGTATAGGAAAGATAGGCATGGATAAGTCATACTTCTGAACTGGAAGTCCAGGGTTGCCCATAATGCCACACGGCAGGAAGACAAAAATACCTACGATGTATACTGATGTCTTTGAATATACAAGATGACATTATAAGCAACACACACATACTGACATAAATGCTCACACACTTGCACACCGGCACACGCCTGCACAATAGGTCCCAAAAAGCTCACCTTAGGATTAAAAAAAGAATTATCTGCATGGTGAACAATTAACTTCCATTATCAGGAAGGCAAGAAAGAAAGAAGGGAGAAAAAGGCACCTAAATAAATGTCCAAAGGCAGATCACCAGGGTAGATCCAACCATAGGACAGACTTTAGCCACTAAAAGCTGGAAAAAAAAAAAACACTTCTTCATTTTCATTTTTATTATGTGCCTGATTGTTTTGCCTACGTGTGCCAAGCACCCTCCCCGAGAGGCCAGAAGACGACATCAGATCCCCTAGAACTGAAGTTACAGACACTTATAACCTGCCATGTGTGTGCTAGGAATTGAACTCAAGTCCTCTGGAAGAGCAACCAATGTTATCAAACACTGGGTCATCTCTTCACCCTAACAAAAAACAAATTCTAACAGATTTATAAGGATGTCTATTTCCTGGAAAACATCAGAATAGTGTTATAAAAATCACTTATACCAAGATGTGCCACCAAGCTTGGTGAACCAACCTCAATTCATGGGACCCAAATGGCAGAAGGAAAAAATCTCAACTCCCAGAACTTGTTCTCTGACTTACACACACACACACACACACACACACACACACACACTCACACACTCACACATACACATATACACACATATACACTCACACATACACATATACACACACACATACACACTCACACATACACATATACACACACATACACACACACACATATACACACATACACACACACACACACCTTTAGGGCCTGTTTGATCTATCTCACAAGTTCTAGGCCAGCAAGAGCTACAAAGTGAGGACTGTGTCTAAATAAAAAAGGAATGAAGACACTGTAAGAAACTGAGGCTTGCAGAGGTGTGGCCTTTTCCCCAGTAGCAGCACATGCAGGATGAAGACCTGTGGCCCTGGGTGTGGTGTGGCAAGCTTCCCGCTCCAGCAATGGGGGAGGGGGTGCAGAATTACAGTTACTGAGACCGTGACTTTGAACACTGGGAGATCGAGAAATCAGGTGCAGCCTGGTTTTCATTCTACAAGTGGGAAAGCTAATTGACATTTCAAACAAGATGATCTCTAAAGCTCTCTGTCCTGTTGTGGCCCCAAGTCCAACCCAAGACAGTAAAACTGTTCAAGAGTCAAATGCGTGACATCTCTGTCCACACCTTCCTAAACACCGTGTGGAGCAAAAGGAGACACTGCCTCATGAATTCTCACAGCACAACAGACTAGAGCAGCTTCCTGAAATCGCTGTGACTCATCCTGCGGAGCTCCAGTATTGAAAACAAACTGCCCTCCAACCTGGCCTTCTCACCACAGAGACCACAGTCAAGCAAGTTCCCATCCCACGCATGCGCAATCGGAACTTCAGATTTGCTTCGCATGTCTCCCTAAAATGAAGCTTTAGTGTCCTCTCAGAGCTTTCAAAGATACTATGTGTGGGTGTCAGATTTAATACATCCTTCTGGAGCTATCTGTGCTGGGAGGTGGGTTTGCTTTGGACCCATGTACACAGTTAAGCTGCCTGTAGTTCAACACACTCAGTGAGAAAGAAAAGAAGCAGTCTAGGGAACGCTTTTGCTATAAGGTTTGCTCCCAAACCTGTGTATTACCCAATACAAACATTACCAGAGACGTTTCGTGAAGAGGCAACCAGCAGACATTAAAGAGGACTTTCACTTTCATTGTAACTCTAAAGACACAATTAATGACCAGTGCCCAGGATTCAATATTAAATTAAAAGCACATAGAAAAGCATGGCCTGGGGCTATATCAGGTTTAATGGTCTAATGAAAACCATTTTTAAAGTACATTACACACTGGAATCAAGTCTCCCTCCAAACAGCCAAAATCCTTCACATATACCTCAAGAGCAAATTCCACACGCATGGCCAAGGGGAGTGGCGTGGCCATAAAGGGATGTACTCACAGTGTGCATTAAAGAAATAGAAATGACAGATGATGCTTCAATTATGCGGACAGGTCAACGGATACTGACAGTAATATTGAAAATGGTGGTTTTCTGTAGGGCAAGAAAATCACTTGTGAGAAGAGCGCATTACCCTTCGATTTGCTAGTCAGTTCTATAGGGAGGCATCGCCAGTGCTGTGCTGCCCAGGAGCAGGGAAGAAGGTCGTGTCTAATTTTCTCTGCTAGTGGTGTGAGAGAAAAGCTGGGGGGGGGGGGACAAAATCACACAGAGCAAAGACATAGGGCAGAGCTGACTTAGAGCCTACAACAAGGTAGAGCAGTAGACCAATATCAGTGCCCACTCGATCTATGAACAAAATCAATGACTGCATCCCAGCTGAATCTGAACATATTATGTAATGATCTGCCCCAGGGAGGACACTAGCTGCTGGAGACTAGTTACTGTGGCCACTCAGGCACAGCTGACTGCAAACACCTTCTCCCTTGGGCTACACCTGGAAACACAGCTGTCTTTCCCTCTGCCTCCCACTCTCAAGGCCTCGTATTCAGAGGCCACGGTCCTTCTAACATCCAAGTCCATCTCTGTCAGCTGCTCCGAGGTCTCCTCTTGGTGCTGCTGAACCAAACGCCCGTTGCAAAGCAAGCCATTTGCAGGGGTACAGCTGACCTCCTACCCTGAACCACAGGAAGCAGCCAGTCCCATGTCTACAGCAATAGAACACAGTCTAATTTCTGAATTTTGAATAGTAATTTGTTTTTAAGTGCATGGGTCTTCTGACTGAGTATATGTCTCTGAACCACATGTGTGTAGTGCCAAGGGAGGGCGGAAGAGGCTATCAGATCCCCAGGAACTGGAGGTACAGACAGCTTAGTCACCATGTGGGTTCAGGGAAAATAACCTGGATCCTCTGCAAGAGTAGCCAGTAACCTTAACTGATGAGCCGTCCATCTGTCCAGTCTCATTATCTGTGTTTTAAAGTCAGCCTCACCCTATGCTTTTCTTAACTACAAGGACAGCTGACAGGGTTGTCATCTAACTGGACTGCAGGGTCTTGAAAAGGCGTATAAAGTAAAAAGTGCTGGGCCCCCTGCTTCTTCTGTTAGAAAGGGGAAATCCAGGCCACACAGCGCTGAATAGCATCACAGGGCTGCCCCTGTGTGCCTAGAAGGCTTATCTAGAGAGCCTTGGGCCAGTGGAGTGAGTGGGATAGACCTTCTCTCAAGTGGGCCAGCAACATCTGTCACCAAGGGCTTGTTTGGGGCAAAAATACAGACTGAGCAAACTCTCGATCTGCTTGCTCGACGACTCCAGGTACTTCAAGCCTTGTATCTCCAGACTCTCTGCCACAGGGCCCAAGTTGTCAGCCTGAATGAGACACCAAGTGCTTCCCCAGGCCAGGGCGGGACTTGGGAGAGCCAGAGAAGGAGTTTCTGTGGCTCTGTCATCCGCAGACAGCCCATGCTTCAAGGACACTTGGGGATTATCAAGGCCGGTACTCATCACTCCTTTTGCCTTAGGAGCTCAGCTCATGTTGGGCCACTGCATTCAGTTCCTGTTCATCTCGCAGTACTGCCTACATAAATAAATGCCCCATATGCACACACGTCCAGCCTGATGCAAAGCATTCTGGGACCTCATCATCCCCAGGGGCACACACCCACCCACCCTTCATCCCGGAAGCTGCCATCACTAATTTGATTTGTGGTACAGTGTGCCCTTGGCTTTCTTCCTGCGGCCTACTAATCAGTGTCCTTTGCTGGCTCCTGTCCCTGACCTGCAAATGTCAGCCTCCAGGTAGCTCCTGAGCCTGTTACCTCCACACTGTATGATCTCATGCGCTCCCTCACTTAAATGCCACGCTGTACTCCTGGCTCCAGAACTTACAGTCTGCTAGACTTCTGAAATCCAGGTCCAGATATTCAAGTGCCTACTGAATGCTCTATCCGACATCAGCCCCACATGTTGAACACGCCCTTCTCCCAAAGCCACTGCCAACCTCACATCTCTAGGAAGCCGCTCTGGTCTCCTCAGTCAGCTCCTTTAAAAGGCTGGTGTTCCGATTCTTCCTCTGTCCTCACAGAGCTGCCACACCCAACTTGCCTTTATGGGCTTTCCCTTCCTATCTCCAAGTACTTACTGAAGCTATACACCTCTCTCCCTTTAGCCTCCCAGCACTCGGGCCACAAGGTATCAATAATTTTCCCCATCAGCTCTGTCCCCCTATGTACGTGTTTGTTCATCCATGCCTTGCCCAGATACTGTGCCTGATGTAATATCCACTGCTAGTTTCTTGTTGCATTGGAACAAAATTAAGATACCTGTATTCTTCATCACAGTCAAAACACACCGGGATGCAAGGAGAACTTTTTCCCAACTAAGCTTTTCCCTAATCGTAGCCAGGCTCCAAGCCAGCTCCTTCTCATGACGCTCAGCACCTTGAGAAATATCTTACCCTCCCTAAAACACACCTCTGCAGAGTCTTCTCGGTCACTCTATCCGAAACAGCCTTCTGTACACAATTCTTTCTCAACTTTGCTTTCATTTTCTCAGCAGCGTTACCACGATCACTCACGCATGGCACCGTCTTTCCCCACTAAGTGGGCAGCTGTTTTGCTCCCCATACTTGATACTTGGCACCACGCCTGACCCACAGAAGCATCTCAGTTATGCATTACAAGGGAAAAACCAAGGAAACCACCAAAGGCGGCTGCCCGTCATGCTCTAGGACCAGAAAGTGTTTAGCAAATAATCCAGCAATCACCCCCATACAAAACATTTGTGATCTTTTATGAAAAAAAATAATCTTCACTGTATCAAAACTAAATTTAAAAGAAAGAATAGAAGTATCAGGATGGAGAGATATCAGGATGGTCCAACAATTAAGAATACATACTGTCCTGCCAAAGCACCTGGGGTTCAGTTCCCAACACCTACACGAGGCAGCTCACAACTGTCTGTAATTCCAGCTCCAAGGGGGATCCAACATCTACGGCCTCTGTGGGTATCTGCATTCATACGGATGTACACATACACACATGCACACGTATACACACACTTGAAAATAATAAAACACTTTTTAAAGAAATGTAAAAGTCGACATTAATAGCAAGGTCTTTGGTCCAGTTGGAAGTGACCCTGACCAAGGACTGGCCACGGGGTTGACAGTCGTGACCTCATGAGCAGGGCAAAGATTTGGGGTCTGTGCAGTTCAACCACAAGTCTTCCGCATTTACTTCAGCTCTAGCAGCTGTTTGCACACGCTGTGGAGAAGGTAAAAGAGGGGGAAACTCAAAAGCAAGGCTTTGTCCCATCTTGGTGATAGATTTTGCTCTTAAGTCAAGTTTCTAATTAGGACAATTTTACAAGAAATGATTGCATGCTATACATAGCCACCAAAGGCAACAATGCCTCACCCTAACATGATGATCTGAACTTTCTGGTCAATTCTGTCCTTCGTCTTTATCTCTTTCTTTTCTAGTGATGCTGGAATCTGCGTATTATAACCCTGCATCAAGACCTTCTGACAGCTCAGCACTAAAGAGTGCCTATGGTTGCGCCAGGGGACCAGCGTTCAATTCCCAGCACCCACGTCCTGAAACTCGAGGAGATCTATTCTAGCCTCCATGAGTCTGTCATTAAATGTGCCCAAAATGTAACACCAAATAATGATTAATCTTTTTCTAAACATGTCCTCATCGGGTAAAGTAGAAACAGTGGAGCCAGCCAGCCACAGGTCAGATCACGCATTCCAATCTTAGCATTTGCTATCTGTGTGACCTTGAGGCGGGAACATGGTGAACGCACAGATGCTAATTCCCATTGCTTTCAATGATTATGTCAAGACTTCAAACAGGAGGAGTCACCAAGCACTCCAGAAGGCATGATGATAACCACGCCTGTATGGTTTCAAAACATCACTCTGAAGGATACATTGGACACCTGCAAAAATAGTATGCACCCTGTTTATAGAGAGGTAAAGTGACCTGTGAACTCCAGCGTCACTACCTAGTGGCAATGAACCCCTGAACAAGTTATATAACTTCCCTGTGCCTCACTTTCCCCACCTATAAAATAGGGGCACTGACTTGTTGAAGATTAGTTAATACATGCAAATACATTTAAACAGTGCTTGCTAAAGGCAAATAGAAAAATGCTTTTTGGAAGATGTCCATGTTCCAAGTCCAGAAGCTAGAATATGGGATGTATGTGGTAAAAAGAGCTTTGTTGATAAAATTTAAGATGGTGAGATCATCCTAGAAAATCCAGAGATAAAAGCCCAGGATCCTTAAAGGCAAAAACAGCAAGACCCAAGGAGGAAACAGAAGAGGGTGGAATGTTGCTGCTGCAAGATTCCAGCCTGGAGCTATAGTTCAGTCTCCAGACGCTGAAGAACACAAGGAGGGTCTTCCCCCAGTCCCAGAATGCAATGCAGCTCCGCACCCTCTGAGCTTCCACTCAGCCCCGCCTGTTCCACACTTCCGACCTCCGAAACAATCGGATACAAATTCCATGTCTGTTTGCTTAGAGCTACAGCAGCACACTACTGCACCAGGAGAAAAGATGGGCCCTGGAGAGTCAGGCTGAGAAGGCATTCTACACCTGTGGTCTGGCGCCAGTCCGCCACATTCCCAGCAGGACTAGAGATTGAGTAGGGCCCAGCTCTGTCACACAGTCCACATGGGCCTCTGCTCCAGGAGATGAAGAAATAAAACACTGAGTCAGGCTTTCTTAGTGAAAACAATCTCCCGGGGACTGGAGAGATGGACAGATCAGCAGTTAAGAAAGAGTGCTTATGGCTGGCACAGAGGATCTGGATCCAGCACCCAGCTCCCAGTACCCACACGGTCTGGCAGAATGGCCTATAACTCGGGTTCCAAGGGATCTGTAGCCCTCTTCTGGCCTCTACAGGCTCCTGCACACACGCGATGCACATAAACTCACACAGGCACACACACGTACACATAAAAATAATAAATGATTTCATTAACTTCCAGAAAAAGAAACAACAATGCAGTCACCTTGTACAGCATTTTGAAGCTGAGGAATCTGAAACGTATGCAAGCTACTCTGAATCTCTGAAGGGGCGAGTACAGTTCAGAGGGGACCGCAGCTCACCTGAGAACATGACAAGTGGGGGAATAGGACAGAAGGTAGCCGGGAGGAGCTCAAACAATGGGAATGGTAAGGGAAGAAAACTGGTCTCCGTGTCTTACTGGGGCAGCTGGCATATAGCAGTGTCACTGAAGAAACCGGGACACTGTCGGAGGAGAAGACGGGGGGGGGGATGCATCCTGAAGGCAGCGGGTGTCCGTAAGATGGTGATGGTGGGTATGCGGGTCTGGAGCTGAGAAGTCAAGGATGACTACGTAAGCAGCCGGCAGAAACAGGGATTTCAAGCACAGAGAACAAGTGAGATTGCCTGGAAAGCACGCACAGACCCACTTTTTATAACGGGAAATGTCTTACTGGACAGTTCTCGCATATCCTCAATTACGAACACTGCATTTGAGCTAAATATAGGAACTGCACCTTGGTCCAGGAGGGGCTGTCTTCCCAGCACGAGTGGTGTCATGGTTACTGAGCAGTATCTAGCCAGTAGTCAACACTATTTCACCTATCCCAAAAACACTGCAAGCCGATAGGATCCCAGGCACTTCACAGGGTTGTAAACATGACAAGTAACCCTTCAAATGCCCACTTGACCCTTGAAAACACGCAGTGTTGAGGCCAAAGAGAGAGAGACTGGCATGGTCTGTGGTCACAGTCAACAAGTCACAGACCACTGCCAAAGGGGTACCTGAAGGTATTTTTTTTTCCTCAATTTCTTCCAGGGGACTGTCTTTACGAAGCCAAGTATTCATTCAGAGAAGTGACATCACCATGTGACCATAAAGAATACTCAGCTATATAGTGTCCCCCCCAAATTCAGTCACTATGCAAAGATCCCCCAGTTGCCTAGATAAGGCTGTAACAGAAGCCATTCAGACACAGATTAGAAGACAAGAATGCCAAATGACTGCAGGGGAGGACCGCGGTTGCTGGCATGTCCGGGCTGGGTACTCAGGGGCCTTGTGACTGTATCTGAACACCACTTGGCAGCCGCTAGTCCCGAGGCATGATCTGAACCTGACCGGTAATGACAGCGTGTTACCTCATCAACACTCTAAAACACAGGCTGCGCCTCCAGCTGCTGGTAACTCCAGAGCACTGCTTCCCCCCCGCACCTGTCAGTCACCAGATGGGCGTGCAGATGCCAGCCACTTGGCCTTACCTGCACATGCCCAGAAAGGCATGAAACCACCTGCTCCTCGCCGAGGCAGCACTCCAGGGCCCCAGTTATCATATAAAGAAAGCATCATCATCTTTTTAAAAGATGACTGGAGAAAGTACGACAAACACCTGGATTATAAAATATTTTAATAAATGCAGTTTTACTACTTATGAGCCCACTAAATAACTACAATTAAGTGACACTGTGAAAATTAACTATTGCCTAACAGAATTCTCTACTTCAGCATTTTCAAATCTGTCCTACAGATATGTCTTCCCCCTCTTTCTCTGCCCCCCAAAAAGTGAACAAACTATGTTATTAGTGTTTCTCTCAAGACTTACTTTTAATATACTTACATTCTTTTTAAATTTTTTATTGTAAGTTATTTACTGGGAGGACACTCACGTGCCACACAGCGCAAGTGTAAAAGTCATAGGACAGCCTATGGTTCTCAAGAGTTGGTTCTCGGGTTCTGTAAAGCAGGACTCAAGGATCAACCTCAGCTTTTCAGGCTTGGGAGCCAGCATCTTTACCCACTGACAGGGCCTTGATATATTTATATTCTCATACTTAGCATTCTGAGATAATCTTTGAAGAGAGGATCTACTCGGCACCCAAAAGGTTGCATGTATGCTCACATGGTACATTAACACAGCTCTGTTGATGTACACCACCCCATCAAGTATGGCTGGTCTATTCTGGTATCTGACTTCTATCTATGCCACCTGCCTATCCCTTTATCCAACAGGTAATTATGATATATATTTATATTCAACTCACTCTCCAAAGATGAAGGGCCTATACTGTATCTTAGAATCCTCTAGCAAAAGTTCTGTCAACATAGCAATTTTGAGAAAACACAATTTCAATGTAAAAAGAGAATAAATGTCTGTAATGGGAAAAGCCAATCTAGCTAAACAGTGTTATTCGATTAAAATAAATGCAATTGACATGCCTGAGATTATTTCTCATTCAGAAATGGCTTGGGAAAGCCTTTGAAAGTGGGGTTGTATTAAGTGGATTATCAGTCTCCCCTACAATCTTATTTACAGGAATCATAGCCCAAATAGGTCCCTTCAGGTATTTAGACAATCTCCATCTCCAGGCAGATAAAACTCTGGATTTACTAAGCATCGAAAGTGTTACAGCATTTCTCCTAATTCCTTAGTGTATAAACAGTAAGTATAACCGACTGTCAGTACACAAAGTGAGACAGTGAGCCACAGCAGGTATAACATAGTCATGAATACCATGTGGGCTGGACAGTAGCTCACAGCTAAGGACACGTCCTGCTCACCCACAGGGTCCAAGTTCAGTTCCCAGCACCATGTCCAGCAGCTCACAACCATGCAACTCTAGCTCCGGGCATCTGAAACTCTCTTCTCCATTCTGTAAGCATCTGAACTCAAACTCTGACTTTTTTTTTCTCAATAGTTACCGGTTAGATTTTCTCACCCTGAAAGTCCCAAGAAATATTTTGCTTTTCAAATCTTGTAACTCTTTGGTCCTAGGCCGAAAACAATTCTTAGTTCTCCACTTGTGACCAGCCAAGCAGGAGCAGCTGTCTGTCAAGCACAGGCCGATTGGAGGATGTGTTCAGCAAGACGGCTGACCTACAGACCAACCTGAGCGCTCTCTCTCTCTCTCTCTCTCTCTCTCTCTCTCTCTCTCTCTCTCTCTCTCTCTCTCTCTCTCTCTCTCTCTCTCTCCCCCCCCCAAGCATACACACAAAACAGTTCTGCCTTACAACCTAGAAGAAATAATAACCTGGTCCCACCAAGGGTGATAGAGGGTGATGAACTGTCTTTGATGGCCTTCTGCTGGGAAGCATCTCTGAAATGCCTCCTCCTGATGTCATTTTCGTAGAGATGTTCATCACGTGCTAGCCTCTAACAAACTGAACACGAGATGCTTCCTTTTACTAACATCTTCATGAACGAAGTTCAGATCTTGGCTGTAAGAAATGTGCTTGGCTCAAGGCTCCCCTAACCAGGCACGGTCCCAGGGTGAGCTCATTCTTCCTCAACTCTGATGGCTCCCCAGTCAGCATCTCCTTCCTTGATCTCTCAGCCTACTTGGCTATTTCTATTGACATCCATTCCATCATAAATAAATCTGAACGTGGCTTCACAAACTAGCTTGTCTTTGCAAACAGTGTGACTTGTCTCCAATAACCCAAAAAGGAAAGGTCAAAGAAAAACATGTGACTGGAACAAGCCATCACTGCCCTTTATCTGTCGGCTAGAAAGTCTTGGAGCTCCCCTCACAAAGCGTCTGTACATTTGTTTTTTTTTTCTCCTTTTTGGTTGTAGCCAATTCAATAGTGGAACAAAGATTTACTGCCTTATGTCTGTTACATTACCTCACGCAGATTCTCAGCTGCCTTCCTGTTTCTGAGTCTTCCTACACACTGCTACCAGAATAATCTAGATTGAATATTCTCTTCGCTCCCTTCCAGGTCTAAAATTTTCTACAAAATGAATTTTCTAATACTGCTCCTCTCAAGCAGCTGCCTGGTACATGGAGTAACTCTGAGAAGATGGCCACCGCCTGACTCCCAACTCTAGCTGACTCCAGGCAACTGGGTATTTCAATACAAACGACTCTTTTTGTTTGTTGTTTTATTTTGTTCCACTTTGTTGTTGTTGTTGTTGTTGTTTTTGAGACAGGGTTTCTCTATGCAGCCCTGTCTGTCCTGGAACTCATGTGTAGACCAGGCTGGCCTTGAACTCAGAGAATCTGTCTGCCTTTGATTCTGGGGTTCTGGGATCAACAGTGTGAACCACCGTATCTGGCTCCCAAGTGCCAAAAAATTGACCTACACAAGCGACTCTTCTCAGACACGAGCTCAGGACTGCAGGGCTAGAGAAGCACTGCTCTTCACACCAGCACAGACCCTACCCCTTCCAAGTCCAACTACACATTAGCACAGACCCTACCCCTTCCAAGTCCAACTACACATACCCAACTTCTTCTGCTTGAGTTCAACAGACCAGGCCATTATCAGAACACAGCTGTGTTTCTGAGTTTCCTTTGAAGTCTACACCTTGAGAGACAAGAACATGCAGGCAGACCCAATCTACAGTCCAACAACCTACAAAGATCCTAGGATAGCTAGAATATAAATGAAGCCTACCAACATTTGTAGATGTCTACATCATGTCATGATGTCATGGAAACTCTTAGACTATGGTTTATTCTTCACTCCTGTATCTCCAGAATGTGCAACAGTGTGTAGGGTACATAACCTGTGCACTGTACATTTCCATATACTGATAAAGTTTAGCATTTCTTGAATACTTAATATCTGCCCAATATCATTCTAATCTCATTTAACGCCTAAGGAAAAAGTGAATGGCAATTAGCTATCTGTTTCACATACAATAGTTATATTTCCCAAAATAACTTAAGCATTCAAGTGGGTCCATCAAAATCTCTGTGAGATCTATCATCCTGATAAGTTCAAAACCCCTATGCTTGAGATAGCCCATCAGAAAAGCCAATGAACGCCAGCTTAGGATGCAGGCGTGCCCAGTTAGTATTGGCAATGACCAAGCACAGTGACAAGGTTTAATCCCCCAGTACCCATATCTGAAAGATCAAAGACTAAATTAGCTAGCCTAAGGACCCTTTCTACTCTCAAATTCTATATTCAGTTTTTATGCATGACTTATCTGAGATGCCAATGGCTGTTAAAAAAGAACATTTGACTCTGAAACAGCAGATTGTAGACTCTTTTTCCCCTAAGACAATGATTCTGAGGGTGATCCATCCTTCAGTGTTCCACAGGCGAAGGTTCCTACCATCCTGAGAAGATGTTACCACAAGGCTGCCACCCATGAATCCCATGCCTGTGGCAAAAATGAACCCAAGAGATTTATCCCATCCATGCTGGCATGTCAACTGGTGGTGTCATTTGTTCAAGTCTTGTTAAGCAGCCATACTGTTGAGATTCACAGGTGTAGCTTTCCTGTCATATCTAAAAGATACATTCTCTAAACATCTACCCTGGTCCTCAGACTCTTACATTTTTTTCATACCTTCTTCTACAATGTTCTATGAGCCTTGGGTGTAGGCGTTACTGTGTGGTAATGTATCAACCCTATGACCAGTTGTTCTCTGCATTTTGACCAGCTGTGGCTTTCTGTAATGGTCTCCATGCTTCAAAAAGAAGCTTCCTTAATGATCAGTGACAGCAACAGGTGCCTGAGGATGTAAGACATACATACAAACCACACTAAACAGACGCTGCAGACTGCATTTATATATTTACACACACACACACACACAAATAATATTTAAAGAAAAAGGGGCAATGAATTTGATAGCAAGTTGGGGGCATGGGAGTGATTGAAGTGGGGGGAACAATGTAATTATATTTTAATTTTAAAAGTTGTTTTAAAGCCAGGTGTTGGTAGCACACGCCTTTGACCCCAGCACTAGAGAGGCAGAGGTAGGTGGATCTCTGTGAGTTCAAGGCCAACCTGGTCTACTGAGCGAGTTCCAGGACAGCCTCCAAAGCCACACAGAGAGACCCTGTCTCAAAAAATAAAAATTGTTTTAAAAAAGAACATAAAAACTCCCATTTAAATATGTATGTGGGAACGTTAGTGTGGACAAAGACACTGATAGAAGGGGGACCACTGCAAGGATGCAGAGCCCTAGTGCCCGCCCTGAAGGGAGGGGCCTCATGGGACCGGACAGAGCAGTGCTTAGTCCAGAAGAAATGTGGCAGCCGGAGTCAGCATTAACCGTGAACACAACCTGAAAGGCCAGAACTTCTCTCTTTCAAGCCCATAAAACCTTAAGAGTTCCAAGTATTGATACACGCTGAGTTGTAAAACTACTTTTAGCAAAACGAGATGTAAGAGGCAGGATTCAACGATTTCCATTTCCACTGTCAGTAATATAAAGGGAAAATAAACTAGAACTACATATAGCAAACAAAAACTACATGGAAAGCACAGTACAGATGTGCAAGAGAAGGAAACAGCATGGGAATATAGGATATGAGAATCCACTCGCCCAGATGTCAAGTGGAACTATTCAAGAATGCAATATCACCCTTCTTTCCCTATAAGGCCTGACACAGTGAACCATACTATGCCACCAATATTTGCAGTGTTTATTATGTTTAAATATTTTGATGTATTTTGATTGATAAATAAAAATCATACACATTTATCAGGTAGAACATGTTACTTTGTAATGCCTATACATTATGGAACATTCAGTCAAGTAAACATATGTATTAGTTCTCAGAATGAACACCTCTGTGCTTGGAATCTACTCTCAGCAGTTTTGAAGACTATGATATATTGTTGTTAGTCATAGCTACCATTATTATACAACAAATCTCTGAGGCTTATTCCTCTACTGGAAATTCTGTATCCTTCATTTATTCATTTTCAACCTTTGTAGCCAATAGGCAGAGCATGTAAGGCATGAAGTCCTGGAATGAAATGCAAATGACTTAAAGTTTATGGGCAATTAAAAAAAAAAAACTCATGGCTCAAGGAATATGGAGAATGAAAAGAAAAAGAAACAAACAGAAGATGCTAGAAAAACACCACCTTCCCCATCTGATAGGTAGGGAGTCGAGACCTCATACCTAATAGTGATAGATCAGGAAGGCCCGCAGAATTATATCCTTCTAGGTTATTACAGGTATCAAACAGAAGGATTAAGTACCAGACTTTTATAAGGGGGAGAGAAGAATTCCTCTGCCTTTATGAAAGGAAACAGTAGCTCAAGATAAAACAAAGCTGTTTGTCAGAGTGTTCCAGTATATGTTACCACTAGAAAGAGAACACAGTGGAGTGAAGACCCTCTGCAGCACTGAGAACCACTGAGTTGGTTGGCAGAACAGAAAGATTTCAGTTGTCAATTCACCCCTCTCCGTGTCCACGCACACCTCTCTGTCCACGCACACCTCTGTCCACGCACACCTCTCTGTCCACGCACACCTCTGTCCACGCACACCTCTCTGTCCACGCACACTTCTCTGTCCACGCACACCTCTCCATTCATGCACACCTCTCCATTCATGCACACCTCTCTGTCCACGCACACCTCTCTGTCCAGGCACACCTCTCCACACACCTCTCTGTCCATGCACACCTCTCTGTCCATGCACACCTCTCTGTCCACGCACACCTCTCCATTCATGCACACCTCTCTGTCCACACACACCTCTCCATTCATGCACACCTCTCTGTCCACGCACACCTCTGTCCATGCACACCTCTCTGTCCACGCACACCCCTCTGTCCACACACACCTCTCCGTCCATTCACACCTCTCCGTGTCCATGAACACCTCTCCGTGTCCACGCATACCTCTCTGTCCACTCACAACTCTCTGTTTTGAGGAGTTTGTTTCTTTTATTATTTCTATGTGTACCTACACCTTCACAAAAGGTTTGAAAATAGATGGGGCCAAGGGTGCCAGTTCTGCCCCAAGCTGAAGTAGTTCACTAGGAAGACCATATCATAAGGTGTGGCTTAGGACCTGTTTGATCTTCAGAGAAAAAGAATAATAATGGTGATGGTGATGATGATTCCACACCAGAAAAACAAAGCCATCTGAGACATACATACACAGTGCATGCACTGAAAATGGGAAGAAAATACAGAAGGAGAAAGCAAACTTTAAAATGCCAACCATAGGAATGACTTAACAAAAGCACCACGCCCACCTGGTTCAGAGCAGTTGTGCTATGATTTACAGCTAATGATCCAATCGCTATAGATACAACTAAGAAGAAAGGTATACAGATGCTCTAAGAGTGATAAACAGAAAGGTGAGTTCTTCTTTGGTTAGCAGAATAGCAGTCCCGATCCTAATCCAGACCACAAAGAGAATTGTCCTGTTCTGTGTAAATAGTTTATGAAAGATATTGGCGCATGCTTCAGCATTACCAACTAACCCAAATGTTCAGATTAGGCTCTGTACCCTGGCCATCTGGGACTTACAGCAGCGAAGTCACAGGTTCCCATCATGAAGTATGTATAGACTCATTTTGCTTGGTTCATGGTCCAAAACACTCACGCCCTGAACAGTCTCAAAATAAAAAGACATTAAAGGGCAGGGAGATGGTGTAGTGATGGGAATGTGGTTCAGCGGGACAATACTCCTAGCATGTGTCAGGCCCCAGGTTCAAGTCCTAGTATACCAGTAAGTGAATAAGCAAATAGTTAATCAATTAATTTAAAACTTCAGCTGACACACAGGAAGTAATTATGTGTATCATGCATGCCTGTGCTTAGCATGCACGCTCCCCAAGGGAATCTATGAGACATATACACAGATACAAAATCTGACCAATGTTTATTTAATAATCTTATAAGAATATTGCTGTCAATGAATCTACTTTCGCTTCAGCATACTGTTTGTTTCCAACAACAGAGGAAAACAGTTTAAACCTAATCCTTTTCTGAAAACTGTCAGGTAATACGCAGTTTAGGTTTCATGGCCCAGAAGGTTTCTGCCCAGCCACTTGACTCTGCTAAGAGGATTCCCACACAGCTAGCCATGGAGATGCCATGAAAAGAAATTAACTATTCAAAAATGGAAGAACCGTTTTGTTTTTAACCTGTGGCCAGGTACTATGGCTGGAAAGATGGCTCAGCAGCTAAGAACACTGGCTGCTCTTCCACAGTTCCTGAGTTCAATTCCCAGCAACCACATGATGGCTCACAACCATCTGTAATGAGATCTTGTGTCCTCTTCTGGCATGCATGTATACAGAACACTGTATACATAATAAATAATTTATAAAAAAAAGTCTTTAAAAAAATAAAAAAAACAAAAAGAGGTACTAGGTCAACCTGTTTCACAATCAGCTGCCTTAGGCATGCGGACAACAGAAACAGAAGACAGGAAGGACTTCCTGGAGAACTTCCTTGTTTACCTGCTCACCTCCCCATGCCTTCTTTACAAATGCCATTTGGCAGACAAGTTGGAACGCACAGTAGGAAAGGCTATCTTCCCCAGTTCCCTCCTCTGCGTTTCCCCATCCCAAGAAAACATATAAAATGCAAGAACCAGAAACGTCAGCTTGAACAAGAACAAATCCCAATGAGAAAACTTCAGACTTGCAAATGATACTTACGAACAATTTTACACTGCCTTATCACCAATCGATACAGCTTGCTTCCCACTTTAAAAGGCAAGGGGAATAAATCTGGAGTACTGCCAAACTCCAATGAGCTTGGAACACCACCTAATCGCACACGCTATGACGTGAACGGAATGCTTTTATTAGAATGCATTCGTCCAATCGGTAAAGACGAAGAAGGTACCCTTTGTTAACCTTACCTTTTTTCCTTTAATTTGTGTGTGAACATAGTTTATCCTTATGTTTTCTGTAACATATTGCAACTTACAACCTTAGGTATGTAGTGAATCTTAGGCACCCAGAGAAAGAACGGAGTATGAGCTTCTAAATATACTACTTAGCCTTCAGAGCATTAGACCTAGACCCTTCGACCACTCTTTCCTAAAACGCAAACGCCCAGAAAGCACACTGTGTATAAAAAAAATAGACCTTTGTCCAGACTGCAGCCAACCCGATTTTCAGTGGGGACAGTTTTCCCCCACCCGAGGCTATTTATATCTAGCAGATGTCTGGGGACATTTTTTGATTGCTACAAATGGGGGACAAGAAGACAAGGAGACAAGTGGCTTCCGAGAACAGGGTACTGCCACATACCCTAGGATGCAGAGGCAAGTCCAACAACATGGAACTGTCAGACCTAAAAACATATCAACAGCAAAGGGGCTTAGAAAAACAAGCCTGGGATGAAGGAGTGGAGAGACAGCATGCGCAGTTATGAATTCAAGTGTCTCAGCACTGGCCTTTTCCTTAGAAAACACTATGTTAGATTCAGAAATCTAACACTACAGACTGATGGGATCTACTATCTGTATAGCCGTACACATGACATCACCTGAAATACTCTCTCTCCATTACTCTATCTACACTTACTCAACAGGCAGAATTTATTCAATCAAGGAATTTACCTTGAGGTGAAATCAACAGCAAGATTCACTGAAGGACAGGGTATGAGCTCCATTACATGCCTGCAATTCTCAAAGTCTGAATTTGAACAAGGTTTCAACCATAAAACTAGCAGTGTGGCTTAGGAAGGGAAATTAAAGCCATTTAAATTCAAATGCTTTCTCTCCCCATCGACCTCCTATCAACAACTATGGAAAGAAGCAAAGTTCTCCCCGTTATAGCGCCCTCTCCACAGGTCCACAGAAACAGTTGTAACGAGCTGTTGCCGCATCAAAAACTGAACTGCTAAAGAACAGGACCCAAAAACAGAGCAAACCCTGTATAAGTCAGAAACCACAGCTCACCTGAGCAGCAACCAGCCTTTGGTTTTCTTACTAAGATTTCTATGGAAACAGAGAAACAACCAGGGGAAACTGAGACCTCTGAACGGAGACAGCTGGAGACCAGAAGGAAGCAGCAAGAATGGCGCCTTGGTCTTCTAGGTAAACATGCTAACATCACAAAAACTGATAGCAAACACAGTTAAAACACACAAAAGAGGTTGATCTCATCAATGTGCTGCCCACACTAAAGGATCTCCTTAAGGCTAATGAATGACTGGCAGAACAATCCCTTTCCAATAAATAGAATCTTGACACCTGTTCTCAAAGCACTTCTTCGGGTCCAGATCCAGAAACAATACATGCAAATCAGTTTTAAAAATAAAGCCTTCAGATCAGATGCAGCCGGGGCATCTGGTCCAGCTAACTCTGAGAAGTCCAAGTGAGAACCGTGCTTGGCAGAGGAGTCCCAGAGGACTACTGACCCTGGGGGGGGGTGGGGGGGGGCGAGGGGACCCGCATCAAGATTGTGAAAGTTCTTGAACTTCTAATCACAGCTGCATCAAAGCACCACCCTTTCCCAAAAGTCTGAGCGCTCAACCATCACAGCTAAGGAGACCAGACAACCACCCTGTGATCGCTAAGCAAACCCCAGCAACAACAGCTATTGTGGACAGCACAGTGCCTGGCAGGGGCTGGTAGAGCACTTTCACCCCACACATCATGCTTCAGACTAAACGATTCATAACAACAAGGAAACAGCAGCTAGGACACGAAGGTCCTCATTATCTACCGCAGTGGATCCATTTTATCAAGCTGTTCTGTGCCGCACTCAAAAATTACTAGTGTGGCTTTGGTTGTGTGAGGGTGTTCACTTATATGTGGGTAAGGTCTACATTGCATAGACTGGCCCAGGACATATATTAGTACTCCTGCCTCAGTTTCCCAAGCGCTAAAAGATGCTACTGGTGTAAAGCATTTAAACAGACTTCTATATATACATCTAATTTCAAGGGCTTATTTAAGGCATCAAAGTCCCTATCATAATGGCTTTCAAATCAAGTACTTCAACACATTTTCATTTTCTTACTTGATAAATGTTATCTGAGCCCAAAGATCAAATCTAGGCCTCACCTGCACATCTTTCCTCATTCTCTAACTTCTACAGAGGTGTTCAGAAGCTAACCAGTCCTTACGCCACATGACACACTAGCTAAAGACATTCTCTGTTATACAAATCCTGATTCCTGGTTTTAATTCTCTAGATACAAGCATGAGGCACACAGCAGCAGCCATGTTGGAATGGCCAGCCCTTTCAGGGAGATCTAAGATTTCTCCATCCCATCTGCTCACACCCTCATAGCTAGTTTAAAGCGGTCTCACAGCATTAGGTCCCAGCCAGCCTCTCTTCAGACTGGAGTTTTGTTTGAGGTGTTTTTCTTCTTTTACTTATTTTAATTTCTTTGGCTGAGATCAGTTAAATAACCCTAAGAATATAGGCCACTGGTAGCCACAGCCTCTGACTTTAAAGTAGCTCTTACAGTAACACTTGGGGAAAGCCCTCTTAGTAAGGTTCCCAGAGGCAGGCAGGGCTCTGGGGTGGGATGGAGGCGGAGCTGGAACAGGGCGGAGCTGACAGGTGGCAGTAAACAAAGTTGCAAGAATAAAAGTCCACAGAACATCAACCTAGGATGGTCTTAAATACAGTTTGCATGGACCACACAACTTAATGAAGCTACCACATCAAGTGAAAGAAACTAGAATGCACAACATAACCTCTGGTGTGTTGTTATAAGACACCAGACACACATACACCGACAAAATGGGCACTACTCAAGAATTCACCACCAAACTCTGCTCAAGAAACACACTGCCAGAGTTTTGCCATGCTTGGTACTGTGAAATTAAAGTTAACCTGTAGTTTAGACACAGAAAAGAATTAGAGAACCCACATGTTGAATGCTCTGCTTCATAATGGCAGTCTTCGTTGTAAGACTGCTTTGCTGTGAGGTGTTAGAAGACCTTTGGGAAGGCGTAAATGCGAAGGGGTGAGTGTTCCAGCCAGGGACCCACATCCGCTATGCCTCTGGAATAAAAGTCACCTTTGGGTGGGGGGACGGGGCTAAGGTGCCACCAGCAAGTTTGTTTCTGTTCAGCGCCATTCTGGCAAAAAGCAGGCTAGAGCTCAGCTCTAGCAAGAGGGTTCCAGGAGGCAAGGCAGCTTGGTGGCTCAGCGACTACACACGAAGAGCTGCCTGTTCAAGTCCCAGATTTCGTCGGTGTGACCTTGGGCATGGTGATAGCTCAGCTCCACATCAACTGCATTGGCACTCCAGCTAATGCCAAACACAGGATTCTCAGGCTTGAAGAGGGGGATTTATGACGTCTATCCACTGGGAGACTCGGAGTCCACCAATACTAAACCTTTCTACAGTGAAGTCCAGATGAGAGAGGTACCACTCGCAAGCCCTCTCTCCCCGTACAGAAAAGACAGCACTACACTGCAGGCACTACTCCTGAAGCCCACCACCACCAAGGCACACTCCAGGCAGAACTTCAACTTCTCAGTGAGGTAGGGACTCTTACGGATATAGGAGAATTAACTGCTTAAGATTTCTCAGTAACTGAATGAGTCACTCACTGCTTTAGAAACAGAAGGAAATGTCAAGGTTACCAGAGAACCTCATGCAGATGTTTGCATAAATCATGCTCAAGTGGTCACTCATCCAAAGCCAGAGAGAGGGTATTATTAAAACATTACTAAGTAAAAGGGTTCCATTTTTTCTATTTCCTGTAATGGAGGAAATGGAAATGGAGTTAAGAGGATCACCGTAAGTTTAACTCCAAATCACAGAGAATATGGAACAAAGTTCAGAACTCCTGAGCTCTGGCCACACGGGTTTACCTGTTGCCACACTGTTTACTTCAGTCTCAACAGGCCTGGTGCAAACTCCAAGTTCAAAATTAGAGGCAGCCAAAAGTGCTAGTTACATATTTTCTCTATCGTACTGTCTAGGGAAAGCAGAAGACTGTAAACATTTGGAAACATCTGTCTGTAGTCAGGCTTTTAATATCACTCTTCCAAAAATTATTCCTAGTGCTCTGGACCAAAGACAGAGTCCAAGTCCTCGTTTCAATTTCGTAATACTCCAAGTAAAGCCTGTACTTCAATTTCGGTTCCCAAGCCACTCACCCTAGCATATCAGAAGAATCGGCAAGGATTGTTTTCAGTCATTTAAACCGTGAAAGAAAAAAAAAAATTAAACATCACCCTTATTTGGATAGGTCATAGATTTCTCTAGTCGACGAGTGGTTAGCTTGTCAATATTTGGATTCTCCGGCGTTCTCCACACCGCATATGCTTTCTCGAAAATGCTTGCGTGTCAACAGCAAAGAGCGTCTAGCGTCGCTGCGTGGCCACCTTCCAAACAGAGCCCATTGCATCGATTTGCTTATTTTTAGTAACTTTTCCTGAAAGACTTGTGTGGGTCTTTTTATTTTTTTCCAATCCTCTGCCAGTTTGACCACCCTGCACAGAACTGAGCGCCGCACAGCTTCCAGCTGGAGAATAACACGCGCTTCCCCGCTCTGCTGCAAATCCATCCTATGTAACAGCTGAAGAATGACGACACTAAAATCAACGCTTCTATCCACATCCAAAAGGGCTGCAACAGGAAATAAACTTTTTATCTCTTAAGACACAGTGAAGGGGGACGGGGACAGAAACAGAAACCTGTTTTGTTTTTTTGTTTTTTGTTTTTGTTTCTGTTTTTTTTTTTTTTTTTTTTAAGGTGGGCTAGGTGTCCTGCGCTTAGGCTGTGCACAGTGAGGTCCGGGCAGCCTCTGGCAGCTTAACCCTGAGCTAGCCGAGGGGGCGACCCACGGCGACACTGGTACCGCGCCGGTTCCCCGGCAGCAGGTGCCCGAGACCACTTCCACAGGCCCGGGTGCGAGCGAATGCCGGAACAAGGCCACTCCTGGCGAGCGCGAGGCTGCCCTAGAACGACGCCCAGCCAGCACTTTGCTAACTCGGTGGTCCGAGCGCCGCACAGCCTGGGCCGGATGAGGCTCCGCCGGGTCGTCGGGTGTGGCCTCACCCTGCCCCGGCCCCGAGCGTTGGTGGGAAGAAGTGAGAGCCCCCAGGCTGGCCCTCCAGCCCCGCGCCCGCCGCCAGATGCTTACCTGCGGGAAGGAGCCCTCCTGGCGCGGGCCCCGAGGGTAATCCAAGTGACCTCTGTCCAGCATCAGGTACAGGGAGAAAATGACGACGCAGAAGATCGCGCTGCCGAACACGGTGAACTGGCGACTTAACTTCATTTTTCCTCGATAGACTCGGGGCCAGGTCACGGTCCACACACGAAAGAGGCGGAGGACTGGGGACTTGAGCCGGCGACCGCCGAGGGCTCTCTGCTCCGGGCTGCACACCCTTCGCGCTCTACGGTAGCGCGGGTTCCGGCCGCGCTCCGCACCTCGTCTCCAGAGCCGCCGCGCGCCCTCGGCCTACGCCCCGGCCCGCTGCCCTCCCCGGGGCTGGCGGTCCCTGCGAGGCGGACTCCTGAGCGGCCAGGGACGGGGCCCCGCAAACTTGCTCTCCCGCTGGTGACCGACACCCGGCGGGGCGCGCGGAGCCGGCAGGGGAGGGAGAGGTCGCTGCCCCGACTTCCTGCCACTGCCGCCACGACGGAGTCGGCAGGAAAAGTTTTCTCGACCAGGACAGGCGTGTCCTCCGCGCCCAGAGAACGCGCGGGTTCCGCGGCTCCAGGGCCGAGCGCGCCGCGCGGGGAGCGAGGAGCGCGCCGGAGGAGGAACTGGACCTGGAGGCGCCGCGCCCCACAACTTAGCGCCGGGACACCCGGGCCCGCCCCCGCCACACCGCCCCCGCGTCCCCGCAGGAGCCCCTTCCTGCCGCCGCTACTGCGGGGGCCCGGCCGGGGTGCACCCTGGGCTCCGGGGCGCTGCGATCCAGGACTTTCCACAGGGTGTGCGTCGGTTCCCCGGCCTCTCCCGGTCCCCGGCCGCCCCTACCTTCCCCCCTCCCGGGCCCGAGCCGCACGCGGAGGGCGCAAGGGGGGCGGGCGGCGCCGGGAGGAGGCAAAGCGGAGCGAGGAGAGGACCGTCCCCGGAGAGGAGCCCGCTCCAGCTGCAGCCGTGAGCACCCCCTCCTTCCCGCCCCGAAAACGCGGAGATGGCGGCGGCGGCGGCCACGAAAGGAAGAGCCGGTTCCCCGGCGCCGCTTGGCGCTCCGGTGCCGCCCGCCACGAGCCGGAGGAGACGGCAGCGGCGGCGCGGCGGCCGTTGGGTCAAGAGGCGCCCCGAGCCCTGGAGCTGGGCAGCCGGCTGGCCCCGCCCCCTCGTGCCGACGCGCCGGGAGGAGGGGGCGGGCCCCCCGGCGCCCAATCACAGCGCGCCGCCCGCCAGGCCCGCCCCGCGCCTGCCTCGCTGGGCCCTGACAGTAGGAAGACCTCCAGAGGCTTCGGGGACGAGGGAGGTGGCCCTGCAGGGATTGAGGCCAGCAGTAGGGTGCTTGCAAGGCTCCAGCAGCCGGCCTTCCCTAGCGCCCGTGCTTCATTCCCCAGATCCCGTCCTCTGCCCGGGTCTTCTGTTCTGGAACACCCAGATCAGAGTGCCTTGGAAGGGCCGGTGTAGGGCTGTAGGAAAAGGTAGACGAGATATCTGAGGATCCTGTTTGGACTCATCTCTTCCTCTTGCTTCTGGTGACATCCTGGGGAAGCCTGGGAGCTAAAGAGGCTGACGAAGCCTCGTGCAGCCAGATGTAGACGTCTGTCGACCAAATCTAATGAAGGGGGGGTGGGGAGGATTAGAGAGAAAAGCCTGGACCGGCTGCTGAATGATAGCCTCTGGGCTCCAAAATTCACCCTTTTTGCACTGCGCCGTGAAAATGAATCTGGGCCCTTTGAGTGGGTTTGTCTTCTCCTTCTGGGACGTTTTGTCAGTAGAGGGTGCTGAAGAGACATTACAGGAAATCAAGGAACTTGCTTCCTGGTTCTGGTATATCTGATAAGCAGTTTCTCCTAGCATACCTGACTTGTTCAAGTCCAAACTCCTTGGTGGCCCACAGTTTTGTAATGGCGTAAGGCATGATCAGCTTACCTGGCACTGTCTAGCAACAATGTATAGCAAGTTCCAGGGGGCAGTATCACAGTGACCTCTGTTTTTCAATCAGCCATACTGCAGTTACCATAAAATCTCTGTCTTAGCCCTTGCCTGGATGGGCAGGGCTGCCTTTGGGGGCCCCTTCATCAGCTCAAGAGGTAGTTATTGGGTTTGCACCCCAAAGCTGCTGCCCATATTCTCTCTGGTTTTCTTCTTGCTAGTGAATCCCTCGTTATTTAATTCTCTATTAGAGTTACGAATTGGTTTTCTTAAGCCTTCAGCGTCCAGGAAGTCGTCCCCAGAGCCAGATCTGCAAAGACAGGATTTAAAGGTCAGATTGACTGGCCTTTGCCTAGAGTGCCTTGCCAAAGGGAAATAGGATGATAATTTGGGTCATGAAGAGCATCTCAGTTAATTAAGCAATCACCTGTGGTTGACTCTTAGGAAAGAGCAGTGGACAGGCACATGGGGGACTAGGTGAGAGCTACGTTTGACTTCATGGCTACAAAAGGAACTACAAGGACAATGGGGGGGGAGGGGTGGGGAAGGCTACCTTGGCATACTTCTGAATGCTTATAGAGAGAATGGCAAGTCCGGATCCATCAGCGCTCCTATAGTATGAGGATCAAAGACAGTCCATTACAATTCTAAGAGAACCCCTTTTGCAACAACAAGAGTTATATAACTGAAGATTAAATGCTCTATTTTGGTTTTGGAACTGGCTGACTTATTGTTGACTGTTGAATTCACAGATGTGACAAGTTGTTTTTTTTTTTCCTCTAAAAAGAGGATGGATTATTGGTGAATGATAAAACCCTAAAATTTGGAATGAGTCAGCTACATATAAATCTAGCAGTCCTGCCCTGTATGCCCAGCCCTCCCCCAGCACATACCTGTGGCATCACTCTATGCTGCTCTTGCCAGTAAAAGCAGGTTATCACTCTGCAGCTAGCACATTTGGTCTTCTTTGCTTGAAAACCTTGTCGTTTTGGACTGGCGAGATGGCTTAACAGTTGGATCATTGGCTATACCTCTAGAGGACCTGGGTTCTGCACCCACGTGGCAGCTCACAACCATCTGTAACTCCAGTAACACATGGGAATTTGGTACCCTTCTGGTCTCTTTGGACACCAGGCATACATGTAATACATACAGGCAAAACATCCATATAATGAAAATGGTTAATTTTTTAAATCTAGTCCTATTTAAGGTTTGGGAGATTGTGGACATATGTATGTTGTTCTAAAATACTCATCTTTCTGTGAAATCCACCAGAAGTGGATGTCCTCATCCAGGGCAGAGTCCTTAACATGGAATTTGTATCTTTCTCAAATAACTACCAGTCAACTTCTGAGCTGCCATACCTGAGACAATGATCACATTTTAGTGTGTGTTTGTTGTGGGAACCCGTCTGGGTCCCATAGCAGCTTTCAGCCCCCAAATAACACACAAGACACTATATTAATTATAAGCTATTGGCCATTTGGTTTCTTACTGGCTAGCTCTGACTTAATTATTGACCCATAATCATCAATATATATTTTTATAAGGACTTATCTTTTCAAGAACGCCAGACTTGTGTTCTCTTCCCCTGGGATCACATGCTGAGGGCTCAGTTCACTACATTTCCCAGAATCCTCCTAGACTCCTAGTCCCACCTATCTTGCTTCCCTATTGGCCAACAGTGCTTTATTAACATACACACAGGACTTCTCCATCAGCTCTTTTCTGTCTAAATAAAAAGAAAGATTTTAACTTAAACATAGTTAAATTATATATAACAGAACAGTTATCAAGTAAGAACTATAGTTAAAATATTTTGTCCATTAACATTTAGTAAGATTTAAAGAAAATATTATCTATCCTATCTAAAGTCTAAAGTCTTATATGTAACTAATCTTTTAACTAAGGAAAACTATAATTACAACTATCTGTCTTCAACTCCATCAAAGACCACAGAAGGATAATGTATAAACACTAGAATTGACAGAGACATCTTGCTACCTGGACAGTCACCCGAAATTCCTCTGTAATGTTGGGGCATCCATCTTTAGCCCATAGGCCACAGTGTGTCTGGAAGACTTCTCAGCCAAGCAGGAAATTTCAAACTGTCCATCTGCATTAGCAGTCTGTCAGTCATTTTTCTGTGTCCTGCAGAAAGTCTCATATACTCTTCCATGAAGCAGGAAACCTGTAGGACTGTTTGAGTTCAGCACTCACTTTCCTGTGGGTCCTGCATGTCCAGTTTATACATCAACAGTCAAGCAGTTCAGGCAAGAGCAGTTTCTTGCCCAAATGGCTAATCTTGTCATGTTGAAAGTAAAGTTCATAACAAGTTTCTTCAATGCCCATCTTCCTCTTAGACATAATTGGTGCTGCCAGGAGCAGACATTTCTCATTGTACCTTTAAAAAGAGATTGGTTATGATCATTAACCAATTATAAGCAACCCCATTTAAATGAAAACAAAGATTCATAAACAATATTTGGGAATTTGGACATTGCTCATTCTAAACTGCTTCCTGCTTTCCTGCTGATAGGGGCCGCTGTCCATACCATGGGGATCATGACAAAACACAGAAACCTGCATTAAGTCCTTGTTTTTGTGGTCTGTAAAGCTGCATCATCTCAGCTGTCTTAGATGTTGGAACATCTGGCCCACTGCTTCTGGGGGTCTTGGTTCATCAAACCACAGAAGCCTGGAAGGAATCCACAATGATCACATTTTAGTGTGTGCTCTTGTGGAATCGGATGGAACAATAATTCACACAACAAAATAACAGTTGTGTCCAGTAGATGTTGGCAAAAATTTGGGAACCATATATAGAAATGGTTCCTAAGGGTTTGGGTCCTTGAAAGATACAGTGTAACACTAGATATAGTCAAAATGCATTGCTACTCTGGGCTGGAAAGAGGCTCAGTAGCCAAGAGCGCTTGTTGCTCTTACAGAGGACTCCGGTTGTGTTCCTAGCACCAATGTAACAACTCAGAACCTAGTCCAACTCAAGTTCTGAGGATCTGATGCCCTCCTGTGGCCTCTGTGGGCACTGCATCTGTATGGCACACATACATACAAGCAAAATACCAATATGCAGAAAATAAAAATAAATAGTTTTTAATATAGTTCTACTCTTAGGCATTTAGCTCATGCAGCTAGAGGTGATTTGACTAATGGGCAGTTTAGGAGACTGAGATGCCAGAGATTCATGACATGACATGGAAAAGGAAAGCCAATGATTCAGAGAGAAATAAATATTGTATTGAATTTTATCATGTGCATGTGCAAACCCATCCCCCAGCTGTGTTCCATGATGAGACACAGAAAGTACACCCTTCCCTAACATGTTGAGAAAGACACTGAAACATCTCTGTAGACTCTGCCCCTGTGGGCCAGGTGTGACATCAGACAATGGCACCATTTAGCTGGCTTCACTGATTTACATGAAGATGGCAGGATCCTAGAATAGAAGAAGCCTAGCTGCACTTAACCAACAAAGTCTGTAGCTGTAGTTTTCTTTCCAGCCTGGTCCCACAGCCCCCAAATGAACACTCGGAGACAGTATATTTATAAACCGCTGGCCAGTATCTAGGGCTTCTTATTGGCTAGCTCTGTCTTAATTATTAACCCATAGCTACTAGTCTATGTATTTCTACATGGTCTTGGCTTACTGGAAAATGCCTTCGTGGTCTACATGGCGACTGTCTCTGGAGGGCTCTCCTGCCTACCTTTCCCAGAGTTTTCTTCATCTCCTAGTCCCACCTATCTTCCTACCACGTTGACCAGATAGCATTTTATTCATCAACCAATTAGAGAAACATATATACAGAAGGACATCCATCCCTCATCAAAAGTCTTTTATCTTTACAAGTAGCAGACTACCTGGGTCCAGAGATGTCTTCAGAACATAATACATGGGCAGCCTAAATAGAGAATTATTTCTGTTTTTAACACATAAAGCAAAACTCTGACTTTAGTTGCCACAGGAGAGGGCACAACCTTTTACTCATTTTCAGACCTAAATCAACCCACAGATCTGGAGTCACTTGGTTGCCCTTGTAGGAAAGACCTTGTACTGTAGCCACAATACACAAACAAAAAGTCATACCTCTTTGCAGAAGGAGGTATGCTTAGGGACTGTGCATTACCAAATTTCAAATGAAACCATAAAGTTGGAGCCCTAATCCAATCCAACTGAGGTCCTTCCTTATAAGAGAAAAACATACTATAAGATACATGATGAACACCATGATTGTCTAATGACACAATGAAAACGTGGCCAGCTCTAAGCCAGGAAAAACAACCCAGCCCTGCTGACACTTTGGTTTGGGGCTGCTTTCCTGGATACTCTGAGAAAATAAACTTCTGTTTTTTGCGGCACCCTATCTTGTTGTGACAGCTGTGGTATACATACACTGGTACAGAAAGCAGCCACCCACCTGGCATATAGTATATAAAGAAATCATATAATAGGAAAAAAACATTTTGAAATTAGGTAAAGGACCTGAATAAATGTTTTTCCATAGAAAACATATAAATGCCAACAGCTGTAGACAGATTTTCTGTCCCTCCTAGTCACACAGTCATTTAGGACCAAATAAACACACAGAGGCTTATATTACTTATAAATTATTTGGCTAATGGCTGAGGGTTCTTATTGGCTAGCTCGCTCGCTCTCTGTCTTAATTAATAACCCATTTCTATTCATCTATGTATCTCCATATAGTCTTGGCTTACCAGAGAATACCTGGATCTGTTGCTCCTTTGGCGGCTACATGGCATCTCTCTGGTGGCTCCTCCCTGCCTTCCTCCTCCCCAGAATTCTCCTCTTCTGGTAGCGCCACCTATACTTCCTGACTAGCTACTGACCAATCGATGTTTTATTCATCAACTAAGAAAAGAAACATACATACAGAAGGACATGCCCCATCAAACAGCTATATAAGAAAGTTTACATTAATCATCAGGGACTTGCATGTTAAAATCACAATAGATATCACTTCGTACCTGTTATGATGGTTTGGGGAACTAGTAAAATGATGTTATTGAGGATATGGTGTAACGGGGAACCCTGCAAACTGTTGAAAGGAATGTAAATTGTCACATCCAATCAAAACAGTTTATGGCACAATTTCAGATAGCACTGTACAAATCGGTACAGGGTATGGAAAACAGTATGGAAAAAAATTCCCTGCAAACTGAAAATAGAACCTCCCATGGGCCAGCAATACTACTCTGTGTGTGTGTGTGTGTGTGTGTGTGTGTGTGTGTGTGTGTGTGTGTGTGTGTGTTTGTACAATCTACAGTCTACAAGCAGCTTGTCTTTTTCTGGAAAATTAACTTATGTCATATCGATTGTGATTTACTCCACTAAGACATTTTACTGTAGCATCTTGGCTATTGAGAATAATGTTACAGCAGCACAGGAGAGCAAATGATATCTATGAAGACATGACTTTACCCAGACTGGAGAGGTGTTCACTAGTAAATTGCTTGTTGAGCAAACATGAAGACCAGCGGTTTGAATCCCCAGAACCCAAACAAATCTAGACAGTGTAGTGCATCTGTAATTCCTGAGCTCTCATAGCAGGATGGGAGGCAGAGACAGGAGAATCCCTAGACGCTCTTTGGCCAACTAGTCTAGCAGGTTCAGCACAGCAGTTAGCAAGAGACCATGTCCCAAACAAGGCGGAAGTGTGTCCACCCATACCCACGTGTCCACAACCAAAGCAGGGTAAGGCTTCGCAGACACTGCTTCACACTTGTTCAATCTGTGTCTTCATAATGAAGGGAATAATATTTTTAATGTTAGTTGGTGTCTCCCAGGGTTGATAATAACTACCCTAATAAGGGAAGTGATGCCTCATTAGAGACATGTTCTCTTATGCTCACTGAGCTTGTGAAAATGTTATAGCTATGATTATAGAAAACTGAAAGGCACAGAGGGTTTGGGCCTTTGCTCCCCCGGTTGTTGGGAAAGCCTGTCTACCAAGGGGCCTAAGCATTCTTCCAGCTTCTTCCTGGATGTGTTGAGAATGTGGAGCCTCAGCACTTTCAAAGCAGGGCCATTTCTCAGAGCTGCCTTTGTCAAAAAACAACCCAATAACCAAATAGCATCTCCTCCACAAAAGCCAATTTGCTTACCACATACCACAGAAATGAGAAATACCCAAATTCAGTATTCCTCGACTATGACACAAACCTGCTGTACATGTAGTTTCCACCAGAACCCTTCACCTCAGACACAGTGGGAACCAGCACGGCTAATGTCACACAACTCGGACATGTCCCTGGGTCTCTGTGTCATGCTTCCCACCAGCGTCAGTACAGCGGTACGTGGCCGCAGGTCCTTCCTGAGCCCTGACACACTACCCGCCTTCTGAAGACACCACTGATGCTCTGGCATGCTCTCTTTCTGCCTGTGCTTTATCCCCATGGCAGAGTCTTGGGAAAGGCGTGGCTCAAGGAGCATAACCAGCCCTTGCGGAGGCAGCGGAAGGATGCAGATGTTGGAGGAAAACCACCTTGTTGTCAGAATTCTTGCCATGGCTGACTGACTTAGTTCCCATCTGCCTTTCCCAGCAGACTACACTCTCCTGGAAGCCTTATGGTTTCCCACTGTGCCTCAGCGGGCAGAACAGTGTCTATCAATAATGAGGCTTAATGAACACCTTCTGAACTAATGAATGGATGTCTAGGCTCTGAGGCACAGTGAGGGTGAGCTTACTGGTGCTAGGAGAAAGTTAGTTGCTCTGGCTTGTAGAACGGTCAGTTTGCTAGTCTACACTGTTCTTGGGACAGGAAAGAGATGACCCATTGGTTAAGATCACTGGCTGCTCGTCCCGAGGTCCCCCACATAGCAACCAACAACCGTCTATAACTTCAGTTCTAGGGGATCCAGCATCGTCATCTGGCTTATGTGGGCACCAGGCATGCATGTGGTACACAGCCATACGAGCAGGAAAAACTCCCCACGCCTAATATGGAAATAAAATTTTAAAAGATATTCTTAGCTTTATTGAAGATGTAGTGTCTTTCCAGCACTTTTCCCCCAAAGTACTTTCTCCAAAGCCCTTGAAAGAGAATTCCAGAAAAGAAAGTTTGCTAACCTCAATCATTACAGCAAAGTCTGTATTTTGGTAGAAAGAAATAAAGCAAGGAAGTCTGTGCTGGCTGTTTAACCTGTTTCCTTGTTTGGCTTTTCTCGCTGGGCTATGTCAGTGTGCTGATACTTGTCCCATCTATAATGAAACTTAGATGCAGGAAGATTAAACAACTTGGTTTAGAGTACATAACTACTAAATGCACAGCTTGGTTCTTCTATTTTCAAAACTTCCCTGTTTCCTCCAGCATTCTATAGAATTGGATACACTATCCCATCACTTGGAAGGCAGAGGCAGGTGGTTCTCTGAATCCAAGGCTAGCCTGGTCTACAGAATGAGTTCCGGGGTAGCCAGTGCTACACGGGAGAAACCCTGTCTCGGAGCAGCCAAAAAAGAAGAAAACCAGAACAGTGTACAGTAATCTTGTGTAGAGCGGGTGGATTTTGCGTGGCTACACTTGGGACTGTTATTCAGGTTCAGTGTAAACTGCTCTAAGCATTTCTAGGTGCTCTAGGTTATTTAAGTGGGATTCAGATGAGCCTCCAAGGATGAGTGCCAGAGCAGTGGGGAGCTGGCCCATCAGGGCAGCTGGTAGCTCCAGAGCAACGGCAGAGCTCTGTCTGTGGCTACTGCTCTCACTGCCTGTGACTTCCCCGGGTCTGAGCAATGAACTACGGAACACGTGTGCAGAAAGGGTCGTCGCTGCCTGGTCAGGAGGGGGCTCGCTCATACAAGTCTTTCTAAATCAAACCTGAGTCCAGCCAATGGACAAGCTTAATTCAGGTCTACAACGCGAGGAACAAAGAAGTCTGGGAAAGGGAGGCAGCGGCACGTGCAAGGAGCCAGCCTGCAGCTCTGGTCACAGGCAGCATCAGCCGGAAAGGACACTGCTACAGAGAGGATGGATTAAGTGTTAACAAACGATCTCTGCCCAGGAAGACCTGGAGAATATAGTGCGTGATAAGTTATTCAAACTCCAGGCACCAGAAGCTTTACGACTGTGATTAACTCCAAGCAAAATGTCTTCTATTCACATGATAATGAAGGCCAACAATGTATCTAAATATGTACACATCAGAAACCAAAAAAGCTATTTGGGACACAGGCTCATCACTTTCGTTTCCACTAGGCCTCTGCTTGCTGTCACTGTCATTGGCACGACATGCAGATCAGGCTGACTTCCAGCAGCCCTAAGCTGTTTTCTCTGGATCCTCTCTGGCTCTGATTTCTCCTAAGCCACACTCAACAAGGAAAGGCTTAGTAACTGAGTATTTTACAGCTTCAAAGGCAGCACATCCAACCCTGAGGGGCAAAATACTTTGCCCAAGTTTCAGAAAGAGTGGATAGGAAACCAGGCTCTCAGGTTTCCTGTCTAAGACTTCCTTCATCGCAAGGAAAGCAAGCTTGACATTGTATTCTGCATAGACACCAAGTGGTGGTGTACGTGCGTGCATGAGTGCGTGCGTGCTTACGTGCGTGCATGTGTGTGTGTGTGTGTGTGTGTGTGTGTGTTCCTATTTATATCAAATTCGATAGCAGGCAAAACTCAGATATCTCTTTAAGGAAGTGCTCTTGTGTGTAAATTATGACACAAAGCAATAGCCCTCAGAAAGGAAATGATGGCAGAGGCAGGGTGCTGTGACTGGGAAAGGGACATGGGGGCTTTGAGGTGATGACAAGTTACCAGGAAACACCATTTTGTAAAGTGTTTTTGCATAATTTTTGAAATCCGATGCGATTGACATTTTGCCTTTGATCATTTTTGGGCCAGGCCAAGAACTTCCTGTGGTTTCTTTCCTTTGACTCTAACAGTAACACTCAAAGAGGGAACTATTGTTGCCACCACCAGCAGAGATGAAATTGAGGCACACCTTCTGCGAGTCTTCCTGCACCCATGCCGCTTCAAGGCAAAAGCAGTGTGCTGGGTCTAATGGCAATATCGTTGTTCCACTAGCCACAAGAAATCTACTGGGTGGATAAACCGTGGAGCCCTACTTTCGTTACTACTTTACAACCAGAAAAGTTAAGAAAAACAGGATGCAGAATTATACATACCCACACACACACCACACACACACACACACACACACACACACACACACACACCACGTAACTAAGATTTCAACTGTTAAAAATACACACGCATGAAGACAAGAGACCAGAACATAGGATGCTGATGAGTTAAGGTGGTGAAAATACTTTTTGCTTTTCCCCTTTCTCTGTTTTTGAGATTTCTCATAAAGAAGCCATATCAAATTACAGTGGGAAAAAATACATGGTCTAAGATTAACTTCCTACTTAGCTGGAAATGTAAAAGTTGATTTCTGCTCTCTCCTCTCCTACAGCTTCGGAAACCTCCCCTGCTCAGTGAGTGACTTCATTACCAAACTGATGGCACCAGATCACTCTAGCTATGCAAATCACAAGGCCACAGCCAGCTGAGGAAAAGGCGGATAAAGAGATTACATTAAAAATTAAAGCAACTCGTAGAGACATAGAGATAATGTGCTTACAGTTATTTCTACATATTTAATATTCATGCAATTACAAAGCCAGTCACGACAAACATTAACTCTTGAATCAGATTCCTTTGGCCCTCTGACACTGTGACCTTGAGCTGCAACAGCCAGATAGTACAGAAACCATGGCTGCCGGAGAAACGTCTCTTCAGACCATAAACGATAGATGCCTTTTCTTAGAACGCCATCGTGGTACTCCCTGGCTTTTGTTTTTTCAATGCCTTGTGTCTTCTCCCTCCAGTACCCATTGATTACTCCTGAAAGACCCAGCTTTCAGTCTTCTTCTGTGCATGTGGCTGTGTGGCTTGTTGTTGCTCCTGTGATGTGATGTGTCTCCTGTCAGGAGAAATTTACAGGCACATTAGCCTATCTGACAGGCACAATGAGCCACCAGGCTTTCCTAAAGAGAGGCTTCCACGGGCTGGAGGCCGTTCTGTCCCTGCAGCTCCCCCTCGTTCTCAAGCCCTGGTCGACACCACAATAGCTCAAGTAGAGACCCCAGCCTCTTTGGCAGTGGGTATTGCCCTGAATCCTGGCTTTAATTCTCTCCAGTGCACAGTGTGAAAGCAGTTCTGCAGTGATTAATTCATATTTCCACGGCAATCTGATGGCTGCAGTCTGGAGATAAATGTCTTTCCTTACAAGCCGTGGAGAGGCCAAGGAAAGGATAGCTAAGAAAAGCGACTCCTGGACACCAAGGAGGAGAGGGAGCATTCAAGAGACATACAAACAAAAACGCGAGACAATTAACTTTTATAGAGTGCTTAGAGAGAAAATTCTAGAGCAATTTGCCTTCCTCGGTGTTTCTAGGAAAAAAAAAGTCAACAAGAAATTTATTGAAAATTCATAAAGTGAGACAGCTAAAAAGGTATATTATTTTCTTAGAAGATTCCAACTAAATGAAAATATTTCCCTCAAGGTTGTTGGGAATCAAAAGCCTATGCATTTTCAGTTTCTTGAATATCATTTCTGCGCCTTGGGGAGTTTGTCAAGACGAAGCAGTTCTGGTTTCTGCTGCCTTCGTGTGGTGACTCATGCTAAGGCCTCTGTGCCTTCTAAGCAGCCGTCGAGGGGCGCCTCTATTTTAAGAGTGTGCCCTTTGTCCTCCTCGTGTTTGGGTCCTCAGCATGCAGCTATGTAACACGCAGAAGCTGCTGACAACAGTCCAGAGTCGCATGTATCTCCTGTGATTCTCCTGTTTACCAAGGCAATCTATAATATTGGCACGAGCTGAACAGGAAGGTGAATGAAGGTGCACAATCTGCAAACCGGGAATGGGTGGTTTTCCTTTAAGATAATTACCTGGGAGCATCCTCGTTTTTCTCCTTGTCTCTCTGTCTCAGCCCATGATCCTCAGATGTTCCAGGTGAGGCAACTCCAGCTGTGTTCTCACCCAGGGCCACTGTCCCTTTCATCTGAGTTTCAAATGAGAACTCTCCCTTGTTTCTAGCAGCCTGCCAGTCTTCAGAGAGGCTGCCTCATGCTGGCTCTTGTGATCTGTAGCCTAGTCTTCCCTAGTCTGCTTGTCCACAACCACAGGACATCTCTTGGCCTTTTCCAGGCTGGGAAGAACGAGGATCCAGACCAGGGTGGCTGGTCCTTCCACCCGCTCCGTGGCAGAGGCATCAGGTCCCCCAGTCCAGCTAGCCATGAGGGAGACACAGACACCTGAAGACAGAGAATCATTTACCCTGACACACTGGAGACCAGAGTACCAGCCACTAGATCTTGATATATGGCCACTCTACATTGAAAGGTATTTAGAAAAAGAATCCATTTATCTAGGGAAGTCTGAGTGTCAGTCTTGCTGACACAGAAGTTCAGTTTAGACGACAACTCAGGGTGTCATAGGTTCATTTTTGCGTTGTTTTGTTTAAGTCACAGGATTTTAAAACAATAACCAAACATTCATTTCATAAACCACCGGGGAAGGTTTTCTAATTTTCACATTGGATTATTTGGACAAATAACTGTCAAATGCTGACCATGTGCCTGGGAGACCCTGTCGTAGGCATTTGAAATACATTATCAAATGCAGACTAAACCTTCAGTTTACAAGCTGTCACTAGATGCCAAGAGTCCCCGGGACCCTCTGACACACCACCCACCATTCCTTTAACTGCTAATTCTCTACGTTCTCCAAACCACGATTTTCGCTTTCCTCCAACATCTCCCAGCGCTAAACCTAAGACACCCCAGCATGGTGGGCCCATTTTCACTGAGATGGCAAACTCCAGGACTTAAATTTATCATCGTTATCAAAGCCTTCAGGACCTGTTTCCCCTGCCACAGAGAGTTCTGCTGAAACTCCGCGCCTAGACAGATAAACTGGCAAAAGGGACTGTCCAACAGGGGAGCCTTTGGTGGTCTGGGTGGCTCCACTCACAGCCATCTGGGGAACGCTGTGAGACGACCACAGAGGGTAAATTACTCACCTGGAAGCCTGGCTGTCAAACCAGGAGCTTTTCTCCTAAGAGCCCCTATGACATTTCATGCTTTAAATAAATCTTTTCTTCCTCTCTTTAGGCAGGAGATTGACATTTTAAGATCAATCCCCCTCGCTTTGCAGGTTTGGTTGATGAGAACGAGATAAATGGGAATTAAGCACGATTTCCATCCTTTGAATAAGAGTGTCCAGAATAGCTGTGTCTTAAGTCAGTACCAAAGAGGAGATGTTGTTTCCCCAACAGCCGTGCTCTTAGTGGGGGTTCTCCCAGTGTGTCTGGGTATCAAAATCCTGCCCTGTTTTCTCCCTAAGACCCATTCTGAATGTATACCTGTGCTTGTACATCGGTAGAAAGCGATGCGTCTCAGGCCAGGCTTTCCCCGTTACAGTCACGGATGCCTGAGGCTTCCAGGTACACTCACTCCTGCTGCTTTTGTCAACCCCTCTCCCTCGGCAGACAAACTGAGCTCTTGACTGGAAAGCATGGTTTTTGCATGTGTGACTCTGCAAAGAAATCTATATAAAACTCTAGATATCTAGGTGTAAATAATAGGTATGCAAACCAAACATATATAACAAACCATAAACAACTGTATTTCAGACCTGTTCTTTGCTACATTTACTGAAGACATAAGCAAATTTTTATACCAATGAGATAAATGTGCTTATTTTCTTCTACATAAAAGTTTAATTTTGGCTGAATATTTAATAATGCAGGACACAGAGCACCTTCAATATTTTCAACATTATTTGAACATTATTTGGATCTACAATTCTCAGTACTGAGAACGCTACTTATCATAAATACATAGCACAAAATCACAGACATGTGTTTAGGGCCATTCCAGAAAGTAATAGAAATTCTATCTTAATCCCACAACAGAATTCATTAATAATTTTGTGTGTGTGTGTGTGTGTGAGAGAGAGAGAGAGAGAGAGAGAGAGAGAGAGAGAGAGAGAGAGAGAGAGAGAGAGAGAGAGAGAGAGAGAGAGAGAGAGAGAGAGAGAGACTCGGATCAGTTACCTTAAAAGCAGTTCTTGCAATCAAACACTCTCACACAGCACAATCCATAAGTACACTAGTCTTACACACGCTGAGAAATGATGGTAGGGGAATAGCGAAGTCTTTGTTTTCCATTATGTTTCTATAGGAGCGAAGTGTTTTTGCGTCCACAGTAAAAAGCTCTGCAAATTCATGACATACCGTAGTCTCGAATCTGAGATGCAATGTCTCAGCCAACGCTGTGAGGCATGGCGGCATGTCTGCAGGAAGTACATGCGGTGTGCTCAGGTCCAAGGCTGCAGCGGAGTCGTGCCATGCAAGACAGGACGAAGGCTGCCACAAGACCTCAGGTGCATTATGCACGCCACACTGAGTAACATTTTGGTTGCTGCACGCTCAGAAACCTTTCACCATTGTCGGAACTTACACAGCCCCCACATTCAGTTACACAACCCACAGTTTAAGAAGTTGGATTGATTAGAAGCTAGTGCTGAGCTTTTTCCTCCCCTGGTTCATATTAGTCAGGGGTTCCTCCCTCGTGTTTAGGACTCTTCCCGTTTACTGTGACAAACTGCCCTTGGCGAAAGCAACTTAAGGAAGGCGGGTTTCGCTTTGGGATCATCATTTGAGGGGTTATAGTCCATTATGGCAAAGAAGGAAAGATATAGCAGCCACTCAGGTAACCAGTCACCTAACATACTAACATACACAGGCAGGATATTCAGTTTGCATTCTATTTTCCCAATTCGTTCAGTCCTGGGCCCCAGCCCAAGAAGGCAGTAGCCACCACACACACACACACACACACACACACACACACACACACACACACACACACACACACACGCACGCATGCACAGAGAGAGAGAGAGAGAGAGAGAGAGAGAGAGAGAGAGAGAGAGAGAAAGGCAGACAGGCAGACAGGCAGACACAGAGAGAGGGAGAGAAGGTCAGGCCCTCATTTAGTCGCCTGTGAAAAGACCCCCACAAATGCATCCAAAGGTGTGCCTCACTGGTACCCTAGGGCTTTCTTAATCTAATCAAAGTAACAATAGAAATCAGCTATGCCTTGACTCATGCTATGTGTAATGGATCTATTAGTTGTCAGCTGGTCTCTCTAAAAATCAGACTTCTTCAGGGTTTCAGCTCACTGTTAATCATCTTAAAAGTGTAACAGCTCTTATGTCACGGACCCAGCCAGCAGGCATTTCCTATAGTGTACTGATAGGAGACACAGTGTTTAAGTGCTGGACGACAAAGACTTTAGGACACTTGCTGTGGCGAGAGGCACTAGCTGGGGCCAGGCAGGACCCTTCGGGGATGTCTTCTCTCTGACTGGTATGTGACCTGAGCCAGGCCATCTGTCACTGAGACTCCGGCTCTGTCACTTCAGGAAGGACTGTTTCTTCAGTCGCTAACGTGCTCTGGCTACAGCAGTGGAAACCCAGCAGCCCCACAAAGGCAAATGCTCTCTCAAGGCTCCTAAGGCGCTAAGAATCATGCCTTTAAAAGACCCATAGATATGTTTTAAGGAAGCACATATGTACAGCAGTTACTCTAGTGTATATTTAAATATATTCCCCTGGCCCAGACTTGTCCTTCTTCTAGGACACTATGTGGTATTGGGAGTAATGATGGTGGGTCATTTAGAATTCCAAGCACCCATGATCTAATCTCAACAGGACAGTAACGCACGAGGTTACAGAAGTAATCTGTGAGTCCAGATAATACTGGACCTACCTTGTGATGGCAATCGGCACAACCCAATTCTGTGCCATCTTGGTATCTTTAGGTGTTTTCCAGGCATGTTCATCTCACTGTTATCACTGTTGACTTGATTGTACTAGTAAAACGATTGCCTTCTGTTTGCACAATACTGCATTTTTCCTTATTTGCGAGCCAGTAGATAGTCTTTTCAACATCATAAGAGAATTATGGTTTTTCCCTCCTGTCTTCTCACTGACCAAACGTGTTTTGTAAAAAACGTTGTCTAAAGCCGGGCTGTGGTGGCACACGCCTTTAATCCCAGCACTCGGGAGGCAGAGGCAGGCAGATCTGCTCTGGCCAGGCCAACTATTTGGAAATCAACGTGAGTCTCCAATTTCTAATATAAAGGGGGGGGGGCGCAGAAAAGAAAACTTTGCATTGCTTTAAGATCTCATCTGTGTGCATTTCTATTTAGTACATTTCAATTTCTTGTATCAAAAAGCAAGCCACCATATGCCGTCAGCCTGAGAGAGGACAGATTCTAGATTCACCCTCTCAAAGTGAACCCCACGGATATATCGCACATTTAAAAAGCCAAGTAGTGGGGTATGAGTTACAGTGAGGCATTTCTCTGACTTCCTAGTAACCTTTCATGGCTTTCTCTTCCTTCTTTCCTCCGTCTCACTATAAGCATCAGAGCTGATGACTGACTTCCATTGCTGCCTCTTACACAAGCTGCTCGGGCTTGCCAATCAGCCGTAGATTCTGGGCACCATCTCCCGGCCCCTGCCCTCATTCGTACATTTTTCTGGTGGAGCTTGGGGAGAGAAATGATGTAAAAGGTGAATGTGAATGAAATTGGGTTGAGTTTTTGACAGTTTCAGCCACTTAGGCCCCAAAGTGCACGGACCAGGAAAGCTGCATCCTGGGACAGGTTCCCTACCGTGGGTGGTGGAGGGTCAGCTTAGTACCCTGGGGAATGGAGACCGGGAAAACAAGGACCAAACCGAAATGGAAACAGACAGAACTATCAGAGCAAAGGCTTTCTGCAAGCAGGAATTCCACCCCTACTCTGGGCGCTGTTGACATTTCAGGGTAATTCACTTTGGTGAAACAAGTTTCCCAGTAATGGTCCAGATTAACTCTTTAACCGCTGTCTCCCAGCCTTCTCATGGCGCGACACACCCGCCTCATTGAAACTTATGAAGCCAGTTTAGTGGCTCGGGTCACTGTTTAGATAAATACTTGTGTATGTGCACAGACACCATGCTGAAACAGGGAAGAATGGAACAGTGAATCAGAATGATGAACATGTTTGAGGACATGGTGTAAGGATTCAGGCACTATGCTGGCCTGCCCCCGCCACCTGGCAGAATGCACTCAGGCAGTGCCCTGGTCAGCCCAGGTACAAAGGACCCCTTTAACAGACAGACTCACGCCCACTTACACTGTCTCCCTACTGATCCCCTGGGGCAGACAGGGCTTTGCCTGCCCTCCTCTTCTCTTCTGTCCTCTCTGTCTCTTTACCTCCTTCCTCTTTCCTTCCCCTCCCTCCCTCCTCTTTCCAATAAAACGTCTCTCTTAAGCTCTCCCCTTCTAATAAAACTCTGTTAAGCTCTGTCTGCCTAGTGTGTTTGTCCCCCGCCTAGGTCACCATCGCCTGCCATGGAATCGGCCAAGGTTCCCCTGTAGGGAAAAGGGACCAGTCAAAGAAACACACCCTGAGCAGAGCCAAAGAAACACACTTTGGCCCTGCAACCACAACCAAAGAAATGTACCCTGACCCTAAAACCAGTGCCAAAGGAACACACTTTGTCCCTGGAATCAGAGCCAGTGAAAGAAATGTACCCTGGCCCTGAAATTGGAGCCAAAAGGCTAAAAAGGACCAGAGAAAGAAACACACTTTGGCCCTGAAACCAGAGCCAAATCTGGCCCTAATCCTGTGTAAAAAAGTAACCAATCCCGGAGCAGAGCTCTAGCCAATCTGAGCTCAGCACTGAAATTGGACCAATCCCTACTCTGGAAAAACTTCCCCAATCCCTATATAAACCCTGTGTATGTTCAGCTTGGCTGGTCCAGCTGTCTTCCAATAAACCCCTTTGGATGAGCTTCGGGTGAAGATCTTCTTTTGCGGCGGCGACAGAGCAAAGGCGACCCTGGGCAGAGCAGAGCAGAGCAAGCAGAGGCGACCCTGGGCAGAGCAGAGCAGAGCAGAGCAGAGCGAGCAGCGCTGTAACACTTGCCCGGGAAACCTTCCTTGGCAGAGCGGAGTTGTTACACTCTGCTCCTGGCTCCCTGCTCCCCGCTCTCCGGGAGCAGAGCTGAACTGTAGCAACTTCGCCCGAGAAACCTCCTGCGGAGCAAAACTGCTACACTAGGCGAACATCCCCAGCTGGAAGACCCTGTCCTGCTGGAGCGGAGCTGATACACCGGAGAAGCCTTTCTGATACACCGGAGAAGCCTTTCTCTGAGGCAAGGCTGTAAGCTGCCAAGCTTACTGCAACCTGTGGTGGTCCTTGGCTCCCGAGCTCCAGGATACCTTTTCACCTGAGCTGTGTAACACTCAGTATCCTTGGCTCCCGAGCTCCAGGATACCTTTCCACCTGAGCTGTGTAACACTGAGTATTCTGTGACTCCCGAGTGCCAGAATACCTGACCCACTCCTGTTCCATCCTGTCCTGACCCATCCCGACGAAACGCTTACATCCCCTCTAACTCTATCATAGCACATAGTGCTAAGCACTTTTTTACCCAGGCGCCCACACTCATTTAACAGGATGATTTCACACACAAACCAACATACGCTCCGTTTTACAGATGAGATGAGAAAACCGAGACATGAAGATACCAAGAGACTCATGGAGGTCGAGTGTAAGACGGTGTCTGAGCAGACATGGCCCCTTGGCTCTGCACTCGGCTCTCCAGAACAGATGACAGCACCCCGACAAGTGGATGCTGTTTGGGGGGACTCGGGGCAAACATCGCTAACGCTGAGTGTTGCTGCAAAACTTCTAGGTTATGTGGCATCCTCCCATGAATCTTAGACTGTGCTGAGCCTTATAATAGAATAGCTACTAGCCATGTGTTGATATTGCAACTACATCAAATTAATACCGTCACTGATGTTCCCATGGGAAAGGGAACATGGCATTAAAGATTCCGTAAGGCTGATTAACTGATTAAAACTTGAGTGACTGTAGAGTTATAATGATACAGGTGCAGGCCCAATTACCTTGGCTTACGTTAGCCCCTTAAACAGACACTGCCCACCTCTGTGTTTGACTAAACATCTTTCCCATGATTAGCTGATCCTCTCGGAATGTATAAACAGATCCCTAATTTCTACCCACCCAAAAGTTAGGAATGTCATCAGATGGTATCTGAGGCCCAAAGTAGAACCTCCCTCCTTACCTGTAACTACCTGATGTTTCCAATAACACATTTCTTAATGTCTTGCAACTTTCTTTGTTTTGTTACTATATAAAAAAATTAATGAGACAGTTATCACATTGTAACATGGTATTTGGACAAACCAAAATCGGTATTTCTAGGTCATGGTCACTCCATTTTCGCTCCAGCATACACAAACTTTATTATTATTATTATTATTATTATTATTATTATTTATTTAGAGATGATATCTATGTTTGGGGCATCAAAACTATAACCTCCAAGCTGTACTAGCAATATTCCAGTTGTTCATTCTATACTACAAGCGAATGATCGGCAAGCCTCATCGCAATAGGACCTGACTGGGACTTCCAAGGAAGAGCATTCACTGAGAGCCTGCTCTGACCAAGGAGCGGTCAGCAGTCATCACCAAGGAGCAGCAAGGCAGACATGACCTGCTCTGTAGCTCCCAGATGCTGCCAAGAGCTGGAGAGCCTCCAGAGAGGTCTCTTTGGTGAGGCAGAGGCAGGGAGCAAGGGACTCGGAAGGCAGAGAAGACAGACATCAAAGTTGACTTTGGGGCCAGATCCAAGCAAAGCTTTCTCAGGATGAAGAAAACTAAACTAGGGTCTTTATTGTGAGAAGACAGAAACAAACACAAGAGGGAAAATGTCCACGACAAAGGAGTAGGCTGTGTGTGAAGACTCTGGAGCATCAGAGAACATACCAAGCTTGAGAAAAAAAAAAAAAAAAAAAAAAGAACAGTAAAATTGCTTCCTCTGCCCTGTGTCTCTTAAGATTTGAGGTAAAATTTCTTTTTCTTTTTTCTTTTTTAACATTTTTTTCCTGAGCTCTAGGGAAGAAAATGGCAAGGAGTCACTTCAGGGGAGCCCCAGAAGCCAGACACAGCTAATAACTTCCACTCCCCATGTCCCTCATGCTCCCATACAAAGAATGTACGCAGACAGCAGCCTTGGACTGATGGCAGCCGAGCAGCTACCCCGAATAAGAGGCGGGTGCGGGCCCCGGCTGGGTAGTGTGTCAGCATCGCGTTGCTCAACCCCAGAGCAAGCCTAGACCTTTCCTCACATTCGTATTCACACAACTGGGATCTGCTAGACGCGTCAGAAGTGATGGGTTTGTCCCTCGGCCTGATTGCCTAGTTCTAAAGAGCCCCAACGTTGTCACTGCGACACAACAAAAATATAAAAGGCTCTGTTTTAGAAAGAAAAGAAAAGTTCTCCAGTGATTGCTACCCCCGCCCCTGGTTAGCATTACCTAATGTGGCCAGCCAGAAGGAGAATTCAAACAAACTGAAGCCTTGGTTACGGAAGCCAAATGAAAGAAATGATAGGAGTCTAGTGCTTCGTCGCGTCGGAGACATCGAGAGCACCAGTGATGTGTCACCCCACAGAGAGCACGTGACTCTGGGCAATCCCTCCCTGTTACTGAGAAGCTGAAGTATTCACCAACCTCTGGGAGATTTTTCTTGGGGGCCTCAGAACTTTCCAGAAAATTACTCAAGTAGGCTCATGCATGCTTGCTGTCTTCTGCAACAGTGATCAAGTCAACAGAAACATCTGTGGCCCACAGCAAGCGACTCCAAGCAGACTTTTCGTCAAGAAGGTGATCTCCCCCTTGAAGAACCACCTTAAGGTATCAAAAGAGATTTCGTTTCCGAGCGCAGGTTAAGACTTCTGCGGCTCCTATCTTTGGATAAAACGCTCCCTTCGCATCAGGCAGCGATTAAATATGCAGGGCATGAAATAAGCAACACGCCTGGCTTCAAAGCCATCTTGCAGATTGTACTCCCTCCAAGCCACACCATATGCCTTTAAATCTAGAGGGCTGCCTGTGTGTCCAAGCAGCTCCTTCTGCCCTGCAAGAGCCTCCCAATGAGGGACAGGGCAGCTTGTCGATAAATGCCCGGTAGTAGGCATGTATGTCCATTGAGACCCAGCTAAACCACCGTTAACCACGTCTTTTGGGATGATTATTCTGTCCTATCAGACAAAAGCATTCAAACTGGCAGCTCAAGCCAACATTACTCTGGAGCAGCTCACTGTAACATCTGTGGTAGTCTTTGTCTAGGAAGCATTGCCACCATTTCCTTGACTCTTTCAAACAAAACAAAACAAAAAGACAAACAAAAAGCACAACCCTCCCCTACTCCACACCCTGACTGGCCTACCCCTGTCCCTCACACCTGGACCCCTGAGGGCACAGGTCAGTCACGAGCATGTGACACAGACAGGTCAATCTGAATCTTCTTGAGACTGCTACGCAGAAACAAGAGGAATTCTTCCACCCATGGGGTTGACTAAGCTAGAAGAATTTAGGCCAGGGATGTGCTAGTGTCCTTCCTGACATCAGATAGGGAGACTCAGTGGAAAATAAAATCATGCATGGAAGAGAAAAACAGGGAAAAATGCAAAACAGCCCCAAGGGCACAGTCGGATGTGGTGATGTGTTGTTTATGGTCTGATAAAGCTTGCCTGGAAATCAGAATGCAAAGTTAGCCACAGCCACAGAGGCCAGGCAGTGGTGGCACATTCCTTCAATGCTGAGACTCAGGGACAGAGGCAGATGGATCTCTGTGAGTTCAAGGCCACCCAGGGCTACATGAAAGTGAATCAGTCTAAAAAAGAAACAGAGCTCACACCTTTAATCCCAGCACTAGAGGCCTATGTAAGATAGGAGCAGGGTTTCAGAGCCGCCATTCAGTCTTAGGCAATGAGTCTCCATCATGTTGAGGACAGGATCTCCCCAGCCTTGGGAAAGGTAAGAGCTCTCTGGCGGCTTGACTGTTTTGCTTTTCCGACTTTTCGGCTTTAACCCCAATATCTGTCTCTGAGATTTTACTATCTGTGCTGCGGCTGGAAACCAGTCCCGTTCACATCTCAGGTAACCTGACAAGCGTCAGATGAGTTCAACAGCATCTGGCCACACAGGACGGCGTTCAAGAAATGTTACCAACCGCCCCGCGCCCCCGCGCTTTTCCTCCTCCTCTGATGCTAGCAACCTCCAGCTAACGTCAGTCACGTGATTGCTCGTCTCTCAGGAAAGGCGGTGAGATGGACAGGGCATGGATGGACCTGCCATCCTACCTCAAAGCAGAGCTCCCGCGGGGCTCTGAGAGGCCACTGTGGCCAGAAATATCTCCCCGCCCCCACTGCTCTCTCCCACTCACCCGTCCGTCCCACCATAACCAAGGGAGTATTTTTAAAACTGACACTTCATTTCCTGGAAGAGGAAGGAAAAGAAATTAGTTAGACCCTGAAGTGGAACCCACGGCAGGAAGTAGGTGGCATAATCGCTTGACAGGCGTGTGGTTTTCTAAGGGCGGGAAGCGCCAATCTGTGCTTATCTGGCTGTTAGCCAGTGGCACCATCCTAGGGAACAGGCAATCTAGAGTGTTAAAAATACAAAATCTATCCACCTGACAGTCTTTAACCTCATGAAAACAAGAGAGCGCGGTGGCAATTAGTGCTAAATATTAATTGTGATTTAAATTTCAATTACTATAGGGCAAGTAAAACCACTATCAACGAATGGTGTCTGAAAAAAAAATACATCTCGTCACCTCTCTACTTTGGGGCAGATAAACCATTTGCTTGCACAATAAATGCTGCTGGTTGGTGATCAGATTGGGTTGTTTTTGTCATACAATCTGTGCGCTAACAAAAATCTTAAAGGTAATTCCTCAGACCTTATGTTTGTGGTATTTTCAGACTCAATAAGCAATGCCATAAAACTGTACAATTTAGAGCTGAAATGGATCTTGCAGACAGAAGAAACTAAGGCTCAGAGAGGATTAATGAGCCAGTAAATGGCGAGGCTGGGACCTCACGTCAGGTGTCCTCGACTTCCTCTCTTCTGTACTCTATCTCATAAGCAATAACACAGAACATTTAGTGGTCGAGAGGAAAAGATTCCCCAAGTCATCTCACCTTAACGAGTCCATTTACAGGCAGGAACTGAGCCAAAAGGCAGAAAGGAACCAAGCTACAGATACTGACCCCCAAGAAGGTGCTCTCACCACCTTGTCACGGGTAAGCATCTTCGTCAACAGGCACAAAATATCCCGCCATGTAAATTTTGTCAGAGTGCCAACTGACTTACAAGTGCCCCATCATTGGCAGGAAAACCCTAGGGACATGCCTGTTAAGTTGGAAAGTTTTGAAGGGGTCTTGGGGTCTCTTAGTCTAGCAAGTTCACTGTCAAAAATAAACAGCTGAGCTGAAAACTAGAACCTCCCACGTATGTTTTTTGGTGTCTTATCTTACTTCCGTCCCCCCTTCCCACTAGATACAGAGGCTGCAGCTATTTCCGAAAGTAAAACTTGCCTGGCTCCTCCAGCAAGAATGTCCTTGGTTTCTTTATTTATTTCTTGAGGGGAGAGGGAGAACTGGGATTGGAATGTAAAAAATTTAATGAATTAAAAAAAAAAAAGAACATTCTTAAATAGCCCAAGGTTATCACGTTCCCGTTCTGGTGCTGTGGGGCTAAACACTGGTTGTCTGTCTGTCTGTCTGCGCTGCTGCTGTAGTTGCAGTGCTCGGAGCTTCCCACTTTCCCAAAGGGCTTTGTGTGGAGATCCCTGAAGGCGAGTCTCAGAGCCCCAGCACCTCACCGCCGCTCCCCACCCCGCCCCCGCCTCTGAAAAAGGAGAGGAGTTAAAGTCGTTCTGAGGCAGAGGGGGGAGGTGAGAAGCAGCCCCGAGAGTTGCCTGTCCGCCTACAGGAGAACATTAACATTGTTAATCTGCTGAAGGCTTGGCTTGCCTTCCCAGGGAAGCGGCTGGTAGAGGCAGAAAACGTTTCAGTCCTTTCCTAGCCACGGGGGAGGGCACACTGGTCACTGTGTTCTTTTGTTTTCCCTTGCCCTATCTCCCAGCCTCGTGGGTCGCTATTGCTAACCACAAGGAAGAACCCCACGTCAAATCAGATCACAGAGGAGTTACCCACCCCACGTGCTGTCTTCCAAGTGTCCCACTAAAACCCCACCAGATGTTCCGAAAATCGTACCGTCTTTGCCCTTGAAGAATTCATGGACCTCCTAGAAGAGGCCATTTAATAACAAAACAATAAAATGCCCCCCCACACACACACACAAACAGATAACGCTGAATTTGGATGGGAGTCACCCTTGTCCTGTAGGCTGGAAATGACAGGAAAGCAGTTCTGAGGAACAAGGCAGTCTGGGGATGAAGGGAGTCTCTTGGGGACCACCACCACCACCCCCTCCCCCACACCTGACTTAAAGGGTTTTGGTTTGCTTATTTGCTTGCTTTCAGGTCCAAGGACCAAAACTCTTCCTGTGACCTTCGCCCTACATCCTCATGTTCTACCCCCTCCCCCGGGCTTTTGTATGGGAAAGCGAGATGCCCAAAGTCGCAGAGATGGAGTGAAGGTGTCCTTCCCTTCGGTTCTTGCCGCACTATTGGCCTTGGACGGGGGAGGGAGATGGGGGGGACAAGGAGTCTCTGACCAGAGCTTCCTTTGATCCTGACCTTGAGTTATTAGGCTGAGATCAAACCCGAAGCCTTAGCTCTCGGGATGCAGCTCTGAGGCTGTTTTCCTTATTTTCCTATTTCCCTAGCCTGTGTACTCTGGTCTTTTATACAAATAGTTCACGTTGGGCCGCCTTATTTGTTCTTCAGTTATGTTCTGATTTGCCTGAGTCTCAAGTAAACAAAGGAGGCTGCTGCTAACACCCTTAAACAAAGAATAATAGTCAGCCAGCCCATTAATCCCTGCTGGGGCAGGAGATGTGTCTGCCAGCTCCATTTGCTACAGTTACAGGCAAGGGCCTTTCAGAGGGATCCAAGATCCCATGAGCTCCCAAAGATTTTTTTAACCTTTCAGGGTCTGGTTCTCCTCACCTCTCAAACAGGGACAATAGGATGTCAGGAGGATAATCACACAGGTAAAGTGACAAATGCTGTTTTGTGTTGGACAGGGAGGATGGGGTACTTGCCATGGATGGGCCTGAGATGTTGGCTTTTATTTTTATCATTATTCTTAATGTTCATTTGGGTTCTCGTTCTAGCTCAGTTTGACTGGATAGATAATGCTGGAGCTCGGACAGTCCATCAGCTAATAGTAAAAGGCAACACTGGATTTGGTTGGTGACATAGGCAGACATCAGAACTTCCAGTTGTCCAGCTAGTAACAGGGGCAAAAATGTTAGCAATGCGCCTGATACTCCCTCGCTCAACCAATCAGCTATGATTTCCCATGTTCTTGCAGTTGTATTTAATGATAGCTTAGATCCATTTGAAAAGCAAATGATTGTCCCTTGAGCTGTTACTAAGGAGGTAGAGACACAAAGAAAAGAAGACCCCTCCAAAAGGTTACAATCTAAATTAAGTATCAGGAGTTTTTGTTTTCTTGAAAGAGTACACACACATATGAGTGAACATACACACACAAATATATATTTCCTGAATGAACACACACACATACATGTGTATATGCTTTCAGGGGACTTTTTACATGTTGATATTGAATCAGAGGAATAATTAGGAAACGGCGTAATGCTGACTTTAGGGCTGATAATAGAATAGAGGAGAAACTGGGCAGCCTCACTAGTCAAGACACTACGGAAAAGGCCTTCATGAGAGGTATGCAAATGTCCATTTGTACCGCAGAAGTGGTGAAAATGAGAATGCTCAGTGGTATAAACAAAACTTCCTGACAGGAAGCCGTTTTAGTCAAGGTTCTCTTACCGTGAAGACGCCATGACCACAGCAACTCTTATAAAAGAAGACGTTTCATTGGGGCTGGCTTACAGTTTTAGAGATTTAGCCCATGATCGTCATGGTGGGAGGCATGGCCTCGTGCAGACAGACATGGTGCTGGAGAGGGAGCTGAGAGCTTCTACGTGTTCATCTTCAGGCAGCAGCGAGACTGTGCATCTCTCTGTGTCTAGCTTGAGCATATATGAGACCTCAAAGCCTGCCCCACAGTGATAGGCTTCCTCCAACGAGGCCACACCTACTCCAACAAGGCCACACCTCCTAATAGCGTCAAGCATTCAAACACACAAGTCCATGGGGGCCATTCCTATACAAACGACCACACCATGTCTACAGAGACTGGCTGATTAGGATTTCAGCACTGTGTAGAGATTGGAATGTTGCAGGTCCACAGGGTAGTTGCCTTATCATGCATAAGAGCTAATGATTTTTCATTGACAGTGGGCTGGAGAGATGGCTCAGTGGTTAAGAACACTGGCTGCTCTTCCAGAGGACTGGGGTTTGATTCCCACATACAAATGGCAAGGCACAACCATGTATAACTCCAGCTCCAGGGAGTTCCACATCCTCTTCTGGCTTCTGTGGGTACCACTCATGCATTTTGGACACAGACATACACTCAGATAAAACGCCCATGCACACAGAATAGTATTTAAAAGAATACGACTGTTGAAACAAAAGGAAGGTGTCTCATGTGGTCGAGTGTGAGACCCGATTTGTGCTAGAACAGCTGTAACAGCAGTGTCAAAGACAAAGAAATAAAGAGACAAGAAAACATGAAAAGGAACTATTTATGAAAGTGAGGTCATTAAGGTAATGAAAGAAAAGGGAAAACCTTGGAAACAGAGAGATAAAATCATTTGTATTCACTGCTGGGTCTACTGATGATAGTTACCATGAGACAGTCCGAAAAGAAAAATCTATTCATTGATAGAAAGGTTAAAAAATGCCACAAGGCATTCACTGAACACACAGACAACAACTAAGATGCAGGACAAACAAGAGTCCTGTGAGACAATGCGGCCTGCAGAGGCTTGCTCTGCAAGTCTGGTGACCCGTGTGCCATCTCCAAAATGCACATGAAGGTAGGAGGAGACAACTAACTCCCCAGGCTGCCCTCTGACCTCCATGGATGCGCTGTAGTGCTTGCAGGCACACATACGAACACATACATAAGCTAAGCACTCACATAAGCATACAATCATGATGCATTTAGATTTTTCAAAATGAAATAGGGGGCATGCACTTTGCACACGGTGTGGGAGAATTTTTGGTCGTTTTTATTTTCTTGTGGCCTATGGTGGCCTCCAACTCACTCTGTAGCCAAGGGTGGTCTTGCATTCTGATCCCCCTGCCTCTACCTTCCAAGGGCTGGGTTTCCAAGCATGCACCACTATGCGCAGTCTCTAGGGACACTCTTGAGTCCCCTTTTCAACTTGGGAGGGCAGTGGATGGATCAAGTTTCTCGCATGAGCCATCAGAGGTATGCGCAGGCCCAGTTGAAGCCTCGATGACCTGTAATCTTCCTCACAAGCATACCTTGCTGTGGAAAAGAAACTGCATGACTGTTCACCGGAATAGCCCACCTTCTGAAGTCTAGCGCACACTTCCACAGGAAAACCAGAGCATCTGTCAGTCAACTTAACGAGTTCTCAGCGCATAGCTAAACAAGCAGTCTTTGCTGGGTTGGTGGCCTGAGTCAGAGACCAATGAGCTCCCTGTCTTTCTTTAGTTGGGTGTATACCAGACTAACAGGATGGATATTTTGGTTAGCATCAGGCCCTTTTATTAAAAGTAATCCTCAAAATACCATAAACCGAACACTAAAAACTGTAACTCACCGCAATGGAATACATCAGCTGCTAAAAGCAAACACTTAAGCAAATGTTTTATGGGAATCACGTGCATAAGTAGCTATGGATCATATGCATACACTCATGTGTACATACATGTGACTATGAGATCACAGACATGCAGAGATATTCCAGACAGCCACTAGATGCAGAAATATGCTTATGTAATATCACCATATACATCATCTGAGACACTTTTAAGGTAGAAAAATGCACATATCTAACTGCTTCCACACGAGGCTCTGAGCAGGGAAGACTGCAGGAATGTCACTGCGGAGAGGCCTATTTGCACTTTCCCGTCTGCACACTTCTGTATCTTCCACAAGTGAATATGCATCGCTGTAATACGAACAAGTTTAAAACTGAAAGATGCTTCATGAAAGCTGCTTTAAACGCAACTAATGGCAAAAATCAAACGGATCAAGGAAAAAATTGAAAGCTTAATCATGGGAAATCATTACCCAGTCCAAAACACTGTGACAAATAGTTTCCACATCAAAATAAATTATATCCCGCGACCAAAATAATACAACCAGAGAAACAGAGTGCCAAACAACACGTTTAAGCGCACTGGCTGCCCCGCGCTGACAGTTTAAACCACCAGCAAAGCTGTGAAGGCGGCGGCTTTTTCACTCGATTTGCTGTGACTATCAAGAATCAGATATCTAAATGAAACTTTTCTCATAAGAACTTTTGGAGCCGCACATGAATATGCATCAGAAAGACAGAAGGCCTCTCTCCCGGCTTCCGATCCACACTCGCACACATACGGCTCTGCCATGCACTTTCAACATATGTTCACTCCTGAGGAGAATTCCACTGCATGACCCACCTAAAATATCAGCGTCTAAATGTAGACATCTTCTCGTTGGGCGAGCTGCGGCAGCCACACCCTTACATGGGAGAGGAAAAAGCCAAAGCGAATTCTGTGAGAAACTGGGTGAAGTGGCGTGTGTGGACACCCTTGCCAAGGACAGGCTCTGGGGTGAGAGACACCGCTCTACTGGGACACCACAGGACCAGCCTCGGGTGTCTGCTATCCGCAGGCGTACCTGACGTCTCCTCCTGAAATATACTCAAGGAAAGTCTTTGTATTAACAGAGGGAAGGGTAAAGAGAAAGTCCCTGAGCCCACCGTGGAGAATGAATGTACAAACTATTCACAGGCAGCTAGCTGAGCAGACAAAGCTTGGCAGGCCAACACAGGTGGGTGATGGAGACTGCTAAACAGCGTGCAGACACTCCCTGCTTCGTTCCTCTTCCTCGGGTGGATGACTCGGCCTCTGTTTCAATGATATGCGTTTAGGATGTAAATACAGGTACTTCAGCATGTGTGTCTCGACCATAGTAGCTACTTCTTTTGCCAGTTTGCAATCGCTCAGATGCAAATTTTAGTGCCTTTAGGCAGGTCTGGGGGATGGGTGCTAAAGCAGATTTTCCGTATTTCTTTGCTTCTCTTTCTTCTTCCCAGGATGAAAGAAGACTATACAGACCTTTTGAGGGAAAATACTAATTTACTCTTTTTAAGAAGAACCTATGGGGCCCTGGGCAGTGTTTATCCCTGGCATACAAATGGACTTTGTGTGTTCATAACACAAAGAGGGATGCTCTCTCAGCCTGGACTCTTAGGGGAGTGCCTGGACCCTGCCCTGAGCGAAATGACAGACTCTGGATATCCCCTATGTGGAAGGGTGGGAGGCTGGGGGAGATGGTGGGGGGGGGGTGCGGGAGGAGGGAGGGAGAGGGAACTGGGATTGACATATGAAGCAAGCTATTTAAAATTAAAGTAATAAAAAGTTTTTTAAAAAAAGAAGAAGACTGTTTTTGTGAGGAAAAGTGCTCATACAGCTCTTGCTTAAAGTCACTCTTGAAGTAATAATGACGTAACGTCAGAGTGTTGCTCAGTCCCCTCATGCCTATGGACTTGAGGGTTATGCTACTATACTGAGGGATTTCGCTTTCAGGACTCTTGGTGCAGACTCCAGTAACACCTCTCCGTCTAGTCCAAACAGACATACTGTGAGATTAAGACATAAATGTAAATGTAAGATTCTCAGATCTTAGAGGTATGCAACAGATGTTACAAAATATATGTAAAAATCCAAAACCATGTTTAACTAAATACCTCTGGAAAAAAAAAGAGCCAGACAAGTGTGAATAGGTATAAATACTATGGACTCATTTGTGAAAGAAATAAGGGAATAAGAACACACACATACCTGCTTATCTACACACACACACACACACACACACGCACACATCACGAGTGAGAGAGAGAGAGAGAGAGAGAGATTACATCCTCTACAAAAATCCACATATTTTGAAGTCCCCAATCTCTAGTGTCTCAAAATGTGACCATATTTGGAGTTGGGGCTCTAACCTATAAAAAATGAGATTGTCAGGCTCTTATAACTATCTAACTGGACTATAGGCCCTTCGAGAGATTAGGTCACAGAAGAGACACCAGGGCAATGTATGTATGCATGAACAGGTAGCCCTGTGACAAGGCAGTGATGGGCAGACCACCTGCAAACCAAGATGCCTCCAAGGAAAATAGGCTACTATGTATTGATCTGAAATACCAGTCCCAGGACGTGTAAGAAAATAACTATCTGTCACTTAATGCACACAGTCTGAGGCGTTTTGTCCTGGCTATCCTGGTGGACTAAATTTAAAGGATAAAATGGAGAACAGTGAACTTGGTTGCCTCAACGGAATTAGGGAACAAGACATGGAGGGGCTCAGAGAGGGGCTTCTTTTCTCTCTCTCTCTCTCTGCACTACTCTGCAGTTCTGAAATTCAGAAGCATGCTAATGTCCTACAAATCTAAACTAAGGTTACCTGGGTGAGAAAACGGGGTGGAGGCCAGAGAAGAAAACAAATGCAGACAGATAAGCAGTGTTCTATTCCAAGTGTCTGCGTTGACTACCGTGAGGGAGCAGAACTTAGCCCAGTAGCTGACAGTGCGCGTTTGTCTGTGTGCCCCGAGTCTTAGTCGCAGGGCAGAACAAAGAATTACTGAAATAAAAAATATATTCTAAGCTTTACTAGTTTTACTTGTGCAACAGTGATATGGGCGAAGCAATATGGAGGCTATATTAAACATTATAGAATTAAGCTATATGGAGGCTATATTAAGCATAATAGAATTAAGTAATATGGAGGCTATATTAAACATTATAGAATTAAGCTATATGGAGGTTATATTAAACATTATAGAATTAAGCAATATGGAGGCTATATTAAACATTATAGAATTAAGCAAGTGAATACGTGCTGATATTGCTGAGAGCAAAGAGACAATAAGGAGACCTACAAATACAGAATTAAGAAAGACAAGAATTCAGGGGGATGACTTAGAATAGGAGGCACCAATGTGAATCCAAAATTCTAAAATATGTGTGTTTGTATGTATAAGTATATATAAACATGTATATATACACATATATACACACACACGCATACATACATATATATGTAAATGTGCATGTTTATATATGCATGAATACTCATATTTTCTAGTCTTTTGTAAATGGAGTCCTTAATTGGTCTAGATAATAAAAATCTGGAGTCAGATATAGAAGGAAATGCTGAGAGATCAGAGAGAAGGAGCAAGCCACAGCACACCTCACCTCCGAAGCATCTCAGCAGAGAAGAGAGCGGCTTCCTGCTTCTCCCTGCTTCTATCCTGTTTCCACCCTGCTACCTCACTTCCTGTCTGTCTGTACAGACCTCCAGACCTCTATGGTTAACTAGTGGCAAGCTCCATTCTCTGACCCCCAGTCAGGCTTTATTTGTGCAAGAAAGATATCATCACAGTCTTGGCCACTTAAAACACCTAGAGATACCACAAGTGGTTAATGTAAACGGCTCCTGTGGGCTCATGTCTTTGAATACTTGGTCCCTAGTTGGTGGAGCTGTTTGGGGAGGAGTAGGAGGTGTGGTCACTGTGGGTAAACTTTGAGGTTTCAAAGCCCACACCATTCCTAGTAGTGCTCTCGCTCTCTCTGTGTCTGTCTGTCTGTCTGTCTGTCTCTCCCTCCCTCCTTCTCTGTCTGTTTGTCTTCTGGTTGCTCTCTCAAGATGTAAGCTCTCAGCCACTGCTCTGGTAGCATGTCTGTCTGTCTGTCTGTTGTTACGCTCCTAGCATTGTGGTCATGGAGTTCACTACCTTCTGGAACCATCACCCCAAATTAAATGCTCTGTTTTATAAGTTGTCTTAGTCATGATATCTTATAACAGCAATGAAGAGATAACAAAGTTGCCACAGTAGCAAAAAGCACACTTAACGTGCATATTTTAGTGTCTGTTATTTCTCACTATAGAAACTAAGGCTTCCTGGAGAAATAGTTGATCACAAGACTAGAACGGAATATATGCAAGATGGGCATAACATGTCTTAATGTGCCAGAAATAAAATGTGCTAAAAAAAAAATCCAGAAGGACTTGGAGGAGCTAACGTTGACCAAATCTAGAACATCTTCAGTGTCGAAATAACTGAGTATAGCAATGAAATACGAAGGGGGCATAGAGTAAACACATAGTATATTCTCTGTGAGTTCAAGACCATTGTGATCTACAGTGCTAGTTCCAGGACAGCCAAGGCTATATAGAGAAACACTGTCTCAAAAAGCAAAAAGCAAAAAAAAAAAAAAAAAAAAAAAAAAGGATATTGGCCCTTGTTGCTACCCATTATTTCACGTCTTAGAACTGCATCCTGGAAGTGGTGAAGGATACTACCAGACTGCATACTTTCAATTTTAGAATGTCTCAGACTTAGCCTTTCTTGTCCCCACTATCCTGAGACAATTGGGAAGGTCTGGTAGAACACTGTCCGTCACCCCACAGTCTGGACACCGACCGGGTCTGCGGTGGTTCAGCTCTATGCTCAGATGCCTGGGAAAACCCATGTCACTCAGTGCCTACTTCATGGAGTATATCCTGTTCCTGGAGTCAGTGTTCTTGAGATATGTTTATTTTACTCTGTGTGTGTGTGTGTGTGTGTGTGTGTGTGTGTGTGTATGTGTGTATGTGTGTGTGTCTGCATGCATGCATGCACACATGAAGATCAGATGATCTCAGTGTCAGGCCTCGATTTATGTCTTGTTTGAGATAGGGTTTCTCTTGTTCACTGCTTTGTAAAGTCAGCCTAGGGGCCCAAAGGCTTCCAGAAATTCCCCCATCACCAGGGTTGCAGGTGATGCAAACGCGCTGCTGCAGGGCTTTTGTATGGGTTCTGGGGAGCCGAGTTCCAGCATTTAGGCTTCTATAAAAATCTGCTCACCTGCTGAGCCACCCCCCCCCCCCCAGTACCCAACACGTATAGTCTAGCGGGAGTGTTTCTAATTTGTGATTGTTCAAATGCTCATATCTGTGACTGGGGAGGAAGGCTAGCTAGGAGAAGTGGGTGGGGCCATAGCTTTTGAGTTCTCACTTGTAAACTGAGGTAATGTGGGAGCCCACAAGTGACTCAGTTTCCATCTGGAGTCTATTCTGACTTACAAGTTCAGCTTGCTTGCTCCTGTCTCCTTGAGAGCTGTGAGAATGTTCTGATTAAGCTCACGAGAAAGAACGCGGTATCTAGTAAAGATGCAGGCTGCTATTGCAGGAGGTACAGTATGATGGAAAATGAAACTTTAGGCTGCTAGCCAGAGGCACGTGAAGAGATAGCGAGGCTGCCGGTTCCTTGCCTCAAGGACAGGATAAGGAGGTGGCCAGCTGACTATACTGGGCATTGTTCTGCCTTCTGCGTTTAGTCTGTGCATAGGCAGGTTCTGAAGTAAACTCGTGGCTGTTCCGTGTTCGGAGAGGCATCAACCCACAGTCCTGACTCTGTCTGGTTGTCTTTGTCTTCTTTGTCTTAACCCCCTTGTTACAAGTAACCCAACTGACGCGTTATAGCCAGCTCTGACAATGGAGTATTTTAGATGACATGGGTACCCACCTATCAGGAGCCTGCTTACCGCCTTGTTCAAAAGCATGAGAAGAGCCCATTACAAGTGATTAATGGGGTTTCCAGGGCTCTGGTGGCTTCTGGTCCTTTTATCTTCTATTTCTTTGCAACTGAGATTAAAACCAGTGAGCATTGTTTTCCTGTAACATGCCTTCCGTGTGTCAATCTGTGTTTTAAAATTGGACCTTCCAATGCAGAGAGACTGTAGGAATCTTAGGGCCACACACCAACACAATTGTCTTTTCTGACAAGATACAGTATCAGGGAGCCATGGTCCATCTCTGGTGAGCAGTTGGGTGCTCTCTTCAATAACACCTCAAGAAGCTGAAGTTCAACACAATTCACTAGCGTTAACAACCATGGTTGGGAGCTGTCAGAATAAGTCATAGGAATGAGTCTTCCAACTGACCACGGGCACACAGGTTTTGGACACTCTCTTATGTCACACATCCTTGCCCTGGTCAGTGACTGTAGTTGCATATGAGGGCTGGCTTGTGGCCTGTGTACTCTTGCTGGGACCTCTCTCTACCTGTCAGGGAACAGCTAGATGAGATGCCTACAGAATAGGAAAGGCAGGGCCCATTTGGTGTCAAACAGTTTCTTCTCATATGTTACTACTGGGAAGGGCTCAGAGCCTATGGTCCTTTCCCTGATTTCTGGAAAGAAGTTACTCAAACTTCTCTAAATTGAGATAATCTCGGTAGAAGTCAGGAAAGAAGTTTGAGCAACCTGCAAAGGGCACTTGCATTCCACTGGTGGAGTAGAGAAACATTAACCAGACATCCTGGGTATCTATTACAGCAACTTCCTAGGAAGTAACACTTAACTTCTGGCTTTTAAACGGTGAAATATGAATGTATAATTTATCATATCATAATTTACCCAAAATAAATTATTATGTTAGTGGATACTTGTGACATCATAAAGACACTAGACTAGGTAAATGGTGTGGCTGTTTATGTAAACATATCTCTAATTGGAAGTATGCATTAGAGCAGCCAACCTTCCTAATGCTGCAACCCTTTAATACAGTTCCTCATGTTATAGTGACCCTCAACTGTAAAATAATTTTCATTCCTACTTCATAACCATAATCTTGCTACTGCTATGAGTTGTAATGTAGATGTTTGTGTTTTCCAATGGTCCTTGGGGATTGCAACCCACGGGTTGAGAACCACTGCCATTAATGGGCTAAAGAATATAATATGTACATCTGACTTTCAAATTGTCCTGGGCATATCTGTCTGTCACACACACATAACATGTAAATCATATGCAAGGTAATAGAACAAATAGGGTAAATTAATACTCAGTGAATCTAGCTAAAATGAATATTCTCTGTAATAATCATATTCTTGTATCTTAGTGAGTTTGGAATTTTCAGAAACATGATGGCTTTGGGGGAGCCTTTCTTGAACCTTTGTATGTGTCTTAAATGCCCACAAAGATTCTCTAAGAAAAGGCTTCTCCTATGAAATGGTTTCTATTTGGGAAGGGGTTCTCCGAGCCTGAAGTACTTTCCTTCCCAGGACACTGTTCAGCGGGAAGGGCCTTCATTAGGGAAGCAACTCAAGAAGCTGGTCTGGAAAACGGTGTCTGCTTAAAGGAGTTGTTAGCTCAAGAATGGACACCATTTTTGGGAGAACATGGGGTTGTCAGTTATGGCATGTTCACATGTAACTTTAGCATTAAACAAGTGACGGCGTGCGTGAGTCAGCAAACCTCATTTCCTTTGGAAAGTTACGGGTGGAGCACCTTGAGAAGGTGAAAAAGCAAAACTCAAAAGGCTCCTAGCGACGGTCTTTATCCTCTTGTGTTCTTTTCACTCTGGCTATCTGCATGTTTAATTCTGTTTACTCTTGTGCTCAGCGTGCAGATGGGCTGATTTGTTTGCCTTCTCTTCCCTCCATGTGGAAGGAAATTCAAATGGAAAGAACCCAGACACATGTGCCTGCTGACACATTTTTGCTTTTGGTTTGGTGTATTGTGTGTGGGGGGGTGGGGGTATTTCTGTGTGTGTTTCTATGTGGCTATCTATGTGTATTTGTGTAGATGTGTGTATGGATAAGTGCAGTTGTGTGTTTTGTATAAGGAGGCCAGAGGTCAATGCTCAGTATCTTCCTCCGCTGCTCTCCACATTTTTTTTAAATTTATTTTTGCTTGTTTGTTTGGAGACTTCCACTGCTGGGGCCTTGCCAATTGTGCTGGGCTCTCTGACCACTGAGCCTGTCCTCACCCAAGTGCTGGTGCTACAGGTCAGCTGTACTGGGCCGGCGTTTGATGTGGTGTTAGCTGACTGAATTTGGTCCTCATGCTGTTCAGCAAGTGCCTTATTGGCCAAGCCAGGTCCTTGGCTTTTGATCTCACTATACAGTGCTTTCTCGACTCGAACTTACAGACATCCTCCTGCCTCTGTCTTGCTTCCCAAGTGCTAGGATTGCGGGGGTGCAACCACACTGGCTCTATTTTGGTTTTAGTTGTAGGAATATTTGGCTCCAGATATTCTAGGTTACTAATTTGTAATTTACTGTAATTTACCCAGTTCCCCCAAAGCAATGCTAATTTCATAATTCTCATATATATATTTAAAAGCAAATATCCATAGCTGATGATATAAAATTAGCTGAAATACCAGGAACCCATATATACTGCAGTCTACAATTTTATGCATGCTAAATCTGAATGCTGTAGAATTGTTTTTCCTTATCATTTTTTGTTGTTGTTGTTGTTACGAAAATGTTAAATGTCAGTGACCCGACAGAGAGTGTCATGTGAAGACTAGTTCTGAGAGCCCAGCTTCAGCAAGGAGCATACAGTCTTGTTCCACTAGAGCTCCGAACTTTCCCACCCCATCCCCAGGGGATCCCTTTTGAAGACAGCATCAGATGCCCTCCTCTCACTTACAAATGCAACAGTGTTATCTCCTCGCGAGAAATACCACATCTCTATACAAAGTAACCTAATGGTGATTTCCTCTCACTTACAAATGCAACAGTGTTATCTCCTTGTGAGAAATACCACATCTCTATACAAAGTAACCTAATGGTGATTGTAATTCAAGGCAATTAAAATCTCAGCTTCAGATAACCTTGGAGTTTCCCTTTTGTTTACCGCCTTTCTTGGTGATATTTTTTGGTATGCAAAGTGTTCAATGTGACACTTACACACACACACACCACTGTACTTTGTTCATATTCGCACCCCCCCGCCCCTGACCACATCCCCATTATTGCCTTTCTCTTTGGTCTCTAACCCTCTCTCAACAGTAGTGAGACTCACAAAGACAACAGCGTAGCTCAAGGTCCGGAAACCTCCAGGCTGGCAGTAGCCCACAGTTAATGCTCACATGTTGAAGTCCTATAGCTTTAATAGCTTAAAGAATCCTCTATTAAAAAAAAACAGATGCAGGAAGTTAAGTGCATATCATCTAATCAATTTTTACAAGACGAATACTCTTTTAGCTACCCCTAAGGTCAACTCAGATCTCGCCATGATGATTGACCCAGATTCCCTCCACCCGGAACACCACTGATCCCGCCTCTGTGGTTGCCCCAGACCTGCGTTGCTCCAGAGCCTTGTTGCTCTCAAGAGCAAACCTGGATTGCCATCTAGCTCTGGAAGCTCCCTTTTCTTAGTACATGTTTTTGAAGCAGGGTATCTTGTAAGATGGCGTCCCTGCTCATGGCAGCAAACGCTCACTGCCTCTCATCCATCAGCTGTAACCGGGTTTGATGGCTTTGAGCAGTCTTCTTCGATGCACCATTGCTACAGCAAATGGAGGCAACTAAACCCACACAATGATTAAAAGCAAACACTTTCCTTCCCAATGTGAGTAGACAAATGTGTCCAAAATGCTTTGATCTAGATTGAGGTGGGAGGCACAGAGGACATCTTCATAATCTCAGCCAATCCTGAAGAGCCCACAGTCAGCATTACACTGCATCTTGATTAACTTCCGTGGTGGTGATGGGGAGGTTTCCTCTTAGTTGTCATGACAATATTCTCATCCTTTCCAATGTATAAGCAATTAGAGTGTGCCTGGGGGGTAAAAAAGGCAATTTCTAGACAAAGGTGTTGCTGTAGGATAGTTAGTGTGAAACAAAGACTAGATGTCTTATATCTTTTTGAAAACATTTCCTCCTACACCGTTATTGGTTAGGGGAAACAATATGGCTCAAAATGACAAGTATGTGATTGGAGGAAGTATGTAAAAGAGCATCCATCACAATATCAATTCCCACTTCATATGGTCGACCTTTCGATTGCTTGTATATTGTGAATCGAAGTTTCAGAAGAGCTCATGCTACAAAGTGTACCCACTTCAGGAACAGTGTCAGTGCAAGCTTTCTGCAAAGGAGATGGGGAATAATTGGGAGACATTTGTCTTCATTTATGTTTCCTAGTCAGACTTAGGTAAGACGGGAACTGGAAAATATGTCTACATTAATATTCATATTTGATGAGGAGGATTGCAAGAACATTATTGCTTATCACTTGGTTCTCGTTAAATGGTTTGCATCTTGATGAGAATAGGGACTGGAATTAATTAACTAATTACACTTTTTTCCTTCAGATTTCTTTCTTGCTATGAATCTAAGCCATTGGAAAGAAATCATATGGTATTGATTATCCATTGCTGGTAATAGAATATTATTACAAAAAATGATTGTCTTTCTTTTGAAATTGCTTTATGAAACTTCAAAAAATAATACAGATTTAGGAAGTCCTAAGGGTGCTAATAAAATGCAGCATTGTTTAATTTAGATTGTTCTTATTGCTCAACAGCATCTTAGCAGGAGAAATAATTATGATGCTACTATGCATTCACACTGTTCCTGTGTTATTTATATTTCCTATTAATATTATATATGACAATAAAAGTTCATCTGAAAAAGCCCACTATTCTCTGAAACTGTGAGGCTGTTATTAAATCAGTCTTTAAATTTAGTTCTACATCACACATTTATTTATCCTTAGAATTTTTTAAATTTGTTATTGTTATTGTGTGTGTGTGTGTGTGTGTGTGTGTGTGTGCAGGGGAGGTGTGTGGACACAGAGTGTGTGGTAGTCAGACAACTTTGTGTGGTTAGTGTCTGCTTCCACCTTTTTGTGATCTATAGGGATCAAACTTAAGCCACCAGGCTTGGCAATAAGGGCATTTGCTCACTGAGACAGCTGAAATGATTAGAAATTATTTATCTATGAAATCCTGGCATCACATTAAGCTCTTGAAGAACCAAATAAAGACCTTTGTTCTAAATTTTATAGTATAAATTTCCCTAAGAGGAAAGACACATGGCTTCAAGATCTGTTCACTATTTCTTAACTGTCACAAATGTCCTTCTAGAGGACAAGGACTATCATATTTCACGGCTTGCTCTCAAGGTCATCTGTGGACAGTCTCAATCTACCTGCTGATCTCGAGAAATTTTAATCACGACAGTGGCACATTCCCACCTTTTGATATCACACTGTGGCTGCTCTTGGCAGTCAATATTCAAAAGCGTGGCATCTAGTTCTTCCTCCCTTCTCCCCAAGAGAGGCCAGGGATGTCTCCTCCTAAGGAATAGATATTCTCTGGCTGTATCTCTTTGTCAAAGAGTCCTCCTCATAATGAGGCAATAACCTTTCTACATAGAGAATCTTAAAGGAAATTTTTGTCCCTGTTGTGAAAGAAGTAGTATCTCTGCCTGGATGCCCACAAAGTACTGCCTTTGTGTGCTTCCCCCGCTTTTCCATGGGATTTAAAGCATCCTTTACACTGATGTACCGACCGCCGTCTGGATTACACGGCAGTGGGCAGTTTATTAAAGGGAGGTTTTACAAAAGGGACCTGCAAGAGCCTCTTGTGTGCTTTATACTGCGAAGTGCAAGGACATCAGATGTCAGAGAATTCATTTTTATGTGATCATGAGTCCCTCCTCGCTGTTGTAGGGAACGTAAGACCAGTGATCCTTCTCAAAGTGTAAATCCCCACGTTCATACTCAGGAAGCACAAATAGGATGCAGATGAGGGCATACAGGGCTTAACGTGTCTTTCCGCAGCTACCAATAGTGCTCACGGTGACAGTGCCTTGGCAAGGCATCCTATTGTATAGACCGGTTCTGCTCCCCCTTGCATCCCCTCCATGCCATTGTCTTCTATCCAGGGAGAAGATCAGAACATTCCAGCCACCAAAAATACGGGCGGCTGTGTTCTTGCAAGTCGCCCCTCTTAGCATTGGGGAATATTCAAACAAGCTTAAGAAAAAGCACTTGCTTTCAAGGACCCTGGGCTTACACAGAGCCAGGAAAATGTGGTCTAGAGACCCACAAACGAGGCAGTGGTGTTTGAGTAGTAAAGGGAAGGGGAGGAAATACATATTGATCATCTAAGTGCGTCCACATGTGATCTCATGCAATTCTAACAGTCAGCATCCCCCCTGGGAGGATTACTCTCATCCATTTTCTTTCTTAGATAAAAAATGGAGGCACACGGTGAAGGTCACGGGCTTTTAAGTGGCTCTGTCTGAGTCTGAAGCCCACGCTCATTTTTGAGAGAAACACAATATTAAACTTTGAGGGGTGGGGGGAACGCCACCTCTCACTGAAATGGCGAGGGACGGCAAGCCTAGAGAGAGAGGAGAGCTTTGCAGTGCCTCGGGAAAGGTACGGGTATAGAAAGGCAGGTCCCGGAGAACAGGTCGTGACAATGAAGCTAGAATTGGCCACTGTGGCCCCGAGGAATGGGACCACTGGTGGAACACGGAGGCTCTGCTGTCTTCTGCAACCAGCAGGACCAAAGGGAACTTCTGGTTGAGATCAAGGCACAATCACGTTTTCCAAACCAGAGGATGCTGGTAGAATACCAAAGCCATTGCAGAGGGTAGGGACAGGCCTCCGACTTCCCTGGCATCCATGCTCCTGCTTCCCGCCTTGGCCCGGAAAGCTGCCAACCCTGCTTTGTGTGGTCTGGGATGGACGTGCCCATTCCCACCCGTGAGAGACTTACATCTCCTTCATTGTAATTGTGCCGTGGAGAAATGCTTCTGTGTCTGACAAGAAAAAAAAAGCAAGGCAAAAATGAAGGCAATTAGAGTTCGTTATTCTGTAATTAAAATAACAATCTTACTTCCCAAGAAAGCTCAGTGATTTATTTCTGAAAAATCTTTGAATAAAGCAAGTATGCGTTTGGATTTGGGAAGAGTGATGGAGGAGGAGGAAGAGATCCTGAGGCCCCCGACACATCACACAGATGCCCTCCCCAGACTCGTATTTCAAACTTGTGGTGGTTTTTAGTTCTAAATTCCAGAATCCAGAATGTCTGGGTACACCTTGCCACTTGTTCACAAGAGGACTCTGGTAGAATGCTATGGTGTGTGACTTTTGTTCATGCTGCATTTGTTTAACTCAGTGAAGCTGTGGTTACTTTGCCTGTCTGAAACACCTGGTGGTCCCAATAAAGAGCTGAACGGCCAATAGCGAGGCGGGAGCAAGGACGGGCAGGACTGGCAGGCAGAGAGGATAAGCAGAAGGAGAAATGAGGTAGAAAAGCAAGAGGACAAGGAGAAGAGGAAGTCAGGGGCCAGCTACCCAGCCACACAGACACCCAGCCACCCAGCCACCCAGCCACCCAGGCAGCCACCCAGCCACCCAGACACCCAGGCAGCCACCCAGCCACACAGACACCCAGACACCCAGACAGCCACCCAGCCACACAGACACCCAGGCAGCCACCCAGCCACACAGACACCCAGGCAGCCACCAAATAAGAAGGTATACAGAAGAAAGATAAAAGCCCAGAGGGAAAAAGTAGATGGGTTAGATTAACGCTAAGAAAAACAGGCAAGAAACAAGCCCAGCTAAGGGCATTCATAAACAACAATAAGCGCGCGCGCGCGCGCGAGCGCGTGTGTGTGTGTGTGTGTGTGTGTGTGTGTGTGTGTGTGTGTGTGTGTAAAAGCCAAAAGAGTAAAAAATAAATACAATAGAGGATGGCATGGGTGCAGCTACTCTCCAGTGTGCTGTTGTTACAGGATGAGGTGGAATCCAGTGCTTGAAGACACAATATACTCAGATACTGCAGAGGTGCCCAGACCTGGCATCTCAACGACCTTCCATTTTCCCGGCTCTCTGGGTTGGTTTCTTATTAGAATCATTGATCATTAGGAGAGAGAGAAAGAGAGAGGAGGGAGGGAGAGGCATAGTTTCCATGCCCCTTCACAGGCAAGAAATCCCAAATAATTGACCTGGGGGCATTGTTCCCTCTTTTTAAAAATGGGATCTTGTCTGCAGAGACTAATTGACATAGATTCCAGACTACAGTTTGGTAAATTAAACACGTTTCTAAAGCTAAGATGTCCAGATATTCAGAGGCTACACATTCCTTGATCTTCACGCAATAAGTTGAGCATCTGCGGCACTGGAGGAAAATCAGAGAGACTTGAAAAAACAGGAATGATCCCTAAAAGTGCCTTTATAAGAATGCATTTCGGGTAGTATTTACTCAGAAAGGAGATTTGGCATGACCATTGTTTTTTCTTTCAGGCTACATAGTTTGGAACATTGAGTTTATGAAAGCACACACAAACGATGTATTGCAAATCACGTCCTTTGAGAAACAGCCTGTCTATATGAGGTTCAGGGTTACTCCAAAGGGGCCTGAGCTCGTACGGTGGCTCCTGGCTCTATGGTCGCTCCTGGATGAGAATCGGGGAGCACTTGGAGCCCTGCCAGCACCAGCAGGTCTAAAGGCAAAAGCCTGGTTTTGGACCACGCTTCCAAACCAAAGATCCCTTGTGAGCAAAAACTCCAGAAAATACCCAGGGACCAAAGCCAGATCAGGAATTTGGGGAACTCGAACCAAGGACCTAAGACCCAGTCTACTCGTGGTCACAATGCAAGCTGCTTCAGACACATTGACACAAGAGATTGGGAATTGCTTTGGTGTGGGAAGAGACAGGTAATTGTGTAAACAATTACGCATGCAAGATATAACTTTATTGTTGATGTTCATTGCTGGAACCAGGGTTTGGAAGCTCGGAGTTTCGGTTCTTATTGGTTAGTGATAATGAGCAAACAAACTCAGCCACACAGGGGAATCACACATGCTCTCCATTTTAACTAACATCGGGCCTAGAAAAATACCGAGGTAAATTTAACATCCCAATTTCAGAGGAATGTTAAAAGTAAAGGAGTAAGTTCTGTGTGTAAATGTACCTTGATGAAAAGAAGACTCGGTGTTTGGAAAGGTCACACTGGCACCGTCTCCCCCCTGGTGTGTTTATGTGCAGATGCACAGGAAGTGACTCCTAAAAGTGGATCGCGTTCCAAGGCAAGAGCTAACACCCGTGACAAGGATCATCTCACTCCATGTGACTCCGCCATTTTCATACCCATTTCATAGATAAAAGACCAGAGAAGGTCACTCATCTATGGCCACCCCCTAGCCGGGGCAGATGCTAGCCGACCATCCCCCGAGACAGTGGGACGCCATGGGCAGGGAGAAGCAGCGTTGCCACGTCAAAGCCATCGGAATGTCATTCATCGAGCAGCGCGAGAAGTAAACCTGCAGCTCTGCTGGGCTTGTCCAGACTCAGAGCAGGGAAAGCAAGTGGCTGGCCTCCAAGCGGGCATGCTCGGTCCTGACAAGGCGCGTCAAACAGCCTGCTGGTTGTTTTATTTGCTTCCCCAGCCTCTCTTACCCTCGGGCACCAACTTCAAAGGGATGAGAAAGGCAGCCATGTTTGCAGACAGGGCCGTGGACTGGCAGCTTCCTCTTCTGATGACCCTGTGAAGTCCAGAGGTTGCGGCTTTGTGTCTGCAGCAGGGGTTAGGCAGACAGGTGGGCAGCGGCCTGGCTGTGTGCACCGAGAAGGCCTCTGTATCGCCCTCTCTGCTGCAGCTCTTACCCGGGCCTCGAATCCCACTCTCTGATCTTTCTGAGAGACGTCGGTAATTAATACCCTCAGAAGACCAACCAAGCGCAGGTGCTGTGCCAAACAGTCCACACACGGCTCCTTCCAGCCTAATTCCCAGCCTATTTCAGGCAGGCCCAGTCACAGAGAAAAGTTAACAGAGGCCTGGAGACAGGGAACCTGTCCCCAGAGACTCTACTGTGACACAGTCGGATCAGAATACCCCTCCCCAACCCCGCCCAGACTATGAGCATCTTAACGACGGACTGAGAATGATGACATCGCCATTTCAAACATCTGCCTCAGGAAGCTGGGAAAGGGAAGAGGTTGTTTGTGGACTGTATTTATGATGCTTTTTGCTCACATAATTCCACTGAGCTCCTAAAAGCAGGTGTTAGTGAATGCAGAAACAGAAGCCTGGGAAAAGTGAACGCCCTGCTGCCGGCGGTCGAGCTGGGTTTCCACGCTGACTCCTGCTGTCTGGAAGGAGAATTGTGGCACTTTTCAGACCACGGGCCCGGCACGTCCTTCAGCCGCTTTGATTCTCCACCAGCCCACTGGGATGGCTGCTACTGCAGCCGTGACGCGATCGTTCTTGAAGTCACCGAGGCTACGGGAGGCTGTGTGTTTCTGAGATCACACAGAAACCCCGTGTCGGAACTCGAAGCTCGAAAACCCCGCATCGTTTCCTCCCTACCCACTAAAATGTATCGTGTGGGATATCCACGAACCTAGATGGCAGATGGAAAGAGAGGGGCAGAAAGCAGGGCGGCTGCAGTTTCAAAAGTGGTGCACCAGAGCAAGGCGGCATGCAACTGAGCTTGGGCGGAGGGAGACAGTGAATGGGAACGGGGGGGGGGGCAGGGCCCTTCTAAAAGGGAACGCAGTGAATACTCACAGGTGGTGCTCTTAGCGGCTGCAGCTGAGGGCGTAATCTGTCGGAATCCCAAGGGCAGGCCAGTACAGATGCCTGAACGCTAACAAGGGCTATGAGGGAGAGATGCTGCCAGGAGAAAGCGATGACTTGATGCGTCAACAAGAGGGCAGTCTCTTACAGGAACTTATCAGCAGACACACTGGGGCCACGAGGAGACTGCCTACGTTCAGACATGTCAGCAAAGGTCAGGAGAAACAGCGAATCCTGCCTCAAACTCATCCATTCATTCAACAAACGAATCCCAAACCTGTGCCGAGCGAGCGAGGGGGTACACGAGAATGAGCCACACAGACACGGACAGCTACACGGAGATGACAGTGCTGTGGGGAGCCACCTCCTCGGAGGCAGTCCTGGCCCTTGCACTCTGGGGAATGGGGATACCTAGTGTGTGTAGCATTCGTCGGGGTTTTGATATACTGTCACTTGCAACTCACCCAGGTCATGCCAATTGGCTCATAAAATCAAACACTACCCTTAGGATGCCATTGAAACCATCCGCTACTCACCTAACTCATACATAGCTCACAGTAAAAAGAGATCTTTCAAAATTGCTGAGGGGCTTAGGAACTATTTCCCAATGAGGAAAGTGGCATCAAAGTTGGGAGACTGTAGTGATTTGAGTTTTGTTCTAGAGTGACCAAAGTAGGAGGTCAGGGAATCCACAGCCCACCAAGAGAGTCCTAGTGGCAGAGCTAGCCCAGGCCTCTTACACTCAAGAGCTTTTGAACAAAGAAACAATAATTCAACAACCAAGCGTCTCCCAGGACCAGAGACATCTAAACACTCCCATCCCCAGCAATATCAGAGCTTATTTATAGAAAAATGGAGGCAAGTCAGAGAGTTCATCGACGGATTACAGTTTACCCAATCAGTCAGTTGGTGTTACAGCTCAACTAGCTAATTGCTTACAGCTGAGATAATTGTCCACAGGGGTTTCTTGTCACCTATCAAAGCTGTCTCTAAGACTCTTCTGCGGTGTTTGGTCCACAGCCTTCCGGGCTTTTATTTAACAGGACAAAGGTTGCAGCATTCCTCAGAGCCTCCTAAGAACCTAGATCCTTGCTTCCTGACTCAGGAGACGCACGACTTTGGGAAGTCTGGCTTCCCCCACCAGCGCTTCTGCACCCTTTCAAGGTGAAACTCGGTGATGTGTGGCTCTACTTGGGTTGACCACGCTGGTCCGAACTTCACTGAGGATAAATCCTTAAGTGTTTAATAAGTGGATTGGACAGACAGCAGGAGCTGAGTTCAGGAGGTGGAAAGCTTGCTGAGACAGAAGGCAGACCCATGTCTGGAAGGCACAGAGGGGAAACACCAGACCTCTGGTATCCAACCTTATCATCCCGCCCAGGGCCGGTGAAATCCGCACATTCTGAGCTATCAAGCATAAAGTGCCAATGAGAGTAGAAGCGGTCAGAGAAGAAAGGTAAGACAAACTGGAAGGATTTCTTGCCTCCCATCTTTTTTTTTAATAACCGTGCAAAAGGCATTTGACAGCAAATAAGAGTTTACAGCTGTTATGGCTACCCGCCGAGATTAAAGGCTACTCTCGGTACTTAGCAGCGCATGTGAAATTACCATGCCTCTCATTTTGTGCATTTTATTCCCTTTTTTTTTTAAACCTCGGTGTGAGACAGTTCCTTGTAGTTGCAGCAAAGTGAGCCAGCAGATTGACTTTCAGTGATAGTACAAAAAAGTTCTGCCTACCTAAGAAAGGAAACAAAAAAGTGTTAAAGTGGTTTAACTTGGTTGGTCCTACATGGAAGTTTCTGCAGGCCTCCTCCAGTGGGAGTTCCTCAAGGCAGTCAATAACCAGAAAATGCCCCGAATTCATGAGGAATTGGCCAAATTCATTCATACAGGCTATGTAAACAAAACTCAGTGAAGTCTCTGAGGCTTGATAAATATTTAACAAAGAAACAAAAACAAAGGAGGAAATTCCAGAAGCAAACACTAGTTGCCAAAAAAGAAGCCACATTTCGCTTCTTTGCCACTATTGAAGCAGCAGTGATTGATGACAGAGTGCTCAATAACAAGCTAAAATGATGCTGGCAGATCCTGAAGTTGTCACAGTTGAGGCCTCAGCATCCCACCATGGTCAGGTCAATCATCATCTTTTATTTGGTGTTTGGCTGTCGAATTCTACAATCTACATTTTCGGTGAAACATTTTTTTTAAGCAAATTTCCAGCAACCCATGATGGTTTCTGAAACAGACTTCTGATCAATACATGTCTTCTATGTAAACATCTTCCAGTGCCTAGCTCTACTTCTAAATCATGCTTGTAGGACCTGCCTCATTTTTCTTCCTTCCCCATCTCTAGAACTACAATTTGACAGAGTAGTAATGCACACTGGATTTAGCAGAGCTACTTTCAGAAGCCAGAATTTTTTTAATAGACTTGTTAACACAAAACTTTGATCCCAAATGACATCAAATTTCAAAACTCAGGAACCTATATTCCTAATTAAAATTAGAGTGGGAAAACCCCAACATCAAAGGACTAGAAGTCCACAAAAAATACATTACCTCTAGAACCTAATTTGACATCTTTCCCTTTCCTGTACATTAAGGACACTGAAAAAAAATGAAAATAAAAAACCAGGATTCTAAATTAAATCTATGATTTCAGTTTATCTGCTGTTGTTGCCTTCAGAGATGTAAATCATATTTTGCACGGGTGCAACTGTAGCAATGCTAGGGTTTGTATGATTTGATCTTATGATTGTATTGTAGACAGGCTCTGTTTTACACTAACCCAATGATGGTTCTTGGTTTCAGACAGAGAGCCACTGTTGTTCCTGAGAGACTCCATGTGCTCTCACTCCTCCCTTTTCTCTTTCTCTGAGCTATTTCTAGCCTCTTTTGTGTCAGAATGCAGACTCCTCGAGTCTGAGAGGAGCCTCAGGCTCTGCTGGTATTGTGTTGGGCCTGTGATGGAGGACATTGCCTGATGGTGATTGCTGTGGCGTCAAGGAGGACACATTTTCCCTTTGTAACTAGTGATTGCTTTCCTTCAATAAGGAGACCAAGTGCTCTTTTGTGGACAGTTGCAGGACTAAGAGTAGACAGAAACCACTGAGGTGGACTGTAGCGCGTAGTGAGGACTGACATAAAACAGTCCCATTTTGATGCGCCATAGCACGGGCAAATAAAACTAGGTTGTGCTAGAGTTGCAGTCTCATAGATGTCCGCAAGGGTCTGCAGGTAGGGTCTTGGTGTGCAGGGTCTGCAGGTAGGGTCTTGGTGTGCAAGGGTCTGCAGGTAGAGTCTTGGTGTGCAAGGTTGCAGAATTTGAGAGTGCTATGGAGTTAAAAATGTTCCTAGGTAATCGAGGGTGTGCCCTTGAAAAGGTTTGGGGGCCCTACCTCTCCCCTCTCTCCCTTTTCCCTCTAGCCTTCCTGGCTCATGATGTGACCACTGGCTCTGATGTGTGCCTTTGACCATTGTCATCAACCATCCTGTTCAGCGACTCATTTTGTATTTGACACTCCAAACCTCAGGCAAGATACACCATTGCTTCTCATCTTAGTTAAGGTTTCTTTCTTTTTTTTTTTTTGTTTGTTTGTTTTTTGTTTTTTCAAGATAGGGTTTCTCTGTATTGTTTTTGAGGCTGTCCTGGGTTTAGCTCTGTAGACCAGGCTGGCCTTGAACTCACAGAAATCTGCCTGCCTCTGCCTCCCGAGTGCTGGGATTAAAGGCGTGCGCCACCAACGCCCAGCCTTAATTAAGGTTTCTTTGCTGTTAGGAGACACCATGACCAAGTTAACTCTTTTTTTTAAATTTTTTCCTTTTTTAAATTTAAATTAGAAACATGCATATTTCAAATGTCAATCCCAGCTCCCCCCCCCTCCCAGCCCCATCCCCACCCTTCCATCCCCAGCCCAATCACCACATCTTTCCCCAGAGAGGGTGAGGCCCTCCTTGGGGGGATCTCCAGAATCTGTCATTTCATCCAGGGCAGAACCTAGGCCTTGCCCCATGTGTCCAGGCTGAGAGAGCATCCCTCCATGTGGAATGGGCTCCTAAAGTTCATTCGTATGACATGGTGAACACTGATCTACTACCCAAGGCCCCAGAGATTTCTGAGGCCTCCTCACTGACGATGCATTCCTTTTGGCCTCTCAGCCATCAGTCTGGGGTTCAAGAGCTCCCCCCTTGAACAGTCAGCTGTCTTTGTGGGTTTCACCAGCATGGTCTTGACACCTTTGTTCATCCCTCCTCCATCTCTGTCACTGGGTTCCAGCGGGTCAGTTCAGTGTTTAGCTATGAGTATCTGTCTCTGCTTCCATCAGTCACTGAATGAAGGTTCTAGGATGTCATATAAGGAAGTCATCAACCTTATCCTTAGGTAGGGGCTATTAATGTAGTCTCTCCCCTATTACTTAGTTTTCCATTTGGTGTTATCCTTGTAGATCTCTGGAAATCTCACTAGTGTCAGCTCTCTCCTTCAAACCACCCCACTCCGTCCCAGTGGAATAGCACAGGTGCTTCCTTCATTGTGGTGTTAGGAATCTAAGGCAACCTGATAGGGCCATGCTTCCTCAGGGCCAAAGTAACTCTCTCCTTGGGTGATGGCCTCTGGAGGATGCATAGATCCTATCCTACTGAGGTACAAAGTGTCTGAATGTACTAGAACCCTGGGTCCAAGTACAGCCTTGGGTATGTTCTCCCCATGCCTAATCCTCAGTTACAGTTGTATAGAATTGGAGAAGTAGTATGATTGCTTTATGCAAAACAGAGAAGGTCAGTAGCCCGTCAAATATTATCTTAGTGACCTAACCTAATCAGTGTCATCTTTCTTGGTTATTAAATGGCAAGAGTCTGGACTTCAGATGAAGATAGATTTCGGTTCAAATTCTGACTCTGACACATAATACATGGGTTATGTACTTTATGTCACATGACCTCAGTGGCCCATTATGGAAATCGGGGAGAAGAATGGCAACATTTTAGAGGCTTATGGGTACTAAACAAGACCAGAGATGTGAGAATCTGAAGTAGCATTAATACCACACATAGATATTCAACTTGAGACTTCCCCACACCAACCCCAGCCTAGCTAAGGTCTAGCTAAGACCCAAGAACAGTCCAGATACTTCCATACAGGCTTTAGTCAAAGCAGAGACATTGGCCTTCCAGTTTGAAGACAGTCACAGAAAACAGAAGTCTATGTATGTTCTAGAAGATGTGGAAGTTTTCTGGATGTCCCTAATACCTGTCGCTCTAATTATTTGCAATCAGTTTGGAGACAGCCATCCTTTCCCCGTGGGTGCAGCAGGCCCAGCGGGATACTCGGTTCCACCTGAAGACAGACACGGGTCTCATGCAGAGTCTCACACGGGGCAGGCAGACAGAAGCCAGGGCTATGCAGAAATGAGTCAGTGTTCCCAAGACAAATGCAACCTGACTCATTACGACAAAGTCACCACGCTGGCACCCCACAGACAAAATGGACTCCACTGAAATGAGTTTCTGTGCAGATTTTTATTTCGGATTCTGACATTTTCCTGCAGTTTGTCTGAAAGTTCTGAAAAAGTAGTTGTATTTTTTTGGCGACATAGAATCCCTTGGAGCACAGGAAGGGAGAGGAGACTTTGCTTGACTGTAGATTTTTCTAGCAGAGGTTGAAAAGTGTTCTTGTGCTCTGAAGAAATACAGCTGACTTACCTTACTCTCCACAAGTAACACCCTTCTTTGCCTTCAACACAAGACGCAGATCATTTGACGGCCTACCAAAGTTCTTCCTCAGCAAACTCTCCTCACAATGAATGCTATGAGGCTTTAGGAAAGTAAAGACTAAAGAATGGAACAGAGGATTTAAGAGAACAGACGGAAGGCTAAAACTGGGTTGATATCCTTCAAGTGTTCATCAGGTCAGCCCAGAACTCATGGAGACAGAAAGCTAAGCTTGTTTGCTCTGTCTCTCCCCCAACCCCCCCATCATGCTCTCTTATTAGTTTTGTTTTGTTTACATTAATTTTTCTGATGAAACTTTTAGCCATTTTTTAACTGAGTTTTTAATTATACAGCAAGGCATAAGTAACTTTTCCTTAAGGAGAAGTAGGACATTCATTTTTTAAAAAGCCAACCATCCCTCTCAAATTTGCTGTTTCTTCCCATGGCACTGAGAAGACGGTGAGTCTCTTTCCACACACAGATAGATAATGCTGTGTTTTCAGAGTCAGGTTCTATGTAAGTAGAACTATACAATACTTGCCACTCTCCAATTTATTTACTCAACAATATTTCATTTATATTTTTTCTCATAAAATTTGGGCATTACTCTCTAATGTGAATATGGTAATTTAAGTAGCCATTCCACTCTCTGTAAGTATGCTGTTCTCAATTTGCTTTTTTAATTTAAAATTAAATTTTTTCCAAAAATTTACACATAAGTACTGTATCCCAATTTGCTTTTATAAATGATGTTACAATTAACATCTTTATATTCTTCCTTATCGATTTGCTGGTGTCTCCCCACGCCAGATACCTGAAAGTAATATGAGCATGTAAAAACTTAAAATTTGTAGAGTGTCCTCTGAAGAGATCGTCAAAACTGACTATACGACATTGAGATAGCTCCCTCTCGTGTGCCCCAGTTCCCCCATCTCTACACTGGAGACGGAAACAGCTCCGACTTCATTGAGGTTTTCTGAGAATGATGATCATAAACATGCAGAAAAGTGCTTAAATCAGTGCCCAGTACAACACGAGTCAATGCATTATCCGCCATCTACAGGCCACACTTCTGCTAAAAGTACGTGCGGGTGTCTACAACCCTACGTTTCCCAGCACAATTGCTTATTCTTTCAGTGTATAGGTGAAAATTTTTATCTCCTTGGATTCTGCCGGAGAACAGGTCCCTAGCCTAACCTCTCTAGAAGTCTCCACGGTAGACTTGGCGACTTGCATCCCGGCAGCTGATGTGGGATTCCTTATCGTGTCTGTGCTGCTCTGCAGGATGCTCATTAGCCATATTGCTGGACTGCAGGGGTCCAGATGGCCGCCACACAGCTGGTGGGTTAGGGAAGGGCTGCGGAAGGGGCAGCGGAGGCTCGTGTGTGGTGTAGGTCTGTGGTGTGTTGTGTAGGACTTGAAAGAAAGGTTCAGGTGAGGGAGTGTACTTCCGCCAGCCTGTAGGTAAAAGAAGGGTTCAGGTGAGGGAGTATACTTCCGGTACTTCCGTCAGCATGTAGGGCAAGCATGCTTGTTCGCAGAACTTGCTCACCTTCCTCTCCTGCTCAGGAAAATGAGGAAGACAAATGAGGCGCCTTGGCTTGGGGAATGCAGCCTCCGGGTCCCATTCCTCATCGATCCCCAGGCAAAGAGAAGACGAAGTTCAGTCCCAAAACATTACCTACTGAGCTTCATGTGATAAAATATTTTTGTATTCTATTCATGTGACTAACTATGTTCTTGCTTCCTGATATTATATCAAGCCTTTTAATTTTGTTTTTCGCATTCTCCTAAATGTTAGTATGAGATTGACTGGACACAACCTAGCATCTATTTCCTCATCTTGCCCACAAACTTTTTTTCCCATGATGCACAAGTAAAACTGAGGAATCCCTTTAGCATCATTAATTCTCCAACAAACATCAAATACCTACTTTGTCCAAGACACCATCTAGGATTTGATAGAAATAAGGACAAATGCCTTAGTCCTTAAGTTGTTTACAGTCTAGGTAGGCTTTTTGCTAAAGCTGCAGAGAAAATATGTTCCTGGATCTGCTGTTGCTGTGCACGTACATGTGCATGCATGCACACACACACACACACAGGAATACACATACACAGAGAGACAGACACACATACACACAGAAAGACAGACTGGCATGCATACATGTACACAGAGACACACACTCACAGAGGAATACACATACACAGAGAGACAGGCACACATACACACAGAAAGACAGACTGGCATGCATACACATACACAGAGAGACAAACACACACAGAGCACATGTGCAAGATACACACACATACACACACTCCGTGATGTCACTATTTAGGAAATGCTATGCATAGTGAATACCAACAGATTGGAGGCCCTGATGGTGGGAAATAATTAATCGTTCTATCCAGATAAGTTTAGATATACCTTTTATATGACATGTAGTCCAAGGAACTAGTGTTTTCCAAACAAACAGTGGAAAATGCTTTCTGGAGGAAGAACTTGAGAAAAGCCCTGGGTTCCTAGAATTCTCCTGCAGGTTTATTGGGTAAGTAGCATTTGGAAGAGGATGCTGTGGGTCTGAAGATGACGTGTGTCGCTCCACGTTACACACCGCCATTGCTTCTTCTGTAGTGGCTCTAGGATTCCACAGCCTGAATTGAAGAAGCATGAAGGGTCTCCACAACAACCCACCTTCCCCTGACACTGTGCGCTGTGACCCAGCAGCTTGCCCAGGGCTGCGAATCGCCGATCTTCTGAGCTTGGGAGTGTCTGAGTCTTTGTCTTCTTTCACATTGTCACTAGGAAAACTTCAGAAAAATCATATGCTTAGCTGTTTGGCAGGAGTTAGAAACAGGAGTTCGGATCCTTCTGGGGAGCCCTGCCCTCATTGGGGGATTCCTGGTAGCATATGGCTCTGTCACTTTCCTGCTTGAAATACTCTGGAGCAGCTGCCCCACACAGCAGGGTGGCTGTCAGTGATTGGCTAGGGATCCCTGCTGCAAGTGACAGCTGCAGGGTGATTTTGGTCATGGCTGCCAAGAGGCAGAGGTTGAGTGAAAACATTATGGAATTTTCATTATTCACTGAGGCAATGTGAGCGTGGCCAAACAAAGAGGATGCAGAGCAGAAACACATTGGGCCTCTTCCCTCTTCAAAGCTCCGCCTCATGGCCAGAAGGCAGAAGAAGCAAGTGGAGCTGCAGACCCGTGAATATTTCAGCCCAACCCTCGGCCTCAGAAACCATGTTCAGACCTCCTTTCTTGGAAGCCCCTACCTACCAGGGACCTTTTCTTTATAACCCTCATTGGAGTTTCTCTCCTAGTGCCGCGTGAAGCGGCTGCCATTACACAGATGCACACGTTTCAAGTTTAGGGAAATGAATGACTTGCCCAGATCTTCTAAGTAGCAGCGTGTTTGACGTAGGCTTGAACCGGGACCAGCTCAAGCCCATCCCTTGATTCAGCTCCTGAAGCTCATTGCCTGTGACTACCATTCAAGATGGCCTTTCCCAGGGCTGTAGCTGACCACGCAGAGCTGAGCGACAGGGAATGAGTTCAGTGACTGAATTCCATTTTGGGCTACTACATTTCAGTGTCAGCTGGGTGCTGCTATCCCCTTCAGCAGGGACAGCCGAAGACGCTAAGCAGCTACAGTTGACATGAAAATGACTGCCTACAGTAGCTCAAACTTCCTTGTTTCCTCTGAAATTAAGGGGACTTGATTATTGTTTGTTTTTGTACCCCGAGCACCAACTTGTCTCCAAGTGGTGTGGGTTGAAATGAGGATCTGTCAGTACCTAGTTCCCTGCTGAGACAGCTGGTGGGGAATGGAATATGTATATGTGAACAGGACCCGGAGTTGTGGCATACAGTCATTGTGGGGGCCGGGTTCAGAAATGCCACGATTCCTGTGGAAATGGGTAACACTGTCAGGGAAATGCAGTTCAGGGCCCTCTCTGCTGGGACACTGCATGAATGCCAGGTGGGGAACATTTGTTCTGAATTCTTCTTGGGGTCTTCTTTACGCCAAGCTCAAACATCTTGTTTTGACCTGTCCTGTTTTTTTTTTTTCTTTCTTTCTTTTAGAGACGAGAAAGGGATTTCATTTTTAAGGAGCCTGCTGAGAATTACAGCGTGTGTACCCCTGTTCTCTTTATACACTTCCCAGAGAACAGGGGGATTGTGGGTCTGTTTTTCCAGCCACTGTGGATGTCTCCACAGGGTTATCAGGCCGCCCTCAGAAGACTTTTGACTGAGGGCTCAGATATTGGTTCTCTGGAACTGTGAGGTGAAGGACTCTGTCCAGATGTAATTGTGTTTTTCTCATCCTCCCCATCTCACAATTCATCCTGATTTCTTCATCACCTAGTTTTGACACGACAACTTCTTTTCCGATAAGCCTGAATGCTTGGGGCTGCTGCCCAGCCATCTCCTGTAGCCAGTGCTAAAGGATTGGTCAGTATTTGAGATAAACTTTTATTAGAGTGTTTCCATTAAGATGCCTCGAGGCCATTACGTCAAGGGATGAGACACATCTATCTTGTTCTGGTTTAATTGCAGAGAGCAGGGTTGGTTTTATATGCCGTAAAACTGCTTTCAGGGAAGATGAACTCCGTATCTCTGGTTACAGAGGTTCATTTTGTTGAAACCTTTAGTTTCTCTTAACAGCGCTGAAATTATAATGCAGTTTCATGGTGTGAGGCCCCTGAAATGGTAGCAATAGTCACTGCCTGGCAGACCGTACTGACAATGACATGTAGGATAGGAAGTGCTGGGAGCCAGCTCAGCCGGAGCCTCAGCAGCAGGCTCCGGGTTCACACTCGTGGCTCTGTGACCACCTGCCTTCCCCCTTGAAGGTGGATCCCCAAGGCTCACACTCCTTTCCCTGCAGGTTGATGCTGAGCCCTTGCCCGTCATGTTCTGGTGAGCTCTGCCCACCTTTGCCTTCTCTCAAGTTCCCTGACCTCGAAGTTAGGGTCACCTTTGTGCTGTCCACTGGGCAAAAGATCTGCCCAGTTTTCTCCATGCCACACAGGCTCCCTGGCATGTGTAAGTTGAGGCAGCCCCGGCTCCGGCTGTCATGATTACAGCCCCCCATGGACTTTTAACCACACTGATTGAAACAAGGGCAAGCCCACCCTGATCTATTGCTTCACTAAAGCAAAATTACTAGTTTTGTTTTCCCAAATGGAACTTTTCACTTGAAGATCAAACTAGGAACAAAGCCTAGATAGAACCTTGGTCTTGGCCCTTCCCCCTTTAGAATCAGTGTTTCCTGTTGGACTAGGCTCAGAGTTCTATTTCTTTGCATTAAAAGGAGAAATGATGGGCATATCTCAAGCTAATTAATCCTACTATGTCTTAAGTTTATCTTAATGGTATTTCTAGTATGGATATAGAAATCCTTTCCCAAATCCACCATCAACATTATAATGATAAAATTATACATCTTAACACGTGTATTCAGACATAATTTAAATCTAACATTTAAAAGTGGCCCTTCTCTGTCTCTTCCCCCCAAAATGGACCTAGCATCGTCTTTTGTAATAACAGCACTGAAGGTGTCGGAGAACGCCAGTTCACCAAGGCCTTCAAATTCTACTCCATCCGTTGCATTGACTGAAACCCCCAATGCTTCCATGCAGTTTTCCTCGGCATCAAGTTTGCCTCTGCCCTTGCTCTAGCATTTTCCAATGAATCTGTCCAGATTACGGAAGAGCTTCTAACGTCATATTTCTGTAAATAGCTGGCTCCGTCATGCATTGCGTGTGTGTATTCGTGGATTGACATCATGTTCCTTGAAGGCAAAGGCTTCTAATGAAGCGTCGCGGCATACATGGATATGGTCACAGAAGCACCATGGATAATGATGATGTACGATTCAAAAACTGGCTGTTGTCATGGTCAAACTTGAAATAAATGCTTCAAAATGATGAGTTATTTCATTCCGTGCACAACGCATTCATTGCCTCTGAGAAGTCGAGCCATTCAGAAAAAACAATTTTTTTTTTAAAAGGAAATGTAAAAAAAAAACAACTTCTCCAGTCAGCAGGCAAGTGTCTCCCCTCTTAGGATATTTCCTGCTCGTTATCGTTTGCGAACGTGAATCGCTGCCTTAGGATATAGCTGGAGGTTTAAGTGTAAGATGGTGGATGGTAGATGCCCATTGCAGTCACCTTACTACAATCCTCATGTTCACACGGGCGCCAGGCCAGCGACCTTCCACTCGGTGGGTGGAAGTGGGGGCGTGGCCTGCTGGGGAGCTGTAGCGGGAAAGTCGCTGATGGAACTGCCTTCAAAGATATGCCATGTCCGCTTTGGTTTCTGCAGCCTTTCTAGGTTCCTTCGCTCACTACCCTGCTCTCCTCATCTCCTTTCTGATGTCTGTTTGAAGGGCCGAGTCCTACAAAGTCTTTATGAATACCGTATTTAGCTTCTGATAGGACGGAGGCAGAGAGTGGCAGCAATCCCGGCTTTCCGTGTCTGTTCCTTTCATTGTCTTTACCTCCCTCCCTTTGTCCTCCCCCCCTTTCTCCTCCTACGCCTGTCCCTTTGCCCAGGAGACAACAGGTGGCCTTGCCCCGTATCTCTTCCAACTGGAAAATTCCTTTTTCCTTCTCTGTTGAAGGCAGGGTTTTCTAATCTAAGCAAATGGTTTCTTTAAAAGCAGTTCAGAACTCCCTATACCCCTTGATCTAATGTGTATGTTCTCATTTCCCAATTAGGGAGTAAGCTAAAACAAATTTAACCCTCAGCAGTATTTAGGCCATTCTAAGCAGAGTCTAAGGAGACTGTTTGCCATATATGTCATCTTCGCTTCTACACAGAACTTCTTACACCTATAAAGAAGTCAGATTGTGATAGACACTGAGTCAATTTCTGTATGCATAGTTCACAGAAAGGGAATGCAAATAAGTGTCTGTTTTGTTGCAGAAAATCTCTTCCAGGCTGGAGAGGCTGGCCTAGTGTTTAAGACAACTTACTGCTTTTTTAGGGGACCTGAGTTCAGTTCTCAGTACCCACTTCAAGGGTCTTACAAATTCCTGTAGTCCATCTCCAGGGAGATCCAACACCTCAGGTCTCTACAGGCAACTTAACACACACACACACACACACACACACACAGAGAGAGAGAGATACACATACACATAGACACACACACACATAGACGCAACAACACACATACCCCACACAGAGACAAACATACACACACACAGATATACATACACATAGACATGCACACATAGACACAACCACACACATACACTCACCCCACACACATACACACACACCACACACAGATACACAGACACACATATAGACACAACCACACACATATACATACACCCCACACACAGACAAACACACACACCATAAATATAAATAAAATCACAAAAATAAATCTAAAAAAGCTGGGCATTGGTGGCGCATGCCTTTAATCTCAGCACTTGGGAGGCAGAGGTAGATGGATCTCTGTGAGTTCAAGGCCAGCCTGGTCTACAGAGTGAGTACCAGGACAGCAGGACACCTCCAAAACAATACAGAGAAACCCTGTCTCGAAATAAAATAAAATAAAAAGTAAAAAAACAAACAAACAAAAAACAAACAAACCTGCCGGGCAGTGGTGGCGCATGCCTTTAATCCCAGCACTCAGGAGGCAGAGGCAGGCGGATCTCTGTGAGTTTGAGGCTGGGCTGGACCGACAGCCTCCAAAACAATACAGAGAAACCCTATCTCTTAAAACTAAAAAAACCAAAAAACAAAAAAACCCCAAAAAACAAAAAACCTAAAAAAGCTCTGTCAAAGAGGTAGGAAAAACTTTCAGTGATAATAAGAGAAATGCAAATCAAAATCAATCTGTTTTATCATTTTTCAAGTATCAGAGAAAGGTCTAAAGTATACATCAACTGTGGGGAAATGTAACCTTAGATATCACTTGTGAGAGTGGAAACTGACATGGCCTCTAGGGAAGGCATGTATCAACAGTATCTACCAAATACACAGTGGGCTTAGCATTTGATCACCTTCTAGAAGTGTAATCTATGATAACATACAAGGCTACTGCTATGGGATTGTGATGACACCTTATTTATGATTTACTAAAGCTTGCCTGAGGATCCAGAATGCAAAGCTAGCCACAAGCCATAGAGGTCAGACAATGGTGATACTACCTTTAATCCCAGAAGCCGTATTTGCAAGCCATGTAACAAGGTAGTGATAGCACTCACCTTTAGTCCCAGGATTCGGGAGAAAGACAGACGGATCTCTGTGAGTTCAAGGCCACTCTGGGTTACACAAGAGTGAAGAGTAACAGAGCTCACGCCTTTGATCCCAGCACTGGGGAGGTGGAGACAGGAGTGACATGGCTGGGCAGAGAAAGGAATATAAGGCAGGAGGAGACAGGAGCTCAGAGCTTTTTCCCATGAGGATTCATGGAGATAGGACTGCCATTTCAGCTGGGTAGAGGTAAGATTGACTGGCTTGGCTGCTTTGCTTCTCTGATCTTCAATTTGAAGCTTGAACCCCAATACCTGTCTATGGGTTTTTATAGGATTATGTGTAAAATTAAAAACTGTGTGTTTTAGTTGTACAATTCTATGCTGTGTACACAAATGCACTCAAAGCATAGGGGCTGTTTAACATATTGGGATACATCTTAGGACATGTCGTTTAAGGAAATAAAGTAAGAAATGTTTAATCTGTTGCCCTTAGCATATTTTAAATTTTTCTAACACATGAATGCACATACTTTATTTTAGAGACAAATTAAAATATAATGTTCTAGGCCATTGCTGTTAGTTGTCAAAAAAATGGTCATAGAAACAATAGATAATATCATCCTTGTATGAAATCTCTTTTTAAATCAAAATAAGTCCTGGTACGCCTATTTCCATGAGTGCAAAACTTGGGTTATTTAACACACTCAGGTGTTTATATTAGTACTCACTGCCCACTCCTCCGTGGAGAACATGAGGAGGAGTACTCACTGGAGCTGGGCTGCTCTGGTCCCAGAAGCCAAGCCTTCTCCAGGACCAGCAATAAAAAGACTGGACACGCTAGCTTCTGTCCCGACACACGCCCTGCCTGACCTCCATCCTTCCCTGAGTCCTGAGGCTTCTACACTCACCCTGCTCATGCTTCTCTCTCTCTCTCTCTCTCTCTCTCTCTCTCTCTCTCTCTCTCTCTCTCTCTCTCTCTCTCTCTCTCTCTCTCTGTCTCTCTCTCTCTCTCTGTCTCTCTCTCTCTCTCTCTCTCTCTCGAGTATTCGCCGGCCCCTTCCCCATGAGTGATGTGTGCTCACCCCCCACCTGCCCCTGCTAACAGCCCGTCACTGTCACCCTCCTCTAGTGCCGCTGCTTGCTTGCTTGTTTGTTCTTCCCCGCCTCAAGACTCTAGGTTCTGCAGCAGACAGGGTCTTCCTGCTTTGCCCTTAGCATTTGTCACAGAACCTGCCCAGAATTTGCTTTCGCTAAGCACCGAGTAAAAGAAACGAGGGGATGTTTCGTCAAGGGTCAGCTCTGAGCTGGGATGAGGAAATCACAATTGCAATATACCTCTTTGTCTATTTGTAGATACCAAGGAGGTTACGTGGAGAAATTCTGATTTTTTTTCTTTCAACAGAACATCTTCAAGGATGCTGTAATGTGACCTTGCCAAAAGATTAAATGTATCTTTATTCTGAAAATGTTAACAGACTGTTAAAGATTACGTTGGGGCTCACAGAAAATTTGAGCAGAAAGCAGAGATTTCCCATTGCCTTCTCCTCGTACACACACAGCCTCCTGCCTTATCAGCACCCCAACAAAAAGAGGCATGTGTAAATTTATATGGTTACAGCAATCTATCACCACCACCACCACCACCACCACCATCATCATCATCATCATCATCATCATCATCATCACCACCAGCACTATCATCATCGTTATCATCGCTCAGATTTCTTCATTTGTATCATGGTTCACTCTACAGAGTGAGCTCATTCTGTAGAGTTAGGTAAATGGGCAGTGACCCAGGTTCACTATTGCAGCGTCATGCAGACTAGTTTCACAGTGCTGCAAATTCTCCATACTTCACCTTGGGCTGCAAATTCTCCATACTTCACCTTGGGCTGCAAATTCTCCATACTTCACCTTGGGCTGCAAATTCTCCATACTTCACCTTTTCGTCCTTCGCAGCCCTCAATAATTGACATCCCCTCAACCCCAGTCGTTCGTGGCTTATCATTTGTCTTTCTAGGGTGCCTGAATTCCTCTGTTTCCTGGGGAGGGGAACGCTGACATAGATTCCTGTTTGTGCTCTTCTCATTTCTAGGATAACATAGACACGTGTCCCAGAGCCTTGCCTCCGAAACAGACATTGGAACACTGTGTTCATCTCTGCATCTCTTCTATTCAAACAAATGGATCATTAATTTGGATCATAGCATTTTCAGGAGTAAAGTGGATCTGTGGGAGAGCACTTAAAATTAACGTTCAGAATTAGTGTTGGTGAATCTATTTTCTTCCAACCAAAATTTATGCATCAGGAGACCAATTGCAGGTCATGGCAGGGCGTGGGGCTGGCTTCTCCAGCTTTTGCACTTTGGTGCTGACACTGATGTTTGAATTTTATCTCAATGCGCTCATGCATGTTGCCCAACTTGGAGTCTTTGCCTTAACAATCTCGTGAATATGTACTTGACTATAGCGCCGAAGCAGAGCAGAAAAGAGAAATCTAGCCACAGTATCCAGAGCAAACCTAATATTCAGAGAGTCTTTCAAATGTTTTGTAATTAGGCCAAATAGATTAGGGAGGGAAAGGGCATTTGTGGCTTGACTCTTTGCTATATAGAAGCCATCTTGAGTTCACGGGGAAGCTTCTCAAACTCGCTTTCCCTAGTGGCATCTTTTTTTTCTTTTCAATGAAAACACAATGGGGAAGGCTTTATTATTAATAATAAATAAGCGGAACCATTTTCTTCCCTTGTATGGGCATCTAGCCTCTGCCAGAAGCCACCCAGGGACAAAAGGGAAAATTCCAACACTTTCAGGTCTGCCCTCACGTAGCCTAAGGAGAGGTTGGCTCATGCCCTCTGCACCATAACAGGCAAGATTGTGCCTTCCTTCCCCAGGACTGCCTATAGGAATTTGTATGGCCCCTGAGAGTTGAATAAGGGGTTTAAACAGGCAGTGGAATGGTTGCAGCTTGGAGTAGAGCCCACTATGAGTTGAAAAGATTCCCCAGCTGTGTTTTACTAGCCCTGAGCCCAGCTGCAGCAGTGTACAGTGGACTGTTTCTTAAGCCCTGTGTGTATATGTACATGTTCACATCGATGCATATGAGGGCATGACTTTGAGGCAGTTGGGAGGTCCTGAGCCTTAGAGATGAATTAATTTTCTTTGTGAGACAGGCCTGAATATCTGTAGATGCGGGGTAAATACATCACACTTCTCCGTTCATTAGATTATAGAGATCCCCGGCATGAATACAAATATCTGGGGTATCGAAAGGAAATCATAGCATGGGTGTTTGTGTCCGAGCAGGCAGAGGCATGGAAACAAAGAAAGAACGAATTCAGTTAGGTCAAGAACTGTCAGCCCATATTGAGGACCAAAGCAATGAAGTTTAAAGTAGATTCAAGATAAGTGTGTGGAAGGACTTCTCTCAGGCTTGCGGTAACAGAGTCATGTGTGAACTCATGGGAGAACAGATTCTTACAAATATATGCTGAGTTTTCATTTAATGTTATTCTTTAGGGGACCTATTTTTTTCTGAAATGAAAGGTGAATTTCAAAGTGTGGTATAGAAAGAAAGCAAGATTCTTTTAAAGAAATGGACTGTATTAATAACCAATAAGATCAGAAGCCCAATCAGAAAGCAGGGTTAGAGCCAAGGAAATATGCTCTGCACTTTTGCTAGGCAGAGTTTGTCTGGTCCCCATTGTGTTAGCCAGGGTTCTCCGTGGAGCAGAATTGATATAATAATATCCCAGGGGTGCCCTACAGAGTTATCAGCTTTCAGTCCCCATTCCAAAGAGTGGGTTCTAATGCCAGCAAAGGGATGTCCCAGGATAGATGAACTTGCCAGTGAGAATGGGGGAACAGACAGCCATCACAAACGGAAGGCCTCATCAGCAACCACAATGGGCACCAAGCACCATCCCTCCAGAAAGAGACCAGCCCTCCATCCCCAAGTGACGCTTTTTGGTGGACGGTTACCTCCTGTCCTCATGGCCCAGCCCTGGCAGTAACACGTGAGGTTTCTGAGCATCACACTGAATGGTTGTCACCTTCTGGGACAGCACTTGAACACAGCCCTTCCCAGGTCATAGGCTCAATCTTTTCCTCTCCGTTCGCTGTCTTTCCCACTCACTGGTCTGTGTCAACTTAAGAGCTTCTAGGATACTACTATCCTTTGTGGGGGTCACCCACTTCCTGGTTGAAACTGAATGTGAAAAAGAATTTCAGGACTAAAAAGCAAACAACTAAGAAGAGAAGAAGATGGCAAGTCCAAAAATGACCAAATGTCTCTATGTCCTCAAAAAACCTGGACAGGATGGAGGAGGAAGAATCCGGAAGGCGGGGCTGTGCCTAGAAAGATGCGTCAGCCTAATTGTCCACAATTTTCTCCGTATTCATTACTCTCATTCACAAGAGGAATATTATTTTCATGACATTATTCTGAAGATGGCCTTGTTTTTATTTTTATTTAAATACAAGAAACAGACCCAAATAATGTCACCGTAAGCCTGACTGAAGTTAAGCCATCCTCTTTTCCGAGGGAGAGCAAGATCGAGTCTGTGTTCAGCGGGGCTAATCATTGTGTGCCATGTCCCCAGAGCATGAAAGCCGCAGCCAGAGAGTGGCTGAAGCCCCCTTGTCCTCGCTTTCACAGAGGGGTCACATCTGTGGTTTGCGCTGGGCCACAGCCCCTTGGCAACAGCGTTTCCACGATGAAAGGAGAGCACTCAGCCGGTGAGGATTTACAGATCTGCTCAAGGTCAAAAGTAGCAGTGCCATGCAGCAAGCTTCCTGCGTACCCCGGGTGCAGGCAAAGGCTCATCTGTTTGTAAAGGTACGCTAGGCAGCCCGAGAGCGCCCGTTAAGATCTGTTTGGAGAGAACTCGGGGAATTAAAGTGAAATAGAAGATGTAGGCCCTTCCTCTTAGGAGTGTGAAGTCTAATGGAGGGAATAAAATGCGGAGGCAAGAAAATGGGACAGTTACAAATGAAAATAGATAGGAACATTTACAGGAGAGCAGCAGAAACATGCAAAGACATTCACCGCTAATTGGACACGTACAGAGATATATACGGCTTGTGCTAAGGCAGCCCGGGAGTGTGAGAGGAAGAATCTGTGACGGTTTCACCTCGCAGTGTGTGCGGAGCGGGAGGAATTTAGAATGCTGCTCCAGCCTTAGACCAGACGGCTGATGCAAACTCCGTCTCATCTACGGTCCCGGGCCCTCAATCTGGCATAGAGAAAAACTACCAACAGCAAAGAACACGGTGCGGAAGAGTCAAAAGAATGTGAAAGAGTCCAGCCATGGTAAAAAACACCCCTACAGTTCCAGCACTGGCCATACAGAGTAAGCCACTCTATTAAAAGCCATGGAGGACCGACCAGCAGCTCACTGCCCAGCAAGGAAGACCATCCATTGTTCTGTCCAGTCTCTACCTTGATGTATGAGGAGGGCCCAGACGACAGACACGTGGACGTGTGTGTGTGTGTGTGTGTGTGTGCGTGTGCGTGCGTGTGTGCGTGCGTGCGTGTGTGTGTGTGTGCGTGCGTGCGTGTGTGTGTGCGTGTGCGTGCGTGTGTGTGTGCGTGCGTGTGCGTGCGTGTGTGCGTGCGTGCGTGTGTGTGCGTGTGTGCGTGCGTGCGTGTGTGTGTGTGTGTGTGTGTGTGTGTGAAAGATGTGGCGCAGCTTGACTTTATGAATTTACTTTTTAAAAAATGGTACTGGGGAAGAGGTAAGCTCAGGGCTTGTACCTATTTTTTTTTTTTTTTTAGCTTCAAGTCTATATAACACAGTGGTGTGAGATAGCTCATGACCCCATTCCAAAAGCTTCTGCTAAGTTTCGCTGGTACCTGCTGGCCTTTCATAATTTGGATTGTAGTAACTAAAACAGGCCTGCACTGTCTAAAAGTATTATCTGATGTGTGTCCAAGCCCATGTGCCTAAAGGACTGCCTAGTTCTTCCTTCTCTGATGCCATTTCTTGAAAAGTCAATTATTTTAAACTACAAATGGACAAAATTAATGTTAACTGTAATCAGAAAGAGATGGGTAGAAATAATTGCTTATGAATTCTTGAAACATGGCCCCGTCAACATTCCCCTTTAAAGGTTTTTACTTTAAAAATTATGGCCTTGTTTTCTTTCATGATGCTTGCATTTCAGAAAATGACTTCTACTCAGTAGTCTTTTCTTGGTCTGGGACAGCGGGAGGTAAGAGAACTTGCTCCAGCAGTGAATGGAGACTTGGCAGCTTGCCTTTCACAAAAGTGAAAGATTACAATTGACATTAGAAATAATGACTTACAAAACACTATTAGCGGGAATCCTGGAGATCACTGATAAGAGGATTCTAATTCGCACAGACTCTCGTTCTCATCATTGTCAGCCTCCAACCCAGCCTAGGTGAGAGGCTTGAGATCAAGTCAGGGCCCTCCATCACCATTCAGGGGACCTCCTCCGTAGACTCACTACCAGAAAGCAGCCCCGAGTCCTTGTAATTTCCCTCATAATTAATTTTTGAGCGAACGGTTTATAAGTGGATTCTCGAGAGGTTAATGCTTCCGAGAGAAGGGGGAAGTAGCTATTAAAAACGGGACAATCACAACTCACCACAGGAACATTTGCCAATGTAACATTTCGGCCCAAGGTAATAATATTGAGCTGTGGATTACTGCGTTTAGTGTGGCTACGGCTATCCGCTATTAATTTGAAGGAAATTATTTCCTAATTAGGATTGCCACCCATCTAGAGCCCGAGGTTGAAAAGCAGGAAAGAAAAAAAAAAAAGAATGCTGTGCACTTGCTACATCATTGTTTCTATTTTTAGTGTTCACGGTGGGCCTAAAGCAGCTGTAAGAAAATGAGACCAGCAAGCTTAACATGTAAGTATGACCCTGGTTTATTTAAATGTGGATGATAGATTTTATAGTCATTCAGGTGTTAGTCAGCACGCGTCTCTGGCCTGAGTCTTGTGTGCTATGTAGACAACAGCAAACTCAGGAAGGACAGAGCTTTGCTCCAGGGCTTTCAGTGGTTAAATGGGGGGGGGGGCTCCGGCCCTATGAGGTCCTCACTAACTGTGGTAGCCCCTACAGGGAGAGGGAGAGGATACTGGGGAAGACCGTAGACCTTGGTGTGGAAGACCCAAAGCCCGTATGTATCCCTGACGAACTGCAGACAATGATGTCTAGAAGCTTTGATTTCCACCCTCGTGTCAAGCAGATGATTGCTATCACCGTTGTTCATTCTGAATGATGACAGTAAGGGGTCAGTGGCAGTGTTAGGGCAAGTGAATGGACGGAGTGGCCTGATGGAGTAGTTACTCTTCTTGTTGCCATGATAAAAGCCCCACCAGGAGGCAACTTAAAGGGAGAGAGGCTTGTTTTGGATTCCATTTGAAGGGAATGCAGTCTACCACGGCAGGGAGGGTATGGCAACAGGGACAGGAGGCAGCTGCTCTCACTGTTTTAGCAGTCAGGAAGCAGGGAGCAGATAAAAGTGGGGCCAGTTCATAAAATCTCAAGGCCCACCTTAGTGGCACACTACTTAAAAGTTCCAGAACTTTCCAAAGAAGTGCCACTAACTGGACACCAAGCATTCAAACATGAACCCATGAGAAGGATGTTGTTTGAACCCATGAGAAGGATGTTGCACGGTGGAAATCACAAGTTACTTTGTCGCTAATATTTGTGCAGGCATGAGAAACAGACTCGAAAAGTCTTTTGCTAGCTTGATGGCAAGCAACAGCAAGCCAGCTGGGAATCTTTTCATACCGGGGACGAGGTGGGTGGGGATAAGACAGCCCAAGACCCTCTTGGGGTCCTCCCTTTTGCTCGGACTCACCGCCTAAAGTTCGCACAAGCATAAATTCATCTCACAGTTCTGTAAGGCTAGTGAGAAGGCTGACTCCGGGCACTGCCTAATCCACATAACGAAATCGTGTTCTTGGGCTTTTTGTTCTCTGAACTTTCGGGTGCCATTGCACTCTTTGGTGGCCTCAACGTTGGCTGGCTTCAGTTGCAGCTGTCCGCATGTCCACGTCCGCAGGCTGCAGTTTGCTTTCCATGGGATAAGTATAATGACCACAGGGACAGGTGATGTGTGCTGACCTCTGCTCCAGATGGCTGTCTGAGGTATGCGCTATGCGAGCGTCGGTGCCTCCAGTCACCGTCTCAATTGCGTTCACTTTAAAATGAAGAAGCCGACTACTCAGCCCCCTCCCACAGTCCTTCAGCTACATACTTAGGCGATTGGGGTTGGGTGAGAGCTAAATTTTACACTCTTAGTTTCTCCGATGAGTTCTCCCTACAAGTCCCTGTTATGAACAGGTCTGATCGGGTTCATTGTCCTTTTTCTGACTGGTCAGGGTCAGCCACTCGATGGCAAACACACAGGGTGGCTTACGTCAGTGACGACAACACCTCGGGAACTTGGGTTATGATCAGTCCATGGAGAGCACACCGCTAACAATGAGGAGTGGCACTTACCAGAAGGGAGGGTTAAGAAGAAAGGATGCTAGGCAGCAAACGTTCCTTGGGAAGGAGATTTACACTTAGGAAGGAAAGCGAAACAGGCACACAAGGGAGGTAATAGGGGCTCAACGTCACTTACGTCATGTTAACAGGCTGCCCCATGTCTATTCGCAGGATGCTTATGTTATGCTTCCTTCTGATGCGAACAGCTCCTCGTACGTTTCCATATGTCCACTTAAGGATCCAGTGGTCTCTCCATCCATTTAACAGACCTACATGTGCCAGTCTGTGTTCACACGGAACCCACAGGCCTATGGAAGGGCTGCTGTTTCAATAAGACAGTGACAAGCAGTGACATTTGGGGGAACTGTGGCTAAGAAAGTCAGAGTGGCATAGGGAGCCGCGACAGAAACTCAGCCCAAGTGAGATGTTGGGGATGTTTTTTGGGGGAATACACTTACTTTGAGACTCAGAGGAAAACAAGGTGTTGGCTTCACAAAAGTGAATGCGAACGGGACTGGAACTTCTGTTTTGTAATATCTACCTTCCTCTTCCCTACCAGTCAGTGAGTAATGGTCCCTATCCTCACGACACTCGTGGGAACTTGGCACTTATCTTGGCTGATTGCCTTACATCTGGTTTGGTAGTGTTGTGTTTTAATGAACCAGGCTCTAGAAGCCCCAAAGTTCCACAAAGGTCAAGAGGTCAGAAGTGAAGACAAGAATGCATGTCTGTTCCTTGAGAAAGGCAAAGAAACTGAGCAGAGAGATTGCTGGGCCTCCTTTCCCTCATCCAGACAGACCAGCCCTGCTTTACTCTTTACACTGGAAACCAGAGTTGTGTATCATCGGCGGGCGGGCAAGTTTCCTCTACTTAAAAACAACCTCCAGAGAGCCCTCAGGTAGGATATCAATACGTTGTATAGAGTTGCTTTATTGTGTCTGATCGTCTTTGCTGCGAATATGCTAAGGGTCAGGTTCTTGGCTGATGGCACAAGCACTCTGTGGCACACTCCCTATGAGAAAGCTTAGGTTTGGTATGCATGTGTTAAAGTGCAATGCTGTTTGCAAGAATGAAGCCCTAGATAGGACTGTCAGAATGCAGTGAGGGAGATATGGAAGGATTCTGGCGCACACATTTGGAAGGAAAGGTGGACTTGGTTTCCAGGAGCGGAGGACCAAAGGTGTTGAGTCGTCAGTCTCCCCTCCAACCTCAGGACTTGCCACCCCCTACCTGGAGCAACCCCCCCCCCCCCCCCGTGACCTGTGTATGATCAGTTTCTTCACTCACTCAATCTTCTAAGAGTCCTGCCTTATAGCCAGGTGGTGGTGATGCATGGCTTTAATCCCAGAACTTAGGACATAGAGCAGCCGCTGTTCTTCGTGTGTTTGGCAACAGGCTGCACACTGGCTCTGCCTTTAATTGGCGTCTGAAACCTGTGGAAATTCTGTGCCACTTCTCAGAATGCACGCTGTCCAAAGGCTCTTGTCAGTTTTTAAACCACTTTCTCTTTTGTTTTTTCCTATATGGGGTTCCCCCCCCCTTGGGACATGACACCTTATGTTGAGACCTAGCTTCAATCTCTTAACTGACAGACATTACCGAGTACGTCAGGAGTGGAGCCACGTAAGCCACACCTATAGTAACAATCCGTAGTACGGACTTGTCAATACTGCACAGCTCACGAAGGCCTATTCAAAAGTAGGAGAAATAAAGATAAAGAATACAAAGTCCCAAGTGCAGGGTAGGTGCTCAAATCCAGATCACGTTCTATGATTCTAGAAGATTCTAAGGTATACCAGAAGGACAAATAATCGTGGCTGGGGGTAAGGACAGTTGTATGGACCAATATGAAGGGGAAAGATTCGTGCTTGGTCTGCGTGAATGGCGACACAGTCACAGATGGCTGTTAGGGCTCCCTGAGAAGCAGAGAGGGACCCTTCCCGGTGTGTGTGACTTGATGGAAGCTGCTGGGCAGTCAGGCTCGAGCTGTAGTTCTCGCTTCTGCCCGTGGGCACAGATGGGAGACTGACTGAGACAGAGGCAGGGTAGTTAAGAGGCTGTGAATTCTGGGAGAGGAGCAGCAGCTGAAACCCCACCTACAAGAGTCAGAGCTGTGAGATGCGCCAGGGATGGGGGCGTTGAGGTAGCACCTGGTATATTGCTCTGGGGATAGGGGATGCTTACGTAGCTGCTCTGGGGTAATGTGCCAGGGAGGAGAGACGCTAAGGTAGCAGCCTGGTGTGCTTTGCTACCAGAATGGCAGGTATTCTAAAAAGTCATTCAGCCATGTTCTCAAGCCCCGACCTAACACGGCTAAATAAGAAGACCCCAAATTCGAGCCACTGTGGAGAAAGTGTGTGTGTGTGTGTGTGTGTGTGTGTGTGTTCAAGCCTCCTCCTATGATTCTTGAAACGAACTGGAGAGTCAGTTTCTAAGAAACTTCAAGGAGATTCTGGTGCCGAAAGCCCACGGGGCCACGTGCTGAGGGTCTCGGGTAAATACTGTAGCAAAAGCTTGACTCTTCTCCATTGTATTCCCATAGCTCCTCAGCTGATTGTCTTCTGCTGATGGCATCTCACTAACCACCTCTCTGAATGTATGGTTTGCGTGTGCCTATGCATTTCCTATGTCCAACTATTAATGTTAAAATTTTATTATTTTGTGTGCATGGGTGTTCCGCCCATGTGTATGTCTGTGTGCCTCATGCATACAGTACCCCTGGAGGCCAGAAGAGGGCGTAGGATCTCCTGCATCAGGATGAAGTTACACAGTTGGGAGCCACCATGTGGGCTCCAACCCAGGTTCGCAGGGAGAGCAGCCAGTGCTCTTGACGGTTGAGCCATTGCTCCAGCTTGCCTGTCAACTTTTGTTCCTTCTCTCTCCTTTGACAACACTGACAGAAAGAAATCTTACTGTTTTTCTGCAATTCATCTCTTTAAAACGGGAGACAGTAGGAGCTGGTTTGAGGTAGGAGATATATATGAAGAAGGGGAGGAACTTATCATATGCCCGTGGGTGAGCACTGCACACCTGTGATGGAGCACTGGAGGAGGTTGCCAAGAAACTGAACAAAAAAAAAAAAATAGAATAAAATAAAGCAAACCAGGAAGCGGTGTTGGAGATAAAAAGTTTACTAACACTAACAGGGAGATAAACTCCCAAGTGGGGGGGGGAGAAAGGGAGGAGAGGGAGGAGGGGGAGGGGGAGGAGGGGAGGGGGAGGGGAGGGGGAGAAGGAAGGGGGATGGGGAGAGGGAGGGGGAGGAGGAGAGGGAGGAGGGGGAGGAGGAGAGGGAGGAAGGGAGAGGGATGGGGAGAGGGAGGGGGAGAGGGGAGAGGAAGGGGAGAGGGAGAGGGAGAGCGCACCCAGGTGCTTGTTCCACAAAAGACTGACTGTGGCTTAATCTGTCCACAGCGGTGCTGGTGGCCAGGGGCAGGCAGGTGGGCAGGAAGCCCCCGGGGTCTAGTGTTCTCCACTCTGCTCCCCTGTGACTACACTGCTTACCTCAGAGAGAGGACCTTAGCAGGTTACAGGCTAGGAGGCACAGGCAGTGATACCACTAGCTTAGCTTGCTTTGTTCTTGCCTGGACACATTCCAAGGGGTAGCTGATTAAGGTGCAGACAGGAGGCAAATTCCCTCAGCAAACAATGCTGATTTGCCCAGCCCCACAGGCAGAGATAAGGTCATCTAGACGTTCTGTTCTCATCCCGCTTAGCCGGCTTCCATTGCAGCTCCTGGTGTGTCCTCAAGCCTGGGAAAGGCGGAGTTTCGGAGACATGGTGGCTGACGTTCACACCTATCTTTCTGAAGGATCACACACCATGGAAACATCAGCTGGAGAAACTGTGATGCTTGCCCATTCCTTCTGGACATTTCCTGTTTTCATCTGAAGCCCAATGGCTTTGTCTTTTCCTCTAAAAGTGTCAGGAGAGAAAGCTTAGCCTGGCCTTTCTCTCTGACAGCTTATGGCTGCAACTCTCCCCTGCCCGGTGCTGACCTCACCTGCGGCTCCCATAACACAGGAGGAAAGGGTGAGCAGAGACGAGAGGGAGAGAGAGCCCAGGCCTCCTCTGGGAAGATGGTGGTGGGACTCCGCGGACATCATGTAGCATCCAGCTTGCTGTAAGCATGATGTCATGTAGCATCCAGCTGCTGTAAGCATGATGTCATGTAGCATCCATTTGTGATAAGCATGTTATATAGCATCCAGCTGCTGTAAGCATGTCCTGTAGCATCCAGCTGTGATAAGGATGTCACGTAGAATCCAGCTGCTGTAAGCATGTCCTGTAGCATCCAGCTGTGATAAGGATGTCACGTAGAATCCAGCTGCTGTAAGCATGCCTGTAGCATCCAGCTGTGATAAGGATGTCATGTAGAATCCAGATGCTATAAGGATGTCATGTAGAATCCAGCTGCTGTAAGCATGTCCTGTAGCATCCAGCTGTGATAAGGATGTCATGTAGAATCCAGATGCTGTAAGGATGTCATGTTAGCATCGTGGCCACAGTATTGACAGCAGTCTTTTCCCTCTCACAGGTATGGAAAAAGCCTTTTTAATGAGATATTTTCTGTGAGACTCTAGTTAACAGGTTTCCCTATGCTAGGATCTCCTTCCTAGAAGTAAGTTTATATCAAAGTGGGCATTGGTGACTACACATCAGAGCCCTACTCCCTTCCCTGATTTATGCGTGGGAGTCAGAAAGCCTGGCTGCACACTCCTGAAGCCTCTCCTATCCCAGAAAAGTCTAAGAACAGAAGCTGCCTCCAGCCAAATGGGCGCTGGGTTCCTCCATTTAGAGCCACTACCATGCTGCCTGCCCCCTTGTGGTGGGGCCTGGAACTGTCTTCAGGGCCCCTGCCATGCAGCTGCCGATTTGTCTATCTGCCATGGCATTAAAAACTTTTATAATAAATCATCACTCCTTACTAATCCATCTCCGAGTGCCTCCTGAATGCCCCCAAGTCATTTTCAGAGACACAGAACTGTGGGCTGTCCTGATAGCCATCAGCACAGCCTTACAATGAGTCATTCTGCTGCCCTCACTTGACACGGTCTGTCACCAACAAGAAAACATTTTAAGGAGTCTGTGGCTAAACAAAAGAGTGTTTTCTACTGTGCAAAGCAACTGGCTCATGGCCAATCATATCCTCCCTCTCTCTGTGAATGCCACGATGAGATAAAACAAGAGGCGTGGGTCTAAAGTAGGGGGTGCCTGCGATCAGCCTGGCTCCCTGCGATCGGCTGGGCTGGGTGCTTTATTTCTAATTCTGAATGGTGGGAGGGGTTATTTACCCTCTGCTGAGTCTCAGTTCCTCGTCTTTAAACGAGGCAGACCACACTGTTGTCTGTATAGGGTCCGTATGTAGGTAATGCTACTATGTTTATGATTCTCAGAACAGTGTCTGTCTCCTGGAAACAGTAAAGTACCTAAAACCACACAAATAAAAACAGCCAGAGTAAGAATCAGGCTGATGGGTAAGTGGGAGATGATGAGATAAAGTTCGGTACTTTGACACATTTTAACTTTGAGAAAAACCGAGGTGGGAAACAGCTGTCAGCAGAGCAGAGACTTCATGTCTTCTACACAGAAGGGCCCCTACCCTGACATAGGCAAAATGGCTGGAAGAGCTCAGGTGCAGGGTGGCAGAGGCTGGGTGGAGAGGTTAGCCATTACCAGCTCCCTGGCTGGAGCTGGCAATGCTAACTAGCTAGGCAGGCTCATAGCTGGCTCAGGGTGCAGAGTGGGAAGCCTGGAAACTATTATTGTGTTTGGTAATGACAGATTCTCCAGGCATGGCATGGAGGACTCCATATCACTGCCTCTGTTGAGACCTGTGGTCAATTCTCCACATTCCCCGAGTTTGAGAGCTCAGTTCTATCCCAAAGGGGTCAATGATTCTGCTCTGGGCAATTAATGCATTATTCCAATTAAGGTTGCTTTTCTGGAGAGCCATTAATTTTCTCCATGACTCCAGAATAACGTTCATCCCTATACACCTAGCTTCCTCTAAAAAATGACTTAGACACTAGAGACAGTCTGACTCCTTAACACCTAAGTTCACACACTCTCTGTTTCCTGTTTCTGCATCTCTTCTTTTTTATTAGCAGCTTGATTGAGGTGTGATTGATGAGCAATAAACTATATATGTTTTAAGCATATAATTTGACAAGTTTTGACATCCGTCAACATCTATACAACTATCACCACAATCAAGCTAATGAGTCTGCCACGTCCATCACTCCACAAGGTTTCTCTTTGCAGTCTTTCTCGTCCTGGAAAGAATCCTGGCCAACTATTGGCAGGCAGCAATCTGCCTTCTGGCACTGTGGGAGACTTCGTGTTTCTCAGAACTTTGTATAAATGGAATCATCAGATATATTGTAATTTTTCTCCCTCCCCTCGCCTCCTTTTCCTAGTTTCTTGTCTTGTCTTTTAACTTACAGCACTGGCTACTGTCTCCAGAATGATGTTGGGATAGGAAGAGTAGAAATCCCACTTATTTCTGGCTTGGAGAGAAAACATTTAGCATTTTACTCATGGCTGTGTAGTTTTCATCATTCCTTTTTAAGAAATTGCTATTTGTTTCTTGAGAAGTTTTTCTTTTCCAGGAGTGCTACTTAACTCCCTTAGAAGTAACTTGTTCAATGTGTGCACATTCGGAGGGATCTTAAGATATTTCCATTGTTCTCTGATTTCATTACATTATCGTTCAAGAACACACTTGAAATTTGAGCACTTTTTAATTTGTTGATACCTATTTTATGGTGTGGGATATGGTGGGTGTTTTCCTCTCAGAATTTGGAAGGATGTGTATTCTGTTGTTCTAACAACATCAAGTCTGGCTAGTTTATACAGTTTTTCAATCTGAACTATTTCTAACCTCTATTTTAGGCAATTACTGGGATAGTTTGAATGTAACTGGCCTTCATAATCTCATAAGGAATGATACTATTAGGAGGTGTGGCTTTGATAGAGTGGATACAGCCTTCTTGGAGAAAGTCTGTCACTGTGGGGATGGACTTTGAGGTTTCCTATGCGCAGGATACCACTCAGTGTTATAGCCGACTTCCTGTTCGCTGCAAGCCAAGATGCAGCCAGCTGGAACAAACTCTGCCTGAACACTGCCACACTCCCCGCCCTGATGATAATGGACTGAACCCCCGAAACTGTAAGCAGGCCACCCCAATTAAATGCTCTCCTTATAAGAGTCGCTATGGTCATGGTGTCCCTTCACAGCAATAGAAACCATAACTAAGACAGGTGCTAGCATCTTCACTTTTTTCCTGCATCATTTCTCTGTTTTGTTATTAGGTCAATTAATGTTTAAAATGATACAGCGATTGGTGATTACATCATCTCAATCAACCAATGGTTCCCTTCACTGTTATTTTACCCATGAGAGTATCTTGCTGTTTAGAGACACAGAACTTAACCCACGCCTGTTTATGTTTAAAATTTTTGGCATAGATGATGGTGGACATTTCTTTCCCACCCACCAGTTCCCAAACAACTGGCATGGAGACTTAATATTAATGACAAATGCTGGTCCAATAGCTCAGGCTTGTTACTGGCTAACTCTTACACTTAAATTAACCCATATTTCTTATCTATGCTTGGCTACATGGCTTGGTTCCTTTTTCCATACAACATGCCCATCTTGCTTCTCCCTGCATCTTCTGGAGACCTCTCTTCCCTGCCCTCCTCCTTCCCAGCATTCTCAGTCTGGCTCTCCTGCCCAACTTTATCCTGTCCAGCTATTGGCCAGCCAGCTTGTTTATTAAACCAATCACAGTGACCTATATTCACACAGCGTAAAGGGATATTCCACACATAGAGAATTTGCTTATGGCTAATAGACATTTTAGGCTTTTATGGAAATTTTAGATGATTTGCACCTAATGTGATTGTTGGGGTGGTCATATTGGTATCTGTTATGTCATCACCTTATTTGCATTGGATTAGCTGTCCCTTGGTTTTGTTGTATTAGGGTTTACAGGACGAAATTTTAATGTATCACAAGTGTCTTAATCCATTTAGGTGCTATAGCAAAATACCTTACCCTAGGAAACTTACAAACAACAAAGACGCATTCTTCCCAGCTTTGACAGTTGAGAAGTATAACATCTAGTCTTTGTGATCTCTACTGGAAAAAATTCAGATGAGACATACAGTTGTGTATAGGAGGTCACCAAAGTTTATTGAATAATAAAGGGAGAACTCTCAAAGATGAGAATGGACAGTGACCTGACAAACCACTGAGGAGAAAAACACCTTCGTGGTGAGAGTGGACAATGACCAGAGAGGCAATTGTGCTGACTTACAGTTGTAGGCAGATTTAAAAGTCCCCTCCAGAAGAGACAGCTTCCCCAAGGAGTGTTTCCCATCCAGGTGACGAAGAGGTGTGTAAAGCCCCCTGTCAGGTAGGTACCTTAGGGAAGTTCAGGATGTCAGGTTTTTCCACCTAGGATCAGATCAATGACTGAGTTCATTCTTTGACTGCTAATCACATGACAGAGCAGATTCAAAAGAATTAAAGCAAAAGAAAGAATAAACATGAAATTCATCACCCTAGGTCGGCAATAGTGGGCCAACTTACAAAGGTGCTCGCTGTGTGAGTCTGATGATAGCAGCTGGCCCCCCAGAGCCCGCATAGACGTGGGAGAGAAGCAGGAGTGCTCACCCTTGTCTTCTGACCTCGAATTCACGTGTCTCAGGAGGCTCAAAACACTTCCCTACCTTCCCTGTCCCTTTATCTGCTGCTGCTAATCGGGGACACAGGATGGAGGACCCAAAAGGTGACTTTAAAGGAAAAGATAGTGTAGGGAGAGATTTTACCTATCTGTAGCGCTGACCACTCCCATGTGGGTGTGTTCACAGGTACGTAGAACGTACAGGGGGCGGGGGATAAATAGAGGTAGGAGGGGAAGACTCTCCTTTTGGGTTTCTGTTTCCACCTGGGGAGCAGCGTGCGGACCTTTGGTTCTCGACGTTCTTGGCTTATCAAGTAAGTGATTTCTCTTTCAATAAAATATCATAGGACATCCCTATTTTGTGTATTTTAATATTTCTGCAATTAAGATAGTCTTTACAGGTCTGTTGGTTAAAGAAGTCGAAGACCTGTCCTGGGACAATAATCTGGTGATTGGGGAATGTTCTGCCCACCAACCCATTGAATCCCCAAGGCCTAGCTCTTATGGGAAATGGGAATGCTCTTTGAGACGGACAGTCCTTACTTTACTACTTACCCACAACTGCTTCGTCCTCTGTGGTCAGTCTCAGTTTGTTTCTAAAGAGGCAGCTGGCAGTGGGACCTACAGGGCCTGGTGACAAGCAGAGTCCTGAAGTCTGGGTTTCTAACTTCATGAGTTGTTGCTCATGTGGGAGAGGTTCATCCTCCATGCCCTTCAACCCTGCAAGTAGTTGACTTAGTGTACCTGTCAAACAATGGTGCTGGCCGGGACCTGAGGCACCTGCGCCACAAGCTAGTCTAATGTATCGGGGGCAAAAGTTTGGAGATTTGAGTGAAAGACAATATGTTCCATCGTTTGTGCTAAGAGAATGTGTGTGTGCCATTTATTGAAAGCAGGGAGCAAGCCTTACACACAGACTTACAGCACAGTGGAGAAACCCCAGGTGTAAGAGTTTGTGTTTTCATAGGTTGATGCCGGCGGGGCAAGGCCGGGGCTGCCAGCCAGGACGAGAAAACAGGATGCACCTGTGGTTATCGGCTGACAAGCACCTCACAGAGACCCCGTGGGGGCTGGGGCCCAACAGGAACCCACTCCCTGGCTCTTAGATGCCACAGGAACAGGTCACCTGGTAAGAACAACAGATGTTAGAGATAACCAGTGCTCCCCTCTGACAGTCAGACTATTGGAAGAACGGGCCCCCCAAATTAGAGGTTCCTTAGAAATGTCCTGCTGGGAGGAGAAATGGCTGAAAGCCTGGGGGCCAAGAGAGGGGGAGCTTGTCTCCTGGAGGAAGTCCTGCAACCTGTCAGTTGACATCTCAGGGAAGTCTCGTAGCTGATGGCGGTGACCAGGGACCACATCTTGTCTGGGCTGCTGGTTATGAAATCCCTACCTTCAGCCAGGAGTGGTAGTGTACGTCTTTACTCCCAGCACACTCTGGAGCCAGAGGCAGACAGATCTCGGAGTTTGAGGCCAACCTTGTCTCCAGAGTGAATTTCAGGACAGCCAGGTCTATGCAGAGAAACTGCCTCAAAACACTAAACAACTAACAACCAAGAAAACATAAAATCCTTATCCTCATGTGGGGACCTTAAGATGAATGGGGTGGGATTGGGCCACTGGTTCTCTTTAGCGCTGTTCTCATCACGTCTACACTGAACAGATTTTCTTTTTGTCATTCTCTCTACTAATTTTACTCATTTAAATCCACTTAGTGAGGGTTGGTGGCAGAACTAGGGTTGGGGCACAGGCTGTGCCCTCTGCGTCCTGCTAGCAGTACCTTCTTGCCGACTCTTTGTAATAAGAGATGACAAATGGCAGAAGTGGTCAGTCCATGAAGCAGCCGGCATGATTCCCTTCAGTGAGGTCTGTTGGAATGAGAGAGCGAGCTCCAAGCCGTGGTTGGGTCTCAGGGTGGGCGGGTTAGAATTCGACAGAAACAGCACAATACCTGGAGATCTAAATGTGTTGGAACCTTAGAGGGAGGACCCTTTGACGCCTGGAGGGAGCTTTGTGAGTGTGGGAGTGGGACCCCAGCATTCAGGAGCGCCTGTTGCTTTCCTGGCTTGGCTCCCAGCATCCACATGGCAGCTCGCAATCAGGGGATCTGATGCCCTCTGCTGACCTCAGCAGGCACCAGGCAGTGTGCACGCATACATGCAGCAAAACACTCATACTCATGAAGCACAATAATCAAATCTTAAAAAGGAACGAGAATGGGGGGAGAGAGGGAGAAGGGGAAGGAAGGGGGGAGAGAGGGAGAAGGGGAGGGAAAGAGGGAGAGAGATTGGCTGAGGAGAGAGAGAGAGAGAGAGAGAGAGAGAGAGAGAGAGAGAGAGAGAGAGAGAGAGAGAGAGAGAGAGAGAGAGAGAGAGAGAGAGAGCTTGGACAAATGCCTAGAATAAAGGACTGACTTTTTATAACCGTTTACGGTGTAGGAACTTTCACATTGTGTATGAGGGCCCAGGGAAACCACCCAGCTGGACCATCCCATGGGTGGAAAGATGATTTACTGGGGACGAAATTGCCAAGGGTGTCTCTGGCAGTGAAGGAGAAGAAGAGAAAAATGCTGGAAAAGCAGGTGGGTTTTATACGTCTGTTAGCAGGGTGGGGGTCTTTGATCTGATGTAGACTGTTTGGATTGATCCGGAACTAGATGCCCTTACCCACAGTAGTTGACCTTTGGGGCTGGACTAAGGGAAGTTTCTGGAGGCTCAGGGGAGAAACTGGCCTTCGGGCCTCTGTGTATTCAGTAACAACCCTTCTGTTTACCCAGGCAAAGTCCCCCTGTTTGGGACAGCGTCAGGAGCACTGCCGCTTTGGGGAACTGCTTTGAACCTAACACATGCCTCAGAACGGATGAGGGAGGTGGAAGGGAGCACGCTTGGCCTTAGACACCGGGCTGCTGTCAGGCTACACTGCAGACAGGCCCTTCCCTCTGTCCCGAGAGAGCTGCAGAGGCCCGCCTTCCTCTCTGTAGCTGCTGGGATCGGTAGGTGTTTCATCGTGCGATGAAACAGGAGGTATTTCTCTGAGGTCTCATATTAAAACCGTGAGCCATCTTCACAGGGTAAACCTCTCATGAGCTTTTGGTCTCTCTCAAAGCCCCGCCTCCTGAGAACGTGGACTTAGGAGTGAGTTCTAGTTTGCCGGGACAGAGATGATGTGTTGGCTGTCCTTCGGCATTCACACGTGCTCGCGTCCATTCTCTTTGCCTGAGCACTGCCTTCAGAAGTCGAGTCAGCCTCTGTATGTCTGAGACTCGCACTTTGCCTTTTTGCGAAAGGCGTCATCGACAGAGTCCGAGGCTAGCAGGCTTTGTCTCCTTAGCAGAGCGGAGACACCCTGGAGCCTGCACCGTCTCCAGCGGGTGCCTTGCTGTCGCCCCCCTAGACGCACTCTCACAACGTAACTTCTTTTTCTGGTCACTCTGTTTTCCGGCCACCGGTTTTCTGAGACTCAAAGGCGAGGTGTCCTTTACGCTTCAAGTGTCGGAGCTGCAGTGAGCTTCTAAGATCTGGGGCCAGTGTTTTATAGATGTTCTAAAATATAGGGAAATTTTAGTTTCAGTTTCTTAAAACATTTCGTCCTTCTTCCTTCAGGACTCGGTGTGTGTGTGTGTGTGTGTGTGTGTGTGTGTGTGTGTGTGTGTGTGATGTGTGTGTCTGTATACATGGATATGTATTGTAAATACATGTTTTTGTTTGAAATTGTCCCATCACTCCTTAACATTTTGTTGTTTAGAAGCAAGAAAAATCTTTCTTAGTTCTTGTTTCATAGCGTTTATGGCTATCTTCGAGTTCACTAATCTTTTCTCCTATAATATCTAATGCAGCAATGCTCCTGCTTAGCAGATAAACGTTTAAGGCTTATCTCAGTGTTTCTCTTCTCTCTACAATAGCTTTTGTCACCCCACATTAAGTGTTTTACACATTGTTTTGCTATATATACACATATACACATAATATATATAAGAATATATGTTATATAATACACAGCCATGAGATCTATAAATATATGCATCATATATTCATACATGTTATATGTTTATATACAAATATATTCAATAAATATAAATAGCATAAAATAAAAATATTATTATATAATACATAAAATATAAATACAGAGATGTACAAGGATAACACCAACTGGAAAACTAAGCAATAGCGGAGTGACTACATTAATAGCCCCTACCTGATGATGAGGTTGGTGACTACCTTCTGTGACATCCTAGAACCTTCATCCTGTGAATGGTGGAAGCAGAGACAGATACTCACAGCTAAACACTGAACTGACCCCTGGAACCCAGGGACAGAGATGGAGGAGTGATAAGCAAGGTGGTCAAGACCGTGCTGGTGAAACCCACAAAGACAGCTGACTAGACAAGGGGGGAGCTCTTGAGCCCCAGACTGATGACTAAGAGGCCAACAGGGGACTGATCCAGAGTCCATGAATGTAGTGTCAGTGAGGAGGCCTCAGAAATCTCTGGGGCTTTGGGTAATAGACTAGTGTTCACTGTGGCCCATGGCATACAAATGAACTTTGGGAGCCCATTCCACATGGAGGGATGCTCTCTCAGCCTGGACACATGGGGAAGGGCCTAGGTCCTGCCCTGGATGAAATGACAGACTCTGGATATCTCCCCAAGGAGGGCCTTACCCTCCCTGGGGAATGATATGGGGATTGGGCTGGGGGTGGGGGGGGTGAGGGTGGGGCTGGTGGAGGGAGAAGGGGGAGCCGGGATAGACATTTGAAGCATGCATGTTTCTAATTTAAATAAAAAACATACATAAAAAAACAAAAAATAAATATATCGCGTGCACTATAAATATAACATGCAAATATGTAAATGTAAGTATGGTTCTATGTAAATATATAATATTTGAAAATATACATGTACACAGATATGCATATGTGTGCATATATACACACAAAATCTGTATAATATATAAACAAAATAATTACATAAATATATCATATATATTTATACCCATTCTTGCTTATTTCATGTCAGGAGAGTAAGTGTGGCCCTTGTTTCTTCCATACTGAGTGAGGGCAGAACTCTCTCAACTATACGGGATCCCTATTAGTTGGCTGGTATTCATCTTACATATTTGTGATTGTAGTCCCTGCAAACCTGATTTGAGTCCACTTTTAAATTTTGAATGCATGGAAGCACCTACAACTCCTTTCTTCCTGACCTCTGCGTTGTGTTTCTTCCGTGTCAGCGTAAGTACCGACTTTCCACTTTATGCCACATCTTCTTTCTCCATTTCTTTGGTGTCTGGCAAACTTTCACATATGGCAGGCTCTGAGAAGCCCACATTTCAGGTGCTAGCTATTTCTATTTGCCTGTGGCTACCATTAAAGCTTTGCTCTGGGATGTAGGTACTTAGAAGTGGTGTGTCTTTTCAGCTCAAATCTTCCTTTTCAGATTGGTTACACGAACTAGAGCAGTGTTTAGTTTTCTGTACTGGGGCAAGAAACGTGTCCACTTCTTTGAGTTCCCCAGAGTCCCGAGGCTTCCTGTTCTGGCTTGTGGGAACAGACCCTCTCCAGCCTTGTGTCAACCAGACTCATTTGCTTCTAATCCTCTTGGATCCCCTTAAGTGAGATAAGTTACCCACTATGTGCCCTGCTCAGCCTGCTCAGAGCTTTCCGGAAACAGATTGCTGATCCCTGGAGGCGTCACTCCATGAGGCTGTCCCTAGACTGCTGATCCCTGGAGGTGTCACTCCATGAGGCTGTCCCTAGACTGCTGATCCCTGGAGGTGTCACTCCATGAGGCTGTCCCTAGACAGCCCCCAATGCTCTTTAACCACCCTGCTGTCCTTGGCACCCGATTTCGCATCTTCAAACCCAGGAATCCAGCTGGATTGGTTAGGATCTAATGGGGTTCCCTTTGCCACAGCTTGCAAATGCCCTGAAGGTCATAAACTAGAGCAATCTTAGGGCTGGCTCCAGCTTTCCCCTGTCTGGGCTCCGTTTGTGGTTTGCACTGGTTGTTCTGGTATGAATGTAGCATCTTCTCTGCTTTTGCTCATTCTGTGTAGGGAGAGCGACCCTGGTGCTGTTCGTCTACACCGCAAGGGCCCTCACAGCTTTCACTCAGATGTCCTGATGCGTCCATTCATTGCAGGCATCCAGCCCCTCGCCATCAAGTGTCGTCTGACCAATGCCTACACTACAGTCTTCGGCATTTGGCGTTCGCATAAATGGCCAGGAGTGACTTTCTGAGTCTACCGTATAATCAGAGGTGTGTTTTGCTGCCCTGGAGTCTCTGCCCCTCCCTTGGCTGACTGGTAGATCCCTCCCTTACATTCGTCACACGTGTCAGCTGGCCTAATTGTTCACAGCACTGGAGCTTTTAAGGTGCTATCGATTTTTCATAATTGAAATAAGAGGGGGATGCAAGAAACCATTTATTTGGCGGAACGTGAAATAGCAGACACCTTTATTGTTCAGACAAGGATACCTAGTGGATTACACGTTTCTGAATCACATGTAACTATAAACATATTAAATATAACCAAAACCAGCTCAACAGTGAGTCAGTAGACCATGGTGATCCCTCCTGACAGATGTCCTCAGGTACTTTCATTGTTATGCAAACATAGCCTGCCTGCCAGGGATTAGGCTATGTGCTGTATGTAAATAGACAGGGTATGAAGTGAACTCAGGTCTTTAAAATGTAAGCACATCCCAGCAATGTAATTTTCTAGGGTAAGTCTTAGACGGCACGTTTCTCCCCTGTGTCTCTCCACTGGCATGGAGGCTCATTCACCTCCTGAGACTTATGATGCCATTGCCAACACCCACGTCTACAATGGCAGGTGGGCAGAGGAGAAAGAGAGACGTGAGGTCATTGCATGTCCCTAGATGCTCTGCATCTACTTAACCATCTGAGCCATGCACTGTGCAAACGCTGTAGAGAACCTTCCGTCCTGCCCTGAGGCATTTGAGTTGTGATTGTGTGGGGAGAAGGGGCAAATAATGCTAGTGACCCAGAATAATGACCACATTCTCACATTTTAGGAAGGGTTTTTCTTTTGTGAAATGTGGCAAAAGGATCTCTTGCTAGCACCCCTCATTTTGAGCCCCCCATTTTCAAGCAACAGAAGTCTACCTGTCACTAGGTTGGTATTTGACAAAACAACGTGTTTTGGTAAGCCCAAATTCAAGCTACAAAACAGTCGCTGATTTCTGCCTGCTTGATAAATGCTCTTCGTCAAATCAAGACACTCACTGTGGGCCGCACACTGTTTCTCCAGTTGTCAAATCAGCATTAGTACTGCTAGCTTGATATAGTGGTCAAGCAAGAGCCTTCGAGACTCAGAGCCATATATTCCACTAAAGGATTTAAGACCACTGACAGCCTGTGACATGTGACCCGAGTGGCCATTTGGAAGCTTACCATTGCCTTCCAGCTCAGCACGGAAAGGCACATAGACACCTCCATAACTGCCATCAAACCAGCTAAAAGTGTTACCAGATAACTTAAAAAAAGAAAGGCAAGGAGATAAAACAAAAATCTCTTTGACTGTTGGGGAATCCTACTGCATCTGCATACTGTATCACAGAACCCCGATGCTTAGGTACTCATTGTATCCCCACGAAGGGATTATCCAATCATCAGTAAGTAAGTGGCTATATGGTGCCTCTAACTGATCACTGTTTTAGCCAAAGATTTAATAGTAGCCTATGAAACCACAAATAAATGAACACCATTCCTTGCAGTCTTCCTTTTAAACACAGCAGAATATAAACAAAATCTACCATCAACTAGCCATGCCTACAACACCTATTCCTCATAAAAGATACTGGCTTTGAGATTGAAAATTCACAAGAAACCATTGTCTAATTTACTGGTGTCTCTGCTGTCAACAAACTAGAAACCAGGTGAGTGATGACAACACCAGGCTCCACGAGACCTAGGTTCCTTGGGCTCCCTTGCTGGCACTGGCTACACTGACCTCTGGAAGCTGCGGGCACATAGTTGGCAGCTACTTTGAACTATGGTAATCTCCTGGTTTATTATGCTTCACTATCTCCCAATCTGGGCTTTGCTAGAGGGTACAAAGTTCGTTGTGTGTTTGTATGTTGTGTGGGTCAGAGGCAGGGATACTTTATGCTCTCTGAGGCTGGGCTTCCTAGAGCTTAGAACTAAAGCCAGGACTAAGAGGAGAGCAGCGGCAGGGGCTGGGAAGGTCAGAGGGTGAACTAGGCAGTTTCCAGACACTATTGCACACCACATGTCGTGGAGAGGATGCTCCCACATTGCGCTGAATTGGGTCCTGTGTCCTTTCTCTGTTTCCAATTAATCAACCCCCCCCCAATCCAACCACTGGTCCTGATGGAGGCGTCCAGGTACACCTGGTTGGAGGCTCTTACACTGGGAATTCCCACAGTGAGAACTTACCCTCTGTGCTTGAATTATGACAAAAACAATGATAGGAGATAAAGGTGTTTTTAAAAGACCTAGACAAGCTGGATTTGGTTATCTTGAGCAAAGAACATTCATGAATCGGACCACACTCAGACACAGGGGAGGTTCAAAGAGTTCTCTACTCAGGAGACCCAGCAGGCAAATCACAGGCAGGGAAAGAACATGGGATCCAAAACCAGTTTGATTAGGTACAGGCAAGTGCTTGCCTTATACAGACATGCCTGATCAGCTAGCTGCCTGTGATTGGCTGAGGTATCTGCCAGGCACCTGTGATTGGCTGAGGTTTGGCTGCTGTGATTGGCTAGGACCCAGCCACTTGTTAGGGGACTAGATGTTTAAGTCTGGCTCCATTTTGCTAAATAGCAGCCTTAGATCAATCTTTATATAATTTAACATTAGTTACTCATTTGAAGAGGCTTGAAAATTAGTGGCCTGTTATTCAACTTGCCTTAATATTCTGGGACTACTGTAGAGTTGTCCCACCTGCTCTTGTTCAGGAGGAAGAATTCATTTCTTCTCTTGTCCCAGTCTGATTTAAGAACTGTTCATCCTTCAGGCTGGCCCAGGAGCTAAGTTCTGTGATGAACCATCAAGAATAACTGCTCAAACTGAGAAAGACAGACACCCTTTAGTCATAGGAAAGCTTCAGGGTATTGGAGAGAGTTTCTATTCATGGCTGGAGTATCACCAAATGATTTCAATTTACAGTGGCATTTTAACACAGAAAAATAAATGAAAATACTAGCACATTTGACATTTGAAGTTATGCTGATTGGCTGGCATATTTTAAAACACATCAACTAAGACAGGCATCAATGTTTCACAAATTTTTATACAAAATATATTGTAAGAAACAAATGAAAGGGAAAGTGTCAACAAATTTTCTTATAAAATTTGAAAGACAAATGCATAGAATTATAGGAGGTATATTAACTCCGTGTAGAATTTAAAATGGCTTTTGTGGTTTATAATCCTTTTAAGATTCAATCTGTAAAATTGCCCTGGAACAATGAAAACCTGAAATCAAATCATAAAGCCGACTAACAGATAAAGACTGTAACACAAATGGACATATTTTATCCTGTCTGTTCAGAGTGAGAGCAATTTCTTTTTCTTTTATAAGCCTAAAGAAAGATCTACATTAATTTTCTTTACAATAGTCATTATTTCCTCTGCAAAAGTTTAAGTTATTTTTAAACTATGATCTGATTGTGATTTTTTCCCACCTCACTACTTACTGATTCCATTTCTCCACACAGATCATAAAGAGAGTCAAAATCACATGGGCACTGACGGGCGCAGCCATGGGTGTTACAAAATAGCTGTGGCGGGAACTGGCGGCTAGTCAGTGGCTTTAGGGCATAGATTTTTTTTTTTACTTTGAAATGATCGTCTTTGGGTTTGAATATCAGTGTCTGCCAGGCAGAAACTAGATAGAACAAGATCAAAACCCCCATCTTGTTGGTGGGCTTTATTCCTTCACGGATTCTGTACAACTTTTCGGAGAGCATTGAAATTCCCCGCTGTCTTCTCTGTGGGCCTAGGTTTTAATGTACGGTAGCATTTCCCAAGGGCGGAGGAAATTATGCTGCCTGGGCCTTTGTCTGTAAGCAGCAATGCAACAGGGCGGTGTAAAATAGAAGACAGATTTATTTGGGCATAAACAAGGTAAAAAATATTATCCTATACAAGAAACATAAAATCTAATATCCCAATAAATCTGGCTGGCAAACTTCACCTTATTGCTAAATGATTATAGAGAAGAGAAAACTTTCTTTAATGTTTCCAGGTTGATAAATGCAATCTGGTCTGGCTACAGCCTCCTAACTTTGTCAGGAGCTATAAGGTTCATCCCTCTTGGGTGCCACTGTATCTCAGGAGGCTTGCACGACCCCAGGGTCACTCCTATGATAGCATCCTGAGGCTCTGCCCTTGCCTTTTGTTCCCAGGTGTTTCAGAAAATAGACAGCTGTAAGTGTGGTATTATAGAGCTGCTCATGTTCTCTTCAAAACCACTAAGGGGTCTAGGCTGGCATATCTCAAGCTCTAATGTGCATACAAGTCTCCTGTCAGTGTCACAAAGAGTAGATGCACAGTCATTTGGGGTGAGGGTTGGGATCTTTGTTTGGAAGAGTCCTCAGGTACAGCCTTCGTGTCTGGGGATGTCACTTGGTTTCAGGAGAAAAGCATGAATGGCTCAGATGACTTATGCAGCTGAGACATTTTCACTTGGAACAGACATTGAAGTCTTTCTACATGACCTGGGTTAGGACATGGGATTTTATGATGGGGATGATTCAGTCCTATCCTCTTGGAGTTTACAGGAGAGCAGGGAGCCAGCAAACTTACAGAGCTCCCAAGCAAAGCCAGGATTCACATTTCACAGAACTATAGTCTGTGATCCTGAGAAAATTTTAGCATCTCATCTCCCACCTACACAAGCTTTGGATTTCCAGTATCTCTTTCAGACCCCATGGTAATCTTTCCTCCATGGCTGGGGGGCACCCAGAATAATTAACTGTTCCTTGCTTTGTGGTTTGAGCCTTATTCTTATTCTGTAGTTAATGGGACATCCTGAGAGGTCATGATGGGGGAATAACACTTGAAGAACAAGAGTTTGACCTGTACTGTTGACTGTTAAGTCAGCAGCACCCAAGACAGATTAGGCAGTAAGAACCAGGAGGTGTTTGTTGAAGGAAGTCCTTTGCAGAGGCTGATTCCTTGAAGTAGGAAGAATAGGTTGGGTGAGAACCATTCTTCTTGAGGGCTAGGGGGATGGGTTGGCCATCTGTCTGCATCTCCATCCCAAATCTTGAAGAATGGCTTTTCATTTGTTCTCATGAAATCCTCTCATCCATTGTAAAGAGAGTAGTAGCTACGAATTGTTGGTTTCTGGGTTTGAACCCAAGGCTGCTTCTTTTTTGTTTTTTGTTTGTTTATCAAGACAGGTTTCTGTTGGCTTGCTTCCCTATTGGCCAACAGTGCTGTATTCAACAACCAATAAGAGACAGATTTCAGAATGCCCATCAGGCTTCTCTGTGTAACAGCCCTAACTGTCCTGGAGCTCACTCTGCAGACCATGCTAGCCTCAAACTCACAGAGATCCTCCTGCCTCTGCTGTCTGAGTGCTGGGATTAAAGGCATGTGTCATCACTGCCTGGCAAACCCAGAGCTTCTAAGCCCCAGAATTTCATTGTTTTAATCCACTCCTTCAAAGTTTGCAATGTGCATGGCCCTTATCACACTGTTACTCCAAACAGATGCCTAGTAGATGCAAATGCACCAACAGAGAGTGTGTTAAAATGATCCAGCACGAGGGTTTAGGCAATAGACCAACCTGGTTTAAAATTTTGTTTCTGCTATTTAAGAACTTGAACATGTTAAGCAATCTGTTACCTGAGTGATGGTGCTCACACCTTTAACCCCAGCACTTGGGGAGCCGAGGCAGCTCCGAGTTCAAGGCCAGCCAGGACTGTTACACAGAGATACCTTGTCTTGAAAAAGCAAAAAACAAAACAGAACAAAATCCCTCTATTCAGACTCCTTTCTCATAAATGGTCATAATGTCATCTACTTAACAGGGTAGCTATGAGAGAAACAGTTACAGGAAAAAGGTTTAGAACAGTGCTTAACATATATTCAGTGTCCAATACTTAGACATCTTATGATTTATTATGATTATTACTGTTAATGAATGTGGTTAATTGTAGAAGGTATGTGAGACAAGGGCTCACTAGTAGCCAGTAGTCAAAGTTAGCCTCGATCTCAAGGCAACTCTTATGCCTCAGCCTCTCAGGTACTGGAATTACAAGCTTGAGATACCGTGCCCATTGTGGATTTGCTTAAATTTTATTTGGAGAGATAAAATGAAAAATAAATGATAAAAGGATATTCCCTTTTTATTAGGAGATAGTGGATGAATGAGATTTTATTTTTCAAAATAAACTGAAGGACAAATTATTTGTGGTAACTCAATTGTCATCATCTATGTGCTGAAAATACTTTTGGGAGCCCCTTGTTTTCTTGGCTAAATAAGAACAATTATAGTGCTAACCTACTTCATAAATTCGGTCAAGAATGTCAAAGTCAGACCCACGGGACAGATGAGGACAGGGGAGGTGAGGCAAGCCTAACTTCCGGTGGCCTGAGCAGAAGCACTGGAGACCTGAGGACTGTGCACAGCAGATCCGGATTCCAACCCAACAGGATTCAGCCCACCCAGAGACTGCCAGTTTTCAAGTCCCAGTCTCCACCCACAGGACAGGTGAGAAGAGGGTCCAGCCTACCCAGAGTTTGCTAAGGTATGGATACGAGGAGGGCCTCCATCCACACAAGAGTAAAGCCACCAGGGTATTGGACCTGCTCCCACTCACTAGAAAGGAACCATGGGCACATACCCACCAGGGGAGGAAGAGACTCCTTCTGCACCCACAGGAGGAAATGATGGGAAGGAGACAATACAAAAACACACCCACCAACAGAAAAACCAATATGATACCACCAGAAACTAGAGAATCTACACCTGCAAGACCTGAACAGTCCATTGTGGAAGAAGCAGATGAGAAAGACCTTAAAAACAACTTCATGAAAATGATAGAGGTCCTCAAAGAGGATATGAGAAAATCCCTCAAAGACATGAAAGAAAAAACAAACCAAAAAATACAAGAAATGGAGAAAAAAAGCAATCCAAAAAATGCAAGAATTGCAAGAAATGGAAGAAAAGACGAACCAAAAACTTCAACAAATGCAAAAAAGAGAGGAAAAGACAAAGCAAAAATTACAAGAAACAATTCAAACAGGGCAAGGGTTGAAAGCTGAAACAGAGAGAATAAAAAAAAACACAGTGTGAAGGAATCTGGAAACAGAAAAGCTGGGCAAATGGTCAGGTCCTACAGATACAAGCATAACCAACAGAATACAAGAGATGGAAGACAGAATCTCAGGTGTTGAAGATACACTAGGGAAAATAAATTCATTGACCAAAGAAAATCTTAAGTCCAACAAATCCCTAATACAAAATATCCAGGAAATATGGGACACCATGAAAAGACCAAACCTAAGGATAATAGGTATAGAAGAAGGTGAAGAAATACACCTCAAAGGGGCAGAAAACATATTGAACAAAATCATAGAAGAAAACTTTCCCAACTTAAAGAAAGACATGCCAATGAAAGTACAAGAAGCCCAGAGAACACCAAATAGAGTGGTCCACAAAAAGAAATCCCCTCGCCACATAATAGTAAAAACCTCAAGCATACAGAATAAAGAAAGAATATTAAGAGCAGCAAAGGAAAAAGGCCAAGTAACATACAAAGGCAAACCTATCAGAATCATACCTGACTTCTCCTTGGAAACTCTGAAAGCCAGAAGGTCCTGGAAAGATATTCTACCAACACTAAGACACCACGGATGCCAGCCCAGACTGCTATACCCAGCAAAGCTTTCAATCACTATAGATGGAGAAAACAAGATATTCATGACAAATCCAGATTTAAACAATACATATCCACTAACCCAGTCCTACAGAAAGTTCTGAAAGGAAAACCCCAACCCAAGGGAGATAAATACAACCAGAAAAAAAAAGGCAATAGATAATTCCACCTTACCAACAACCAAAAGAAAAGAGGTGGAAATCCACACATAATTCTGCCACCATCAACTATTCCAAAACAAACAAGAATGACCAATCAATGGTCATTAATATCCCTCAATATTAATGGTCTTAACTTGCCCATAAAGAGACACAGGCTAACAGAATGGACTTGAAGACAGAACCCATCCTTCTGCTGCATACAAGAAACACACCTAACCCTCAAAGACAGACATTACCTCAGAGTTAAGGATTGGAAAAAGATTTTCCAATCAAATGGACCCAAGAAACAAATGGGGGTATCAATCCTAATATCTAACAAATTAGACTTTAAAATAAAATCAATCAAAAGAGATGAGGAAGGGTACTTCATACTCATCACAGGAGAAATCCACCAAGATGAAGTTTCAATTTTGAACATCTATGCCCCAAATACAAAGGCACCCATGTTCATAAAAGAAACATTACTAAAACTCAAATCACATATAAAGCCCACGCACTTATAGTGGGAGATTTCAACACCCCACACTCACTTCTAGACAGGACTACCAGACAGAAACTTAACAAAGAAGCAAAGGAACTAATAGAAGTTATGACCCAATTGGGATTAACAGACATCTATGGAACATTTCACCCAAATAAAAAAGAATATACCTTCTTCTCAGCACCACATAGAACCTTCTCAAAAATCGACCACATACTTGGTAACATATAAAACCTCAACAGGTACAAAAAAATTGGGATAACTCCGTGTACCATATCAGACCACCATGCATTAAAATTAGAATTCAACAACAACACAAATTACAGAAACCCTACAAACTCATGGAAGTTGAATAATGCACAATTGCACCATTACTGGGTCAATGAAGAAATAAAAAAGAAATTAAAGACTTCCTAGAATTCAATGAGAATGAGGACACAACATACCCAAACTTATGAAACACTTTGAAAGCAATGCTACGGGGGAAGTTCATAGCACTACGTGCCCACATAAAAGAACTGGAGAAGAGTTATACTAGAGAATTAACAGCACAGCTGAAAGCTCTAGAACACAAAGAAGCAAATTCACCCAGGAGGAGTAGATGCCAGGAAGTAATCAAATTGAGGGCTGAAATCAATAAAGCAGAGACTAGGAAAACAATAAAAAAGTCAATGTAACAAAGATTTGGTTCTTTGAGAAAGTCAATAACAAAGACAAACCTTTATCCAAACTTACCAAACAACAGAATGTGAACATGCAAATTTACAAAATCAGAAATGAAAAGGGGGACATAACAATGGACACCGAGGAAATCCAGAGAATCATCAGGTCATACTTTGAAAATCTGTACTCCACACAATTTGAAAATCTAAAGGAAATGGGCAATTTTCTGGATTGATATCACTTGCCAAAATTAAATCAAGAACATATAAGCAATTTAAATAGACCTATAACCCCTAAGGAAATAGAAGCAGTCATCAAAAGGCTCCCATCCAAAAAAAGCACAGGGCCATATGACCTCAGTACAGAATTCTACCAGAAATTCAAAGAACAACTTATACCAATTCTTCTCAAATTATTCCATGCAATAGAAGCAGAAGGGTATTTGCCAAACTCCTTCTACAAGGCTTCAATAACCTTGATACCCAAGCCACACAAAGACACAACTAAGAAATAAGAAAGAGAACTTCAGACCAATATCCATCATGAACATTAATGCAAAAATACTCAATAAAATACTGGCAAATTGGATCCAAGAACACATCAGAAAACTCATCCACCATGATCAATAGGCTTCATTCCAGGGATGCAAGGATGATTCAACATATGAAAATCCATCAATTTAATCCACCATATAAACAAGCTGAGAAACAAAAATCACATGCTGAAAAAGCCTTTGACAAAATCCAACACCTTTCATGTGAAAGGTCTTGGAGAGATCTGGGATAACAGGAACATACCTAAACATAATAAAAGCTACATACAGCAAACCAACAGCCAATATCAAACTAAATGAACAGAAACTCAATGCAATTTCACTAAGATCAGGAACAAGACAAAACTGTCTACTCTCTCCATACCTCTTCAATATTGTACTTGAAGTTCTATCTAGAGCAATACGACAACAAAAGGAGATCAAGGGGATACAAATTGGAAAAGAAGAGGTCAAACTTTCACTATTTGCAGATGATATGATAGTTTACATAACTGACCCAAAAAACTCTACCACAGAACTCCTGCAGCTGATAAATACTTTCAGCAAAGTGGCAGGATACAAGATCAACTCAAGAAAATCAACATCCCTACTATATACAAACAATAAAAGGGCTGAGAAAAAAATCAGAGAAACATAGCCCTTTACAATAGCCACAAACAACATAAAATACCTTGGGGTAATGCTAACCAAACAAGTGAAAGACCTGTATAGCAAGAACTTTGAGTCTTTAAAGAAAGAAATTAAAGAAGACACCAAAAGGTGGAAAGATCTCCCATGCTCTTGGATAGGTAGGATCAACGTAATAAAAATTGCGATCTTACCGAAAACAATATGCAGATTGACACAATCTGCATTAAAATACCAGCACAATTCTTCATAGACCTTGAAAGAACAACAATCAACTTTATATGGAAAAACAAAAGACCTAGGATAGCCAAAACAACCTTATTCAACAAAGCAACATCTGGAGGCATCACCATCCCTGACCTCAAGCTCTACTGTAGAACTGTAGTCCTGAAAACAGCTTGGTATTGTCACAAAAAATAGACAGGTAGACCAATGGAATCGAATTGAACACACTGATATTAACCCTTACATGTATTAACATCTGATTTTTGACAAAGAAGCTAAAAATATACTATGGAAAAAAGAAAGCATCGGATCGTCAACAAATGGTGCTGGCATAACTGGAAGCTGGCATGTAGAAGAATACAGATAGATCCATGTCTGTTGCCATGCACAAAACTTAAGTCCAAATGGATCAAAGACCTCAACATAAATCCAGCCACAATGAACCTGTTAGAGAAAGTGGGAGGCTCCCTTGAATGAATTGGTACAGGAGACTGCTTCCTGAACATAACTCCAGTAGCACAGACACTAGACAATTGATAAATGGGACCTCCTGAAACTGAGAAGCTTCTGTAAGGCAAAGGACACAGTCAGCAAGACAAAAGGCAACCCACAGATTGGGAAAAGATATTCACCAACCCCACATCTGACAAATGATCTCCAAAATTTACAAAGAACTCAAGAAGCAAGTCTCCAAAACACCAAAGGATCCAATCAAAAAGTGGGGGACTGAACTAAATAGAGAATTCTCAGTAGAGGAGTCTAAAATTGCTGAGAGACACTTGAGAAAGTGTTCAATATCCCTAGCCATTAGGGAAATACAAATCAAAACAACTCTGAGATACCATCTCACTCCTGTCAGAATGGTTAAAATAAAAAACTCTGACAGTTTTCGCTGGAGAGGATGTGGAGAAAGCGGAACACTCCTACATTGCTGGTGGGAGTGCTGACTTGTACAGCCACTTTGGAAATCAGTATGGAGATTCTTCAGGAAAATGGTAATCAGTCTACTACAAGACCCAGCAATTCCCCTCTTAGGCATATACCCAAAAGATGCCCATTCATACAACAAGGATATCTGTTCCACTGTGTTCATAGCAGCATTATTTGTAATAGCCAGAACCTGGAAGCAACCTAGATGCCCCTCAACTGAAGAATGGATAGAGAAAATGTGGTACATTTACACAATGGAGTACTATTCAGTGGGAAAAAGCAAGGGAATCTTGAAATTTGCAGGCAAATGGGTGGCACTAGAAGAAACCATCCTGAGTAAGTGTTCAACATCCCTAGCCATTAGGGAAATACAAATCAAAACAACTCTGAGATACCAGTCATAAAAAGAGAAACATGGTATGTACTCACTCATTTATGGATTTTAGACATGAATCAGGGGAGTGCCAGCATACAGTCCCACTGCCAGAGAGTCTAGGAAACAGAACTTTCATCCAGCAACTGATGAATGCAGAGGCAGACACCCAAAGCTAAACACTGAACTGAACTCCTGGAATCCAGTGTCTGAAAGAGAGAACTGATGGGCAAAGGAGTTAAGACTGGGCTGGTTTAACCCACAGAAACAGTTGACCTGAACAAGGGGGAGCTCTTGGACCCCAGATTGATGGCTGTGTGGAAAGCATGGGACTGACCCAGACCCCCTGAATGTGGGTGTCAGTGAGGAGGCCTAGGTAATCTATGCCATGGGTAGCACTTATCCCTGGTGTACAAATAGACTTTGAGTGCCCATGCCACAATATGGGAGGCTCTCTCAGCCGGGACTCTTGGTGGAGGACCTAGGCCCTGCCCTGGATGAAATGACAGTTACTGGAGATCCACTGTGGAGGGCCTCACCCTCCCTGGGGATCGGAGTGGAGATTGGATGGGGGTCTGGGGGGCCTGGATGGGAGAATGGGGAGGAGGAGAGGGAGAGGGAGCTGGGACTGATATGTGAAACAAGATAATTTCTAACCTAAATAAAAAATAATTATTATTATTAAAAAAGAATGTCTAAGTCATTTGAAAGTGCAAAGTACTCTAATGAATACTGTCTTTTCCTCAGATCTGACCAAAGCTCATCTGGGAACCAGGGTCTGACTGGGCTGCCTTCTTTATCAGCCACTTGTCAGTTGGTGCAGCGGAAATCCTCCTAAATACTATACGAAAATACATTTTGGGGGAGTTACCATAGCAACCTACAGAGAACTTCAGCATGCCTTAAATCTGCAAGACTCAGGTCTTTTATAGTCAAGGTATCAATCACAATATTAGAGCAACATGAAGTCGAATGCACACCAGTTTCCATTTTGACTGAGTATATAGTTCTTTATATAATAATTTTCCTCCTAGAATGCCGTTTATCTTATGTAAAGACATATGACATGCTCTATCTAGCAACTCCTACTCCACTGTTCATATCTAACCATATCTCACACACAGGTGCTTGTCTCTTAAATGTCTCGTGTCCTTAAAATGTTTCCTCAAAGATGGTTGCCAGGCAAAAATGATAGAATACTGTTCCATTTCCCTGTTTGAGCGTGTGCCACTGTTGAAGACCAGATGAAAATGTGGCTTGCTGGTATGAGTTTTTGCCAACAATTCTGAATGATAGTTTGGTAAAAGTTGCAAATCCCTTTGAACTCAGTTTTCAGGGAACCCGATTGACAGGTTCTATTTAGAGAGCTACTTGTATGTAGAGAAAACCAGGACAATGAAATATTTAATGTATTAACAATGGGATTTTCCTAGCTGAAAAGAAGGTTAGATTAATTTGTTCTGGTTAGTCACACGATAGAAGAGAGAACATCAAGACAGTAGGAGTGTTGACTCTCTAGAGCTCCAGAAATAAAGAGGAACAATGAATTTAAAACCCTGATTTAACTCTCAGGAAAGTCTTTCCATGGTTATGTGACTAATGACAATGCTGCCAATCTCAGCCCACCTGGGACAAATACTAGTGCCTTGGTGGGCAGAATTAAGTCTGCTTGCAAATGGTTTCTGTTCACTTTAGACTCCTTTCCTTTGTTCCCCTAGAAAGCCCTTAGTGGCTGTTCAGGGATCCCTTCTCGCTTCTTATGTTTATTTTTTAAAACTTTGGTATATTTGATTACTATGGGAATTTTAAAATGTTCATATATCAAAAGTATCAAGTATTTGTTAAATATTTGGCAAGTTGAAAAAAAACCTTTATTTCAAAGCAGTTAAAGAAGGAAAGGAAACTTTGTCTATTACTCGGGGGTCAGCATTCTTTTTTTTTTCCTCCAAGAGAGGTTTCTCTGTGAAGCCCAGGAAGTGGATTTATAGACCAGGCTGACCTTGGTTTCCTGGGTGCTGGGATTAAAGGCATGTGCCATCCAGCTCTTCACTAGGGGGCTCTATAATTGACTTTATAGAAAGTAAATGAATGGTAGATGGCAAAGATGGGGAGACAGAGGCGGGCAACAGAATCTGGTAGGCATTTTCTTGGTGAGGCAACTATCTGGATGAATCTGAAACAACTGATTCAAATGTTAAAAGAGCGGGCTGGCCCAGCTTAGGTCACAAGTATTAGTATCCAGGCATCTGCATTGGCCTGCCCTTGGGGTTCTGGCAGGACACGCCCTCATCTGCAGCCACCAAGAGCACCACCTGTGCACATTCACTGTGTTCCCTTTTAAAAGGACCTTGCCCACCTCTTCTCCCTCCCTCCCTCCTTCCCTCCCTCCCTCCCTCCCTCCCTCCCTCCCTCCCTCCCTCCCTCCCTCCCTCCCTCCCGTCTGTCTGCTTCTCTTTCTTCCCTCTGCCTCTCTTTCTACTCTCCTGCTGCTCCTGTCCCTAGAGGCCAGTCTCCCCCTCACCTTTCCTCCTTTCCCTTAACAAGATTCTCCTCTGCTTGAATTCTGTTGCATGGCATCTTCTCTCTCTCTCTCTCTCTCTCTCTCTCTCTCTCTCTCTCTCTCTCTCTCTCTCTCTCTCTCTCTCTCCCTATCTCTCTCTCTATCTCCCTCGTTGCTTTTTTAAAAATTACAACACCAAGGGGTCGCAGGGGACCTTAATTTGACAATTTGTCCAAAATGGCACGCAATGGAGATGAAAAGGAAAGATGAAACACTACAGCAAGACAGCAGAGGAAGATAGAAGACCGAAGCAAGCCAGAGCTCTTCTACAGCTAAGCCAGGGGATCCCTGCAAGAGCAGAGCTCTGGGGATGCAGCCGAGGACACGAGGGAGAGGAAGGGGACAGTAACAAGTGAATGCCCCGCCCCCCAAGGGCTGTGTGCCTTCTATGTGCCTTTCCCTTCAGTCCTGAAAGTCTTCAGAAAAGCTCCCAAATCAGGGCATGTCTGATGGGCTAGGGCTTCTTGTGTAGCTCTGCAAAGCATGGGTTGTGGACTGGTTTGTTCCTATGAGAAGAGAGTGGTAGACAAAGAAGACTCCAAAGAGAAGCTCGATGGAGCTGCAGATAGATGAAGGAGGAGCCAATGCTGTAAGAGAGTAGGTGAGTAGGTGAGACATGGGTACAAACATGTCCAGCTACAGAGAAGAGAACTTACTGCCCCCAGGTTTTATGCTAACTAGACATCATCTCCAACTGCCTCCAAATTCACATCTCTCTACCCCGTATTAGTATACACCTCAGACTTCATCTGTGCGGTGGACTGTGGTCAATGCAGAAACTCACAACTGGTCATATGCAGAGAATACATGGGACATATGTGTCACACCATCTCCCAGGGCTCCTAGGAGAGGGGTGGGAAGATTGTAAGGCCAGAGACTGGGGGTGGGGGGGGGCTTGGGTAAAACAGTGTCTTCTTGACATGACAGGATTGCATGGTTGATATTCTAGCATGGAGTGGGAAGGTGTTCATGAGCCCCTGCCCTAAAGAGCTAATGGCTTCTGATAGAGGAAAAGGGAGCTTTCTTTACATTAACAATAACTCTGGGCATGCACAGTCTAGTGAAAGGCCCCATACCCAGAAGAATATGGCTAGCATATTGGAGTCAATGGGCTGTTGAATTTTTTTTCTTCTCAAGACACAAAGTTAAGGATGGTAGAGAGGTGGGTATTGCATCAGTGAGGAATTAAGAGAAGGAGTTGTGAATATGATCAAACCACATTACATGAAATTTTCAAAAAACTAATTACAACCCTAAAAAATGTTTTGATAAGCTCCCTATCCCCAATCATTGACCCCAGGTTGGAGGAAATCCAAAGTCACCCAAGTAGTTCAAGGTACGGGCCAAACTATCCAGGTGGCCAGAGTCCGCAAAGAACATCTGGATTGCTGTGCTTGCGAAAATATGGTACACAGTCTTCCTCACACAGCACATGGAGGACTACACACGTTAGTTGTCTGTCCTGAGGATTATTTGCTTATAAATGTGCAGGGGAAAAGGTTAAAACAGGTTTTTTTGAGGCTTGAGTGCTCCATACCTGGCAACAAGACAGATGTCTTTTCATTTTGAAAGGCTTCATATGCTAAGAGACAACTCTTGGAGCCTTAGAAATCTTTACCATTTCCTTTGTTACCATTAGACTATCCTGTTAAGAATAAATTAGAGCCCAACACTTTAAACTTCATTCATTCGGTATTTGTGAATTCTTCCTCGAGATTTCTTAAACTACATGTGTAGATTCTTGAACATTCCCAGTCTAGAGGTGCTCATTGGACAGGCCGTTTGCATGACATTTGGGCTCCAGAATTCAGCTTTTATTTCATCAGAACTGTAATGACCCTGGAATTTAGAAAACAGTCTTTGAGCATTTGTGTTAGTTATGCAGAATGAAGACAAAGGCATCCTCACTGGCTGTCAAGACAGTGTCAAGGTCTTTGAAACTCTTACACACTAATTTTAGCAGCCTGATGACTGGTTCTTGTCTAGCCATGAATCATTTGAAGATGTTTACTTTGAACAACTTTTTCCAAAGCTGAGAACCACCGAATGAGGCCTGATTATAGCAAATTGTTCTCGCTACTTTTTTAAACATTTGAAAACATGTCTTCATATGAAACTTACATACATAGATGTAGATATAAGTATAGATATAGGTACACATATAGTTTCATTGCTTCGTAACCTTAAAACTAACAGAAGACTGTATCACACATAATTATAAACCATGATGTGCTGCAATATTGGACCCATGGCTCACCCAGAAAGTGATAACTTATTTCTGATAATTATTACATAAGATGTGTACCTATTTAGCCCCTGGCAAGCTTCTAAAGGCCCAAGTTAAAGAGCGGCCAGGTTTGGAAAAGCAAGTGCTTCACGCCTTCTTATTCAAAGACTATTCGATTTAGAATTTCCTAAAATTGGTTTCTTAATCTAGCCAGGAAATAAAAATGTCGGATCGCGGCTGGACCAAATTATATAACTGATATTTTGGCACTCCTCCAGCCTGTATTTGCTAAATGTAATCTCAATATTCATTTAAAGATGAGACAGAGAGGGTTGCAAAGGAGAGGTTGAGGGTGGCCTCAGCCCTTTCTGGGTTTCCCTGGGCAGCTCTGCCCAGAGGGAACTTGCAGTCTGCTCAGCAAAGAAAGCATACTTCACTGTAGGGGAGGCACCCCTGTCTGTGTAGGCATTCCTTGATTTGCTCTTAAGGTTGCAAAGTGAAGCCCAGTAGAGTACAAAGAGGAGACAATGCTATCCTTTACCTTAGTGTTCTTTACAAGCTCTCCATGGGCTAGTGCTCTCTCTCAATCTCTCTCTCTCTCTCTCTCTCTGCTCTCTCTGCCAAGGCATGATGAAGTCTTGACTTTTGTATTCACTAATTTATCATGTTTTAAAAGTTCAACTTCTAGTTTAACCTTAACTAGTGTTTAACATGCTCCTTTCCATGTGTTGGGCAAAAGCTGCAAACACTGTCACACGCACACTTTCATCATCTTCCATCTAAGCTCACTGAGAGTCTGGGGGAGGAAGGGGGCCTGTGATTGGCATCTACTCTCTGCTATGGACTTCTTTTAGAGCACGGAGCACGCCGCCACTCCTCTTACCCAGGTGTTCCCTTTTGCCCTGTGGTGTCCAGACAGAACATAGATGTCGGGCAGCCTGTCTCATTTGGGTGAAACTTATGAGAAAGCATCAGGCCTTGGAGCTTTCAAGCCTGTGTGTGTTCCAGCCCCTGTCTCCCCCCATCCCCGGCCCGTGCCCCCACCCCGCCCAGCTGGGTGTCTTGAAGGCCTCTCCTGAGGTCCCAGCAAGAAGGCCCTGAGCATTCTGACACTTCACTATGCATCTTCTCCCACCTGTCCCTTTGTTCCCTGGGCCAGTCAGTCTCTGGTCTTCTGCTGGCCTTGACCTCGCTGAATCCCATTGTCTGTTCAGGCAAAGTCCAAATGACTGCTTCCCAGTGGAGCCTCCTGTCACATCAAAGTACCATGGCTGGCTTATCTCGGGCCCCAAGTAGGATATTCAAATTGTTCATTCTAGTCAAATAAAAAAAAAATCTACCAGAAAGGCACTCTGATTAAAACCGGTGTTGGGCCAGCTTGATGGTCCGGCAGGTGAAAGCACTTGTTCTGTTAGCCGGTTGACCCACGTTAAATTGCCAGAGCCCACTGAGCAGACAACCACCTCCCCAAAGTTGTCTGTGGCCTCTACACTGTGCTTGCACTGGAACACATACTTATCGTATGCATACACATGTATCATATATGTACACAAACAACAACAAATAAGCCATGGTTATGCATTTCCTTATAGATCCTATTAAATAAAGTCAGTGTCGTTTTCTCATCTTTAAGAGATAAGAGACATCAGTACCAAGCAGTGATGGAGGTCAGTCCTTGGTAGTGGGTTAACAAGAACCATGGAATAAAGGAGCCATTTTGTTTGTTTGTTTGTTTGTTTTCCCTGGGGTCATCAAGCAGGTAGATTTCATTTAGAGGATTTTTGATGCTGGAGGTTGCGCGTTCTCAGCTGCCTGTGAAGGCAAGAGTTAACATTCCAGGCACATTAGTCTTAATCACAAAGTTGTTGAGTTTATAACCTCTTGCTAGCCTTGATTAAACGACTACAAAGCCAGGAAATTGCACTGAACTTTTAAAACTCCGAAGCCCTGGGAGCTTCTGTACAACTTGCTTGTCTCTATCTGAATGTGAACACAGGGGAGCATGTGAGCCTGTCCCACCCTGGGAAATGCAGGAAATAGCTGTTTTGATACCAGCTCTCCTGAGGCCCCTTTGCTGCTTTCTGGGCCGTCCCTCGGAAGTGCTAATGCCCCTTTGTTTTCATCAAGCCTTACCCTCCCAGGGCTGTGCCCTGGCCCTGAATGGCACACCCTCTTGCTTACACACATTGTTCCTGTCTGGTTCTGGGAAACACTTGCTCTGGGGTTAAAAGAGGGAGCTCACTGGCTTCTTTGCTGTGTTTTCTCTTGCCTTCTCCACCAAGATTCCAGGGCTAAAGACACGACTCTGTGGTGAAGAGTTCGTCTGCTCTTGTAGAGGGCCAGGCTCATTCAACTTCAGCACTCCTGCCACATGTCTGACAACTGCCTGGAATCCAACCCCAGGGGGTTCAACTCCCTCTTCCGGTCGCTAAGGGTACTTAAAAACACATGTGCACCCCTATGTACAACACACACACACACACACACGCGCGCGCACACGTGCACACGTAGTTAAAAATATAATAAATCTTAAGAAAAAAGAAATTCCCACTTCTCCAAATAGATTCACTTGAAAAGGAAGAGTGGGACAAGAGATAACAGATTAGTGAATTATCATAAGATTATAATTGCACATTATGACAATGAATTATTCATTTCTATCTTTTTTAAAATAAAAAATTAGACCCTAATGGTAAAACTTTGAGATATTGAGACAGAATAAAAGAAACAAAAAATATGTATTTACACCAAGCTTTCTCTCTGTAAGGGACGACTGACTGAGCACTCTCAGATGGCCTCTGTAGACCTTTTCGTTCGTTAACAAATGGACACCTGTTGATGGTATTCCTCACAGAGACGAATGCTAGGCCCTGAGCATCTGTGAATCAACAGGCCACTGTCCTAGACACTGGACACACATGCATAGGTACTCTAGCTGTGGCAGAGTGGAGAGTTAGCTTTTCCATGTGACCCTCTGCTGATACTAATGGACGTCTATCAGAGCACAGAATTCTCCCCTTTGAGAATATTTCTCAGCCTACTTATGGGTAGGTGGTCATGTGACTGGGTCATTCCTAGGGAGTATGGCTGTTGTAATTTAAAAAAAATGAGTCTCAAGAGAGAAAGACACCATGCAACAGAGTTCAAGAGGAGGAGTTTTTTATTAGGGGGAAAGGATTGTAAAAAGGAGTAAGGGGAGGAGGGAGACTGGCCTCCAGGGACAGGAGCAGTGATACAGAGATAGAGAGAGAGGGGAAGAGAGAGAGAGGGAGGGGGGGAAGGGAGGGAGAAGAGAGGGAGGGAGGGAGGGAGGAGAGAGGGAGGGAGGGAGGAGGGGTGGAGAGAGGGAGGGAGGGAGGGAGGAGAGAGGGAGAGGGAGGAGGGAGGAAGGGAAGAGGGAGAGAGAGAGAGGGAGAGGGGGAGGAGGTGGGCAGGGCCCTTTTAAAGGGGAACATAGTGAATGTGCACAGGTGGTGCTCTTAGTGGCTGCAGCTGAGGGCGTGTCCTGTCAGAACCCCAAGTGCAGACCAGTGCAAATGCCTGAATGCTAACAATGACCAGAGTGATGTCCCTTAAATAAAATGGTCTCAGCCTAGACTCTCTCTTTGCCTTTCCCGCTGGATGGAAGAGATTGTGAGCATAAACTCCCTCACTCATGGGTAGTGCCAGAATCTAGAGGCTGGGGAGCCGTGTAAGACCTGGGTTCTGTGAGGGACATAAATGTTCATTTTCACTTGACAGCTTGGATTTTATTAGTGTCGACTTGTAGCTCAGACACTTTTCCTCAGGTGGGATCTGCTGCATTGTGCTAATTTGGAGACGTTGGCACCAAATGCCCAAGTCATAATTAAAACAGTTTGTTGGTAATTGTTCTTTTCAGTGGAAATGGCATTCTGTGGAAAGTGCAGGCCGGACTGGTTCGAAATTCAGTCATGGGGACAGAGCCATGCGTTTCGTTACATAGATCATTCAGACGCTGAGTCCTCAAGGGTTAAAACTGAACGGAATGTGTCTTGCCATGTCATTAAGGATGTAATTAAGTGAGAGCAGTCTTGGTTTCACGTGTGCGGTGGAGAACACGTGGTAGTAATTGCTGCTGCTGCTGCTGCTCTGGTCTTGTTTTCATGTGTGTGGAGAACACACAGAATTAACTTGCTGCTGTTGCTCTGGTTCCTATCCGGCAGCCTTACCCACCGCTGGCCTTGTGCGCCAGTGAAAGCATAATGACGGTGAAAAGGACAAGCTGTCTTCGTGTTGTTTGAAAATAATCTTGGCTTCTCAGAACAGCTCTAAGTCCCCCAGGAGCTCCCAGGAATGTGTGGACTGTACTTGGAGAGTCTCTGCTGCGGGAAACATATAAACAGGCCAAGAAGTGTTTAAAAAGATGTCTAAACTCCTTCGTTTGTCTTACGAACCAGGGCGAAAGAGTTGCCGGCAAGCATGGTTGTTAAGAGTCCTGCTCTTTCCCTATCCAAATGTCTCCTGCGTAGGCACCTTTCTTGCCAGCCTCCTGACACTCCCTCCCTAGTGTGTGCTCAAGATGTTTTGACCCCTCTCTATATATTGTTTGCCTGTTTATTCTCCTCCTGAAGTCTCAAGACACTATTGACTCAGATAGGAGAAGAAAAAGAGAAAATTATGAAAACACTAGAATTCTTGGCTTATTGGAAAGGAGTTGAATGCTTATTCATAGATTATTTGATCATCGGGTTTTAAAATATTTTGAGAATCTGATTGTTATATACTGTGTCAAATATTGCTCGTCAATATCCAATATGGCTTCTACCCATTCAGACTTTTTCTTATACTCCAGTGTCTGGAGAACTGCAGAACACACTGTTTAAATCACTATGTGGGCTCATTTAGATTCTGCTAGCACAAGGAATCTTGAATGATATTTGGAAGGCAAAGGAAAAAAATTGGATGAGCCATGATTTTCCCTCAGCTGTGGCAGGTAGTTGCCTGGCTTTATTGGAAGCATGAGGTTTTATGCTCCTTGCGGTGAACGCTTGTAAATTGCATATTTTGCCCCTATGCATCCTTACCAGTAACTTACTCTAGTTCCTGGACTTCCAGATTTACTCATTGCTATTGATAGTTCTTCCTTGATTCTGGGCCGCCCAGGTTCTCCCAATAGTTTTCCAAGTTTAATTCTCTTTGTATTTAATCAGCCTTTCCTGGCTCAGCCTAGAAAGGCCAGCTGTGTCCTGGTAGGACTCTGCCTTTGTGTCAGTCTGGTTTCAGAAGTTGTTAACACCTGTAGCATCCCAAGATACACATCCGGGGTTCAGGTAACTGACTTGGTCAGACTGGCCAGCAATTAAGACCAGTAAAAAATGGGATACCTGTATACCCAGAGCTAGATAATTACCTGTAGCATTCCAGAGTGGAGGGTTTATTATAGATAACCTTCACTAGACTGTGAGGCATTACAGTAAGCTTTAGAGAGGAAATGAGCAAGACAGAAAAGACAACAGAGTGGGCTTACCTGCCTTCAAGCGAAAGGTTACCATTTCAAACTCTCAGCTCAAGAGATGGGGAGACTTCCAGGACTGCCCTAAAAATATCTCTTGTAGCCATATGGCTAATGTATAATTTTTTTCCATCCTGTAGGTTGGATAATTATAACCTAAATGGAATTCACAGACTTGCCAGGTCTCTTATGTAAAAGGTAGGGCATTGATTGGGAAAGAGCAAAATTTGGAATGAGGACATTTGGGTGGATTCCAGCCATCCTGACAATCACAAACTTCTAAGAGTCACCAAGTTCTCTCTCCTTTCCCTTTGTAAACTTAGCCTCCTCCCACTTAAGACCCGGATGCAGTTATAGTCCCGTGTCCTTACCATTTCTCATTGCTCTTAGGCCCGTAGCTGAAGTTAGAGGTTGGTAGACTCTGGGGTACAAGATTTGATTTAGGAGGTTATGATGTCTATACACTGAAGAACTTGTGTTATTATCAGAGCCCTGGAAAGCACGTGCGGGAATGCAATGGGACATTTTCAGGCTCAACAAGAAGAAGCGTGATATGGAGATGGCCAGCTATGTTAATGTGGATGCCGATGTGCTGCCATAGATTTGATCCAACATTCCATTTGCATTTCTGGGAGGATTCTCTAGACAGATTGCTCAACTGGCTAACTAAAAACCATGACCCAATAGTAGCCTTCATTGAAAGAAGTTGATTTACGAACAAAATTGAAACAGTCCAGAAGGCAAAGCTGTTGATGTAGGTCAGTCAGAAGCAATTAGACTACCCCTGCTCCACTCCTAACTATGTGCCCGAGAGACAAGAGCATTGAGAAATATATTAGTGTCTTTGGAAACACTAGTGATGTCTTTCTGTGAATTAGGGTCAGTTGTGCAACATCACACTATTTGGATGTGCTACATGGAGCTTCAGAGCCCAAGTGACAGCACTTGGCCACCAGAGATAAGGTGGCTAAGATTACTGTACTGGATAAGGGGCCACAACTGTGATCCCTATTTTTATCAACTGATCTTTGTCAGGGGCATTTCTTCAATCACAGCTCTCTTCTACCGAAATTGTAAGTGTTTTATAGTCATAATTGAGTCACAATTTTAAAAAAGTCTAATGCACAGCAGTTAAGAAACCTTAATGGAGTTTGGATCTCATTGGTTCTTCAAGGATCAGACCATGGGGTTTCCTAAAATCCAGGAGACCACAGCATCTTAAGGCTTAGACCACAACTAGAATGAATGTAAAAATCTTCTCCTAGCTTTCCCTCAAAGGAAACACACACATTTGTCAAGAGTCTTCTGTAATGTAAGGAAAACCCTAGATCATTCTTAGGTCCCTGGACATTGGTTCTAAAATGTTCAGTCCTTGAAGAACCCTATGCTTTAGGATCTACTAGCTGTCCTGGGACACAAGTTGTCAGTAATTGTTGGAGCATGGTCAAGGCTATCTTCCAGAGCACCAAGTGCCTTACTGTTGTTTTCCCAGCTTCCAAAAATTTATTTGGCAACTGGCAGAACCCTTCTTCCAGCCCTTGAGGAGAGGGATATTGTGATAGGAGGAACTAAGAAGAGTCCCTTAGAACTGTACCTTTTCTTCCAAAGTCATAAATATTCTGCAATCTTGAGGGGGTATTAGAGATTATTATAATTGCCTAAAACTGAGACATGCAAAGGATGGAAATTCTTATCATATCTGTGGAAATGTCCCCAGTTTATCATGTGCAAAAGAAAGATGAGTTTTTGAAAAGAACAATAGATTTTTTTTATAAACTTAATCAGGCTGGGAACATCAGTTACAGATACATCTCTGCCTTCACTAGCGTGTGAGTACCGCGTGCTAATTGACGGTGCCCCTGAAGCCCCAGATACGTCTCAGCAAATCAATGCACTCTGGGCTATCATCTTTAGCACTCTCCATCTCACAAATGCTTTCTTGTCTGTGCAGTTTATAAACACCACTTACTATTGTTATAAATGCTGACTTAAGTCTCTGGGCAGCCGGTGTGTGTGTGTGTGTGTGTGTGTGTGTGTGTGTGTGTGTGTGTGTGTGTGCCAGCGCATGTGACATGGCACACACACACACACACACACACATACACACACACACATGCACGCACACACACGCACACACACACACGTGCACGTGCACCTGCAGAGAATAGAACAAAGAATTACGTGCCGATCTTTGTTAAGAACAAAACCTTGCTTCCCTAATAATTCTTTGAAGGAACACCTGGAATACTACTGGACTCCTGCAGAGGCTGAGTGACTAGACATGGGCTATCAAGCAGCCACATGGACGGTAGGTAGATGCAACCACAGGCACAGTACTATGTAGTCACATTGGAGGAGTAGAAACAAGGCCATGTCCAAACTGGCCTCAGAAACACATATACACAAACTCCACAAGCAATGGGACCCCATGGCGCCATACCTTCTGTCTTAGTGTCTGTGTCCCTCCCTGGCCCTTACCTACAGCCCTGAAATAAGCTAAGCGAGAAAGGAAAACTCTGCACATGATTTAGCGGTGACTCTGCCAATGCTCTCCTCCGGTACCGAGTGTTGCTGCGTGGCAGCCTTATCTGTGGTTGAGCCAGAGAGTAAATGAAGATGGTCGATGATGTCCATGGTGGGGGGGCAGCCATATAGAGGGCAGGAAGCACTGAGCCTCTGCTGTCTCAGCTTTGATGGGAGGACTTCTTGAGTCTAGGAGTTGGGAGACCTGTTCAAAGGAAAAAAAAATGTGAAAGACATACTCCTGTTAGTTTTGCTGATTCCCATACACAGAATTACGTTTTATATTCTAGAGCTTAGGATTCCATCACAAAGTCACCATCCACCATGGTCTTTTCAATGCAGTTCTTCTCTCTGTGTGATCTTCACCACGCTGCCCACAAAGCCCTCATCTGGTTGACACCATTGCAGACCTCCCAGGAGCTACCACCCTCATCCCGTTTAAACTCTATAATCTGTATCCCTCATCCATTTCTTCCTCTTCCCCTTCCTTTCCATCATGCTCCCCCTCCCTCCCCCCATTACCTGCTAAATAAAGACACTGAAATCCAGATGCTTAGAGAGTTGAAGTAACTGGCCTAGCAGCTTACTAGCAAATGCTAAGCAAAGCGGGTCGATTTTTGCTTCTTCAAGGCAACATGCTCTCACCTGCTCTTCCTGCAGCTGGTGGTCCTTACTTTCCTTTCCTTCTGTTGATATAGTAGTCATCGCGAAAAATAAAATAAAATTGTTTTTGCTTTCCAAACATGTTGGTAAACAAACCACCAGGACCCCCCTTATTTGTCAGGAGGAAAGAAAGATGGTGAGTAGTGTGGATAACTTCAAACAGGCAGGCCAGCACCCAGTGCCTTGAGAGCATACCAGGAACTGAGAGCCAGGCGCGATTGCTTTTTTCTGCAGAAACTAGAAATTATACTTTTGTGTGAACTCTTATGATTCTGAAATTAGCCTCGAATTTGCTAACAGGTTAGTTATGCCAATCAGAGATACAGGAGGCTGCAGGCCGGGCAAGAGCCTGTAACTTCCGTCTGCGATGTTAGGAGTGGACTTAAGTGTGTCTGTGGGTGCTGCACACACGCCGCATCACGGTACTTCTCGTTATTGGTGACTTTTGGCTGAGTGTCTACAAATCTGAAAGTGCATATTGTCTAATTTTACAGCTGGCAAATCCCGAAAGAGAGCAGGCTTCTTTTCTCTCTTCACCATAGAGCCTAGCCTATCATTCACACATAGCAGAGACTCGAACTTGTTTTGAGTTGTTGAAGGGAAACACATCACATTAACGGCTTAGTTGGACTTTGCCTGTGAGGTCAGAAGCAAGAAACCCTTCAGGGGTGGGTGAGAGAATAAGACAGAAGGTTTCTATGAGGAAAGGCAGGTCAAGGGAGGTATTGAATGCTGCCCTCAGGAGGCATGAGGAGGCATCTCACTGATTCCCAGTTATGCTGGCCAACAGAGAACCCTGAACCTTCAGGAGTCCTGGTGGCACACTCAGCCCTGCTTATTTGTTGACTGCTGCCTAGAGCCACCATGAGGCACAAGGCTCCGCCTCTGTACAATTTGCTAAGGAGATACCGGTCTCTGATGGTCACTTGACACATAACTCTAAGGGGAACCATAATATACAAAGAAAGCTGTGTAGAAAGGGCTAAAAATTTGTTATTTTCTCCCTAAGTTCCCAAGTTTGAAGAATTCCCAGAGTTGTATGTTTTCCAAGATTAATAACAAAAAAGTAGTTAGTTTTCAAGATCAAAATCAGTAAGTAGTACACATGTTATTACGTGGGTGGGTAGCTATATGCCTACTCATACACACTACTGCTTTGTGATAAAATGAAGATAAGAACTGTGTTACATGAAATAAAAACTAAAGGCTAACATTTGTTGAGTAAATACTCAAATTATTTATTATTATTATTATTATTATTATTATTATTATGTTTTTTTGAGACAGGGTTTCCCTATGTAGATTCGTAGACCAGGCTGGCCTCAGACTCACAGAGATCCACCTGCTTCTGCCTCCGGAGTGCTGGGATTAAAGGTGTGTACCACCACTGCCTGGCCATACTCAAATTATTTTTAAGGAGATAAATGGTTAGTATTTCTTGTTAAGTTATCATGCCATATATCATGTAATATATCAGCTTAGTCTTTATTTTTCTTTCCATATATTTAATGAAAATATTTTTAAAATTTGCCATATGCTGGGAGATACATTTTAAATCCATAATAATGATAGCACTTTATTATACATATATAAAACTCATACAAATATAGAACAGCATTACACAGGAAAAGTTCAGTGACTAAAACCAGCTCCAGAATGTCATTTTGTAGGACTTTGGCTCTTATTTCTTTGAGATAACCAGCACCCTATACTTCCCAACATACATTCTTTATTTTATAGTGAATAAACAAGAAAATATTCAGCTCTACATAGAATCAGGTAATTGTTACTAGCATGTGAACTTACACAGAAACATTTCATTTCCCACAATAGTAATGCTAGCTTGTAAATTGTTCAATATATGCTACCATAAGCTTACCTGTAGGCAAATGTTTATAGAGTAGGTACTATGTGTTCAGTATTACAGACATTGGGACTATGAGTGAATACACAAAGAGAAAAACCCAAAGCCTAAATTCTAAACCGTTATGATGTTAACATCTCCATTCTGCTGGGTTTTATGTGTTAGGTAATCTCAAACACTAGATAACATAATCTACTTATAATTCCATGTATTTAGACATGGATGTGGCGCTTACCTTTTCAAATATATCCTCTTTTTTTTTCATGTTCCCTGTGCATTCACATGTTGCAGACATCCCTGTCTCTGTGGTACAGGCGAGGTAGCCAGATGATCTATCCCCACAGCCAGTGTCCTGGGAACAGTTTCATCTCTTATGACTGGCAACTGTGAACCATGAGGAAGAGTTGGAGAGGAAGAGGAGGAGAGAAGGGGAGTGGGGAGGAGGGATACCTGAGGAAGGGCTGGAGAAGAAGAAGAGGAGAGAAGGGGAGTGGGGAGGAGGGATACTGAGGAAGGGCTGGAGAGGGTAGTGCAGGGAGAGGAAGAGGAGGAGAGAAGGGGAGTGGGGAGGAGGGATACTGAGGAAGGGCTGGAGAGGGTAGTGCAGGGAGAGGAAGAGGAGGAGAGAAGGGGAGTGGGGAGGAGGGATACTGAGGAAGGGCTGGAGAGGGTAGTGCAGGGAGAAGAAGAGGAGGAGAGAAGGGGAGTGGGGAGGAGGGTTACCTGAGGTTGGTGGCTACAGCAGTCACTGGCTGCACTTGGTCCTCCCTTCTGGTAGGTATAAGGTTACACTTTTCTAGTCCCTGGACTCAGATAAGGCTCCCTCAATTCCTTTGACCAATGAAGGATAAGCAGGGAGAGGCTTACTGCTGTGGCTCTGGGTCTTCAGCTGAGACGGAGCCTCTGATAGCCGAGCCCCGAGCATGTCTGCGACCACCCGTGCGCCTCACAGCCCATTCTGGACTTGCAACATGAGACGGAAACAAACTTGCAGTCGGTCAAGCCTTTGCAGTTGACGCTATTTTTGCTCGTGGCATCAGTTACTCTGTCTGTTAATGCAGCTCTGCCTCCTCGACCCTGGCGTCATGAATTTATACTGATCGCAGTTTGTCCAGCGGTGTAACGCATTTTCCTGCAGTTGTGCCAGCTTAAGAACAAGCAAGGCGTGAAGACATGAGCTTGCTCAGGGATTGAGACTTTTGTCTGGTGGTTATAGCAAAAAGAAATTTAAGATTTCTGCCAGTGAATAATTGAAACTATGGACTGCTGAGCCTGGGCTTGGCTGGGGGAAAGGCAGGAGAACACCAGCAAAAATAAGAAGTAGGTGAGTCCAGGAATGGACTGTTTAGATAAGGTGGGTGATCACTTGTAGATGAACATTTAAAAAATAAATTATAAATGAAGCACAGGGTTGTGTGGTTATACATTTGGGAAGGTTCTGGGTCTCTGGCAAAGCTTCAGGTCATGAAAAGGCCCATGATACAAGAACAAAACTGAGGGAGTTAGTCAGAGAGGCATGTGAGCCAATAGTCCATGGGACGGAGAGGCTGGCAGGCTGGCAACATTGCACACCAGCGTTTCCAGAACAGTGGCCATGACAGCCAGAGATGGCCAGGCTAGAGCACGAGGTTTTAGCTAATTGCCAGTCATCAGTCACTGAGTGGGGCTCTGGATAAGGACTGCGTCCAGTTGCCAGGAAGTCCTGGGGATGGAAATTTTTCTTTAGGAAAGACCACAGCCAGAAGGCAGAGGGCTGCAGACTTTACCTTCTAACCCTGAACCTCACTGAAAGTTGTAGAGGAAAGCGGCCATCACAGAAGGCTGAGAAACAAATGGATTTGTAAGGGCCACAACCGTGTTTCCTCAGAGGTAAAAAGAGAATTGTCTGAAGAAGTTGGGTGTAGAGAGAGTACCATCTGAGCTATCGAGGGACACTGTGAAATACTCAGGTAAGCGTTTGGTGGATGTGAGAAGGAGCCAAAGGTCGGACCAGAGAGAAGGGCAGAGCACTATTAGGACAAGAGCTCGAGAGCAGAGCCTGACCAGGAGAATGTCCTTGTACGGTGACCCCGGAAACTCACATTGTAGGCAGGGGATCTGGAACTTCTCTGGGCTGGGTGGAGGTGGCAGCAGACTAGGCCAGCATGTCCTCATGGCCTCTTGAGCCCAATTACAAGATGGTCCAGAGGACTGTTCTCATGTTCCAGAAATACAGACTTATCTTCTGCAAGCATGAGTCTCATATAGTCTTGAAGTCTGAAGCTGTCAAAGGATGCTCCTGGGAAACTCATCTTTGTTTCATCCAGCTTCATAGAAAATACTCAGAAAGGGGCTGAGACTGTTTGCACTGGTGGCTGCAAGCCAGAGTCTCCCGAGGAATCAGATTTAGATGATTCATCTAAAACCTTCATTATAGACAAGAGAACAGAGGCCCTGAGAACAGTTCGGGCTGCGTCTACAGTTTGTCATCGAGCTAATTTCATAACTCCTGCATTTGTTCTGCCTTAAGCATCCCATTTCTTGGAAAAGTACCACAGGCTGATGACACATGGTAAGAGCTAACACTCACAGCCAATGCCGTTGGGGACTTATCAAGCCCAGTACCTCTAACTCTCTTAACAGCCTCACTTGGTATCAGCACAGATGCTGTTCTACTGAAACACAGAAACCCAGGAAAACAGTATCACAAAGTGCCGGATTGGCAGCTTCTGGGTTTGAACCTCTATTCTAAAGACCTCGCTGCCAGCCAACATAATTCTTACTTACCTTTCTATTGTGACAAAATGCCATAACCAAGGCAACTTACATAGTCGCTACATTGTTTATAAAACTGTTGGCTGATATGTAGGGTTTCTTATTGGCTAATTCTGTCTTAATTATTAAGTCATTTCTATAAATCTGTGTATTTTCATGTGGTCTTGGCTTACCGGAGAATGCCTAGACCTGTTACTCCTTTGGTGGCTACACGGCGTCACTCCCTGGTGCCTCTCTGCCCGCCTCCCCAGCGTCCTCCTCATCTCCTAGGCCCACCCATCTACCTGCCTCTACTGGCCAAACAATGTTTTATTCATCGACCAATAAGAGAAACGTGTATACAGAAGGACGGCCCCCATCAGGAAGGCTTTTAATTGGGTTTGCAGTCCCAAAGGATTAGAGTCCATGGTGGTAGAGCAAAGACTTGGTGACAGGCACAGCTGAGAGCTCACACCTCGAACCGCAACCAAGAAGCAGAGTTAGCTCAAAGTGATTGGAGTCTTTTGAAGCCTCAAGGCCACCCCCATGACACACGATCTTCACCAAGGCCACACCTCCCGAGCCTTCCCAAACTGTTCCACCAGTGTGTGTGTTGGGGGAGGGGGTTGTACTCAAAAGCATAAATGGATGAATGGATGCCATCCGTTGTCCTTTAAACTACCACATCACTACCATGCTCAGTATGGTCAGCCCATTTTCTTATCTTTACCTTAATGGAGTTGGCTGGGAAAGATAGCAGATCTTTACCCCATGTTAAGAAAGTTCTGTGTCCAGACCTGCCCTGCCCAGACACCCAGCAGACTGAACATGCAGCCCGGTTTTCCTGCCCACTCCTTAGCTTTTAGTTTCTGGAGTTATCCACATATGGGGAGTTATGGAAGGAAAGAAAAAGGTAAAAATATCAGTGTGCAGGCCTGGGCTTTTAGATTGTATTTTTTATTCCTGAATTTACCAATAATATTTAGGAATGGCGCCTGCCGCCTTGTCTATCATAAGAGGGTAAAGAGTATCTTTAGACTGCCTACAACGTGGGATATTAGGTAGCCAGGCCCATTTGTCCTGGTTTGGGGGCAGCGGTGCTCAAGTCAGCGTAAGGACAGGCAGCAGAGCAGTGGACACACACCAAGCTGTTTCCCGATCTCTCTCTTCCCAGGGATAGGGAGCCTCTGACTGGCACTGGAGATGAGCTCTCAGCTGCTTCTCCTCACAGGGTGGCACTTACTCACCAACATTTAGTGAGTCAGTGTGTCCCTTCACCCTGTGTCCCCTGTGGGAGAAGCTCTGCAGGTGTTCATGTGCCTCACTGGTGGATAGGAGCTTGCAGTAAGTACCAGGTAGTAAATTCTGCAAGGGTCACCTATGCAGGATGGGTTGCGGACACGGGGACTCTTGTAAGCCTGCTTCCAAAGGATGCCCCAGAACCATAATGACACAGAAAGTAACCGTTTTCCTTTAGAAAAGCCGAATAACAGTACCATTGGGCACTTTGTTAGATTTTGTCCTTTGGGATAGGAAAGTCACATTTTGATCAGGAACTGGTGTTTGTATGCAGGGTCTGAGAACTGGTAAAACACACCACAGGGAAACCGGCGAGGCAAAGTGCTAAATCTACACCCCCAACCTTGTCAGAGTTAATGAACTCACCCTCTTTGTTTCCCTGCCAGTCTGAGGCAGTGCGAGATTGCCTCTGGAGCGTTTTAATGATGTGCTGTTTTGTTCCTGTGAAAACTTTGTATTTCAGGTGCCAATTCACCCTTTCCTCCCATAAAATGAGTCGGGAGGGAGATCAAGAGAGATGGCTGAACAATCGAAAACCCAGCGTAGTACCGCCACGCACTATTTTAATTTCTAAGTATTTTAGGCATTGCAAGTCCTTTCTGACACGCCGTGCGACTGACAAACACTTAAAAGGTGGTGGAAAAGGGCACGCATCATTTCACCTGCTTTAAAACATGACGAAGAATTGGGATGGGAAGTGGTGTCCAACCAACCCACTCTTCTCTTCATCGGGGCGTCTTTCTGTGCTTGAGAAGAAACTGCACCCTAAGATAGCCAGATTTTACCATCACCACGAACTCCTCCTCTTCATCCTCCTCCTCTTCCTCCTCCTCCTCCTCATCCTCCTCCTCCTTCTCTTCATTGGGGCGTCTGTTTCGGAATTGTCTTTCTGTGATTGAGAAGAAACTGCACACTAAGATAGCCAGATTTTAACCATCACCACGAATTCCTCCTCCTCCTCCTCCTCCTCCTCCTGTTCCTCCTCCTCCTCCTCTCCTGTTAGGGTCTACGAAAAGCCCACAAAAGACCACCAGTCATGATGCAATCAGCCAGACCCTTTACTAAACCACATGCATGTGGGGTCGCACACCCATACAAAATGGCGACAACCCCGAGAGGGACAGGTAAGTTCCTTTTAAGCACAGATAACAGGAATTTAAAAGGCAGTGTGACCATTCTACTTAGGATTGGTTTACACAAGTGGCAGTCATATTAGTACATTTCTAATTGGTTAGGGCTAGCAGAGGTGGGCTAAGGCTATAGTTTTCCCATTCTTGGGCAAGTCTGGACAAGTCCTGGGTGTTGTCCTTATTTGGTTATCACCTGGGGCAGGGAAGGGTGTTGGCCCAGTGTTAGGGGTGTTGGCTATTGACTGTCCTTTGTTTATGAACTGAGGCCTAGTTCTTAACTGAGTTACTAGGGGCCTGTTATGGTATTTGTCTGACCCTCTCACTTCCTCCTCTTCCTTCTCCTCCTCTTCCTCTTCTTATTCCTCCTCTTCCTTCTCCTCATCCCCCTTCTCCCCTTCCTCCTCCCCATCCCTCTTCTCTATTTTACCAGCTATTATCCAGAATGCTCATAGTAAGTAATTCAGCTTCTGGAAACTAAATTACTCTGGCAATTCATGTTTGTCTGAACGCATCACTCTCCAGAATCTGAATGGCAAACCCTACTGTCTACTCAGCTCCTCTCCCTTGCTTTCCTACTATGTATAGAAGGTTAGGCACCAAGTATTTGTTCAAAGACTCATGCCATTTAGTTTGGAGCTGTGAGAAAGTCCACTGGGAGCATCCCGAGGGGAGATGTGTTGGTTGCTTTTCTTTTGCTGTGCTATAACACCATGACTAAAGGCAACTTATGGGGATAGGTTTCTTTTGCCTTGTGGTTCCAGAGCGATAAGAGTCCACCATGGTGGCTAGGGTTGGGATCGGGAGGAGGTAAGGGAGGCACGGGGCAAGCAGTAGGTATGGTAGTGGGATCAGGAAGCTGACGGATCACAGCTTCACCAGCAAACAGAAAGCAGAGAGAGACCTGGCAGTGGAGTGAGCTATAAACTCTCAGAGTCCATCCCTGGTGATGGACTTACTCCAGCAAGCCTGTGCCACTTCCCCAGATAACACCATCAACTGGGAACCCGGTGTTCAAATTCTTGAGCCCGAAGGCAACATTGCAAGTTCAAGCCCCCACAGGAGGAAACACAAAAAGGCCTGGGTACCTTCCTGCTTTGTCTTTCTCTGTGGATCTTTGGAATGATATCCACAGCCAGAGCCACTCTTATGGCCAAGAGCTACTGCCAGAAGGCAATTAGTCAACTTGCTGAGGAAGCTAAAATGAGTCACTGATGGGGTCATGTAGGTGCAAACTAGTACACCCACATGGAGGAAAAAGATGAACTCATCCTTGCTTAAGATATTGGAATGTTGACTTTCTTCTACTTACAGCCAAAGGTGTTTCTAGCTGAGAAAGTGCTCTTACAACCAATGTCTTCCTCAACCTGTGTGGTTGGATCTTCTCAGTTATGTCTGACTGGTGGAGAAAGGGAAAGGAGTGTTTCCATTATGACTGCATGCTTGGGGAGCTGGTATGCTGGGACTGAGACCCTGGGGACCTCAAAGTCTCTCTGCTTTCCCCACCCTTCCCTTGTCTCCACCCACAGGAAGAATTTGGGCTGATATTGGAGGGAGCACTGATAATCTATTCGTCAACTACTTGGTCCATCAATCACATAACCCCAGTCTAGTTACTAAGTGTTGGCATACTGTACTTCTACTTCCTCCATTTGGAGCCATGTTTACATAATTCTTATCCTTATAAGTTAAAAAACACTTGTGCTTCAATAGGACTGTGAATAAAACATAGGGTCTCTGATGGCCACAGACACCAATGAATCATAGCCATGAATGTGAGCTGCACTGTGATACAATGTATCTTATAGCCATGAATGTGAGCTGTACTATGATACAATGTATCCTACACCCATGATATGTGAGTTGCACTGTGATACAATGTATCCTATAGCCATGAATGTGGGCTGCAATATGATACAATGTGTCTTATAGCCATGAATGTGAGTTGCACTATGATACAATGTATCCTACAGCCATGAATGCGAGTTGCACTATGATACAATGTATCCTATAGCCATGAATGTGAGTTACACTATGATACAATGTATCCTATAGCCATGAATGTGAGCTGCACTGTGATACAATGTGTCTTATAGCCATGGATGTGATCTGCACTATGGGTACGGTTGGTAGCCCACCAACACCCTCTTCTCATTCCCCTGCAGAACAAGCAATTTGAGTGTCTGTCCTTCCATGGGAATGAAGAGAGGGCTCCTTTCCCTGGTCCCAGGGCCTGAATTAAAGCCAATTATGGCACTCCATCTGCCTCCCCAATGACTGGCCTAGGGATAAATGGGTAAACATGTCTTGATTGACAGAGAAGAGGAGAGACTTCCAGCTGAGATAACATTCTCTCTTTGGATATTATCAGTCCAGCTATAACTCCCATCTGATGACCAGTTTACTATGGATGGCTAAGTAGAAAAATGACAAGTGTTCAGGTCTCTGATAACAATGTCAAACCACAAAATTTAACACCAAAGCCCCTCTAACTTTTAGCATCTTGTGCCAGACACATTGCAGTTTATTAGTGTGCAAGTCAAGATGAGTTAGCTGCAGACGCGATGACTGCCTGTATGTTTGCCTGATCCCAATGCAACTTTGGCTCACTTAGGAAGCACAGCAGCCTAAGACAAGACCTGCACACTGCCCTCAACACTGGTTCTTCCAGGTGGTCTGAACATTCATTAGATCTCTCCACAAGAGTCACAGCATGTCCGCTGGCTGGAGAAGTCAGCACTGACAAATGGAGATGCTGAGCCTAAGTAGTGGGAAGTAGAGCGTCTTAGAGGGAAATAGTTCCTGCTGTTGACTGAGCTGGAGAGCCAGGGAACAAGCATCATGTTGTCACTCATGACTTGACAACTTGTCTTAGAATTAAATATTTGGTCTCTCACTTTTTGACAAGATAATACCTAATGTGAGGCTGCTTGTGAATATAAGTCATCCGAATTAAGTCCCATCTGTATCTGTAACCTGATGTGTAAAATAGAGCAAAGTTACAGTGCTCATCTATGCTCCAGTTTCTCTATCTGTGTGATGGGCAAAATGACAGTACCTCATAGATAATAATGGTGACAGCAACTTCACAGCGCTAGTGTGAGCATCTAGTACATTTTAGTCATGTAGTCAGTGTTCTGTAATCATTAGCTACTGTCATTATCCACAGGCTAACTTGCACGCATCTTCTCTTCGTTCCTATCCTCTTGGGAGACAATTAGTCTTGCATTCATTAAGCCCTAAATTAATGCTGCTTAAATTTGAATTTTCCATGGCTCTATCTGGAAAATTCTGACTATAGTATGATTGATTGCCTTATATTTATCTACTTCATGGCAGGAGAAACTAATATCATGAAAATGAGTTGTGTCCTAGTTATTTTTTTATTAATATGCAGCCCTACCAATAACATAACTATAAAATGTTTCAATTATAGAACCCTTCTACTTCTGTAATGGGAAATAAATTCTAACTTTTAAGTTTGTATAAGTGATCATTGAATTCAGAAAGTGACCACAGTGAACCCTCTTGTTTGACTCATAGTTCTCAGTGAGTCAATTTTTGAGATACTTTCCTCTCACCTGTACACTGTAAATTTAAATTTTTCCCTGAAGGTGCTACTTGACCCTGGCAAATGCTTTCTTGGCGGGATACTCCCCTGCAAAGCCTAGCATTTTATTTTTTCTTTGAATAAAATTTAATTTTCCTCAAGAAAGAATTGTCTCAAGATATTCTATAAAGAAAAAAAATTTGAGAGAAAAATTATGGTCCCTGGGTTTTCTTTCCTAGTATTTGAACACAGCATCCTACAGCAAAACAGGCTTGTGTTTGCCCCCAGTGCCTTATCTACAGGGGGCAGAACTTCTGCTTCTGGCAAACATTAATCTCTAATTTCCTTGCCTAGATTTTTTTCCCTTTGATACACATTGACTTTTTTTCCCAGTAAATTCCTAATCGTAAAACTATTTTTCAATGACCGAATATAGTCATGTAGTCAGTGCTCTGTAATCATTAGCTACTGTCATTATCCACAGGCTAACTTGCATGCAAGTTCAAGGTTCTATAATTGAAACATTTTATAGTTATGTTATTGGTAGGGTTGCATATTAATAAAAAAAACTAGGACACAACTCATTTTCATGATATTAGTTTCTCCTGCCATGAAGTAGATAAATATAAGGCGATCAATCATAGTATAGTCAGAAGTTCTCTGGTCATTCAGTGTTATCCTGTTCAGCCCATGAGAGTCCTATAGTAAATACAAGGACTATAAAAATGGAGAGAGCAGAATACCCCATTAGTAAGAACACTAGCATTGATAATGAAGTTTTTAGTGAGTCAAAGGACAGAATAAAAAACACTACTTAAATACAGTGTAGATATTTGTTTATGTTCTTAGCTCCTAAAGAAAGACCTTTTCCCTAAATTCCATTAGTAAATGAAAAAAGAAACTGTTGATATATTCAAGTGTTCTTGAAGAAAAAGCAGACACTATCTTTAAGGTGATTTCAAGGGTGTGTGGAGGTGGCTCAGTGGGGAAGGAGCTTGTTCCACAAGCTCGGGGACCTGAGTGCAGACTCCACGTAAAGCTGGCCTTCCAGACCTTGGTAGTGTGCACATCAGTAATCCCAGCACTCCTGTGGGAGGCGGAGACAAGAGATCGTTCTAAAGCAGCAGGTCACTTAGCTCAGTGCACACAAGCCATCCTCACTCAAGTCAAGTAAGGTAATGTGACACTGAACGTTGTCTGTTGACGTCCATGCGCACCCAAGGCCCATAGAGGTCTCCCCTTTCACATCCTCTCTCTCTCTCTCTCTCTCTCTCTCTCTCTCTCTCTCTCTCTCTCTCTCTCTCTTACACACACACACAGAAAGAGAGAGAGGTCACTGTAAAACAAGAATGATTTCAAAAGAATTCATTTCCAGACTGGTTTCAATGTTTCGTATGCAGGAGAACTTCCCCTCGTGACAAACTACCAAGGCTGACAAAGCAGAATAAAAACTCACCATCCCCGAAGGAAAGAATGTCTAGCTAGCTTTGACTGGCTTTCACCCCAGGGTTCCATAGAGAGGACCACCCAGGGCATTTGGTTCTAAGGAAGCAAAGACAGAACTAGAGGCAACGTCAGTAGCGAGCACCTAGCTCACGGGACAGACACAGACACCATGTCGAGCAACCTTGCCTCTGATTACCCCTCAGAGAACACTGTAAAAATGTTTTACCACGGAGAACACTGAAGAGCAGAAGTTACGAGTCACGTGCAAGATCACCGTTGGAAAAAAGCCTTCTCTCCGGAAGCTCAGAGCTTCCCTACCCTTCCTCCTCACTTGCATCCTTGCCTGGTGCTGACCCTTCCAGGACTGGCCAGAGCCACCTAGAGGGCATTCAGGGGGTCCAGCAGCCCTCTCTGCCTGCACTTTGCCCCTGTTGGTACAGTAACAGATAAATCTTGACTCCTGTTGAAGCAATAGTCATGCAAAATACATTGCGTCTCCCAAAGACAGCCAATATTACCCAGGGACTGATCACAGCCTACAGATGGAGAGTCAATGGCAAAACGTTGTCAGTATTGTTTGAAATCACAGAAAACCTTTCATCTGAAAATAGCTTTGTGGTTAAGAAATCGGTAATTGCCAAGATTTTTAGAAGCATTATGTTAGAGTTGAAGAAATAAATTAGTTATGGATCCATATCATATTTTATGTGTAACATAGTTATGCAATTTCCTAATTTTTGACCTAAACCTTTCTAGTTGTTCAAACTATGTTTAGGTCATTCCATTATTTTAGTTTATAGTTTGGGTTTGCCTGCTATCCATGCCTATAAATGAATAAGAAAAGTAAGAACTTTTGTTTGAATGGCATTTTTCAGTGTATATTTCTCTTTCCCAGACAGAGAAAGTTGTTGCATCTTTCAGATGATAAGGCTGAAGCAGGAGAGACAAATGACACATGCAGGCTCTCCCAGCCAAGACTCAAATCTGGTCCAGCCAACTGTATTTTGTGAAATTTTTCTCCTGACCCTGGCTGCCCTAATGTCTCTGTAGTCCCTGATATAGTGCTTAGATCTCAGGTTGGCGCTTGATGTTGCCTGGAAGCAGATGGATGTTTCAAACTATTGGATGACGAAGTGAATGAAGAAAGAACGTTTTTTTCCATAGATTGTTTCCAGTTAGCTCATTTCCATATTTCTTATCATCAGCACTTTCCTGTCATAAGTAGAGGTCTACCTGTGTAAGAAGAAAATGAGGCCCATAGAGGTTAATTAAGTGCCGGTAGACCAGGAGAGACTTAGTAGCAGAGTGAGAAACACTGTTCCAATGTTCTTTCATTGGAGCCAATCTTTGCCTTTCTAGGTGTAAAATGTCAGGGTCTTTCCCACCTGCTCCCCCTCTATCAGTTCAAGCCCTCGCCTAGTCACAGGTGACAGGGGAATGTTTGCTTTGTGCTAAAACTACAGCTAGTGCAAAGCTGCCTGCTGATGGTTTCCCATTAGGTCTCAACATCTCACTCTAAGGCTTGATAAGGCTTGATAGTGACCACATTTCAAGAAAACGGCCACATTGAAATCATTCCAGTAAAAAGTTAATACCTAAATAAAAGAACAATATATAGGTTTTTTAAAAGATAAAACCAATTTCTTTCATGCATATAGCTAGGCATATTAAGTATGACAGTTTGCACATTACTAGGTTTTGTTTTAAAAGTTGTAAATATAGGTAATAAATAATACTGATTTAAAAAGTCTCCACCTCTAGAGACATAATTATTCATATATATTGGTAACATTAAGAATGCATCTTTTTCAAATATAGGTAGAAGAATTGTATCTTAATGGAGTAATTAGCAATTAAAATTGATCCAAGTCAGTTTCCTTAAACAAGAAAATTGCTTTGGCGTGTACCCAAGTATTTTGCTGTATCAGTAATCACAGAGGTAAAGGCGTGGGATCACCAGCGTCCATAAGCAGAAGGATAAAGAAAGTATGAACCATATACCGAGTAACAGTACCCAGCCCCCAGAGAAAATGACAGCCTGTCATTTTCAACACAGTGAGCAGAACTGGCGAACCATCATGTTAAGTGAAACAAGCCAGGCACAGAAAGACAGACACCAAGTGTCCGTGTGCCGGGCCTTTCAAAGGCCTAACCCAGAGCAGCAGAAGAAAGGTGGCCACCCTGCCTGGAGTTGGGGGTCAGGTAGAAGGAGGTCCACCCAGCAGAGGCTCGTTTGGAAACAAAGATCAGGTGCAGGAGATCTGTGCCATGTGATGAGAACCGTTATCAACGCTGTGCTCTCTGCTTGAAAATCGCCAGCTAAGCAGACCTGGGGTATTAACTCGAAAAAGAACTTACAACTTCGTGAAGTGATTCTTGTTTATGGAGCCCGAGTTAGCCAGTCCACAATGTAGAAGTGTTTCAAAACATCACATTGTAGCACCGTACACAATTTAAAATTGTAATAATGGAAGTTGGAAATGTATCTCCAAACTTGATTTTAAATTATATCTCACCTCAATAATGATGAAATGATGTAGTTAGCATTTCTCATTTCCCTTTTATTAGCAAATTGCAAGTTACAAACAGAATGACAACAGCATCCCCCAGGCCCGTTTGATTACTTTTGTACCAATTGTCTCATTTTCCCAGCACTGACACTTATTACAAATGGCGTCTTGTAAAAATGGGATTTTACTTTCTTATCAAAGGAAGGCAGCTTCATTTTCTACCTCGGAGAGCATCCAATGCAAAACAGAGCCAGCATAATTACATACGTACTTTTACAGCTTCAATATCATAATATTTTGATTTTGCTTTACATCGTACTGGTTCCCAGCTGGTGGGCAGCTTTTGTTTTAGCTTTGTGGATTATATTAGAAACGGGGGAAGAGAAATCACACACATTGGGAAACTAATGAGACCAACATTCTGGTGTCATCTGAGAATATGATAATGTATCTATTTGATAGTCTTTGACTTGCTTTGTTATTGGAACTTCCCATGCTTCAGATGCAATAGCACAGAGTTATTTACAGCCTCCTGGGGCTTAGAGGCATAGCCAAGAAAGGAGACTTAGGAAGAGGCCGGTGAAGGGAGATGCAGAGCATCAGAACAGGGGTCACATGGAGCAAAACAGGAGAGCAGCTCCTGGAGAACCACAGCCCCGCCCTCAGGGTCAAATAAGGTTCAAGAGAAGAGGTCATTCCCTATCTGAGTTTTAGAAAGCAGCTTATTTCATGGGTGTGAATTCATCAGTCTAGTGCTGCCAATGCCCAGTGTATACAGGAGCCTCGTAGAAGTCTTTTACATGCAAATTCTGACCCAAGAGCTCCTCCGGAAGGAGCTTCTGCATCTCCAGGTGATGCTCCCAGCCAGGAATCATATATCACCCAGAAAAGCAAGAGTCCAGCCCAGAGCTGACAGCCAGACAGGTGGGAAAGACTGGGCTGCTCCTGACAAAGGCAGGTTTGACAGCTCAGTCAAGTTTAGATAAAACATTAAAAAGCCAAGTTTGTTCACAGCTAATTGTGCCCCTCCTTCTCCAAACATACTTTGAAGTCTTAGCACTGAAGCTCCAGAGTATGGTCATGTTTGGAAACAGGATCTTTGCAAAGGTGGCCAGGTTAGAGTGGGGACATTGAGCGAATCTTCATCTGATATGGACTGTGTGCTTATTAACCCTGGTGACTCGGGTGCAGTCAGACATACACAGGGGCAGATGACATAGAGCCATGGGGAAAAGAGAGGGTCATGTGACTGCTGTCACGTTTGCTGCAGCGGTGAACACTGAGGCTCACACACAGTCGCCTGGGGCTGGAAGAAGGAAGGATCTCTGGAAAGACATCACTGACAGGGTTGCCCTGTGGATGCCCAGCCTCTAGAATCATCTGAAACAAGCAATTCCTGTTGTCTTTAGTCACCCAGCCTGTAACAGCGGCCCTGGGAAATTAATACACAGAACAGCAGGGTCATTGATTCCCTGCTTTTGAATCAACCTCCAACATGGAAAAGAAGGTTTAATAACCTTCCACTTTATAAAACTACTTAGTGCAAAGGAGCCCTGGAACTAGGTGTCCTTGCTGTCAGTCAAAGCCTTATCATTTCTTAAAACCTACCCCACTTCTAAAAGCATGCTCAATTTGTCTAGGCAATAGAGCAACTTGCAGCCCGCATTCCGCAGAGCTGCTTTTTAGGGCTTTATTAATAGCCACTGCAAAGGCCTCATGGATAATGATGTTGCAAAGCACACTAAGCTCATAGTAGACATCAGCTTAACTAGAGACACAGGTGAAGCCTACTGCAAAAAACACAAAGCATTGGAACAACTTACAAAAACATGTAGTAAGCCAGCAGGTTCCTAGCTTACAGTGTAGAGAAACGTTTCTTAACAATAACTTTTTATTCTTTGAGAATTTCAAACATGTATACAGTGAAATATCCCTTAACACTTCTCCCCCCTCTCAACTTTGTCTTTGTGTGTGTATGTGTGTGTGTGTGTGTGTGAGAGAGAGAGAGAGAGAGAGAGAGAGAGAGAGAGAGGGAGGGAGGGAGGGAGGGAGGGAGGGAGGGAGGGAGGGAAGGAGAGAGAGAGAATCCACTAAGTACAATCAGTGCTGCTTATATGTGTGCATGGCTTTTGTTTCACTACAGCATGGAAAACCTACCAGTGGCCACAATCTGAAAGCCTGATTCTGCTTTTCCTGGCAGCCATCACCTCCAATAGCTTCTCAGCAAGGGGTGGGGCCTGGGGCACCCCTCCTCCCCCTGTGCTGGAACTTAGGCTGGCTTGGGCTTGTGAAGGGAACCACACTCCTGTTAGCGTCCTCCAAATTTCCAGTTCAGAAAATGCTGGTTGAGAGGGCAAAACTCTAGCCACTGAGAATATTCAGGCCCACAAAAGAGCTACTTTAAAGTTTAATAGTGCTTTACTCTGAGTTATCCAGGAACTGCCTGGGTCATTTGTTGCTTTCCAAAGGCAGGACAGCCGATGCCCTTCAGGATGGATTTAAAAAGTGAATGGAAAGGTCTATCATAAAAGTGAACTAAGAGATCAGTCAGAGTGACAAGGGCAAAATGGAATCGAGCAGGAGTGATGCTGGAGACGGCGAAGGAAGAAGAGGGAGATGAAATATTTAAGGCCTATCTCTGCAGGGACAACCTTTCTTCCCAAAAGGCCCACGGACTATAAAGAAAGGTTCTCGACATTTTCTGTGCTTTGTTTCGCTGCTGGAGAAACACCGCTCTGAACACTTGCAACAGATACCACACGGCATTCACACCCTACCCCCTGGCTGCACCCGTGGAGAATTTTGGGCAGAATCTATAAAACCACCCGGAGAGGGCTAATGCTCTGGGCATGCTGTGCATTTGTACTTGAGGGTGGTCTGGGCTGTAAACACCAGCAACACTGTCATTGCTCCACAGCAATTTGCAGAGAGAAGTATCTGCCACCCTCCAAGCTCTTGGCTCTCAGAAGTCTGGGGACTCATTCTCATTATCTATAAAGTTCAGGACCCCACTTCAGCTAGGAAAATTGTCCGATGCCACCCTCTTGACACTTACATGATAAAAGATGCCATAAGAAAAAAACGATATTGCTCCATCTGAGAGGCCTTCATTTTGTGTGGAAACCTGGCTCTGCTCAACCCCTCCTTCTCCAAGAGCCAAGAGTCAACAGACAGGAAGAGGGAGTTTCCCGTCAGGTGACGCATGAGCATGAATGTGCTTTTCCTAGGTTTCGCAGTAAAAGGCGATGTTAGGAAACAGAAGCAGTTTGCCCAGTGGCTCAGTTCTAAACGCCACTTTCACACGCGGCAACATCACGTGCAGCACATAAATAATGTTAATTAACAATAAAGAAGGCACTAAAACTAACTCAGTGCATGGCAAACATAATATTACCTATTGGACACAGGAAAAAAGACACAAAGTCTCACCTTCACGAAACTGGCACAGTCCAGGGGAAGAATGAAGGTCACGTGAGTAACAATAGAACTACACTTAGTATGATCTTTTTTTTCTTTCTTTTGAGACAAGGTTTTGTGTAGCCCAGATTGGCTTCAAACTCCACAGGAGACTGAGAACAGTCTTGAACTTCTCAACTGCCTGCACCCACCTCCCGTGTACTGGGGTGGCAGGTGTGCACTGTCCTACACACTCTACACACTTGGTATGATTCTGGAGACCACACCCAGGGTCTGGGGCACACTGGGCAGGTGCTCTGCCAAAGAGTCACACACACCCCCACTTCCAGTTATAAAAATCCTAAGAAGTAAAATTGTAGTGGTCTCTCTTTTTTTTTTTTTTTTTTGGTCTAGAAGGTTCCAATTAAAAAAGGGGCAGCTCGGTGCAGCTGTTCATGAAGAGAGAGTCTTTAAGCTGAGATTGAAAAAAAAATCAAAGGAGAAAAGACAGGTGCGGGGTCGGGGTTGAGTGTCACCGGGGCTAGGGACAACAGAGTCGTGGGGGCCTTAAAATATTAAAATATTCAAGACACTGTAAACATGAGCTCCCAAAGCATTGGAACTAAAGAAACTAAGATGGGGGGGCAAACAAATGAGATTCTCCAGGTGGTTTAGGTTGGCTGGGACTTAAGATCATTCATGTGAGCAGAGCTAGGGGTGTGCGGTTTGCACGTAGCCTGCCCTCCAAAGCTGCATGTGTTGGAGTCTTGGGCCCTAGTGTGATGCTACCGAGGTGGTGGAACATTTCAAGATGGTGCCTACGCGGGGCCACTGGGTCATGGCTGCGCTGCTGAAGAAACTAATGCTCGCAGGGCGTTGTGTGTCGAAGGAATGGGCCGACTCCAGAAGACCAGGGCTCCCCGCGTGACTCCCACACACTGTGAGGCTGTATGGTTATGACGCCCCTAGGCCCTCAGGAGAGGCTCATCATAAGCTACTACCAACTGAGATGCCAGCACAGGCTTGCCCCCAGGTGGCAGTGGGCGGAGCCTGCTAAGGAGTTGGCAGTGACTGGACAGGCCTTTTCCATGCTCCTTTGGAGGGCCTTCGGAGGTGGTCACATCGGAACAGAGCTCCTCTAAGGACATGAGGAAGGCAAAACACAAAGGTGTGGAAACAGAGTGGTTGGAAATGAGGTCGAGGCGTGAAGTGGAACCAAACCGTGTTGTCAAGGAAACCATGCCCTCCTGCTGCTCTCCAGAGGAGGTCACTCGAGGCCTGCTAACCCTTCTTCCAGAGGGGGCTGGTCAGTCACGGTGCAGCCTGCATGGCCCATGGCCTCAGCGCTGGAGACCAAAGACCTGCTCAGGCCCACCCTAAGCTCCCGAGGCTCCATTCCAGCCTCCCTCCTGGCCACCCACATCTTTTCAGTCTGTCCTTTGAAGAAAAGCATCCTCGAGTTGTTCATGCTTGCGTCCTGTCTCCTGTGGCAGAGTCACCTGCTGCAGCTCTTGACAAACAGACAGTTGTGCAGACAATGGTCCACAAACATGTTTCACTAGATTCACACACGAGTGTTTGCAGGTGTAGACCCAAAGTTAAATATTCTAGAAAGACATAAACATCACCTTGTTTTTCCTTGAGTACTTAATTTTTTTCTATTTGTTTTATTTCAAAACAAACGTATTCATGACAACTCTAGAGATTTCTCAGTTAAAAACTCCTCAAACTATATTTGTCCTTGATTTGGAACATTGAATGCCAAGTCATTTTCATTTCTCCTACGAAATTTTGGATGTTTTCTCAATTCTTATTCGATGTAAAAGCAAATTATCTGATATGAAGAAGTGGTTCACTGATGAACAATGAATGATTCAGCCTAGTTGGGACTGAAAGAAATGCTATAATATGTACTGTTATTTCTTGGTACTGAAGGGAAGTATGGTGTCCAGGGCTCAGCTGGTACAAGAATACTTTGAAAGAAATTCTAAAAGACACGTGGGCAAACAAATCCTCCAGCCAAACTGGACAAACATTTTCTTTCCTTCAAGGATCGATTCTTGGGACATAATCAGAGATACCTCTGCAATGGGCATCACCACAGAGAGCATCATCCCTTCAAAAGAAGGGAATAGACGTGTCCAGTCTCAGTGGGACCAGATGTCTGCAAATGGTGCCTGTATGCATGTTGTAGTCATGTAAGCAGCTGCAAAAACTCATAAGGGATCCTAATGCCTGGGGCTCCTGATGCCTGGAGGAAGGCCCAAGTTTTTGTGTTTCTAAAAGTCCACGTAGGGAAACTGAAAATCACTAACCATAGGAAAATAGCATGCTCTAGAACAATGAAAATGTTGGAAGCTTGGTATAATGCATCAATGCCTTAAACATGAATCCAGAAAATTAAATCTCAGAAGGGGCCTTCCAGAGAAGATTTTTAGCCCTGGTTAGTCAGGACAGTTGCCATAGTTTTAATCCCTCCTTGTGCTTTTTACTTTCCTACAAAATATATGTGCGTGTGTGTGCCTGTGCCTGTGTGCATGTGTGTGTGTGCACGTGTGTGCCTGTGTGATGTATGTGTGTGGGTGCACCTGTGTGCATGTGTCAGAGGCCAGCCTTTAGTGTTGATCCTCAGGTGACAGCCACCTTTTGTTGCTTATTTTGAGGCAGCATCTCTCAGTGGCCAGTGACTCACTGAATAAGCTGGGCTGGGTGACGGGGGCCAGCCTGTCTCTGTCTGCCCGGCACTAGGAAGAGAGGCACATCCCAGCACCCAGCCCTTGGATGACACCCTAGGGGTTAACCTTACGTCCTCATATTTGAAGTGTGGACTGGCTAGTTTTGTGCCAGCTGGGCATAAGGTGGGGCCAGTTTTGAAAAGGCAAACTGAGAAAAGCCCCCACCAATTGGCCTGTGGTGCATTCCCTTGATGGATAATTAATATGGGGAGGACCCAGATCACTGTGGGTGCTGCCATTCATGGGCTGCTGGTCCTGGGTTCTGTAAGAAAGCAGGCTGAGCAAGCCATGGGGAGCAAGCCAGTAAGCAGCACCCTCCATGGCCTCTGCATCAGCTTCTGCCTCCAGCTTCCTGCCCTAACTGATTTCTTGTCTGGATTTCCTTCAGTGATGAACTGTTACCTGGAAGTGTAAGATGAAATAAACCCCTTCCTCCCCACGTTGCTTTTGGTCATGGTGTTTTATCGCAGCAGAAGAAACCTGAACTAAGAGATGGCACAAGTAATTCATTGAGCTATCTCCCCAGCCCTTGTATTACATGTTCTTTTACATTCTAAACTCCAAAGAGAAGGAAGGCATCTTTGTTTCCTTCATTTCCTCTTCCTACCTCCTCAAAACCACCGCCAACCAGCTTCATCCTGTTTCCTGGTTTTGACTAGAGAGCAGCCCTGTTAATTTGGGGGCTGTGTAAAGCCTGGGTCTGAGACCTGACAGCGCATCCTTTTGTTTGAAAAACACGGCCAGCACTCTCCTTTCCATTGCTGGTCCTTCTTCACTAATGAGGTGAACACCCAGCACGGAGGCTGCCACCCCCTCCACAGACTTTGTATTGCCAAGCACACCCTCCTCTTGAGAAAGAAACGCAAGGGAGTACAGAAGTGCAGCCATTGCTAACTCAGAAGCTCCGCCCTGCCATGCAATGTTAATGGATAACCTGCCTTTTCCGAGAGGAACTGGAAGCCACTGTATGATCGCCTGCAGGAGCTAATTCTAACTGATGCTGCTTATCTTCGATAACAATATTTTACACCTTCAAAGGTAAACAGACTATTACCCTACTTTAACCCAAAAAGTACACCAATGTCTCCCATTAGTTTTTCTTGAATTACTTTGCCTTTGAGGAATATGTAATAATTATACATATTAGTGGGTTTCAGTGTGATATCTCAATGCACATGTCCAGCATGCAAGCAATTAGATACATCTTCCCTCTTTCTGCCTCTTCCAACCCCACATACGTGTTCTGTAAACCCTAGTGATCCCTCATCTGCATTGGACCATCTTTCTTCAGCTCTGCCTATGAGAGACGGCATGTAGCACCTCTCTTTCTGTGTATGGCCAGTTCACTTAACAGAAATCCTCAGTTCCATCCTTCTACAATTAACATGCATATTTTCCCTACCTCGTGACTGACACCTAGTCAGCATCCATGCCATAACTGTTGTGTCGCCATAGGTGCAGGTGGTGTGCAGTTTTGTCTTTGAGACTGGTTTCATTTGAAGAATATTTCCCAGAAATGAGACGGAAGGATGCTATGCTATCTGTATTTAGCTTACTGAGGAACCTCCGCACTATATACTATAGTACTGTGTGGTTTATAACTCACTACAGTGGCTGAGTTCTTTCCCCATGTCCTCCATGGTGTCTGCTATCTTTGGTTGTTTTGATACTGCCGATCTAATTGGGGTAAGGCGATATCTCATTGTGCTTTTGATTTGTATTTTTTCTGATGGTTGAGCATTTGTGGGATGGCAAGATGCTTTAGTTGGTAAAGGAGTTTGTTTCCAGACTTAAAATTCTTGAGTGTGATCTGGGACTCACACAGTGGAAGGAAAAACCAATTCTTCCAGGTCTTTTAACATGGCTCATAGCATATGCACACGTGTACACGTGCACACACAAAATGGATAAATGTAACTTTTAAAGTCCAGTTAAAATATTTTGTATTTCTTCTTTGGGGACGTAGCTATTCTAAGTATTTAATCAGCTCTTTCATGAGAAGCCCAGGCTCATGCTCTCTGGTGTGGGCTGGCGTCTCTTCCCAAGTGACTCTGCTATTCTCCATGTCTCAATAAATTCCAAGTCTGCTTCACAAGACACAAATGTCTGTTCGGTTCTTTGCACATTTTATTAACTTGCCTTTTTGTTCAGCTTTGGAATCTAGTTGGCAGGCTGCCTCTCTTACTCTAGAGATCGTCTTTTTGCTTTTTTTGACTGTTCGTTTTGGATTATGGAAGAGTTTAGTTTGACGTGATACCCATTGTCTGTTTTAGTTTTCTTGAATCCTACAGCCCAACAAAATTATCAAGTTGGATTCATCCTAGAGAAAGAAGGACTGTTCATCATATGCAAATCAATAAAAGTAGCAAGCCCATCAATATAATGAAGGATAGAAATCATTGTCATGTGAATAGAGAATGCGCCTTTGATAAAATCAACATCCTTTCTCGATAAAAACTAAGTTAAGTACAAAGACTAGCAGGTCATGGCAGAGGCTGTATGTTAGGGTCACCATTACTTTCTCTTTGAGCTGGATGAGAGGTTGTAATATATTTCCCAGGCTGGACTACTGAGTAACTAGGATCTCGGGGATCCACCTCTGTTAAGCACACATCTTGGAAGTGATTTCTTTGCTTCAGGATATATAACAGTTCATCTATATATACATATATATGTGTGTATATATACATATATGCACACAAATGTGTATGTAAATACACACACACATACATATATGCTTACCACTTGCCCTGTGTCTCTCAAGAACCTAAAATAAAACAGTGAACAGTTTTCTAACGTCATTATACTAGAAAAATAAGAAACTTTTAGTTGCTTCTTGGCCAGTATTGGGTTGTATCTATTTTTAACTATATTTAGAGTTAACTTCTGAATTTTCACTTAAAAATCACATAGATTTTTGAATGGATTGTATTAATAGGGAATATTTGTGTCTTTATAATATTATGTGTTCCGGTATTTGATTATGACAGAGCCCTTTTCTTATTTTCTATAAATAATATGTATGTATGTGTGTTTGTGCATACACACGTGAGCATGCACCCACATTCATGCATGAGTAGAGATCGTAAACATCCTTCATTAGATCTATTTTTAGGAGTCCGGCTTTTATGACTCTATTGAAAAACCTTGATTTGCAAGTGTAAATTACACTAACATCCCAGTGGCCTCGCATACTGTCCTGGAACCAAGGAAGCTGCATTCACTTATAATTCTAACAGTGCTTCTACGGAACTCTTTAGATTTGCCAGTGTGCCGTTAGTCTATGAATAATGACAGCTTCCCATAATCTGTCACTGGTTTTCTTTGTCTGGAACAGTCTAGAATCTCCATGAACGCAGGCTTTGGCAACAGGGGTGCTGTTCCCAACCTCAGTCCTGTTCTCCTCACTTCTCAGTTTTATGTAGAGCCAGTCGTAGGCTCTGCGGTTGCTACAGATGTAGCCAGAGGGAAGAAGTTGCCTTCTGTTTCTATTTTGCTAAGGGTTTCTTTATCATGAATGGATATTAAATTTCATTGAATACTTTATTTCATTTATGTTTCCAAGGTAGGTTACAGGGATTGGCTCTTGTACAGTTGAACCAACCTTCGACTCTGGGACACATTTCAAGACTCCTTTTGTCTCTCACTGAATCTGGTTTGTTAGCTGTTTTGTTGATGTTGTCGTAGTTTCCTCAGCTTTCTGAGAGTTCTCAATGGGTTCTCGTTTGGACTGGTTGATGATGATGTCATCTCATTCTGGTAGATGACATCATCTCATCCTGTTTCCATTATTTCTGTTGGAAAGTCAGGTAGACATTTTATTGTCCTTTGGGAATATTTTTTTAATCTACCTTCAATTTTGATGCTTCCCTTTGCCCTGGGTTTTGCAGAAGTTTCTGATAGATGCCTGGGTGTGTCATTCTCTGTTTACAGCATTGGGAAGCACAAACTTCCTCTGTGTCAATTTTAGAAAACACACAGTCATTTTCTTTTCAGTTATGCTTTTTGTTTCCTTCTCTCTATTCATAACTTTCCCCAAAGTCACTAGACTATTGTCCTTTCTCAGTAAAGGGAAAACTGCCACTGTGTTTTAGTCATTTAGACAGATATTAACATTATCTTATCATTTTAAGTTTGTATTTCTCTAATGCCTAAGTGTGCTGTGCAGGTTTGAAAGCATATTTGACCTGTGTGTCCTCTCCACGAAGGGGCCTTTTCCCAACATTTATCACATTCTAACTGGGCTGCTTACTTTTATCTTGGAATATATGCGTTTATACATATATAGTAGACACTAATACTTTGTTGAATATGATTTTCCTCTGAATATTTAACTTATTTTTATGCCACTCAGCAATGCTTTTCACAAGTAAGTATTTTTAATGTTGAAAAATCTCTTTTCCAGTTTTTCCATTTGTAGAATAAAGAACTCTTTGACTATCCTTTAAATTCTTTAAATCCATAGAAGATTTACTTTTATTTTTTCTTAATATTTTACATATCCAGTCTTTATGGTTACTCTATTATCCATCTTGTGGGGTTTTGATTATAAAATAACAATTAGTTCAAAGTTGTCTGCATCAGCACAAAGTTTTCAGTGGTTAACCTTCCTCTCTATATATTGCCTTGGCACATCTGAAAAAAGTGAGTCAGTTATATTATATGGGTAAGTCTCCTTCATGTTTATGTACTTCATTTCATTTTTTGCATGCTGGCATATATTTGTTGACATATGCCTTAAAATATATTGACTCATCTCAGTTTATTTTTTAAATTATTTTAACTATTCTAATTCCTTTGCCTTTCCAGATAACTTTTAAGTAACTATGTCTATATCCAACAAAGGTTTTGCTGAGAGTTTTTAAATAGAAAGTACCTTAGGTATTTATATTAATCTTGGAAGAATTAACATTTTCAATAGATCTTAATTAGTAATATTTGATATATTTACTATATGTTACTGTGTTTTATTGTGTATTCTCATTCCAATGACCAATAAGGCCACTACATTTTTCTTCTTATTTAGGTCTTTGACATCTTTTATTCACATGTGCTACTTATCAAAATATAAAATCTGCATGTAGTTGATTATATTTATTGCTACATAGTTTCTTTGCGCAATTATAAATGGTATTGGATTTTTAATCAGTACATTGTTGTTATAATATTTACAATTGATTTTAAAATATTTGCCTTATATTGTGCAATATTTTTTGAGCCTATGTATTATTTGTAGAATTTTTTTTCAAAGTCCATTGCATTTTCCTCTTATATAGACAATACTGTTGTGTGTAAATAAGAGCAGTTTTACTTGTTTCGAATATCAGCCTTTTCTTTCTTTTTTCTTTTTTTTTTTTTTTGTCTTATTGCACAATTGAATAGTTGCTTTTCTATTGCTGTAACAAAGCACCATGAGCAAGGGAACTTATAAAGGAAAGTGTGTAATTGGGTATACCATCGGAAGGTTGCAGTCCATTATGTTGGAGCATAGGCTTGGTGGCCGGAGCAGCTGAGAGCTCCTATGCTGACCCATAAGCGGGAGGCAGGGCAAGTGCACATTGGAATGGCACGAGTCCAACCCTCAAGTCCACCCTCAGCAGCACTCCTTCTCCGACAAGGCCACACTTCCTAACCCTCCCCAAACAGTTCCACAGGATCAGTCGTATAAGCCTATGGGGGGGGGGGATTCTCATTCAAGTCACCACAACTCTCTATAACAGCAGACGCTAAGTTATATAAATGTGGTGACAGCAAATATCTTTATTTTATTCCCAATCTTAGATTTTTTTTAGCTTTTTACCATTCAATATATTTTTGTCACATATAAAAAAAAACAATATCCCCCCCAATTCCTATTCCTCTGAGAGCTTTTATCATGAGTTAATCTTAACTGTTTCTCAAATGTCTTTTCTGCATTGATTGATAGGATCATGTAACTCTTACTATGATAAATCAAATTGATTTTCAGATATTGAATCATCCTACACTCCTGGCATAAACTCTATTGGTTATGCTGTATAGTTCTTCTGATATGTTTTAAATTATTTTTCTTAACAACTACACAGATTTTTTTCATTCTTCTGTCTTCATGCTTCTGTTTTCTTCAGGGTTGTTCTTCTGCAGTTGCTGTTTTACTGTGTGTGTGTGTGTGTCTGTGTGTGTGTGTGTGTCTGTGTGTGTGTGTGTGTGTGTGTGTGTGTGTATTCTCTTTGCCTGGTTTTGGCATTAGACAATACTAGTTACAGGAAATGAATTGGGAAGTTATGTTTCCTGGAAAATAAAGCAAATTCTTCTTTAAATGTTTGCAAAATCTTTCCTTTGAGATCATCTGCAGATTGCTCTTGAGGGAATTTATTACTGCAAACTTAATTGTCCTAACAATGAATTGGTTGTACACATGATCTGTTTCCTATTTAGCAGATTTCAGGAATGACCCATTTCAACAAAATTGTCACATTTATGTATGTAAACATGGCATTCCTTTATCATCTTCCTTATATTTTCAGGCTCTGTAATAAAACTCTTTATTCATTCCATGTGTTTATACTTAGCTTTTTTATCTCTTTTTTTCATTTTACTGATCTTTTCAAGGAACAAGATCTTTGATTCGTTGTTTTTCTCTCTGGGTTTTGTTTGTTTGTTTGTTTTAAACTGCAGTGACTTTTGCCCAGCTTCACGCCTAGTCTCCCTACCCCCTGTGGTTTTGTCTCCTTAAGCTTTCATCTTGATAGAATCACACAGCACACGCCTCTTGTTGGTGGCTTCTGTACCAATGCTGCTCCCGAGAGACATTCTGCTTTGAAACTTATATTAGCAAATTGTCTGTCTGTTGTTGAACAGCAACAGTACCCATTGAAAGGATCCCTGCAGTTCGCTCATCCGTTCTCTGGATGAAGACTGGGTCTGAATTGCTTCTAGTTTAGGAAGTTTATAGATATTCATATATAGATTTTGGTGTGAGTATGTATTTTCCTTTAACATGAAAATACCAGCTGAAAAGGAGTCAAATCATTAGGATGCATTTAAAGTGCAGGCACGTAGGCATTTTCTCCCTCTCAAACTACATCTGCTACTTTCCATTCTCAGCAGCAAAACATGAGGCTATCTGGACTGGGCAGTGTTCTTGCCTAGCATGCACAGGGCCACGTGTTCAAGCCCCACACCATGAAGAAAGGCCAGGACAACCCCAGCAGGTCCAAGTCTCTGTGATGCTTTGCTAACACAGACACTGCAATTTCTCTGTTTGGGACCTTTGGAAAGCCATCATAACCGATGTGAATCTCATGATCTTAATTTCTGTTTCTGTAAGGATCAATTTAATTTCTATTTCCTTAACGATATTGGACATTTCTGTTATAGTTATCAATATATTGTCAGCTGTGAGGTGCCATTTCAAACCTCTTGCCTATTGAAAATGAATCATTTGTTGCTGGAGATTCTTGTCACGCCAGGCCCCACAGTTCCTTTTCCCCAAATGAACGCACAGACACAAATGCTGTATTATTTATTAAACTATTGGCCTGTGGCTAGGGCTTCTTATTGGCTAGCTCTGTCTTAATTATTAAACCATTTCTATCAATATATGTATTTCCACATGGTCTTGGCTTACCTGCCAGCAACTGTTACTCCTTTGCCTGCTACATGGCATCCCTCTCTGCTGCCTCTCTCTCTGCCTTCCTTTCCCAGAGTTCTCTTGGTCTCCTAGTCCCACCTACCTTCCTGCCTCTATTGGCTAAACAGTGTTTTATTCATCAACCAATAAGAGAAACATATATACCGAAGGACATCCCCCATCAATCATTGATTTTTCTTGTTGTTCGACGTGTGCCTGTGTGTAGGTGTGTCGATACGGGACAATCTTGAGTGTCAGTCTTGGAAACAATGTTTCTTTTTGTTTGTTTGTTTGTTTGTTTGATTTTAGAGGCTGAAGTGGTGCCTCTCATTGGCCTGAAGTTCACCAGTTAGGCTTAACTGACAGATATTCAGTCCTACGGATGGGTGTGTCTCAGCTTCTGGTCATCTGGTGCCGCCATGTATCAGCATACCTGGCATTTTTATTTGCGTTCTGGAGATCAAGATCATAGCTTCACGTGTGTGAGAAAGGCACTTTACTAGCTGAGCTGTTCTTCAGCCCAACTTTTTGGATAGTTTTTGAAAACCTTTGAAACTCAAAAATATTTTTCTATTGTTCTTTTCCCTAATAGCACATCATTAACTGCAGACGCTGTTTTTGGAAAAGAACAGAGACGAGTCAAGGCTCTGGGAGATGTCACCTTCCCCCTCAGACAACAGACTTCGGCTCCTATCACACAATTAGGTTAGAAGCAGGCCACTTTAATCTAATTTGGGCATTGAGATGACTCGACTCTGGTTCCAGTTTACCCGAAGACTGGCTTATTTCTTGTCTGTCCCTGAAATTATGGTAAGGGGAAGCCATGCGGCAAGAGCCTGTGGTTTTTAACCCACTTTCCTCTTTAGTGGGACTTAGCCTCTAATTTTTGTCTCATCCTTCTGTGAGGCAGCCAGAAGCTGCTCCTAGTCTCTCTCCATTTAAGCCTCTGCCTGTCAATAAGCCAGCATCTCAGGAGAGCAGAGGAGCCAAATGTTAGATTCTAGCCGCGCTTCTTCTGCTCAGTACTCCAGGCCCTCAGACACAGCGCAGCTGCCCTCAGATGTCTTCGGGGGGCCTTTGATTTGTTTTTCTAAATCAGGCTTTGCAATTTTATGGTCTGGGAGGGCTTTTCCGATACAGGCTACCCTGGTCTATCTCAAATCAGAACCCCCTCCCCATCCAGTTTTCACAACTACTCGAGAGGTGTAATCCTAACTGGTGTAATCCTAACTGATTTTCCTTTGAAGCAGTTAGTGTGTCTGGGGAGCTGAAACTTTGGAAAGCTGGAGGTACACATCCATGTGCGAGATGACCTCATTTCCTTGAGGAAGCTGAATCAAAATGGGTTTCTCTCTCTTCTGTGCTTCTGGCGAATGTGTTTTTGACAGTTGAGAGAGGGGCAGTCTGATCTTTACCTGCCTGCATAAGCTTACTACAGCAGCCCCCTTTGCTTAGGCAGAATCAAAATCAAATTATTTTCTCCTTCAGTTATTTTATGTGTTTATTCCCCCACTCCCTGTGCCCTCTGAAAGGTTACCCAAAGCAAAGAGCCTGTCAGGTAATATCTGGCGTTTCATCCGGGCCTTAATAGCATGCTTCCCCAGGATGATCCAGGATGAAGGAATCTGTCTTCAAAGTGTCAGGGCAGAGAGATAAAGTTTCCACAGTCAACATTAAGTCTTTGATAGCAGCTCAGAAATAATGGAAATAAGAAACAGCGGATATGAATGCTCATGCATCTGTTTTCAAACCTGAGCGTGAAGTCTTCCTCAGAACATGGAATGGAGATGCTGGCCGGCTTGTCGGGGCTTCGGGGCCAGTGGGACCAAGTCCAGTGAGGATAAAAGTAAAGTGAGCGATGGACACTTTTATACAGATACATAAATGGGGAGGAGAAAAGACGGTAGGGAGCAGGAACAGTTAAAGGTAACGGGCTGGGCAGGCTGTGGGAGGCACAGAAGATTTAGCTGGGGCAAGAACAGCTTGGCTGAGAGAAATGTCTGAAGCAGGGCCTCGAGCATGGGTATGGTGAAGTGAGGAAGGGGGGCATCTTTTCCGGACGGCAGCTGTCCATGCTGAGTGTGCCTTTGCTCCACACACGGAGCACAAAGCCAGTGCGACTGAGTGATCCAAATCGTTGGGATGAGAACCCCCTTTGCTGCTAATTCCTGGCGTGACCTTGGGAAGGGCATTGGTTTTCTCTGGGCTGCTCTCGTTCTTTGGTTTTTCATGCATCATCCTTTAGTTGTTTTTTTTTTAAGTTGTAAGTATCATCCAACTTTAAATATTGATACAAAGACGTATTGGAGGCCTATAATGTACTTCCTGGACGTTTCTGCGCTTGATAAAATTTACTGTGGGTGGGATTGAGACTGTGTTGTTCTTTAGCATTGAAACGTGGGTCGTACAGTAACATACGCTCTCTTATTAGTCCTTTATATACCAAACGAGTTGTAAACAACCTGGATCAGTAAGCCTAATTGTATATGGAAGTCATTTCTTCAGACTCACACTGAGCTAAATTTTGTGGATAATTTCACCCCCTGCGTAGTCATTTTGGAATGAGTGGCATATTTACCTCTCTCAGGAAGAAAAGAGACTTTGTCATCAAATATTTACAGAGAAACTAAAATCTATCAGCAGCTTTGAAAGGCCCAGTGTTAACTCCACATTGCTCCTGTGTTGTCTTAACTTACCTGTTCATCATTATAACCTGGATTCAACCAAAAATCTAAACAATTAAGTTACAGCAATTCAAAAACAGTGTATAAAGCTGCCGTTGGAAACTGCCATGGGCTTCCAGCAAGGCTACAGTGCTATATCGTCTTTTTAAGGGAATTTCTCTTTTGTGAGAGGCAGGAGACAGTGGTGCACCTATCTGGAATTGGCTTCACATTTTACAGCCACTGTGTACCGACAGTGAGGGGAAGTACGACTCTTCCCAGACAACCTTTCCTTCACACACAAAGAAACCGAGGCGTCCATTTTGATGGGAACCATTTTACTAGGTACTTAAAGGATGTACAGAAACAGTTCTGATTCTCAGCACTAGCATCTGTAGGACACTGGGACACATTTGTCTTACCGGACCTGGCCCAGTGCCGGGGGCATGGCGAGTGCCCATCAAGGTTTACTCTGAGTTCAGACTTTCATGGAGTCATCAGCTGTTGGGCATAGACCGTATGCCACGCACAAGCTCACCTGTGAGAGCCACATTCACTATTAATAGAAATTAGAAATTGACCTCTTCTGTTGTCCACTGTCTGTGTTTAGGTGATGGATACTGTAGAGAGGTTTCATTGTTGTTTTGTTTTGTTTTTGTTTTCCAAGACAGGGTTTCTCCGTAGCTTTGGAGGCTGTCCTGAAAATCGCTCTGTAGACCAAGGCTGTCCGGGAACTCAGAGACCAGCCTGCCTCTGCTTCCCAAGTGATGGGATTAAAGGCGTGAGCCTCCACGTCCGGATGCAGAGGAGAGTTTAAGAGCTAAGTTTGTGGACTGTTCAGGTACACAAGTGTTACTGATTAGAGTGGGGAACTGGGAGGGTAAGGAGACCCTAATAATGAGTGCTGCCCGACTCTGTGTCAAGCGGTTTACCCACACTCACCCATGTAGTCCTAACGATCTGGGTAAGTTAAAACCTGTTATCGCCCTCACAGTGGAATGCTCTGAGGCCAGGGGCTCACTGCTTTACGGGAACCCACTCTATTCTCCCCCCTCTCTCTACCCGATGCTGTGCCGGAAGGAGCCGAGTTAAAGGCGGAAGTGCTAAGGCCGGGACTGCAGAGCAATGAATGCTGAATCCGTCACGTGCTTCTTGCCGGCAACATGGATCTATGGAGTCTGTGACTGTTGGGGTTGTGGGGGAAGCAGTTGAGTTGCTCTTGGATTAGCCCTGAACCGAACTGGGAAGGGCTGAGTGAAATCACAGTTGTAAGAACTGCCCAGTGGACGGGGGTTCTGACCACACTGGGTTCAGTGTAAACAAGAGGGGGGATTGTGATCTTTAGCATCAAATTTCTGGGCTGACATTGTTTGCTTCATTTTATTTGTATGCTCTGAGTAATTGATTGTCCTTTAACTTGAGGGTTGGGGTGAGAATTAATCTCGCTCTCACGCCCTTACTACAAACCTCTACTTAGGGTAAAAAGTAGTAACTGTGGGAGCATTGAGTCAATATCCCTATTATACTTTGCACACGCTGGAATTTTAACTAAGCAACCAGTGGAAAAATCCGGTTGGAGCTCTGTCGTCTTATTCAGCCTCATCCGTGCCTTCTGTTCCTTCTTCACCAGAGACTTGAAACTTAGCCCTTGCATCTAACGTTTGCTCTGATGAGCGGGATTGCTCATCTTAACCACACTGTACTTGGCCGTGTTCGTAGCCACTGAGAGCAGGTCTCGGTTCTGTCCCCTGTTCGTGGCACGGGTCATAGGCACGCCTCCACAGTCAGCACAGCCTTCTCTGGAGGTAATGAGCCCAAAATGAGCTGGAGACATTTCAAGGTTTACACGAGCATTTCCTGTCATGTAGTCTGTAAACCAGCAGCTCGTACATTTAAAGGAAAAAAATTATGTGTGTATGTATGTGAGTGTCACCCCAGGGCAAATCTAATTTATGACAAGCTACTACTTACAAGACAGCTTTGCTCACACTACAAGCTCCTGTGAAGACAAAAATCCATCAGGGAGCAACAGCTAGCACAGACCCGGTGCCCCTCCTACCTTTCTTAAGTAAGAAAATCCATCACCCAGCATGTCACCTTCCATCTGAATAAAACAGGATTTCTTGTTCCCCAGTTCTAAACAGGATCTAGCAATCAGCAAGGCTAACAAATGCCTGCTCTTCAGACTCACCTCTAAGAAACTTGCAGCTCATCTGAGTGTCCTATTGTCTGTCACCTTTCCAATTTTAATATTCAATTATCTAATTTTCTTTTCACGCTTAATAGTTTTATTTTTGAGAGCTTCATACATAAGCACTGTGTCTACTATCATGCTTGCCTTTTCCTCTTCTCCCCCAAGTCCTCCCATATCCTCTTCCAAATTCATGCTCACTTCTTTAATTATCAATATTATGTGTATAGATAACCTACTTAGTCCAACTTGTTTTGCTCATGGATACATGTGCCCAGGCCTGCACAGTTGGGACTGGGCATACTGTGTGGGAGCTAATCCTAGGATGAGATTGGGTCTCCCTCTGTCAGCAATTAATTGCCTATAGGTCTTCACTTAGCACACGGACGAGGTTGTGTGGAGTTTCCCCTGTCCATTTTAGCATGCCAGCTGGTGTTGTCATTATGCTGGTCTTGTTCAAGTTCATGGATGCAGTTTCCCTATCACGTATAGAAGACAGTGTTTCACAGCCAATGTCCTGGTCTTCAGGACCTCACAATCTTTCTATCCTCTCCCTTTTCAATGATTTACTTCTGACCCTTGAGTGTAGGGGCTGCGTTGCAGACCTGGCTTTGTTTGGACACTCCTGTTCACCCATTCTATGAAATTGACCAGTTGTGGATTTCTGTAACAGTTTCTGTCTGCTCCAAAGGGAGACTACTTTGATGAAGGGGTAAGAGTATTTTGAATACAGACAGAAATTATATTGATTTAGAAAAACGAATGTAGTCACTTTTCCTCTCCGTCTATGACCTCTGTAGCCACAGCTAGTAGACTGACTTTACATTACCAGTCATGAATCCGCTCCTGTTGCGTGGGCCTTAACTCCAATTAGACAGTTATCAGTTATTCCCAAAATAAATGCATATATTTTTTTCAAGTTCATGTACCGGAGAAAGAATTTAGCGATATAGCAGGAGAGAAGATTTTTCTCAGGAAGTTTCCTTGCAATTATTTCCTCAAAAAAAAAATGAACTGAATCTTTTTGTTTATGCTAACACTTTAATTACAAAATTGTTTCAGGTCTTCCTTCTGGCATACTAGGGAGACTCTAAATGCTAAGAATGTGTGTGAGACTTCCCAAATCTAATGAAAATTCATTCTTCACTGAGTGAGGAAGTCTCTCCCCAGCTTTAAAAGCATGATCACCAGTGCCAAAGGTTATTCTCAATTCGCTAGCAAAGCAGTTTTACTCTCTTTCCTATCAGAGAGCTGGGGCATGTAGAGGCAGAGGTTTCCCTCCAAGCCACCACATGACTACTCAGCTGCATTGGGAACTATTTTTAAAGCGTTCACAAGATGCCCCCCAAAGATCGCATGCTATGTTGCTGAATCCAATGCAGGCAATCTGAGTTATACTCTCTTCCTGAAAAAAAAAAATCTATGTAGAGATATAAACTAACAGCTCATACTGGCACACAGAACTAATCCACAACATAAAAATCCTGCCAAACTAAAATAAAAAAGAAAGCACTATTATAAGCATGTAGAATGTAGCTTCCATTTGGGGCAGTTTAGTAGCAGGGATTAGCAATATTAGGAACTCAAAACTCACGGGGCCTATTTTTTCCACCAAAAAAAAAAAAAAAAGAGTTTTGGAGAATAATCTGCCTGAGTGATTAGGCATAAGGCAATTAAGCTAATACCATCCCTAGAGTTGAAGCTGCTCTTGTCTTTCAATTATTTATTCCTTTATTCAACATGTATTTAAGGACCAATCTTGTGATATGGCCAGAGGATATGATGGACAGGAATGCATGACTTCAGTTCATAGGACTCAGATTAGGGATCTGCAAAGTCAGATAGATTTTTCAAAATCCCACCCCAGGATGACTGCCTTCAGGGGCTGGAATAGATTCTTACCTCAACCCTTAGTAGACTTGAGATGTAGAATTATACACATTTATATAGACAGAGAAGCTCAGGGGTGTTGTCAAAGTCACACAACTATTAATGATGGCACGGGGCAATGTCTGTCCCTTTTAGATTCTGGACTTGGCTAATACCTGGTGAAGTTACCCCTCTGTGATGCTAGAGTTTTTAGTTTAAACTTGAATGGAGGAACTAGCATCAAAAATGAGAGCTGAGGAAAAGCCTAGGAGGTTACAGGAGATGGACGCAGAGTTCCAAAACCTCCGGAGTGATCACAGCACTTCCGAGTAGAAAAGGCAAACATTAATAGGATGACCCATTGCTTTCCCACAATAATATGAGTAATATTGGTTACTCTATGCCTAACGGCATTAGAAGTTGACGCACAGCGGTTCCCCTGAAAGTCCTACAAAATGGCTTTCATTCTTGCTGCATAGACAGTGAGGTGAAGACACAGAAATTAAGTGACTTGCCCAGGATCACACAGCTTGGTAAATGGCCATGGAGAATTTGAAACCAGCCCCTTCCTATAAGTACTATGCTGTGTGACCCTCCTTGGACAGAGTCCTGACTCCAGGGGAGTTTGTACTCCGTCTCCTTGGGTGACTTTGGCACAGAAAAGGATAACAAGCAATGATCTACTTACTCGTGGTATGGTAGGTGGGATCTTACTATCCCTAGCTCTCCTGAACTGTGTGTGTGTGTGAGTGAATGTGTGTGAGTGTGAGTGTGTGTGTGAGTGTGAGTGTGTATGTGTGTATACATGTGTCATGGTACACATGTGGAAGTCAGGACAACTTGCTGGAATGGATTATCTCTTCCCCTCATGTGGGTCCTGGGGATCCAACACAGGCTGTCAGGCTTCTCATCCAGAGCCTTTCCTTGCTGAGCCGTCCTGTCAGCCCAGCATTAGCTTTTAAGACCTTCAAAACTAAGGGACAGCCACAGATAAACTGCCCTTGCTCTACAGAATAACATTCCACCAAGTGACTCTAACTACTTGTTGGGCCACACACAAGAGGAAACTGGGAAGGAAGGAGGGGAACTCTTTGAGGAAAGGGTGCCAGGGAGAAGGAAGATGTGAGGGAGAGGAATCAGGGCAGCAATGAGTAAAATTAATTATATAAATGTATAAAACTGTCAGATATTAAAAGTGGAAACATTTTAAATGCTACTCTAAAGGAGAGAGAGAGAGAGAGAGAGAGAGAGAGAGAGAGCTTTATCTAAAGAGAAGCACAGAAAATCAAAGCTGTAGGTACATATAGAGTCATCATCGCCCCATGACAAATGCTGTTACGTTTTACACAGACCGGAACTTGTTTATATAAGTAACAGGACTTCGCTATAAAAGATAAGGGCTACAATCATGTATGTTATTAACAGATGGGGTTTATGAAATCTCCTCACCAGTAAATCCAAGGGTGAAGAGGCTCCATGCATCAAGAGTTATACATCATTGTGTCGGAACTGACTGATTAGCCAGGTAGGGTGTGGACCTATCCTGACACCAATTATCAAATCCTGTGGGTTGAGTCAAGGAGGAGCACTCCCTAGATGGAACACCAAAATAGCATTTTAGAACTCAGGTTATGTAAGAACGAGCATAAATGATGCAGACCAGGGACGAGCACATGCGGAAGTCCCCGTTTCCAGCCCGAGAAAGCAAAGCAAGCCTCACAAAGAGCAGCAGTTGGAGCGGTGAACATAAGCAGTGTTTAGCGACAAATGCAGTGCTAGATGGGGGGGGGGGCGTCTGCCCACCTGGACTCTGTCAGGCTGTTCACACGAGACTGTTCAGCCTTCATCCTGAATTACCCTAGTGACACTTAGAATTCCTTCACCGTGCTGAGGAAAGAGCAACAACTATTTGAGTTTAAAAAAGTAAATATTTGATCAGTTCAACAGCGAACTGGAAATAAGAAAGCACTTGTGCTTCGATTTTCACATGGCCTGTGTTGTCAAGTTGTCAGAGATTATGTCTGGATGTAAATTAAGCCAACACTGTGGGATGCGCTGTCTAAGCAGACATGCTTGCTTCTTTCGTGTCTTCACAAGGCTGTACACACGCATCTGTGTCCACACTGCCCTCCTGCAATTGCGAGTCTGAATCCTCATGTGAACACTGGAAGGACATGGGGAATTTGCAGGTGAGTGACCAGGGGCCCTGAAAGCCAGCCCTGAATTGCAAGGCGGCTTGCACTAAGGATGTGTAAAAAGGCAGATAAGCAAGCTTGAGTACTGGTTTAGTGTGTGACTTCCACAGTGGTGAGAGGAGAGATCATCATTTGGCTTGTTTTGTTTCTGAGTCGAGTTCTCTCCAGGTAGCCCAAGCTGGCTTTGAACTTGTATAGTACAGAGTTCATGATCTTCCCAGCTCCACCTCTCTGGTGCTAGAATCACAGGTATGCACTATGATCCTGTAGTTTTTTGAGGCCAAAAGTAGCTTTTTAATTAAAATTTGGGTTTTTGTTAACCCAGGAACTGATACTCATTTAAAAACAGAAGCAGCCGACATCTATCCTGCCATGGCAACAATACAATGTGAAAAGCCAGTGAATGCACTCCATGCTGTGTGGTCCATTCCCATCTCCCACTATTGAGTGGCTGGACCGTCCCCAGACAGACTGTTCTCTCTGCAGAAGGCCAGGCTTTTTAGTGTGTGTCCCTCCTTTTTGAAATCAGTAAGCTACCCACCTGGGCTAACCCAACCAAAAGGGCATTCCTGCATTCCTGCAAAACTTTCAGTATACGCATCATTAGTAGGACAAGTGTTTGAGGCTTTAGTGGGGCCGTGGAGCCACGCCCAGTCCTGTTGAAGTGCATGAGAGAATGATCATACAGCTCTGCCCTTTTCAGCTTTCTTACAGTTCCTTGACTTCTGTTATCCTTCATCCTGCCACTGGTCCTAAAATAAGATGAGGAACGGGGACTCTTAATGAGAAAATAACCTTCCAAGAGCCATTCCCACATCCTCGCTGTTTTGACTGATGACACGGCTGCTAATAAGATTAGTGCCTCCCCTTCTGCTCATTTTCCAGCAGGATTAGTTGCTGCTTTTATACCCTCTGCTGCTAATTTTGCTAGCAAATCTCTTGAGGATTCTAGCCTAGTTTTCTGCTACTAGAAGCAGAACTGATGTTGCAATAGGTCAGCTGGCAGTATTTCATTCCTCTAGAGAATCCCCAAGAATAAAAGTTGTAGGTATAATTCAGACGCAAACATCAAATAAACATCAGGGGCCAATTTTTCAGATAGGGAAATTGATTACTTTGAACCAGGTAATCCTTATTTTCCATAACTCATGACATGGAGTTATTGTAAGAGGTATGTACCATATTATTAATGTTAATGTCTATATTATATCACAATGCTCTATCTTTTAAACATGTTAATGATTCTTTGAGAATTCTATGGAATTTTATACATGCATTTTGATCATATTTACTTGCCCACTCCTCTACCTGGCTCTTTCTAAGTCTACCTCCATCTCCCTATTCTCCCCAACTTCATGTCCTCTTTTCTTTCTTTTTTAAATACCCCATCTAGTCAAATTCATGCTGCATATATCTCTGGTGTGGGGCCAGTGTTTGTTTGATGTTGCAGTGATAAAACACTGGTCAAAAGCAACTTGGGCAGGAAAAAAGTTTATATCATCTTATACTTTACAGTCTATCATCAAGAAAAGCCAATGCAAAAACTCAAGGCAGATGCTTGAAAAAGAAACCATGGAGGAAGAGAAATGTTGCCTATTGGCTTGCTTTCCTATGCAGCCCCGGACCCACCAGCCCAGGGATGATAATGCCCACACTGGTCTGGGACTTTCCCACATCAATAAATCAAAAGGTGTCCCATAGACACACCCACAGGCCAGTATGATGTAGGAATTCCACAATTGAGCCTCTCTCTTCCTGGGTAACTTTGGATCCTGTAAAACTGACACAAACTAATGAGCACAGCAAGGTAATGGGGGCCCAGTAACCAACAACTCCGGAGGGAGTAATCCAGTTTAGTGGCATCTTGCCTTGCCAGTGAACTTGTGGTAGTGGCCTCACCCTATGGGCGTGGTTTCAGGTGCAGATGTGACCCCTTTAAGGTAGAGGAATTGCAGGCACCTGCTCCCTTGGGGTTGTGGAGAGCATCTGAAGGACAGAGACTGCATCTTCTGGAACAGGAAGTCCGCGGCGGTTATTTATTCTTATCTGTGTAAGTTGCTCCCCAATAAAACACCTATTTATCTTGGGTCTGGTGAACTCATTTAAATCCTGCCTTCAACCCAGTCCTAGAATTCAGCATTTCTCATTGATGGCTTATAGTATTTAGGAGGGCATTATATCTCCCTGTTATTGGGTAATGCCATTTAAACTTTTTAAACTGTATGTATATGTGTGCATTTTAGGAATCTTCTGCAATGGTTAAGTCTCCATATTGGCATTTTCCAAAGTCTTGAATGTTAGTTATCCTTCCCTATACTCTTCCTCTATGCCCTACCTCCATCCCTACCCCACTTAATTCTGCCTTTTCTGTTATTCCTCGACCCCCTTTATACAGCCTGGATTCTGTATCCCTTCATCAAAAGCCCCCCATGAACCCTGGCCTCAATGGATGTTCCAATTTAAACACAAATATCTAAATATTAAAAGCTAGCATTGACATATGAGAGGGAACAGTCAGAGTTTGTCTTTCTGGGTCTGGGTTATCTTACTCAGGGTATTTCCTGCCATCACTACCCGTCAACCTGGGAATTCATGGTTGAATTTTTTAAACAACAAAGCAGTAACCCGTTGTATATATGGACCACATATTCACTATCCAGGCACCCTTCGATGGATATCTAGGCTGTGCACATGTCCTGTCTACTGTGAGCAGAGCAGCAATGACCAGGGATGAGCGAATACCTCTGTAGTAGGATATAGAGTCCTTTGGGTAGATGCCCAAGAGCGGTACAGATGGATAGAACAGGAGGTCTGTTAGTTTTTGAGGGCCCTCCACACTGATTTCCATAGCTGCTGCACCGGTTTGCACTCCTACAAACAGTGAATGAATGCTCCCCCTCCCCCACATCCATGTAAACATTTGTTGTCCCCTCCCCACTCCATCCTGCCATTCTGATTGCAGTAAGATGAAATCTCAAAAGTACTTTGAATTTGCATTCCCATGATTGTTAAGTGTGATGAACATTTTTCAAGATATTTTTTCAACCTTCTGTATTTCTTCTTTTAAGAACTCTCTGTCTTGCTCCACGCCCCATGGATGTGGGGGAGAAGAACGTTTGTGCTGAGGCTGTATCACCTAGACTTGTCTTTCAGTCACAGCTTCGTGACCCAGCACTGCACAGTCAGCCATAGCCTGACATTCGCTGGTAATCAGCACGTACCAGACGTTAGTAATGACTCCTCCTTTGTGTTTCTTCATGAGCTAGAGAGCATGCAGGACTGTCCTGAACCTACAGCATTTACCTCCCACCAAAATCCCACAGCTTTGTTGGGTGAGGAGAGAAAGAAGTTGTCCAAATTATGGAACGTTTTAAACTCCGTTAAGGTAAGGACTGAAAGTAGGGCAGGAAGAAAAGATCATTTCTCTAGTGAGACGGTTTAGTATTTTCCGACCAGCCCCTGGGATGTCCAGATACCTACTTTCGGATGTGTCTGTGGGGTGTCTGTGGAAAAGGCTGTCATTTACACAGGGAGAAGCATCCTGCCTTCTCCCACCATGGGTACCCATCATCCTAGCTTTTGAGAGCCCAACTAAGGGGTAAGGAAAACAGAAATGACTGCCTGCCTGCCTGCCTGTCAGAGCCAGGACACGAATCTTCTTTTGTCCTTGGTATTCCTGAATCTGAGACGTTCAGACCCAATATCGTATCTAGACCATCAGTCCTAAGTTTTCAGGTGCACTACCACCTTCCCTAATCTCCAACTTACAGAACATAGACCACAGAACACTTTACCCATCCTAACTGTGGACACCGTTTGTGTAAAATAACCGATGTTATTTTATGCAAGACACATACACATGCATAGGCATCCGTGGTCTGCTACCACTGTCTCGGCTCCCAAGTCAGGCAAGCTGAGTCTACCAAAGGCTGCCTATGCTGGTTCCCAGCCACCAAGAGAAGCTTGCTCCTGGTGGAGTGTCGTTTTCTTCTCGAGCTTACTTCCGATTTCATCCTTCCTCTCTTTCAGCATTTCCCAACAGACTTTCCCAATGTCCAAACTATCCTATCCTCTTTTTTTTTCAGAACAAAAATCATCATGAACACAAATACTTTCTTGAAACCCTTTCATTCTATCATGAAGTGTGGCTCCCTATTCTCTCTTGGAATTTGCCTTGTCACATAAATCACTCTAATTTCTTTTAATAGCTGCCTAGCCTCCAAGGTGTAGATTTAATTTGTTCACACTCTGTCTATATGATCACTTAGGATATTTATAGTATTTTGCAATTACCAATAGTGTTATAATGAACAATCTTTTATAATTAAAAAAGGATTCCTCAAAAAAACCTGAAGTTCCTTGAAAGGTAATATTTTTGTAATGTGAGAGATATCTTATCTTGATATGTGACACTTTGAATGGTTGTGTTGTTCCAAATTTAAATGTTGATATTCTAGCCCCTAAAATGATGCTACCAAGAGGTATTTGGAGACATAATTAGGTCCTAATGGTGGAGCCCTCATAAATAGATGTAATGTCTGTATAAAATGGGGCCAAGTGAATTCTTCATCCCTGTTACTATGTGAAAACACAAGAAGAAGGTATCACCTGTGGGCCAGAGTTCTGACACTCAGAAAACAATGAATCTGGCAATACAATGACTTAGATTCCCCAGCCTTCCAAACTGTGAGAAAAGTTTCTATTGTTTACAGGCCACCAACCTGATAGTTCTGTGTTGTTGAGTGTGTGTGTGTGTGTGTGTGTGTGTGTGTGTGTGTGTGTGTGTATGTATGTAAAAGTTCCCTATGATATTTTGATAACTTGTTATGGCTCTTAAGTTAATTTGATCTCTTAAATATCTTAAGGTTTTCAAAATATACCATTTAATTATCTGCAAATATATTAGGGACCCGTTCTTATTGTTATTTTTAAACTGTTTGTATGCCTCTACCCAATCTACATGGCATAATTTCAGTAAGCAATAATTCTACTGCAGTGTTAAATAGGAGTAGACAGTGGTCTTAATGTAACTGGTACCGTTTAATTTTCTTTCCTCACTGCTGTGGCAAAATGCCTGATAAAGCAACTCTGAGTGGAAAGAATTAGCTGATAGTTCAAGGTTACAGCCTATCACTGCCAGAGAGTCATAGAAGCAGTGCCATGAAGCCACTAGTCACATTGCATCCGCAGAAAGCCCAGATGAATACATATTGCCAGCTTTTTCTGCCATTTTCTGTCCAAGATCCCCTACCAAAGGAATGATTTCACCCACGGGGGAGAGCCTTCCCCCTTCAGTTTATCAATCAAGATAACCCTCCCAGGTATGCCCGCAGACTCATCTACCCGTGAGTCTAGGCTCTACTCCATTCACGGCACCGACCACCACAGTGTGTGCACATGTGTATAACTCTACTCCATTCACGGCACTGACACCACAGTGTGTGCATATGTGTATAATTAATTCTACTCCATTCACAGCACTGACATCACAGTGTGTGCACATGTGTATAATTAATTCTACTCCATTCATTCACAGCACTGACATCACAGTGTGTGCACATGCGTATAATTAATTCTACTCCATTCACGGCACTGACCACCACAGTGTGTGCACATGTGTATAACTCTACTCCATTCACGGCACCGACCACCACAGTGTGTGCACATATGTATAACTCTACTCCATTCACGGCACTGACACCACAGTGTGTGCACATGTGTATAATTAATTCTATTCCATTCACAGCACTGACACCACAGTGTGTGCACATGTGTATAATTAATTCTACTCCATTCACGGCACTGACCACCACAGTGTGTGCACATGCGTATGACTGCAGCATGGTGGAGGACACTCCATTTCCTTCTCATGACACTTCCTTTGTAGCACATTTTCAAATTTGTCACAGATTTTTTCCAGTAAACATGGAGATCATTGTGATGGTCATTTTTCTTTTAAAGCCATTGATATGACATTAGTGTTTTTCCTAATATTGAGCAAACTTTATATTCTAATAATAAATCCCACTTGGCCATGACTATTGTTAATACTGAGCTGCGTTCTTTGTTCTTGTTTGAATATTTATACAAGTATTCAGGAAGGCATCAGTCTGTCCTTCTATACACGGTTTCTCAGCTTTCCCTTTCAACATCTCTCACTACTTTGATTTCCTTTTGGCTTTATTCTGTCATTTGTTTTTCTGCCTTTCATTTCTGCTTACTAGATGTGTATCCTCTCAGGCACTTTGTGACTTATTCTCTTCTCTGTCCATTTCCCTCCCTTGACCTCTTGACTTTCTGTTTTACATCCTCCAGCTTTTACCTATTATGTTCTTTATATTATTATTATTTTTCAAGTTACCAGTTTAAGCTGTTCTGTCGTTTCCCAGATGCTTGAATGAGTATAATTCTGTTGAGAGTGTGGGATGTCTGGACTTTTTCTACTTCAGAGTTCTTCCTAAGAGGGTAAAAGCTGTTAACCAGCTGATGCGTATCAGAGTTTCTTCTCGGATTTTGTGAAATGGCCTTGTAAAATTTTATTACTTGTTTTCATTTTTCCATTGTTGCCACTATTTATGAGACTTCTAGTCTAATGACTATATCATCTACCGAGCAGGGCTCCTTGCTTTGGGGACCGCTGGCCCTTTGTTTTGGTGGTGGGAGGATGGCTATGCACCAGCCATCTCTGGCTCCTTTCCTCATCACCCTGCGAGGTCAGCAGGCACTCCCCCTTGGCTCTGGCTTTTCTTAACAGTATGGTATGAACAACATCTTGTAAACAACTCATGATCTGCTTCATCTTAAACACTTGTTCTTTCTCTACAGTCTATGCTCTATCTACCTGGACACGGCTGCAGAGCTTTCATAGGAAGTGAACTCAGTCCTTGGAGTGGTAGCTTTTGATGAATCCTAGACCCTTTTGATAGCTTCCTATTATGCCTCCCCTGGAGTCTGTCTCTCTCTGTCTGTTTGGTTACGGGGCCTTCTGCAGGACAAGTATTAAGCCAGAGAGCTGACTCAGGAATATGGTGATGTCTTCTTTTTAATTAGTCACTTTATGCTCAAGGCTTGACTTCATTGTAGATCTTCATTTCCTGTCTTGTTGGTTTTACCATGGAAGACATCAGGAGTAGCTAGGCAAGCAAGCAACTGTTCCCATCATTAGATACCTAGAAATCACCAAATATCGTTGTCTCAAATTCAGTTAGATGAACCATCTGTCCATTTGACTTTTTTCTTTTGTTTTTTTATTTGTTTGTTTGTTTTTGAAATAGTATGTAGCCCTGGCTGTCCTGGAACTCACTGTGCAGACAAGGCTGGCTTTGAACTCACAGAGCTCTCCTTACCTCACCTCCCAAGTGCTGGAATTAAAGGTGTGTGCCATCTGTCCATCTGCTTCTGTTGGGCTTTTCCCCCTTAGGCTTGGCCTTATGACCTTGCTTCCTGACAGGTCAAGTGGCTCTTGTTGGCCGGGAGGATGTACAGAAAGGACCCACAGAGGCTCCTGATGCGACTGCACCCCATAGAAAGTATTCTTCTCTGGCTGTCACCTGAATTGTGTCCTGCTCGGTATGACTGCATTTGGAGATGAGGTCTCAAAGGAAGTATTAATAGGAAATGAGAAAATAAGATGGGGATCCTAATTTTATAGGATTCATAGCATGATAGAGACAGAAAACTCCCTGTCTCTATCTTTCCTTACATTCCTCCCTCTCGCTCCTGCCCCAGGAGCACATACTATGGACACCCCCCCATGAGATGATGGCCATCTTCAATTCTCAGCCAAGAAGAGGGCCATCATGAGAAGTCACATTAACTGTAATATTGACCTCAGAAATCCCATCATCTAGAACTGTGAAAATGCAGGAATAGGAAACTTTTGTTTATGACATCCAGTCTATGGCAAAAAGGTGATTAATATAGCCCAGTTAACACATGGCGGAGTCTAATCCTAGAAACCAATTAGGAATTAAACTGTGGTAAAGTTGTAAAAGGCTCCTTCTGAGAGCCTCAGATCTCAACATGTTCCTGGGTGTGGCTACCCAAGTCATCGCAAGCACGGTGTCTCTTTGCCCCTTCAGAAGGCCCATTACAGGAGGCACAGACGTTTCCCTCTCCCTCATTCATCTCCTGCCTCATACAACGTCAAGATTTAATAAATCTTTTCAGAAAGATTTGAGTATGGATCTGAGGCAGGCTCTTTCCCTGACAAGTCTCCATTTTCTGGGCATCGCAAGATGACGGGAGATTTCGATACAATGTGAAAACCAGACACACATCTACAACTCCCGGAGTTCCCAAAGCTGCAGCTGATCACCATGCTTTTGCTGGGTTCTCTGCTCCCAGCAGAGTCTGTCTGCCTGGGTCAAACCTTCCCATCTGTGCCTTCCCAAGTCTGACAGATACCCTGAGAGAAAAATTGCTGCCAATCATCAGATCACCTCAGATTACTCTCTCTCTCTCTCTAGAATTTTAGTTCATTTTCTTTTCATAGCTTTCACAGCTCTCAGATGCCTTTGAAAATGACTTTTATTATGTTTTCCATTTGTTCAAGTAAGAATATTGACCTGTCAAAAACCTCCTCAGAAGCACAAGGCTTTCCCTAAATAATTTCACATGCTTACAACACCGGCCTTCCGAAAGAATGGACCAGAACTAATGTAATAGATGTTTGCTGGAATGAATAAATAATAGATGACTTAGACCAATCTTACCTATGTTGGACTGAGTTTGCCACTCTGTAGGGAAAGATAAGATGGTATTCCAGTGATCTAGCAGAAGTGCAATGGCAGAATTCAGGAAAACGGTGGATGGCATATTTTGAAGCATGAAGCAGGCAGTTTACAGTACTGGTTGGCTTTTAAACTCATCAGGTTTCACTCTTCAGTTTCTCATTTATGGAAAGCAGTGAATGAGACATTTGCCTACTAAGTTCCTGTCTGTCTTCTTGTCTCAACTGTGTTATTTCAGAGATTTTACCCTCGATATCTAAAGTGTTTTCCCAGGATACATGACCAAGTCATTTCCATCAAAGAATTAATATCCCAAAGCCTCTTCACACTCTGCCTTATAGAAGACAAGTCCCAATAAAAGCATCAAATTGAAGTCAAGGAAGATGTTCGGGGAAGTCATTGATAAAAACTGATATTCAATATGACTGTTAGAAATCTGAGAACTACTTCAATAACTTTGACCTAATGGACACCCAAGTATTCTGCTTCAAAATAAAATAATATAATTTATGAAATTAAAATCCCTCAAATTTGAAGAAAGTTTGTCATAAATAACTTCAAGAGAAATTTCAGGCTATGGTGAGTCTTGGAAATGCTTTTAGCTTCCGATAGTAACTATGGCTATTGGCTACTGGATTATAACATAGCAACTTCATTGATAGTTACATTTGCACATTTAAGTGATGAAAAGATGGTACAAACTGAACCAAGCCAGAAATTACTTTAAGAAATTAGAATTAACCTTAATGTTATTTATCACTTGATGTCCCCCTAGAAAATATTCCTTGATAATGTCCTTATGTAAATGTAGCATAATTCACTAAAAAATCGAAAAGCTACATTGAAATGATTGTTGTTTAACTAGGAAATAAATCAATTTTAAGTAAAAGAAGAATAAGCTATTATAATGCATAAACATACACATTTTGTATGTTGTGTGGAAATTATTCAGAAGCAAGGTAATTGGCCATAAGGAATGATCAATGTTAAATAATACAAAAAGTCCATCCTTTTCCAATTTAATTTTCCAATTCATCTGTCAGTGTCAGATAGAATCACAGGAGAACCACCAAGAATGGCAAAGGCATAGAGCTTGGGAGGAAAGGGGGTCCTGTGGCTGACTGGCTTATCCAAGTACCTTGTCATTGGTAGCATGGGGACTGTAGAGGGAGCTTAGAGCAGTTGCCTACCATCCAGAGAATAACAAGCCTTAACTAACGGAAGCAGCAGCAGTTGATGAGTCCCTAAGAAAGACCACTGGGTGTGGGAGAGGCCAAAGTGAAAAGATGAGGAGATGAAGCAGGTGGGATGGGATGGCATCCACATATCCAAGGGGAGTGTGTGTGTGTGTGTGTGTGTGTGTGTGTGTGTGTGTGTGTGTGTAGGACTCCTCCCTGTCTGAGTACTGAGCAAGCATCATGGATTGATGACCTGAGGCTACCTGGGCTGAGACACAGTAAGCAATACATTAGGTAGTTGCATGCCTATGTTTTAGATTGAGGCTACTCAGAACACCCCTTTGGGGGAAATCCCAAACATCAGGAACCCTGGACAGGACAATGACTGGTGCTTGCTCCCCTGCCATCTGTATGCCCAGGGTGGGAACATGTGGATCTCTATCGAGGATTCACCTGGGCCTCTACCTTGAAGTACTGGACCACCTGTGGGCGAAGGAGAGATAGGGTATGTAGGACGTGTGGTTCAGGCACCATACTGGTATGAGAATTGATAGATAAAAGTTATTATAAAAGTATTAACACGTTGTTGTGATTTAAATGAAAAATGTCTCCATCGGGTCATGCGTTTGAACATGTGGTCCCTGGTTGGTGCCGCTGTTTGGGAAAGTTATGGAACCTTGAAGGCTCAGTCTTGTTGGAGGAAATACATCACCAGGCGAGGCTTTGATGTTTCACAGCCTGGCTTCACTTCCTCTTCTCTTTTCCTTCTTTCTGTGTGCAGATTAAATGCATCCATCCTACGTCTTGACTGCCACGCTGACCTCTCGCCCTCCTGATGCCATGTTTTTAATACTACGGCAGGCCATATGCCTTCTGGAAATGGAAGCCAAAATAGCCGCCTTCCCTCTAAGTTGCTTCTTGGTTGGGGCATTCTATCACAACTGAAAAGCACTAGTGTACACATGATTGTTCAACTAGTGTTGACTCATGTGTCACCAGTTTCATGAGCATTGGTCACGAGCTGTCTGTTTGGTGTTTAGATCTAGATGTTAACTTTTTCATCGAGGCAACATCAGACACATGTACTTCTTGGTTATAAAAGCCACACAAACCAACATATCTGTGCTACAAACTAGCCTCAAGTTTAAACTACTGACTCAAAATTCTACCTCTAGTCTGGACACCTGAGACTTTTTAAATGAAAATTAATTAAGGATATCACTATGATTTTTAGGTTAGAGAAAACACGAAAGGCCCTCATCACTGGCACCTCCCTTTCCTGCTACAAGTTATCTCTAGGAAAATGTGTCTTGCTGAGCTGCATGTGCCAGCCGGCAGCTCATCAAAAATCCCCATTGTTGTTGTTGAATGGGAGAATGAGTGAAAAAGAGAAGCCTTCTTTTAAAAGTCATCAGACATTATATTTCATCGTCTAAGAACTCTCTCTCTCTTTAGAGACACACCCAATCCTTTGTTTGCTTGGTGTGTGCTCTGCTAGGTTATCTGCACAGCAGGGTAGACCTCACTCCCAAGGCTGGCTGAGCAGTGCAAACTGATCTCCATGGAGAGGGAAGAAGGAGAAATCTCAACCTGGGTGGGAAGGGTTGGGAAGTTGGAGGGGTGGTAATTAGAGGAGTGGGGGGGGGGTGGAGTGAAGATGCTCAAATGTTCATTTGGAATTCTCAAAGAATTAATAAAACAGTATCGAAAGAAAAGAGAAGTCAGCCAAGAAACGAATCCAATCTTGGGACTTTCACATGTAGGTATACCTGCAGGGCTTTCCCTTTGGAAAGCCATCCTTCCCCTTTCAGTTCTAAACAGCGAGAAAACCTGCCAAGCCAGGACTCACTGTAGGAAGCTAAAACCCAGCTACTTACGAAGAGAAAATAATGTAAAGAAGTCACGAGGAAGAAATCCATCAACCGTATTTATTAGAGGATTTTTAAAGGCTGTGATCTTTAAAATAAAAGATTGCATTTTATTATAGCAGCTGAAAATGCCATTGACTTTGCAAGCATCTAACTGTTTCTGGTCTCTGGATTTCAGAATAGCTTTTACTTTCATTAAGAAAGTAAAATTCTAAATTATTCTGGGCTACATCCGTCCCCCCCCCCCAGAAAAAAAACATAGTTCAACTGCTCGTGAAAGCATAAAGGAAAGAGGCAGGGCAGACACTTGCATATGGATTGTACCGCTGAGGACTTCCGAGGGTAAGTGGCCACTGTCCCAGTCTGTAAGTTTTCAGACCCAAGTACAAAATCCATCCAGAGAGTTGATTGTTGCTATTTTGAAATTTAATTATGCACATGGAGTGACGGAGACATGCATAACATTAGTCTGAAGAGAAAGAGGGAAGGACACAGGACAGAGAGCAGCAGGAGCGCACTGATTGACGCATGCGCAGTGCAGAGGTAAGGAGAGTCCCAGCAGGCACCGGCAGGTCCAGATTCCACGGAAAGATCAGGAATTATGACTACACTAGTTTTGGTTTGTTTCCTACCCCGCCCCACAGGTTTTAACTCAGAGTTCTGTTTTTACCTTAGCCCTCAAGAGGACTCTTTAGCTTTTTGTTAATGGAAGCTTTTAGTTTTAAGCCACAGATAACAACTGCACATGTCCACAAGGTCCGTTATGGCAGTGTAAAATATGTGTGTAATACCCGTGTTGATCGAACAGGATTGGCATAGGTAAATTTCACATATTTATCCTTACGTCAGAAACATCCTAAACGTTTTCTGCTTGCTATTTTAAAATATTCAATCCAATCAGCAGCTGTGAGATTCCTTCTACACTGTAATCCTTGTGCTTCCTAGACTTGCATACTCCATCATCAAATCAAACCGAGAAACAGCGTGATGGGGGAGGGGAGGAACGTCTGTCTCCCAGTAGCATCTAGTGTGTGGAGTATTTTTTGTCTTGGCTAGTTCTAGGTCATTTTACTCACCATTCACAGGGTGGAATGTATAGGAGAAGTGAACTCCTGCCTGAATTTGCTGCTGTTTATTTACAATTACAGCGTCTAGATTTATTCATCTTGCAGTCGCTGTCCAGGCTCTCTGCCATCCCTGCTGAAATCCACCATGGGTAAATCGCTTCTTAGAGTCAGTCAGTGTGCATTGTTACAGCGGTGGTGCACACCTAGCTTTATCCCTTCCTGGAGCTTATCACACCTGCTTTACTGTGTATGAAAATTTGGCTCTGCAGGGAATGCCACGACGGTTTAAGCTGCTGCCAGAAAGGAAAATCTGTGAAGGAGATAAGATCGCTGGGAAGATGTGTGTTGATTCGCTTTGAGGGATGAGTCTGATCCCTCCATGTATGGGCTTAATTGGATTCGAAAGTTGGCTGTCGCTAAAAAGCATAGCTAAGGAAAACTTAGGGATGTAGCATATGCTCTTGTTTCTGTTACTAATAGATAACAGAAATGAAATGGCTCTATTATAGATAGATTGTTTATGAACATATTTCATTTATTATGGCACAGATGTCAAGGGCCACAAAATAATCACACCAACAGTGCTTCCACAAACTTCTTAAGGACATTAGCATCATGAAGGATGATGTGATTGTGGGAATAGGAATTGCCCCCATAGATTCTTGCGTTTAAATTTCTGGCCCAAAGGGAATGGCACTACTAGGAGGCGTGACCTGGTTGGAATAGGTGTGGCCTTTTTGGAGGAAGTTTGTCACTATGGGGGCAGGCTTTGGGGTCTTATATGCTCAAGGTACACCCAGTGTAGTTCTAAGTCTCCTTCTACTGCCTGTGGATCAAGATGTAGAACTCTGGGAAACAGGAAAGAACCTAAAAGATATGCATATATGCATAGTACCCAAGAGAAGAGGATGGAGACAAGATCCTCTGATGGGGAACACGGCGAGGGGTGGGGGGAGTGGGACCTGGGAAGAATAGAGGGGTAAAGAGGAAGGGAGTTGGTCATGGGGGAACAGGAAGTTGAGGGGGTGGGGGTAGAATAGGGGAAGAGGGAATCATAGGATCGAAGACAGATCAGGCACCAGAGTGACCTCGAGTGATCTAAAGGTATAACATCAATTGGCAAGCTAAGCAATAGTGGAGGGACCACCTCGAATGCCCATTCCTGATAATGAACTTGATGTCTATAACCATCCGGAGCCTTCATCCTGTGACTGATGGAAGCAGAGGCAAACACACAACTAAGCACTGAACTGAACCCAAGGAACCCAGTGACAGAGAGAGAGGAATGATGAGCAAATTGGCAAAGAATGGGCTGGCAAAACCAGCAGAGACAGCTGATCTGAACAGGGGAGTGCTCTTGGACCCCAGACCGACAGTGGGGAGGCCAGCATGGGACTGATCTGGACCCCCCAAATGTGAGTGTCAGTGAGAAGGCCTGGGCAACCTATGGGGCCCTGAGCTGTGGATCAGTGTCTATCCCTGGTATACAAACTGTCTTCATGTGCCTATAGCACAAAGAGAGATGCTCTCTCAGCCTGGACTCTTAGGGGAGTGCCTTGACCCTACCAAGAGTAAAATGACAGACTCTAGATATCCCCTATGTGGAAGGATTTGGCAATAGGGTGGGAGGGAGGGGGGAAGGGGAGTGGGGGAGGAGGGGAGGGAGAGGGAACTGGGATTGACATGTAAAACAAGCTATTTAAAATTAAAATAAAAACGATAAAAAAATGATTAAAAAAAAAGATGTAGAACTCTTAGCTTCTTCTCCAGAACCGTGTCTGCCTATACATTGCTGTGTCGTGCCATGATAATAATGGACTAAACCTCTGAAACTGTAAGCCACTCAATTAAATGTTTTCCTTTATAAGAGTTGTTATAGTTGTGGTGTCTCTCCCAGCAATAGGAACCCTAACTGAGACAGATGCAGTGACAAGAGTATGGGTTTAAGGTTTAAGACAAGGTTTGTGTATTGGTCCTCTACTCTCCATTTCAAGACACTAAAAAACCTACTCAGCCAGGCAAGTCTCCATTTCTTTACTGTAACATGAAAATAACATCTGTCCTACAATTTACAGGGACAGAGTGAAGTTCAAATAAAATACAGCTTAATTGTACCTATATCTTTAGAGGTCTTTGAATTATTGAAGTATTTCTGAAGAAAGCCTTCAAATTCCCTGCCCATGACTTTTTTGTATTTTTATAAAGGTTATTTCCACCCCCGCCTAGGTCCTCTGCAGTAGAATATGCAGGCTTTGCATTATGGAAACTGTGAATGGATTTAAGTCAACCTGAGAGTACCTGCCGGTGTGTGTTGATAGCAACTGAGTTCCTGCACGTGTCTGATTGTGTGATTTCCAGAATCATGTGCTTAGATACTAATATTGTCATTTTACGCCTTTCCTTGTGTAGTTGTTCCAAGTGAAGAAAACTGATCTTAGTTCTTTGACAAACATAAATTCCAGTATCTGCTTTAATAACTGAAGTGTTCTGAGATGGAGAGCAAGTCTATACAAGAAGTAAGGAGAAGCCAAAGGATTCTGAGACACGTTCTTTAAAATAGGATGCTCTTAGCAGCCTAATGCAAATAGGATGCCCTTAACAGTCTAATGCTTGGTTCTTCTGGTTAACACATGTGAGCCCTACTACTCATGCCCATAACTATGGAGAACATACAGTAGAAACACTCTCCTGCTTGTCCCACTACAGCACAGGGGTGAAACACATTGCTAACAAGAACTGCTACAGTCTGTGTTAGGGATTAGGGATAAATGAAGCTATAAACAGAAGGCTCACATTTGGATTTCCTCAGACTAGCTCATAAGAAGGAAGTGTTTCTCCGTCTTACAGTAACGACGTAGGACCTGGAGGTTGTAGGAAAATAAAAAGGATGACTCTGGGATTCTTCCATAGGGAAACTGCTTCATCTTCCCAACCCAGAGGACAAAAGTCGAACCCAAACTGTCTATGTCAGCAACGAAGCAGGCAGCAAAGCCCATGGTCTGACACAGGGAATGATAAGAGAAGGGAGAGCTCTTGTCGCTCTTGGGCCATCCGTGGTCCCATGGGTTTGCAGAGGAATCAACAACAGTGAGTAAGCTTAGAAATAAGCTTAGCAATCTAGGGAAAATGGGCAAAGGCCATGAACTGAGACTTCATAAGCAAACACACACAGATACTCCCACATTCAAAGTGAATGGCTTCTAAGGCCATGAACTGAGACTTCATAAGCAAACACACACAGATACTCCCACATTCAAAGTGAATGGCTTCTAAGGACATGAACTGAGACTTCATAAGCAAACACACACAGATACTCCCACATTCAAAGTGAATGGCTTCTAAGGACATGAACTGAGACTTCATAAGCAAACACACACAGATACTCCCACATTCAAAGTGAATGGCTTCTAAGCACAAGAAAATATGCCGTAAGACTAAACATTTCATGGTTCATTAGACAGGGAAGAGCAGACAGAAGTCAGCTGGTAAAGGTTGAAATCAGCAAGTTCTAATGTCTTCTTGGGGTCCTATACCAAAATTTAAAATGAGCAGCATCTGGATATATCATGCATACACATCTCAAGCACTCTTCTTACAGATCTCATAATTCTAATGCGCAGAATTATAGCCAGAATGCTGTTTGTTATAGCGCTAAGTGCTTTTTGTAAGTGCAAAAGGCTACATGCCTGACGAGGGTAATATGCTTAGGGAAACTGGGGTTTATACAGCACGTTATGCAGTCACTAAATAAGTCTTTGCGTCAACACAGACGGCTGTGGCAAAACACCTTCAGCTGTAGGCGGGGCTCAACACATGCTTATTGAAGTTTAGAGCCTGGCATCAACATCAGCCTGCGGCATGGTGGGACTCCGATGGGAACCCTCTTCTGGGCCCGTGGATGGGCTGGCACTAGACTTTCTCCACACAGTGGAGAGAGGGACACCTGTCTCTCTTCATTATTAGCACCATCATGAGCTGGGTGTGGTGGTACAAACCTCGAACTCCAGCCTCATCTCTGACAAAATTCTCCTAGCCTCAGCTGTGCTCTAGGCACAGGGCTTTCCATTTTTGGTTATTTGTCTCTCCCGCTTTGTTGCCCAGTTCTATTAGGGCAGAGAACCTGCTCCTCACCGTCACAGTCTTAGGATTTTCTGCACCCCTGCCAGTCCCTGTTGCTTTAACGTAAGTGATATCTGTTGACTACGCCGATGAGCGAACGCTTTCATTCTGTTCCCCTTAGATTAGAAACACCTTAACAGCTACAAAAGATTTAGAGGGAAAATCTCCAGCAATAGATTTGGCTTCTAATAATTCCCTTTCCTCTCCTATTTCCTAGGAATTTTCTTGAGGAATAAAAGCTTATCAGATCAAAACGTGCTGACAAAGCTCTTCTCCTTGAATAAGTAAGACGAAGATGCAAAGATGAAGGTGCTTAGCAGTCTATATGGTTTTTACAGCTTTGAGATTCGTGGCCTTTAAAAATATGTAGAGCAGGATGAAACAAATGCTTTCAGTAGATGTTCAGGTGCTCTTTTCTAAAAATAACACGCTTACCCACAAATCAATGTGTAAAGCCATATGGCTAATGAGGACCAGACAGGAAACTCCTATAATTCACAGTGATGAGTATGGTAATGAGCTCCCATTAGAAACCGAACTGCTTCACGACACACTGTGTCTATTCCAAATAATAGTGATCTGATTGCTCCATACTTTTCAAAGCTCCAGAGTTAATTTACTGAGAAAATATTAGAAAACCTGACTGATGGATGAGTTATCATACCTGAAAAGTCACTAGAGGGTGACCCAAATGCTATTAACAAGTCCTGCTTAACTACCAGGTGTCATTAGAAATAAAAAAAAATTCAAACCAAATAAAGACTAGGATTTTTGAAACATCAAAGAGGTCCTGTTTCCACGGTTGGAAATGTTTTTCCTCCAGCCCTTTGGTGCCTTTGCTTTTCAAACAGCACTCAAGGAAAGGTCATGACCTGTGGAATAGGATGCTTTGGAAACATCTCTGCTATACAAAAACGCCAGGTATTGAAGTTTATTTTAGTATCAAAAGCAAATATTTATTTTTTGCCCTTAAAGTCTACCTGTCTCAGACATATTGCCTGAAAAGGTACTCCCAGCCACCTAACATGACGTGGGTAGGAGGCCAGGGAGTTTGTCAACCACATAGAGTCATCTACTGTTAAGGATGTGTCACTCACTTATCACAGGGGCATGGAATTCTCTGAACTGAGGAGAAACCAAGTGAGGTGAGTGAGGGCTCCCATGCCCTTCGTCATCTCCATTCGACTGAATCTGAACCATCATGGTGATATACGTGCTTCATGCTCTCTATTTTTATTTGTATTTATTCTTCATTTGTTTTGTTTTCTATTTGAGATAGGATTTCTCTGTGTAGCACTGGTTATCCTAGAACTTACTATGTCGACCAGGTTGGCCTTGAACTCAGAGATCCGCCCACCTCTGCCTCCCAAGTGTTGGGATTAAAGGTGTGCACCATCACACCCAGAGATTTTCTATATTTTCAAATTATTTTATTAAACTGCTCATTGCTTTGGGGAATTCTTAGGCATTCTCTCTTTTGCTCTCCCTCTCCCTCTCTCTCCCTTCCCTTCCCTCCCTTCCTCCCTCTCTCCTCCTCTCTTGTTTTTGAGACAGAGTCTTATGTAGCCCAGGCTGGCCTCAAACTTGCCTTGAAGCAGAGGCTAACTTTGAACTCGTGATTCTCTTGCCTCCACCTTCCAGGTTTTTCTCCTGAAATGTACAAAGATTATACAACTAGGAAATTTCTAAGCAGAGCTCAGTAATATTTACTGGAAACTGGAGGTCCACTTTCTGAAGTGTGTGAAACAAACTGTCTGGTCCGAGAGAAAAGACGCAAGACTGAAGGCGTGGGCACTGTGCTCAAAACTGGCAGCGAAGGGGACTTAGCCCCTCCTAGTCCCCTGAACACTGCTAGCCAGGCCTCTGCTGCTCAGCAAAGATGGTCTCTGGAAAGGGGGAATAACTCGAGAGGGATGTTCTAAAGATGTCAACACCAGGACTTCCTTAAGTAAGTATCCCAACCTGACCTAGAGTTTACAACCCACACGCCTCTTCATGACCTCGGTGGCCAGTGAGCAACAAAATGCCATATAAAATGCGGGGAGACGCTAGATGACAAATGCAAGAAGACGAGAGTATATGCACAAGGAGCTATGCCATATAAAATACAAAAGGACAAGCCAGAGCTGTCAGACAGGTGAAGCTAGCGTCAAATTTGAAAGATAAAGACCCCAAAAATAGATTCAAAGCAACTTAAGAAAACAAGGACCATAGAGGGAAGAGAAAGCCTAAAGGTAAAAGCAACACACTCTCGGGGTCTGCAGAAAACTAAGAGAAAACCACACATTCCAAAACAGGAACAGGATGCCACTTGGGCAAAATGAAAAGAGCTCTGTAGATAGAAACTGAAGCTCAGTGTCAGTGCCCATGGGGAGACCTCTGATTAAGGAGATGTAGAAGGATATTGGAAAGAGGGAAATTTAGTAGCGACTTAAAAAGCTTACAAAAGTTAAAAAATATAAGTGTAACTTCAAGGACAGATAAAGTGTTGTAAAGAAAATGCACTGCCCATATGTTACTGCATGTCTTCATTGTTAGCAGAGTTAAGTCATCATAGTAACATATTGCTGTGGGAGATCATTGAGTCAAAATTACAGCACAGCTCCACTAGAGGACCCTGGATAAGGAGAGGGGAAGGAGGAGGAGATAACAAGGCATGCATGGTCTCATCTTCCAAATTCAGAAGGCAGAGGCAACATTGCAGAAGAGGGGAGGGAAAGCCAAAATGATCAGTGAGTTTGCTGCGTTCCCCAGTAATGTCAGACGCCACACCCATCACGTGTCACCGGCATGTCTCTGAACAAAGACAACAACAATGGACGTGCCAAAGTGGGCAGGGGAAAACCCACAAGACCTCAGCCCTACACACAGATCTACAGGCATTCAAGGGATGCCGAGAGCCAGAGAAATAGTCTTCCCCAGGGAAGAGCACACCAACTGGCTGTCCAATACCAAATGGTGAGCCCTGAAAGCACACATGCAAGTGACGTTGTAAAGACTGGCAGGTGATATTTAGGACATATGTGCATATACATATGCCTGCATGTAACCTCAGTTAATGAAAAAAGAAGCCATGAATTTGAATGAGAGCAGGGAGGGGTGTATGGGAGTATTAGGAGGGGTGAAAGGGAAGGGAGAGATGATATAATTATAACCTCAAAAGAAATGGGTCTTGAAGTCTCCATGGATTGTACTTCTTTGTGTCAGGTTTCATTGTTCTACTACAGAAATTCAGTCGTCTTGACATAACTATCAGAGAGAGAAACCTTCCTGACTGTTTTGCAATGTGAGTTCTGTAATGAATCATATCCGTGGAAAAGAAAGAAGTAGATAGAAGCTGCTACTTGGAATCATGAAGCTAAACACAGGCACAGTCAGATAAAAGCAGCGAGATGGCTATTGCCAGGGAGGTCTGTGATAAGTTTGGTATCTGCCAGTACAGAAATGTCACAACGAAACCCAGTATCTGCCGATACAAAGGTGTTTAAAAGTGTTTCGCGGCAAAGCTTATAAACCACTGTCGTATTTACTCCTGTGAACATGCCGTAATAAAAGTGGCGAGAGGCTCCACTGAACAGTCCATGCAGGGAGGGGTTGGTGACGTCAGCGAGGCTGCATGTGTGTCTGGGACAGATGGGATGAGCAGAAGAGGGGAGGCTGCCCACATATGGGAGCAGCGGTGCCCAAGTAGGGAAGAGGGGAGGCTGCCCACATATGGGAACAGCGGTGCCCAAGTAGGGCCAGCCCGAAACAGGAGCCGCAGGTCCTTCACCCCCAGACACGTCTCCTTTGTGAACCCTGAATGTCTCCACACAGAAGAGCCTGGGGTTCAGTCTCCTGACATGCCCACCCTGACAGAATGGCCCTTTCTTACTCATCTGTCATTCTCTCTGGTCCACAGCCGTGATCTTTATAAACTGTATTCACTAACTGCTTCTTTACAGAATACTCAGATAGCTGTTTGGGAAAAAAATGTTTCCCAAATATTATAATAAAAGTGTAAAATGCATTCATAGCGGACATATCTGGGGACTGACCAAACATACGGATTGTCCCAAATAACCAACAAGTTTCTATATGCCACAAATATGGTAAGCAAATTGGGAATATATCTGTTTTAATCACTGTCTAAACTGGTGTTCTATTGCTGTGCAGAGACACCATAGCCAAAGCAACTCTTTAAAGACAGCACTGAATTGGAGGCTTGCTTACAGCTTCAGAGCCTGAGTCCGTCATCATGGGAAAAGTCAATAGGCACACGGTTAGAGCAGAAGCCAAGAACTTTACGTCCTGATCCCCAGGCAGCAGGAGGGGATGGGACACTGGGCCTGGCATGTGTCTTTGAAACCTCCAAGCCCATCCCCAGTGATAGACTTCTTCCAACAAGTCCACATCTGCTAATCCTTCCCATAGAGTTCTACCAGTTGGGGATGGGCCAAGCATTTAAATATGTAAGCCTATAGGATGGACCAAGCGTTTAAATATGGGAGCCTATAGGGGCCATTCTCACTCAAAACACCACAATAACCTTCAAAAGTCAGCAAAAAGGGACTCAAGAGGTGTCTCAGCATATGAGAGCACTTTCTGCTCTTCTGGAGGGTCAGGGTTCAATTCCTAGCACCCATATCACGTAGTTTATAACCACCCATAACTGCAGCTCCAGGAGATTGCCCTCTTCTGGCGTTTATGGGGGATCTAACGCTACATGCACATGTGTATGCACGCACGCGCACACACACACACACACACACACACACACACACTCTCTCTCTCTCACACATCATCACCAAATCTTTACACACAGAGTATGAAATTAGGAAGGGACATGGGGACATCCAGAGGGAAGTGGAGAAGAAGCAAGACAGGAGTATGATTCAAAACGTACAATGTATACATTTATGAAATTCTCTAAGTAATCAGATTTAAAAAGTATTTAAGAAGGGGCACATGTCAGGACAGGGACTAGGAAGAGTAGAAGGATCCTTGGGAAATATATTTTATACAGATGAATTTATCAAAAGAGGAATAAAATTCTAAAGCTAAATACTAAAAATTTCTGACTGATTCTTGAATTACAAAAATACACATTTATTATCAAAAACTTTGGAATACAGACTTGCATCGAGAATGAATGTTCGTCTCAGAAAGCAGGACTAAAAAAATGTGGGTTATGCCCTAATTTTAGAATTTGCTAACACACATATACTTTTAAAATAAATTTGGAAACATACTGCACATGTCTTATTACCTAATTTTTCGATCAGCATGTTAGGAATATTTCCCTTTTATTAAATATTTATTCTCACTACCATTTTATTAACTTTATGGTAGTCAGCTGATGTCTGATAATTTATTGCTGGGTACAGCTAATATTTTCCACACTGCGCTTTTATAAATGGCACCATGATGAGTAACCTTGCACACATCCATTTATTTTCAGTGGATGTAATTCCTAGAAATAGAATTTCTGGAAGAGGATGTATATTTTTAAAAACTCTTGACACTTAGCTACCAAAATATCTCTCCAGTTGACATATTCACCCACAGCCTGCTTCTCATACTCTTCTAAATGAACAAATAACAATTGTACATATTTATGGTATGCGGTGTGATGCTTTGTCATGCATGCCAAATGTGTAGACTATTAATTAAGATTATTATATATGTGCATATTATGGAATAATTAAATCAGGCTGATCAGCATATCTTCACCTCTCTCTGTGGTAAGAATGCTCAAGATCCACTTAGTCATTTTGAAATACAATATGGCTAACTGTGATTATAGGATTTGAAAATAGTCAAACTCATACTTTTAATATCCTCAAGGTTGACAACTGCTAATTAAGTGTAGAAGCTAGTCAAGTCCTTAATTGACACCCTGCTGTGGCCTATAGAGTAAAAAAACTCCAGGAGCTCAGAGACCGCTTGCTTAAAATTCGTTTTTCCTATTCCTCCAAACACATACAATAGAATGTACTGAATAAGATTGTCAGTCCATCTGGGTGGTGGTCATCCAGGGAAACAGTAAACAAGAGCTCTGGAGCATCCTTGCAGTCATAGCGAGGATATGGTCCAAGACAATGATGAGTGGAGGATGCTTAGGGTTTACCTGATCCTTTGGCTTACGTCTTCACGTTGGTGGTTATGTTCCCAGCTCAAAGAAGTCTCAAAGGCATAGATCATGCACGTGTTGATAGAAAGACACTCTGATTTTGGTTTTGCAGGACCAGACAAAACTGAAGTGCAGTAGGTTTATACTCATATGAGTGAAGTAGACCCCAGTGGAAGGGGGTGAGGATAAGCATTGATTTTCTTATCGTTTTTAATTGTCTGAGCAAGAGAAAAGGAAAGGGAGGGAAGAGAGAAGAAGAAGGAGGAGGAGGAGAAGAAGAAGAAGAAGAAGAAGAAGAAGAAGAAGAAGAAGAAGAAGAAGAGACAGACAGACAGACAGACAGACAGACAAAGGAGAGCATAAGTACTTTCTCAGTGTCACTGAAGGAAACTTCAGCTGGAATGCTGTTTGGAGCATCTCAGCAGAGATGGCTGCTTCTAGTGTCTGCACCATGGCCAGATAAATAGACTCCTAAGAAGCACTTCCCCAGGTCAGGAAAGGGGCAGTTAGAGCAGGAGGAGGTCTCCTCCACTCAGACACCTGACCCTAAGGTCTGCCCTGCACCATTCTGTAATTCCAAGGGAGGGGACCCAGGTGGGACAGTAATAGTGGCCTCAGTTGCAGAAGCCAGGCAAGGTGAAACAATGGGGCATCCCAGAGGCCATCCCAGCAGCTGGAGCAAAACTTATATAAAGAAGCATTGTGTTCCTAACTACAGCATACACATTAGAAGAGCATGGAGTGTCATGTCAAATGATGGACACAGGTGCCTGTATTAGTCTGTGACTCTGTGATGTTAAGTGCTTATTCTTGTTCCTGGACAGTCATCTGTCATATTCTTTCCCTTTTCCTCCTTCTCTTCTCTCACAGAAAAAAGTACTGAGTTTTATCACAATGATTACTGAACAACACACTTTCTTTTCTTTTAAGATGGTTCTATTCTAAGGTGATGTGAAGTTTATGAAAGAGTGGTTTTTTTTTAATAGTGAAAAGAATTCCAGAAAGTCTTCAGTCTCCTTCTCCAGAGTCAGTATCTTACATAAGCAAAGCAATTACCTCTAGCCTAAGAAACTGCCATCATAAAGCTACAGGTCCCGTTAGAGCACACCAGATCTTATCTATTAATAGCCTTCTTAAAAACCCAATGCCAGCATCTAATGAGCACTTCATACTGCATTGGTAGATTGTGATCCACCTTGGTGATCCAACCTCTAGTACTTTCTTTTGTTATTTTCATACCCCAAGGCTTTTGCAGGACACTGGTCAGTTGTTTTGTGGACTGTTTTGGTTTGCTTAACATTTTCCTCATGCTAGGACTGGGCTTGCGCATTAGTGAGAAAAATACCCAGAAGTGATATATTCCCCGTGACTGTTTCAGATGAGGGTGTGTGATATCAATATATCTTGTTCTTGGTGGTACTACTTTTTTTTTGTTTTTGTTTTTGTTTTTTTGTTTTTGTTTTTTCGAGACAGGGTTTCTCTGTATTGTTTTGGAGGCTATCGGTCCAGCCCAGCCTCGAACTCACAGAGATCCGCCTGCCTCTGCCTCCTGAGTGCTGGGATTAAAGGCGTGCGCCACCACCGCCTGGCGGTGGTACTACTTTTTGTAAAAGCTATCTTTGCCAATTTTCTCCTGGGCAAACTTACTTCTTCTTCTCCCTTGTAATTAATAAGTATCCTTTGTTTTATATAAATGTTCTATTTCTCCTGAAATTCATCCAATTTCTGCCTTTTTTTTTCCTTTTCCTTTTTTTGGGGGGGAGGGGATATAGGTTTTGTTTTCTTTTGCTTTTGAGACTGGCAGTCATGTAGTCCAGGCTAGGCTTGAACTTGTCATGAAGCTAAATATGACATTGACCTTCTGATCTGTCTGCCTCTGCCTCCCCAGAACCATGATTACGAGCATGTGTCACCACACCTGGCTTTATGTGGCTCTGGGGATTGAACCAGGGCTCCAGACATGCTAGGCAAGCACTCTATCAACTAAGCTACCTTTCCCTACCCCTAGTCAAGCATTTTTCAATAAAGAAAACCCAATCCATTGATAAGAAAAATCTATCACTAACACCCGAAGCCATGAGTAAGTGGTGGTTGTTAGAATAAGCCAAAAGTGGAGGGTTTTAGAGTTGCTAAAGGCAGGGTTTGTAAAAACCAAAACACCCTCAAAAGGGCACAGTTTGACATTCATAGCGAGAAACCCTCTCATTTTCAATAACTTGAGTGCAGAGCTGGAATAAACGAGTAAGACTCAAAGAGAAGCAGACGGGACTCCAGACGGATCCCGCACTTACCAGAGCTAGGTTATCATTTGTATTTCTTAACTTATTTCTGTATCAGTAAGTTATATGGTTCACAGATGGCTTAGAATCATATTTTCCGTGTTCCTCAGATCAAGTACATAAAGAACTATAGGCTTTGGGGTTTCTGAGTCATTAAATTTTGGCAGACAACCGAATGCCAGTTATTTGATTGGTTTAATAATTTTCTCTCAAGCCTGAATTATGAGATAAAATCTGCATTCGATTTACACCATAAGACTTGCTATGCCTTTGGGAGTATTCACATATTATTTGCCATAGCTACAGAGCCAAGCTATCCAGAAACGTCAGGCTTTGGGGATTTGAGGCTCGTTTTTTGTTTATTGGGACAGGAACTCCTGTGTATCCCTTGATAAGCTCTTCCTATGAAGACCCGACTGCCTTGAATGCGTGGAGGTCCTGTTGCTCTGCCTTCTGAGTGCTGCCCTTGCTAGCATGTGCTACCGTGCATATTTCATGAACCCAGTCCTCAGAGAATTTATTTGACTCTCCAAAAGACTCCAACTGAACCGACAAGGGGATATTTGAAAGAATGCCACCCTTAAATTATCACTTGAAAATTAGCCAATCTAAACAATCTAAAGTTAATGCATGTCAAATGCCGAAGTACTGTGTTAATAATGAGCTAAGTATTGGAAACCAATCTGGGACACTAATCGTATAAACGGCTCACATACATCCAGTGTTTTCAATGGTCTAGTCACTAAGTTGTTTGACATTTAATTGCTACAGCCATATGACATATCAAAGGTTGTGGCGAGTCTAATGTTTTGCCCTACTTGCAAGTAAATCAGTTAGCTTTCTGTCTTTTTATGGATGCCAGTAAAACACAAGAGAGGCTTGAGTCCAAGACAAGGGACATTATTACTCACAGAAATACAAGTGGCCAGAGCACAAGCGGTTTCTTAAACCACTTCTCCAAGCTTCAGTTACCACAGTGAATCCCAGGAGAGATGGAATGTGCATACAAATAATGGGTTACATTACAGGCAAGAGACTCACTCAAATTCAGGAGAGCCGGGTTCTGTAAAATGGATAGTAAGCATTCTGCCACTTCTGCCACAGGGAGACACCGCCACTATTCTCCAAGGCTATTTACCACAAAGGGCAGAGTCAATCCAGCCTCTGCTGTCCTGACACACAGGATGGTGAGACATCCATGACGAATTGTCACTTGATATGACAAGGTACTGGAATCACTTCCCTTACAAACGAGGAAATTCAGGCTTGGAGAGAATTACTTTAGTTACTTTTATGATTGGGGGGCTCACCCCAACATGAGAAACCACATTAAAGGGTCTCAGTATTGGGAAGATTGAGAGCTGCTGCTATAAGGTGTTTCGAATGGACTCACAAGCTGTAAGAGGTTTGGGCATAAAGACGAACTCTAAGATAGGCTTTGTGTCTTGAAAAATGTCTTGTGGTTTCATCTCTGGGATATCAATTTAAAGTGACTATAAACTTGCTCCTGTGGTCTCACATCAACTACACCCAAGGGCAAGGCATGTTGCCGTAGGAAAAACACAGTGTCAAATCGTGATTCTGGGCTGTGCTGCTAACTTTTCTGAGGTGCTTCCCCATGTATGAGCTAGAGGGCCCCCTGCAGGCGAGCCCCCAGCACAGTGCTCAGACACGCAGCCAGCCTCCACAGGAGAAAGCAGTACTAAGTTGGAAGGTGATAGAGAAGTCTCTAACGCCTATTGCTTACACCGTTGGAAAGTTCAAGAACGAAATCAGAAGGAGATTTTTAAGGCCCTCTTCCCCCCCCCCATCAAAGCCCTTTCAGGCTCTGAGGATGTGCCACATCGAATTCAACCTCTTTCATTCAGATGAATTTTAAACATGGAATGAAAAGCGGTTGGAGCTGTCAAAGCATTAGCTGTTAGCAACAGAATGGATGCTGTTCTTTTAAAAGGTCTCCTAATATTCCTCTTAATGACTTGAAGCAGGGGAGCTTCAATTTCTCTAAAATGTGAACAAGATGTGTGGTAGAGACCAGTGTCTGGTGGAACTCAGCCATCTCCACGTGACATGATGGAGTGACAACCTTGAGCCCTGTGACTTTCCCCGGGGACTGCGCGATGCCTACAGATGGTTTTGTTGATTTTCCAATGAGTCATATAGGAAAGTGTGGAAGACGAAATTGTTTTCTGCATTCACTTAAAAGTTACAGCACAGCCGCTGGAGACAAGCCTACTCACGCAGCGGGCACACTCAGCCATCAGGTGTGTGACCGGCAGCAGGAGCCTTGCGTCCCTTGCGTCCCTTGGTGGGTTCTTCCGCCTGTCAGCTTTAGTCCCTTGTCCTCCTCACGGATTGCTGAATCAAGTATTGTCCTCGATTGCTTGATGCTGACTTGCTTCGAAAGCCTCTCAACTTTAACTAATAGTTGCCATCCAAATTAACAATAACCAGGGAAGTACGGAAATGATGGGTGCGTCCTGGTAATTCACTCTAAACTAAGCTTGTTATCTGCATGAAATACAACTGTGGTTCTGTGAATAAGTCTCAAAAATGTCGAATTTAAAATGAGCACTGGGTAGGATAAACAGTAGTTGAATAATACTTAAACTCCGCCATCTGGTATTCTAGTATTTTAATGTGTGCTGGGTTTCTTTTATTAGGCGCCGATTTGTGAGTCTTTCTGTGCAGATTCTTTTTTGCTGCAGAAGGAACCGAGTGAAATGAGGTGGGGTGAGAGTTTCGATTCAGGACCATTTTCTTTTCTAGAAAAACTCTTAAAGGGAAGGGGGCGGCAGAAGTTCAGCTGCTTTCCCTAGGGGGCGACTAAAGAATTTCTGACAAAGTTTTCCTTAATTCAGAGAATTTATTTGTGAGAGTCCCTATGGTTGATGCGTGTGGAACGGAAGGAGGGAGCCGCTTGTGGAAAGAGGGATGAAGGGAAGGCCCGGAGACAGGAAACAAGTAGAAATGACTACCAGTGCGTGCGCATGGCCTTTAGGGGGAAAATGGGAGAGTAAATATAGAATTTTGGAAAAAAGGAAATGATAATATGAAAGGATCACCATGCTTGTAAAAATAATAGTTGATGTTGGGGCTGGAGAGCCAGCTCAGAGGTTAAGTTCAAGATCTGCTCTTTCAAAGGTCCTGAGTCCAGTTCCCAGCACCACCCGGGTTGTGCACGATGACCTATAGCTGCTCCAGTTCCCGTGGGTCTAAAGCCTATGGCCTCTGCGGGTACCTGCGTGTGTGCGCACACACCCACGCACATTTACACATAGTTTGAAATAAAAGAAGTATTGAAAGTGGACGCTATTTCCTGAAAGTGTTAAACTGAGCCAGCTACTCCTGTGGTTTAACACGGTATTTGCATGAGAGATGCCTTCCTCGTGTGAGAGGTTCAACATGAGCTTACACGGAAGGGGCACGTGACAACAATAATGAGATACACAGAACCCCCTGACAGAAACATTTCCACACCCCTTATCCCGTCTGATTGTCACAGCACAGCTTCGTGCACCCCCCCATTCTACATCTCGCCAACAGGGTCAGCTACTGGAGTTCAGCTGTCCTTTTCAAAATTCCAACTCTAACTCTTATATTTCAAATTAGCACTAATCAGAGTGCAAGAAAAGCCAGGATCTTCCCGGAAGGTATCTTCTGACGCTCGATGACAACTGAGCCGCTTGTGGAAACCTGATGCTGATGTCAACTGACACACAGACCCTGTCACCTCCACAAACTGACAGCAAGGCCCATTGCTGAAGATGACACACGACTCACCGAACATGGGGAAGTCCAGCTGGTGCCCACACGGTGCCTTCACCCCTATGTTCTTGGCACAGGGAGGTACTAGATACATTATCAAAAAGAGAAATGGAAACACCAAGCCAGTCCCCAAACCTCTGACCTAGGACCTGTCCTGCCTACAAGATATGCTTGTGCAACTGTTGCACAAAGCTTGTGGGCCCCACCAGTCAGTATCTGATTTAACCTAAGTCTCGCCCCACGAAATGGAACCCATATCCAACACTGCCACCCCACGAGATGGAACCCATATCCAACACTGCTTAGGCGACCAAGAACCTGAGAACTATATAGTCTGGGGACCTAGAATAAAACATAATATTTCTGCTCTTAATAATGATAATTTTAAAGTAGCAACAAAATGACTGACAACATTCTGTGTGCTCACAGATCAGCATCTCTCTCAGCCATCATCAGAGAGGCTTCCTCCTGCATCAGGTAGGAGCACATACAGAGACCCCAGGCAGACGCTGTGCAGAGAGCGAGAGGCCTTGGAACACTCTGCCCTAAATGGGGTGTCTCCATCAAATTCCTCCCCCCAGATCTCAGGGAACCTGCTGAAGAGGAGGCGGAAAGACTGTAAGAACCAGAAGGGATGGAGGACTCCAAGGAAAACAAGGCCCTCAAAGTCTCCACGAGCAAAGCTCGCATGAACTCCCAGGGACGGAAGCAGCAGACACAGGTCCTCAGCAGGTCTGCACCAGGCCCTCTGTAACGCTTTCAGTTTAGTGTTTTGGTAAGCCTCCTGAGTGTGTGCGTGAGCCGGTCTCTGACGCTTGTGCGGTCTCTGTTGGTTTGTCTTGTCCGAGTTGGATGTGATACTTTTTGTTTCATCTTATTTTATTTTGTTTCATTTTACTATTCTCTCTTAGAAGCCTGGTTTTTTTTCTAATGACTGACAGAAAGGGAGTGGATCCAGATGGGAGAGGGCTGGGGAGGAGCTGGGAGGAGTAGAGGGAGGGGAGCCATAATCAGGATATGATGTGAGAAAAAGAGTCTATTTTCAATAAAAGGAAACAGACAAAGGAAAACAAATAAATAATAGAACCTGGAGCTAGCCCGTTCCATTCTGTGTATGTGGAGAGAGAGAGAGAGAGACAGACAGACAGACAGACAGACAGACAGACAGACACAGAGACACATATGGAGAGAAAGATACAGAGACGGCGTTTCCTGAATGAACAACAAAGGAGCAGTTAAAATTGTACAGAATATTTTTTAATCCATCCTCTCATTTAATATCAGAGGAACTGGCAGAGCGTTGGTGGTGCATGCCTTTAATCCCAGCACTCAGGAGGCAGAGGCAGCTGGATCTCTGTGAGTTCGAATCCAGCCTGGTCCACAGAGGGAGTTCCAGGACAGGTTCCAAAGCAATACAGAGAAACCCTGTCTCAAAACAACAACAACAATAATAATAATTAAGAGAATTTGCCAAAATATTTTAACTCAAAAATGGAAAGCATTTACCCAAGATCTTATTAACAATAGATGAGGAACCCAGACTATAGCATATAGTATATTGTATATACTTGTTGAGAGGAGACATAGTTCTCCCCCTTAAGATCCTATTAAGAATAGATGTGGAATCCACACTCTGCCTTAAGGTCTCTAACCCACTGCCGTCCTATGAAGTCTGAGTTGGGTTAGAAGTTTTCTAGATCTTTTTCAGTTCTCTCTGCCCTAATGTCAAGGATGATTAGAAGAATCTATTGTTTATATATCAATGATATCACACTGGCTTAACACATGATATATAATTTTCAAATAGCATTTAGGGAAGAAAATTTTAATAAATAGTTGTCAAAGCACTTCACAATACATAATTTCTACAGGGAATTGTGCCAAATATAGTAGGAAGAGCAAAACATGAACCAAGAACTATGTCTCCTCTCAACAAGTATATACAATAGTTTGGGGCACATTGTACCACATTCGCTGTCAAAGGACCTCCACACACAGGGTGCTCTGGGAGCCAAGCCAGAAGGTAACCTTAAGCCTGAAACTGCAAGATGGGTTCAGAACACAGAGCTTGGAACAGAGAATGAAGGTTTCATATGCCACCAGTTATTAGAGTATCTCTTTCCCACCAAAACCTGTATGAGAGTGAGATTTTGTATGGATGATAATGGCATTATGATCATTTGTTGTATTGTGGTTATTGCAACTCTCCTAGGAAAATAAAGTAGGCAACTATTGCTCAACCCTTGGAGGTTAATTAATGTAAATACACAAACCCATACTGCAAGCCCCTTGAGCCATATGAGTGGCCAGGTCCCTCCCCCACAAACCCCCAACTGTCAGGTTCCACCCACAGTCTATTCTAACGGCCCTAACTGCTGAACCCTGCCCCTCCCACCCCACGGAGTAAGAACCCCCCAGTCTCTGGACATGAAATTCCCACCAATCTCCACCCTGGAAAGTTCCACCCCCTTCCCATGAAACTCTCCCTAAGCCCTGCATCCTGTTGCTGTTTCTCACCGGAGCAGAGGCAACTGCCCTCCTGGATTTTTCCCTCTCAATACACCTCTGTGTGAGGTTTGTTGTGTGGTGCTCTTGGCTCCAGGCTGCCAGGATCCCTCTCCATCTGAGCTGCAATGCTCGCGAGTACCGTGCCCAAAATTCAGCTACCACTGTCAGTCTTGTCTTCAAAGTAGCGTTTCCTTCCGCCTTGTTTCGTCTCCCAACAAGATCGACTGCCGGCAGTCACTCAAACAACCATTTCGATCTTTTTCTTTGTCCTTGTATCCAAAAGTATTAAAGTGATCCAGAATAAGTCAACGGCAAAAGAGCAGGATGGACAGACAGCAGAACACGCCACCAAAGCAATTGGTCTACAAATGACTGAACTGACAAATAGCAGCCATCCATAACTGTAGCCCGTGATGCCATCCTAAAAGTCAGCTTCCTAGGAACTCTCCTAGGAAAATAAAGCTCATGCTGTACTTGCAGCTACACACACAGTGCAGATGTTCCCCCATAAAACGAGTTAAGATGGATGTCAGGGCAAGCCGTGGAATGTATTGAAAACAGAACTCAACAGTGAATTGCTCCAGCAGCAGACTATAAGTGATACATGAGCATCCATTCTGGATACTCTTTCCATTTAAATTTCAGCAAGGCATCAAACATCAAGCAACCATCTAAGATATAAGGCCGAAGCAAGAAGGAAATTATGATAATGTAGCCTGCAATATAACGTGATTTCAAATAACATCTTTCATATAAACTGGTGTCCCAAGTGCTTTACGAAATAAATAGTGCAAGAAGGCAGACAGCACGTGGCATAAATAGCAGAAACCGTTGGAGCCACTGGGCTGTGTGTGGGGCAAATTAAAGCATTCCATCACGAAGCCGGAGCGATGGGAAGAGGACTGCAAGGGCCACGTGGACAGTCTTGGATGAGACAACAGATTTGGGCACTGTGAGAAGCCGTGCATACCCATGGGTTTACTTTTAATGGAATGGTCACTGTTTTCTTTTAGTAGAGTCCTTGAGTGGTGCATTGAGGAAAACTGAATTTCCCGACTCTTTAGCTTGCACCCCGGAGTCAACCACTGAGGATCGGGAGCTCTGTGTGAGTAATCACACACCTCTACCTCCAAACAGGCTGACTGCTAAAAGTGACAAGCTGCCAGGCTGCAACAAGCTCTTCTTTACCGCGCTCAGCAGTTTCAGAGGCCAGGCAGTGCCACTGGCCCAGCCAGCTCACGCCGTGGCTTTGTCATTTAAGAGCCATATGGCCCAAGATGTGAGCAGGTCATGCTGCCCCTGTGTGCTCATCTCTAGCATGAAAGTGATAACAATGCCAACTGGGAAGGTTATATATACTAAGCAAGAATCCATAGAAAACAGTTGGCATAAGGTCATCGGCATAGACAAGAGACCAGAGACCAGAGACAAGGTTTCTCTATATTGTTTTGGAACCTATCCTGGAACTCACTCTGTAGACCAGGCTGGCCTCGAACTCACAGAGATCCCCCTGCCTCTGCCTTCCGAGTGCTGGAATTAAAGGTATGCGCCATCAACACCCAGCCTAGCCATTGGAAATTTCAGCTGGGTAGGTGGACACAGAGTGCCAACCCTAACCAAGAAGCCATCGGCTACTGATGCCTGCAGACGAAGGGAAAGGCGGTTTTGTCCACTGGAGTGGCACTGAGTATACCAGCCATGCTCCTGGGTGGAACATGTTGTGCCAGGGAGCATCTGGTAAACACAAAAAAACACTCAGTGGTGTTTCTATGGACCCTGTGCTTCATTTACTTTGACATTTTTTTCTCATTAGTCATTTGCTTATTTGTTTTTATTTGTGTGTTGTGGGTTTTTATGTTTCTTGGGATTTTTGCTCTTCTCGTTTGATTGACTTGAAGGAAAGAGATAAAGAACAAAGACGGGTGGATAGGGAAGTCGGGGGAGATGGGAGCAATTGGAGCAGGGGAAGACATGATCAAAATGTATTGTATGAAAGGTTTTTTACAATAAAAAAGAAAGCTATATCATTATGAAGGGGAAATCCAGAGCCACCTTTAAGTCTGTCAAAACCCCATGGTGTTCCTATAAAGACATCAGGATTCCCCTCAGATCACTTGGCCACAACACAGAGCCATTCACAGTCTTTCTTCCGTGCGTACTGCAGAGGATGTAGGCCTTCGCTTCTGACTTACCATGACTTTCCATCTGCAATCAAAGATCTGAATCAACAGAGAATGGATACCCCTTAGATGTTCTTAGAACCCAAAGTGAATTTTTTGTTGGGATTGCCAAAGGACAGTTAAGGCATATGATGTGAGCTCTGTTTCCCTACTCCTCCCAACAAGCCTCCACTGAACGGCTGTATAATGCTGAAGTTTTCCTGTTTCGAAGCACAAACTCAAACACAGTTCCCATTGCATATAAGCTCTATAAGACTTTTATCTGTTGTGCCTTCAAACAAAACCAGGGTTTCTAAGATTCATTTTACTTTTAATTATGTGCATATGTGGAAGCCCACACGCATGTGAGCGCAGGTGCCTGATGGAGTTCAGAGGGAGAACATCAGATCCTGTGGAGCTGGTTACAGGTGGTTGCTAGCTACCTCGTGTGGGTACTGGGCCTGAACTTGGGTCCTCTGCAAGAGCAGTGTGTACTCTTAACTTCTGAGTTCTCTCTCCATCTCTCTCTCTCTCTGTCTCCATCTCTGTCTCCTTCTCTGTCTCTCTGTGTCTCTGTGTCTCTGTGTCTCTGTCTCTGTCTCTGTCTCTGTCTCTGTCTCTGTCTCTGTCTCTCTCTCTCTCTCTCTCTCTCTCTCTCTCTCTCGCCCCAAACCTACGATTCTGAAAAGCACTAGCTATTGGGATGAAGGCTCACGTGTCTGCAGTGACTGCAGAATCTAGCATGCCATCATTCTTACTTTCGACAGCAATAAGTTGACCCGTTCTGACAACCATCAGTAGGTGTCACTAGAAAAAGATGCATAATTTGAACTTCCTTTTTAAATCCCTCTAGGTGTTTGCTCAAGAATTCATACAGTTAGCTGTCTACCCTCTTCCTCACATGTGTTAGCATTCAGGCATCTGTACTGGCCTGTCCTGTCCTTGGGGTTCTGACAGGACACGCCCTCAGCTGCAGCCACTAAGAGCACCACCTGTACACATTCACTGTGTTCCCTTATAAAAGGGCCCTGCCCACTGCCCATCCTCCTCTCTCTGTTCCCTCCTCCTCCTCTTTCCTTTCTCCTCTCTCCTGCTGCTCCTGTCTCCGGAAGCTGGTCTCCCTCCTTCCCTTTCCCCCTTTTATGATCCCTTTCCCTAACAGAAAACCCCTCTACTTGAACCCTGCCGCATGGTGTCTCTCTCTTGAGTGACACTTTTCTTAAATTACAACAAGGCATGCATCTCCTTCTCCGTGAGTCACTTCATGGCGACCTCCTTTGGGGAAACCGCTACCCAAAAGTGGAAGCATTATCTTCTCTGAGCCATATTTACCCACCATTTGTACCTCTCCTTTCCTGCCCTTCACTCTTTAGAAAGTACAAAGGCACCGGCCACTGCTCCTGTGGTCTGCTGGCAGCTGGGCTTTTCTCACAGGTGCGGATCCTCAAAGCCCGATTATTCTGAACTCACACAGGAGTCTGTCTGTAGGATTCCAGGATGCTCAGCTTCCTTCCAGGAATGAGGAAGTGGTTGCCTTTCTTGCAGCCCCTGACCGGCAGCATCAGATCGTGATGTCTTAGTGCACTTGGTACAGGGACTCAATCCAAACCTGCCCCTGGAGGCATGACGACCTGCTGCTTGCCCTGGAGGTAAGGGGGGAAGTACTGACCCCATTTCCTCGGCCTTTCTTGGTCTGCACTCCCGAGGGATGGAGATCCTGACGTCCTATCCTTTGTACGTGTGAGCACATCTCTCCTTTTATTATAGAAAGTGAAGGGTCTCTTTTGAGAGCATACCTGGGTCCGGGAGGGTTCCCACTGTCTGCTGATGTCCGTATTGAGTGGATACGTTCAAGTTTCTTGGTTTGCTTGTCTTGTTAAAAAACGCGCACATACCCAATCTCCTCTCCCCCACATGCTTCCTCCAATCGCCTGGTTGTCTTAGTTTCTTAGACATGAAGGCAAGAAGCATGTGATGTTCCCTTCCAAGCTTTTGTCTGTACACACCTGGTTATTTCCTGTAGCGGCTTAGCAGTGTATGTGTCATACTTTATTCTTCTGACTCTTGACATAAAACTGTTAGCAATATGACTCATGGCCCTCATAATTCACCGAAAGGATTTTTGTGCTTCACCCGGGATCAGGTCCCACCTCAGTGATTTAGTAGCTGTACTTCCTGGGACAATTAATTAACCTCCCTAGGAGTCACTTCACCTCTAAATACAGTTGACAGTGTCGGCTCCGTGCCGTCCAGAGTAATTAATGAGTACAGGACGCAAAGTCTTAACGCCAGCATGCACTAACTGTCCAATAAATTTTAGCTAAAAAATAACAACCTCCTTAAAAATATAAATGTTTATGGTGGCAGAGCATTCTATCAGGTGAAAAATTTAAGTTATTTTTGGGATATAGCCAGTCTGATATATGATGCAATGCATATTATTGTGATCATAATCTCTTCAAATTCCAATTTCAGTCATTCACGCCTGTTACTTCACTATTGTCCCCAAGAGCAGAAATGTGCCTTGTTCTTCCTTCCTTCATCATGAAAGGCACTTGTCAAAAGAGCTAGTAAAAACACTCCCTTGCTGGTGTCGGTGCTGAGGACAGTCTCTGGGTGGTTTCTAAGTTTTTGTGATAGTCACCCCTGCATACAGCATGAAGTAGGCATGCAGGACAGTGACACATCAGGGGAGTAAGTGGTAAAGGACCCAGCAAAGGGTGTCAAGCTTTGCCAGGACCAAACGTGTTAGCAAGGGAAACCATTGGCTTCCCGGCTTCTGTCTGAATCCTCCAGTTGTTTGTGAAACCAAGGAGACAGGAAGAATGAATTTTGCTGATAACTTTCGAAGAGAGGAATTCTCTGGCTGGAAAGTTCTTTTCCTTTTAATTACTGAAGCTCTGAAAATGAACACACAGCACTGATTCACGTGACATTTCCCCTTCCGTGTCTGTAAACAGGATTGTTGCTGTGCTAGTCAAATGGTGGATACTGAGGTTTCTCTAGGGTTAGGTTTTGTTTTGTTCTAAAGAGGAAGAACCCTTATCCTATTGGCAAGACTTCTTAATTCCAACTACAGAATACTTTCTGCAAATCTGAAAAGGAATGGAACTGAAGAAGACTATTAAATGTTTTACAGACTCTCCAGTAGGGTCAGGGGACAAACCTGAGCATCATTGCTGAGAATACCTAACCACCTCTCTAGTTTGTGGTGTTAAAGTGTTTGAGACTGGATGACAGAAGCATTATCACCCTGGCCCCCAGGAAACGAATCTTTGTCTACCTGGCTCATCAGAAGATTGGCATTCTTAGGTGCATTGCCTCCTGATGTGTCCCCCTAAGTCTGTCTCCCAAGGGCAGTGTGGTAAGAGGAAGTGAAGTCACGTGCCTGCACCTTAATGTAGGAAGTCTGGGGATGCAAATTATTTCACTTCCACCTTGGCAACATAGGGCATATAATTATAAATATAGAAATACCACAATGTAGGGAACATGTCTGAAGGCATCAGATAGTTTGAGTGGTGAACGGGCATTATAGGGTCAGACATTTTGAATGTTTGGTTCTGTCCCTGAAGAGAAAGATGCTCTGACAACCCATGAAGCCCATGCTTCACAACCTGCTGGTGACAGCCTGCATTTCCCTGATCCCACAGTGGAGCACGTAGCCCTGCTCTCTCCATTAGTTACCTCACCAGCATGCCTGTGGGGATGTTGAGAGGATGAAACTAAAACTGTCAAGGCACGTGCGTGTGTTTGTGCACACACGCACATGTACATGCTAGCCATCACATATTGTCATGACGTCGAACCTCACCTTTGATATAGACATAACTGCACAATAGAAAAGGTAGCATTTGCTGAAAGTTGCTTCTTAGAAGTTTGAAAGCATAAAAATAAAAACTAGAACACATAGATAATTATAAAATATCTTGGGTGAGGAAAATAACAATTTCACCATTATTATACATGCAGTTCTAAGACAGAATGCTAATTATCCACTATAATTGAACATATAATAAGATAGTCAATGTTTCCAAATAGTAATTACAGTCAAGCAGGGGAAAGCAAGCCTTGTCAGTGTTACCTCCAGAAGCCTAATCAATCTTAAGAGTTTCCACACTAAGAAGTATTAGATCTGTCTTGTCAAATCCAACTGGAGGTCAAATGCCTGGTGTATGGAGAAAATTAACAAAGATAATTTGAGGTCACTATAGGCAAGATTTACTTGACTACTTTAATTAACAGTGGGTTTCTCATGGAATCATCCATATGCTGGAGAGTTTTCTGATACCATAGCAGTAGATCTTCAAACAGTCTTTCATGTTCTAAACGCAATCTGTGTGTCATAGAAAATTTAGAGATCATGAAAAAGGACAAAAGAGGAAGCTTTGCCTCATTTCTATTAATTTGTTTAGGGATCTATAACACAATACCACAGACTGAGTCACTTACCCATTGTGGTTCATTCTTTCCCAGATGTAGAACCAGGAATCCCTGCATCAAGGTGCCAGCCAGCCAGGGCAAGCCTTTATATATATAAAGATTTTAATATGTAAAAGCTTTTCATAGCATTTCCAAATTTCTCTTGAGTTTATTCGAAATATATTTGCAAAGCGTCAATACAGACCACCTATTATTGACATCTTTATTCATAACTATACTGAAGGAAGGGTTATCATTTACAAATGTTTGCCAAAGCATGACACTATCACTTCCATTGACTTTTTAAAGTTCTATAGAGACACTTTGTCAACCTTTATGCTCAGTGTTTCTGTTGGTCATTTGAAAGATTTTTCCCTACCCAAAAGTTGAGAAAGCTCCCCATGTGTTTCACATTTTAAAGGCAGCATGGCAGAGCTGAAGAGTGACTACATGGATTAGAGCATTTGCTGTTCTTGCAGAGCACCCAGGCTCTATTGGCAATGCCCACATGCCAGCTCACCACCATATGTAACAACAGATCCAGGGGACCCAACTCCCTCTTCTGACCTCTGCAGGCACCAGGCATGCATAGCACACAGACAAACACGCAAGCCAGATACTCGTGCACATAAATATAAAACTATCCTAAAAATCTATATTTATCATCCACCTTGAGCGTATTTTGGACTTACTATTTCTTCCTTATTATTAGAAAGATGTCCCAGCATGGGTCCTTTTGAAGTCGCATTGAACTACACACAAGATGTCATGTCTTCTGCAAAGAAATAGCTCTAGTAAGGTCTGAGTCCAAGGGTCCTTGCGTATACAGCGGTCCTCCTGGACCTGGGACCACATTGCTGTCGAGGTCACACAGATTGGCTCAAGTCAGCCACTGATAACCTTGATTTTTGAAACGGTGTCAGCTTGGCCTGTTATAGCTCCCTGGATAACAATCTTGAAAATTAAATCTCCTCATATGCAATTTGGTTCCAGCACAGGAAGTTGTTCATACTTGGTCCTATAAGGATAGCCTCATTAGAATTCTGAAACTGAAAGAATAAAAACTAAAGAGATAATTAATTTTGAAGTCTCAAATTAATCCTTGATCTTTCTTGGCATTTACAACAACAGCATTGATTGCTATCTTGGTTTTGTTAAGTAAATAACTGTATGATGGAATGTAGAACTGTATTATCCAATTCACTTTAAACTGCCACTAGATGAGGTCATTAAGTCTTTGTCAAACTAGGGTCCGATATGTTATGACCCCAAAGCAAAAGAGCAAATTCCTAGTTAGCACTGCTATGTAGTAAATTATTAATGTGTGTTTATATCTAGACAACCATGACATTATTTGAATTTGAGTCAATGGCATGCCTACATTTTAATTAAAATGTATGATATTAAATATTGCAAATTGATAGTAGCAAGCAAACAAAATCAGTAATATAAAAAATCAATAATATTTTTCTCTATGCATTCATAATAACCAATTGGAAAACATAGTTTAGGGACATAATGCCATTATAATATTTGAAAAATACTCAGGCATAATTCTAACAATAGATGTGCATGGCTTATTTAGACAATTGTTAGCTATTATTAAATAATTTTAAAGTCCTGAAAGACAAAGAGGTATACAATGTTTGAGAATAAAAAACTAAATAGTATATTAGTCTCCAGCAATTAGATCAATTCCAGCTAAAATGCTGCCAATACAATTCTTTATTCAAATAAATGTGATGATACAAAGTCAATACATAATAATTCAAAATTTATAATAGTCTTCAATTACTTAATACCAATTAAACTGAATATTCTATAAATCCTAAAGAAATAGTTAAATAGCAAAAAATCCCAGACAATTGGTTATTTGTGTGAACAAAACAAATCTAATTCGAATTAAATTTTTATTTCACTTGAATCAGAAATATATTCCAAGATAACTGAAATCTTTGATATTTGAAACCATTCAAAGCTAAGGAAAGAAAACAGGATAGGAGGAAATGTTCTAGAAACTATGAAGTACACAAAAATAATTTTCCCATGTTATAATTTAAAACTTCTGTGTATCCAAAAAATACCACAAATAAGAAGAAATGAAAGTTTGAACTGTGAAGAAATTATTGGTAACTGTAATATCAAACCCACAGCAGCGGGTAATTTCTAAGGAAAGTGAGAAGCAGGAGAGTGTTTCCTTTCCTTTTTTATAAAACATATAAAATGGATAGTCAAAAATGCATTTTACGAGGTTTGAAAGCTGACTGGCAGGTGCACATATTGACGACATGTTTAGAGTGCCGTCACTTGAAGGAAAGAATTTGCCTTCAGGTTTTATTTGTAAAGAAACAAGCATACCCCGCCACAGCAGCTCTCAGAGTTTGGGGCCTTTTATTGTCATGGATTTAGAAAGAAACTGGCCTGTAGAATAGCAAATGGGATATAGTGGGGGCTTTATTTTGCTTTGGGTTTGGAGATTTTGTGTTTTTTAAGCTTTTAGAACTTTTTTTTTCAGGAACTAGAATTATCATTCTGTTCTAGAAACAGTGACTCCTTCAGACACATGCAGACTATGAAAACTAAGTTTCCAAAGTCCTATACACTTGAAGAAAGTTTATAAATGTGCATTTCCTACCATCTGCCTGATTTCCAGCTCCACTCATCTTTTATGCAAGGCAAAACCAGAAATCCCCGTCCTATGCTCGGCAGGCTCTCCATGTCATGCTTCCTCGTTCACCACACTGCCTGCCATTTTTATGTATACATTTTTATGTATACACTTAAGCCTCTAGTATGTAAATAATCATAGTAAATCGTGTACTACGCAGAGAAGGCAAAAAGTCATAGCCATAACACTACAGGAACCTGAGTCAAATTGTTAGAGTTACTTTTCTTTAACTCTTACCAGTCTTTAACAAGCCAAATTAGCTTTTAGTTTCTTTTTTCACACCCCACCCTGGGGTGGTAAGTGGAGGCTGGAGAATTGTCTGAGGTTACGAATGCATACTGTTCTCCTTGCTGGGGCTGGAATATGGCTCTTCCATTCAATCACGTTTGCACCAGTTTTTCTATTGTTGTTGTCTTCCTTCACTGCTTAAGATTTTCTTTAATTCCTTTTCACAAGTCAGGAGCTTAGCTAGGTGGAAGCCTGCCCCCAGGTCATCATTCCCTTTATTCCATTTAGCAGCAACCCTATTCTTTACATTTTTGTCTCTTGAAGACAGTACTCTGCTCCATTACACTTTCCTGTGTTCCTTTTCTCCTTAGAAAGAATAGAAGAACAGAGAATAAAGAAGGAAGTCATCAAGAATGTGTGTGAGCATCTTTTTCCCTATCCCCCTCAGACAGAAAAGCAGTCTTAGCTGACACAGACTCCATGGATTCCCTCCAAAGTCCTGTGCTGCTGGAGACTACCACTCCTGCGCACACGGTGGTATAATCACATGACACAGTCAATGCTAGGCTGTCTTGAAATCTCCTCAGCTAAAGGCCATTGACCCCAAAAGTCTTCAATTTAGCCTCAGGCAGAATTTTTTGGACAAGGGCAGAAAGCATCCATATTCTTCCCCCAAAATATCACAAGAATGGTCTCCAGGCCACTTACTAATATTCTTCTCCTCTCAAACTTCTTGAGCCAGACACCCACAGTCCAAATCACCCTCAGGACTGCTTTCCATACATAGGCTTATCTAGTCCAAAGTCAGGCCTGTGACAGCAATACTCTCCTACCAACATCTTTCTTAGTTGGTGTTCTATTGCTATGAAGAGATAGACCATGACTAAGCCAATTCTTATAAGAGAAATGGGGGCTGGCTCACAGTTCAGAGATTTAGTCCATTATCATGGTGGGGAGTATGGTGACAGGCAGGCAGGCAGGCAGGCAGGCAGGCAGGCAAGCGGTAATTGAGAGTTGCATCATGGTCCGCAGGCAGAGAGAAGGAGACTGGGCCTGGCTTGGGCTTTTGAAATCTCGAAGCCCATCCCCAGTGACACACTTCCTCCAACAACAAGGTCACACCTTCTAATCCTTCTATTCCTTTCAAATAGTGTCACTCCCTGGTGACTAAGAATTCAAATATGTGAGCCTATAGAAACCATGAGACCATTCCTGTTTAAATCACCATGGTTTTCTTGCTTATTTTTTGTTTTGTTTTTCTCTGGTTTGGTTTTTGCTCCACTTTCAACTTCTCATAACTCTTGCTCACATATTCCAGCTACCTGTCGTAAGTGAATAAGTTTTGGCCAGTCATTCTTATTTTATGAGATGTCTCTTTAGATATATTATCCTTACCCAGCATCAGCTATACGGTGTATAACTGTTCTGGAAAACTGTAGAATTCGCAAACCTTTTGACCTGAACAGGGAAGAATTTCAAAGTGTCAATACCAAGCTCATTCCTTATTTTAGAAATCTGCAAGAAAATACAGTAAGAATGAGAATCGAGAAGGATGAAGATGCTGTTTACAGACCTTACCTGTTCCTTCAAGGTTTAATTTGGTGATTACTTCCTGGCTGGGCTTGTTCAACTAGCTGAAGTTTAGGGGGACCCAAGATGGATTCTCTCCTGCCTTCTGGTTTCTATGGTACACCGCACTGTGATTAATTGACCAATCCAATTTGTTACCTGGATGCTCTCAATGGATTGCCTGTGAAATTGTTTATATGTAACCTTTTCCTGACTGGTAGAGAACATTTGAAAAATGCTCTTAAATTTTTTCACTTAGCATTGTATTGTAAACACAAAACATAGTTAGGTGCTTACAAGTTTTCAAACCTTAAAGTTGGTCGAAATGAGTATGAATTCTTTTTATAAATAAATAAGCATGTTCTAGTCACGGTTTACTGGAATAATTGACTACATGATCATCAACCAAAGCATGATGTACTCAACTCATGCCAAAAGTATACCTCAAAAAAAAATCATTCATGCCAGGCGGTGGTGGGGCACACCTTTAATCCCAGCATTCTGTGAGTTTGAGACGAGCCTGGTCTATAGAGCAATTTCCAGTACAGGCTCCAAAGTTACAAAGAAACTGTCTCGAAAAACAAAATAAAAAGCATTTGTTTAAATAATCCTCTATTTATAGCATTTTAATGTATTTAGTTTGTTTTAGTGTATGCCATTTATTGAGAATTAATTTTAAACCAAATTGTCCTGGCTCTTCTTGTCCTCTATGATTCTTTTTGTCCCGTGATTGAAGAAAACAGTTCATTACCTATTGAGTCATGAGCAGACATAAATCAGAGAACAACAGTCCGAATCCCATTTAGTGCCCTTTCTACTAATCGCATTAGAAGCATCATTTATCTTGTCCCAAGATCTGTTGTTTGGTTGAATTAAGGGTGCGTTTCAGTGATCAAATGCTGGTTTGTGTCGTTCCCACTCCCTGGAACAGTAAGACACTGATATTTGTATCCACAGTACATTCCTGGGCACCACACTCTAAGGGATTCGTGGTGACAAAGACCCCTGTCTCCTCACCCCAAAACGAGGGTCACAGCCAAAGGTCACAATCTAAGTATACAAAAGCAAATAAATTATGACTAGTTCCACTTAAGCTGTCATAAAAATGAAGTCTCAACAGTGATCTCTCCTCATACCATTTCTAATCAGTAAAAACCATATTCCATACTTTGAAGAAAAAAAAGGTGAGGCTCCCAACAGCATGGGTTATGAAATGGACAAATGCACTTAAAATGTATGAAGTCAGCTTAAAACATGTACAAGCCAATTCAGTAAACTCAATATACTAATTTTCCTTTAGAGTTTTAGAATTCCAAATAGAGGGTAATTGGGGTTTTTTACTCCAGATCTTTTTAAAAATAACATTTCCAGATGTGTCTCCTTTTCTTCTTTACGTTCCAATGTACAGTCCTTTGAAAAGGTAGAAGGGAGTGTGTACAGCTGTTTCCAGAGAAACCAGGGGAAGAGGCTGGTGTTGGCAGGGTTCCCTCAACCCCTTCTCAGTTTCTCATATGGTTCCAAGCTGCCTTGGTGGCATCAAGGTGATTTACCAGTGCCCTCTCCTTCCAACTCATCAGCACTTTTGGTGTCCTGTCTCTGTGCCTCACAGGAGAATTGGGTAAATAAACACATAAGGAGAATATTTTAAAGATGTTGTGGTTGACCTGGTAAGTTTGAATATACAGGGCACAGCAGGCAATAATAATTTGCCTCTGAAATGATCTTGATGTTCTGGGTGCCCCTGTAAAGTGATGGGCATCTGTAGGGTCTTAGCCCAAATCAGCCTTCCATTGTTGGGCTGGGCCCGAGGAACGGTGAGGTGCCTGTCGCACCTGCTGTGTGGCCTGCATCCGAGAATGTAGTGAGGTGGTCGGGATAGATGACACAGAGACCAGTCGGTTGCTTTAAGAAAACTTTATGCTTCCCAAGTCAGCTTAGGAGGAGACCCCAGTCCGCTTAGGAGAGAGCTCTCAGGAGAAGTCTCTCCAAGAAAAAACGCTTCCCTTTTTAAGGACTTCTGCCATCCATCTACATACAATTCTTTCCAGACTTCTCACCCTCCTGGCTGGTGGTTTAATCTCCAGCCCCAGAATCGGGGAGACACAGCAGGGGGGACAGGAAAAGGCATCTAGCCGTAGGGGGTGTGAAAGTCATGGTATCTCAGTGAGTGAGCCCTTATCTGAGCCCTATCAAGAGCTTTAAAGCACTGAATTGTTTTCAGTAAACATTACATAGCTGCCTGCTCCCAGGCCAAAGGGGAAGTGGGTTTCTGCTCAAGGTCTGGTGTCCCCACAGGTGCCCTATGTTTTACCAAGTGAACAGGGTGGGGGATGTTCATGCAGTGACCTCATCTGGTCCGATCCAGTCAAACAATCATCTTAGTTTTGTAAACTCAGGACGTGCCCATGTGACTTCCCTTCAGGGCCATCTTTGACTGGCTTGTGGGCCCTACAAACATCTACAAGGTAGGGCCTGGAAGAAGATGCGTAGGGCGTTGAGGGAACACACTTGGGAGAGAACATAGAGCTCTTGCCTCCTTGTTCACCATGTCAATATGTGATTCCTTGGCATGGGCACTCGTGACATGGGCACCCACCCACCATGAGGTGACACAGCCAAGGGGTCCCTAGTCACAGGCTGGCATTGGACTTCCAGATCCTAACCCTGTGAGCTAAATAGTTCCCTTTGTTAAATGAGCTGCATGTGGAAAGATCTTCGCAGAAAGAGCCCAGGTCTCCAACTGACAGGCCAGTTAAGCAGCCATCCAAGAGCCAGTGGCATTTAGATAAACATGACTTAACCATTTTGAGTCACACTGGCTGACACTGTGTGGGACAAAGGAAAGCTGTCCCTGTTGCATCTTCTTCCCACTGAAGATTTGAGAGCAGTTAACCAAAGATTTATGCTGTGAACTATCCCCCTACTGTGTAAGATGTGTCACTGACTGGCTTAACAAAAACAACAACAACAACAAAACTGGATGGCCAATAGTTAGGCAGGATCTCTGGGCAGAGAGGATGCTGGGAAGAAGGCGGCAGAGCAAGCAGGATGGGCACCATGGAGATAAGGTAATAAAGTCACAAGGCAGAAGGTAGACTAATAGAAATGGGTTAATTTAAGTGATACGAGCATTTAGAAACAAGCCTGAGCTATCAGCTGAACTTTCATAATTAATAAGTCTCCATCTCATTAATGGGGAGCCAGCAGTCCTGACAAGAAAGGCTGACCACAGATTTAAATGATAGTTACATTGACCTAACAAGTTTGTTAAATAGAAACAGATAACTGCAAAGAGAAGGGTAGAGGAAAACAACAAACAGTATTTCAAGTTTGGACAAACAGAGGATGACACATTTTGTAGAAAAGAAAGTGAGAAGACCGAATATTCAGGGGGGTGGGTATGGGAAAGTGGATGGATGAGGAGTATTGCTGGAAAACAATGAAAATTATCATTTGGGTTTAGTCCAAATCATTGATCCATTTATTAGACATGGTGTCATATCTACCGCTATAAAAATGTAAAATCCAATTAAATCTACAGTTACTTGCAAGTTTATCTGAGAATCCACATAGCTGATAGTGAAAACTTTTATGCTGAGAAAATATTAGATTCGCTACTAAATTAATTGAATAGTATATTGTAATGACTGTCATAAAAACAAGAGTTATGCAAAAAAAATTTGAAGGTCACCAATGGTCTTTTTATTCTCCCCAGGAAGTAAATTCCCTTCAAGAGTCTGAAACAGCAATATCAAAACTGCCTGGGCTTTCTCCTTACTTGCAAGTTTAATACGGCTTCCAATCCTATTCAGCAAGTTCCAGCAGAGGTCACATTTGTGAACAGGTATGATCCCATCAAGGAAGAGGGAGCAGAAATACCACAAGAACCAGAGGTAATGGACATTTACAGCAAACAGTATTTGCCAGAAACCACAGGGCTGTCACACATATGAGCACATAGTAGCTGTGATTGCCTGCACAAGACCTGTACAAGATCTCTCCAGCCAGAATTGCCACATGGGCAAAGGGAGGAGCTCATAGAGTCCCACCCACCAACCGAGGAACAACTGGCAACTGATGGCTGCTTGGGGAGGGAGAGCCCCTGACAGGCAAAGCATGGTCCATTGCCTTGCCGTACACCTACGCACATGCTGACCAGCATTCACTGGACTCAGCGGGTTTCTCAAAAAAGCGTACGTGAAGCTGGATGCAAAAAGTGGTAGGGGGATTTGGGAAGGAATTGGATGAGAGGGTACGGAGGCTGTATTTGACCAAAATATGTTATATGCATGTGTGAAAGTTTCAAATAACTAAAAAGATAAAATATACCATCCCAGATAAGTAAAGTTTAAGTGAGGATAATTATATTTAAATTCATAGAAATGAGTGTGTGTGTGTGTGTGTAATAGTGATATATCTACTAAAGGATGTCCACTAAGATTATGCACACATGCAGATTTAATTTAAATGCTCACTGTGTTATACAAGGTAGCCTCAAGACAGGTGTCACTGACCTCTTTTTTCTCCCCAAACAAGCAAAACTCCCAAGTGATTTGTCATTTTAATCAATAATCTTAAAGACTTTCACCAATACTCTTAAAGAAAACTAGCACTGGAATGAAGGATGTTCCTCTGTTTGTTTGTAAATACCCTAAATGTTTATAGACTATAAGCCTTGCCTTTACTGAGGCCCCTGCTGCAGGATTGTTTGCAGCAAATGCCTTCTGCCAGCCCGTTGATGTGGCAGTTTGCATTCTGCCCTCTCTCTGCTTTGCTAAAGAGAAACATGACAACTGCTTTTAGTAAAAGCTTCAGTAAATAGACACCAGAAGTTGAAATTGGAATTATTTAACTTCTCTCAGTGTGTCAAAAAGTTTTAAGGACGTAACCCTAGCATCTCTCTAGTGAAGCAAAAGTCAATATATTTTCACAGCACTTAACTTTTCATGGAATGGCTTTCACCTTTTCCACAACAGGTCAACACAGAAAACATTTGAATCCCTTTCATCTGCTATCCCATTAACTGAAAATATTCTTTGTATGTTCAATGCCTGTCACATCGGAAGACAGGGAGCAGAAATGACAGGAGGGGAGGCAGGAAAGGGAGAGAAACGGGAGGGGCTCTGTCAGAAAGCTACTGTTGATCCGCCCTGAGATTTAAACTGATGCTTGGGCTCATTTTCTGTCACTTACAGCCTCTGTACAAAATACCACACAAATATATGTGTGTGCCTCAAGGGGCTTTATTTCACAAATTGGGAAAATGAAATTTGTACAGGGGAAACGTGATTTGAAATGTGAAGCCCATCTCTTCTCTCAGTACACAAGCGTTGTCGCTGGTGGGCTTGACGATGTTGCTTTCATCGGGGACCCCCGAGCAGGCTAAACATCCAGTTGTTGCTAGGTCCCGCTGCTAAAAGGATGACAACCACTTGAATGCCCTTTCCCAACCTGCTGTGGTCATTAACAACCCTCAGTAGAAGTTAGCTTTAATTTGCAAAGCTTCAAGAAGTCCTGCTCACTGTGCCCCACAGCGAGTGCCCGCAGTGGGTCTCGGGAGAGGCTGTCATAAAGATCAGGATGACCACTGTAGTCACCACCAGTCCCGGACACTCGCCAAGGTTTCTGTGTGCTTCATCACTGTGCTGGATGAATTGCACCAGGCTGGAATGACAGTGATATGGCTGTTTTGCAAATAAGGAAGCAGAGATTAAGTAATCCTGTAAGGGGTCAATTCTGGGTTTCAGCTTTACGGTCTTTCCACAATGTCCGCCTGCTCACACGCGCAACTATGGCCTGTGCTGAAAAAGCTGCATGCATGGTCAGCGTCACCACGGTGGCCGGTTGATAGTACAGGATTCTCACGTTTCTTTAGATAAACCGACCTTCACGATTCTCCTGCAGAGGGCCTATGTGGGGAGAGGCTGGAGATCAGGAGGAGGGGGAGGGGAGCAGGAGGGGGTAGCGGGGCACAGATTATCAAGGTATTTTTGTATCTAGACCAGCATTTTGTACAAGACCTGGAACTCACGTGCCCCTTCTTTATTGATGTCAGTGTGGTGAGCCTTATAAATTGCGCAGAACCACTCAGGAAACCCAACAGTAAACGTCGAATCGCAGAATTGTGGGACAGGATTAATTCTACACACTCGATATCAAGCCTTGGGTTTGATATTAGGGATATGTCAATCCCAACATGTAGTTTCTTGATACCCACAAGGCCAGAGTTATACCTCAGCGTACCTGTGCCCGGAATGTACCATTGCCTGGAATGTACCTTTGCCCGGAACGTACCATTTCCCGGAATGTACCTTTGCCCGGAATGTACCATTGCCCGGAATGTACCATTGCCCGCAACGTACGGTCGCCGCGAACATCACCATTGCCCAGAACGTAATGTTGCCCAGGAAAACAAACTGTAATAATGTCACTGGGATGAGGAAGGGAACAAACACTAATCGCTTGGTTGCTAAATTGGCAAATATTTAGTGAGTATCGGGTTACCTTCCAGCAGACAGAAATTCTGATCCATCCAAGGACAAACAGGCTCCCTCTTTCAAAAATAAATGTCAAAATGTCGTTCTGTTAGGAGTCCCCAAAGGGAAACCGATGCACTTTAAATTCCATCGACGGTCTAAAATGGAGAAGGAATGTAGGAGACGCTTTGAACATGCGTGGGTACTCTTACGTACAGCTAAGGTATTTTAATTCCACTTCCAAATGTTCTCGGTGTTGAGTAACAACGAGGAGCTGTGAAGAGGGATAGTCAGTCACCATGCTTTTCCAGGAGCACTGCGGGAGTGGAGGAGACTTTCTGATTTAACTCTTCCTTGTGTGCTCTCCTGTGATATAACTGCAAATACACCCTTCTGTTTGTGCTTCCATCCCTGTGGTCTCCTTCACGTGGAGGAACTAGGATCCCTAGAGAAAGAGTATCACAGCTACAAAGTGAGCACAGCTCTGCCGCCCGCCCGGGCTGCCATTGTGGTCCCGGCTATCAGCCAGAAGCCAGAAGCTGGTAAATTGACTACTGTTAGGAAATAGTTTTCTGAGACTCGTATTTCAAAACGTAGAGAAGAGAAGCAGATGACACTACCTTTTTTTCCTCTCTCTTTTGGCTTAAACTGAGAAACTGGAAAATCACACCAGATGTGCTATGATGTTTCTCTGTAAATACATGCTGCTCGCTGAGGAATAGCACATGCAGTGCAGAGGTCAGAGAGGTACTCCTCAAAGTGTGCTTTGGGCTTTGTTTTGTTTTTAAAATAAATTATAACTTTCTATTGTGATTAAAATACTTGCAAAGATCGACAGGGCAAAAACAATGAATTCAATGTTTTTATAGTTACTGTGACTTGTGAAACCCCAGTTCCCCATAGAACTGATTTGTGGGAGATTGGCACAAAATTCCTGGGGGAGACGTTGTTCACAACAAACCCTGGGAGCAGCTGAATGAATTGGCATTGGTGTATCTGACACGTTTACCACAAGTCGTTCATTCTCGCATGGGAATTAGGGTGTTTTACATTTGCTGGTTTTAAGTCTCAGTGTCCAGTCCTCTCCATCGGGCGGCATCCTGTTACTGTATGTACACGTGTACAAGAGCACATACCCTTTCCCACATACACCATAAAGCCATTGGTGACTAGATGGGTTTCAGAGAGCACGGGGGATTCTAAACTCATGGCAGTAATGACTGGGTTGAGGGTTGAGCACAACACCTCTGTTAGGCCAGTCAGATGCATTACTAGACCTCTTCTTGTGAAAGTTTTCCCTTATTCAATCTAAAACTTTCAGGACATAATCATTGAGCTCTTGGCTGATGTTTTCTGCCTCCATGAAAGAAAGACACAATGAAGAATAAGTCAGCCCAGAGGAAGACAGGGAGAGGGAGAGAACAGTAAGAAGAGAGAATTCTGGGAACTTACTACTGTGGGATTGAGGAGTTAGTGAGTTTCCAAATTAGTTAAGCTAGGCTCCTCTCTTGATTCATTCTGTTGCAATCAAGAAAGCACAGCCATTCCGTGAGAAACCACCTTATGTTGAGAGCATTGCAGAAGTCCCATGGGAGATGCAGCCCCAGGCAGGATCTTGGAAGATGCTAAGCTGGAGCAGAAAGAGATGTGGACAGAGAGATGCTGACCATGTGACCTTATAACCCAACGCATTGGTTCAGTGAGAGCATGAGGATAGCCATGGGGTCTCTAAAGTTTAGGCTACTTGAATGACTCCAGGCCGGTCTGCCGTCCCAGCTACTTCATGTGGACTCCAGTCTGCTCCATTCCCCTCACAGCGTTGCACCTGATGAGGGTAGTCCCTGATAAGAGTTATGTTTCATGTGTTCTGACACACAGCCTGGAGCCTGAATGACAGAGACTGTGTGCACGGTGGCCATGGAAACAGAAACAGAGGCACCAGCCTTTGAAGATGAGAAGCTTACCTCCCAGTCTCAAAACCTTGGCCAGCAGCCAGCCTGGGAATGTCTTCTTGAGCTCAAGGACATTAGACTAATTAAGAAGCATCACCACTGAGCACTTAAGCTTTCTCTCCTCTTTCTCCCTCTCTCTCTCTCTGTGTATGTGTGTGAGTGTATGTGTGTGTGTGAGTGTGTGTGTGAGTATGTGTGTGTGTATGTGTACATATGTGTGCACGCCACCAGAGATGGGATGGGTGTTAGGTGTCTCCCTCAATTGCTCTCTACCTATGTTTTGAGACAGGGTCTCCACTAGAACCGGAGCTTTAAAGCACACACTGTCTCATCTGGCTTTTTATACGGATGTTGGGGATCCACCCTCATGGGCTCTCACTTGTACGGCAAACACTTTCTGGAGTGAACATCTTCTTGGGTCGTCTGGTATCTTTAAGCATAGTTAAAAGGACTTGTTATATCAAAACCCATGTTAAAAGATATAATACAAGGTTTACACAATGGTGCTGCTCCTTGTTTATTTTGTTACTTGTTACATATGCCAATGCTTTGTGCTCTGTTTTCTTGTTTCTCGTGAATGCCCTATAGACTGCTTTACATTGTTTTCAGGGCCCACTTTTTAATCCAACCCTGAAAAACCACTGTCCTGACAGTGCTGGGCGTCACCAGCAGATGTCACTGTGGGTGACCATGCCTGCCTAGAGGCCTCTGTAGCTGATGCTGGCAACAGTCACTCTCTGCTGAGAACCACAGTCATGACTTTGCGATGTGCATTTTAAAGGCCTTTTTTTTTTTTAATGGTTCTAGAGGGGTGTACAGTGAAATTTCTCCTAATTCATGCATCGCAAGCTTTTCCATCATAGGCAAATCTGTTACTACTCTCCTGTACTCCCCACCCCAGGATGTCTTATGGTTATACAAGCAACTACATACACACACACACACACACACACACACACACACACACACACTTCCCCCTTTATTTACAAAAGGCCAGCATCGCTGTGCTTGCGTTTTGTATGCGTCCTCTCTTTTCTTAATATACTTTGGGAGCTACAGAGGAGCAGAGTTCTTCCTGTCTGTGGTTTTATATTTAACAGTACACAGTGCCTTTGTTTAATTAGGTAACTACCACACACACACACACACACACACACACACACACACACATGCAAGGTGTTTGTATGGTCCCTGGTTTGTTTATGAAAATGATTTATGGATGTACCGCAGCTGCGGTTTCTCACTCTCCAGCCTTGAGCCATCAGATTTAAGACAGAAATTGTCGTGCCTGTATTCTCTTCATTGAGCCGCCTTGCCCCTTTCCTGAATTCCGCATCAACCACACCAATTTCACTGATGCTCTTGGATCTCCACATTTGCTTGGTATCTGGTTATTTAAGTGTAAGATTTGCCAACCCTGGAAACTGGATTGCTGTTTGCCCATGCCATATCTGGAGTCCCCTGGGGTCTCCTGTTCTTCTGAACTTTTACCTGTCTCAGAACTTTGAAAAATAGTCAACCCAAAAGATATATGTAAAAAGGAGGGTAAAACTTTTTTCACTTTTATTAAACTTTTAATTTTTCATATATGTATTCAAGGTTACCATCCCAGGACACACACACACACACACACACACACAATTTTAACAAGTAAATAATACATTTTTATAGGTTTCTAGTCTCCAAAGGGACTGCAGGCTTTGGCTGCCAGCTTGAAGTTCTGTGACACTTCTAAGTTTCTCCCAAATCTCTTCTTGTTACATTGTCCACTTGAGTCTGATGGTTGTATTGACCTCAAGAGGCCCTGCTCCAAATTGGCTCCTTCTCTGGGGTGGAGAACAAAATATTCTGTTACTGAACCAATTCTTTCTTGTTCTTCTAGCCATTAGATTGTCAGGTTTGGCTTGTGTCTCAGGACACTGCAGAGCCCCATGACTACTGTTCCACATGGTTCTCAGTCTGTGGGTCACAACCCCTTTGGGAGTCATCAGCCCTTTCACAGGGGTTGCAAATCCTGCACATCAGCTATTTACATTACAATTCATAACAGTTGCAAAATTACAGTTGGGAAGTAGCAATAAAATAATTTTGTGGTTGGGGGTCACCACAACATGAGGAACTGTATTAAAGAGTCGTGGTGTTAGGAAGTATAAACCTCTTCTTTAGATGAAGAACAGCTTGTAGCAGTGATCAGCTTTGAGAGGAGTTTGAGGACAGGGCGTATATTAGCCTTTGTTCTCAGTTCATTGTTTCTACAACATTAGGAACCAGAGTTCAAAATGTGTTTTTCTTCTTCCTGCTATAGTAGATGGGAACTAACCCAGAGAGCCACAGCTGTACAATGAGCAGAGAGTGTTGGGAACGCACAGCCCTAAATGGAATGTCTTCATGGAACCCCTCCCCTTGGGGCTAGGGAGGAAGAGGAAAGATTGTAAGAGTCAGAAGGCATGGATGATACCAAGGAAACAGTCTTCCAGACACAACAGGATTGGTGTTCATATGAACTAAAGGAGACTGTGACAGCATCCACAGGACCTGGACGGGTCCATGGGAGACTGTGTCCCAGCAAGGGAGGGACAAGTGAACTTAGGCTCCCGTCCCTAATCAAGAATCTATCTCTGGTTGACAACCATGTACAAAAGAAAATTTAGTTCTCCATTGGAGACTCACTGGGTTTATAAACCACACTAAAACCAGAGGAGGCCCGCATAAACACGCTCAGACGTAATTTTGGAGATTTTTTTTTCTTGTCTCATACTGCTTTACTTGGGCATTTTGTACCTTACTTACTGGATTTTTGCTTGTATGCTATGGTTTCTGATTTTCTGTTTTTATGGTTTTTGTGTTTGTGTGTGATATATGTATGTCTGTGTGTATATGTGTTTTTAATGCTTTCCTTTTAAAAATCTTGTTTGTTTCTTGTATTTGGCTGTTTGTTTTCTAAAGAGAGAGAGAAAGGAAGAGGCAGGGAGATGGGAGGATGAGGAAGTGAGGAGGGCCTGGGAGGAGCTGGGGGAGGTGAAACGTCTTTTCAGTTTTAAAACGTGTGCTTTTCTTATAGTTTTGTTACACATTCTTCTATCATTGATGTTGTAAAAGCAATGTGAGGCATATCCTTTGACTTTTTAGAAACCTTTCTCTGTTCGTTTATCTATTTACTTATCCACTTTGACTAAAGCAAGGCTTTGCATTCCTTCTAGTAGTTACCTTTCAGGATTCCACTTACTGAGGATGTGGAGTCTGGGAGCAAAGCTGGAATCCATAAATATTTTACCAGTGCCAAACCTGCCAAGCCAGCTGCTGTATATAACCCTTACGCTGTCCCCAGTAGGTCAACCCACGGACCTCAAATGACAGCTATACGGCTCCTTCCAAATGCTCTGTATGCCACCAAAAAGTCTGCGTGTTGGATATACAGCCATGGGTTCCCTGATGCACTCCAGTTGTTTACACATTCATAAAGCAAAGCAACAGCAAATATTTCAGCCTTTTCTGACTGGACCTCGGCGTTCAGAAAGAAACTCACTCCAGTGGAGTCCAATCCAGACTAACACTATAGAGTGGGGGTTGGGGATTGGTCCTTATTTAGGTTTAAAATGCTTCCAGAAGAGATGCATCTTTTATGTTATGAAAATAACTCATTTATCTTTGTGACATTGATAGAGAACTTTATAAAGATACAATTTAATTTTTTGCTAATGTAAGGTCTCCAATCCATCAAAAGCTAATGTAGTGAGAGTTCTAAGACCATCTTTACTGTAGAGACACACAAACCACATTTGATGGTATAACATCTTCAAAAATCAGAACTGAAATCATGATGGGAGACTTTCACTCTCACAAAGCTACCGACGGATACATTCTTACACCTCTAGTCCTTCCTCATTTGCAATATCCAATCAAGATCAAACAAATTGTAGCCTTAAATCTTGAAGGTGGAAGATATGACCGGGATATTCATAAATTCTGCAAGGAAGTATTATCCACTGATGTCCAAGTGAATCCGGAACAGAAAGACCCTGGGATGACGGCAGCTCAAACTTGAGTCCAACCACGAAGGCTGTAGATACTTTTACAAGTCTAGTAGGGACTAGAGAAAATACCTTCAAACGATTTCACCTAAAAGTGACCACAAGCAGTGCTTATATAGCGCTGTTTCAGGTCATGTTCCTAAGCACAAGGGAAACCAGCATTTCACAGTTCACATTGCAAATGGCTTAGGAGCAGGGAACTGATCTGGCCAATGGTTACTCAGCTGAGCTAAAGGGGCCTGTACCACAACATGACACAGCAAAACCTTAAGACAAGACTGCCAAGATCCCCGAGTTGCCAGATCACAGAAGTCTTCTTGTATTAGAAACTTTATAAACTTTTTTTTGTAGAGTCATATGTACTTTCAGATTACTATATTACAGCAGGAGAGCTCACCCTGACCAAATGCAACCCAGAAGCAAACTTTCAGTGTAAATAATGGTGACACTTAATTGATCTGGTGTGGGGGGGTTGGGGAGGTAGCTTAAAAAGAAACATGAAAGTGTTTCTCTTTAAAAATAATAAATAAATGTTACGGTGTTCTTACAGTTGTTTGCCTGCTCATGGTAGAGACCGAATCAAGTAAGGGGCTTTGGCCAAGCTTCCTTCCTAAAGAGCCTCACAGCCTGATGGGCTTCTTGGGGCTCTTCTGGAGACAGAGTGTGCCTCCTCTTTGATCTTTGAAATTATTAAGTTGAAGCAATACTTGTCTTTGGATTCCTTTTATGAAACGCAACCACTGGCCATGCAAAGACATCTCAAAAAGGCCAAAACAGTTTGTGTTCTTAGAAAATCATTTTAGAAAGCTTACCTTATAAGACTATATAATATACTATGCACTTCACAGAAAAGAATAGAGGCTATTATTGTAACCCACTTTGGGGTTTTCATTTCTAAAACCCTGTTTCCAGATTTTTTTCTTTAAAAATGAAGTAGAACTTATTTAGGACTGCTCAGATAAAAAGAAAAAGAAAAACAAACACAGCTACCTCTACTGGGACTGCAAACAGTCCTGAAGGGGAGGCTCTATCTGACTGGTTTCCACCCCAACACTGCCAGGGACTAAACTTTCCAGTGAAGTACTTTTATACAGAAAGAAACAAAAGGGATAGAAACACCTCAAAAGATTTAGAAATAACCGCTTGAGTGACTGACTAAGGCAGGAGGATTGTTATGAACACAGGTCAAGCCTGGGTTACAGAGTGAGCACCCCACACACACTATCTCAAGAACACAAAGTAGTTTTAAATCACAAAACTATCAAATCTACCTTATACATTTGAAAAAGTGTTTCTATAGGCACTGCTAAGAATTCATATTGATAGACTATACCACATTTGGACTAAGAAAGAGTGATAGGTTTATCAAAGGAATTTGATAGAACCCTTGAGAAAGTAACATTTTAACTATATTCTTTATAGCCCAAAATAATTCTGTCCTTTTTTAGTTCTTTATTTCCACAAATGGAAAACTGTCTTTAACATTTTTGGGGTGGGGTGGTGTTTCAAGGCAGGGTTTCTCTGTGTAGCCCTGGCTGTCCTGCAACTTGCTTAGTAGACCAGGCTGGCCTCAAACTCACAGAAATCCACCTGCTTCTACCTCCCAAGTTCTGGGATTAAAAGTGTGTGCCACTACTGCCCAGCTGTCTCATTCTTAAATAAATTTTATTTATTTCCGTTCCTCCTTACATCTATATCAATTTTTTTTATTTTTGAGACATCTTTACTTACTTAAAAAGTATTCCAGAAGCTTTGCAAAGATCAAGAAATGTTTTTACAACCTTTCAGGATATCTTGATTTCGTGACTAAAAGCTATAAACAGCTCACAATGAAAATAAAATGTTTCCCAGTCCTAGTGGATTGGAAAAGAGATCTTCCCAAGTATCATTAATAGATGTATTAATGATTTCAACCAAAAAATTCATACATAAGTTTCATTCAAATGTTGACTTAGATTATCTGACTTGTTAAATACAATTTAAATTTCACATGAAGATAAGGGAAGACTGTGAATATCAATATCTTGATCTTGATATTTGTGAGTTAATAGCTCAACAAGTTTCATTGAAATTCCTTAATATGTGTTAGATTCGCACAGCTAACTCAGAGACTTTAGAATGCATGCAAGGGGCTGGAGAGATGGCTCAGTGGTTAAGAGCACTGACTGCTCTTCAGGAGGACCTGGGTTCTATTCCTAGCACCCACATGGCAGCTCACAACTGTCTACAATTTCAGTTCCAGGGGACCCAACACCTATGGCAAAACACCAATGAAAATAAAAGTAAATTAAAAAAAAAGAATGTATGCAAAACATACCGTCCACCTGTGTCCACCTGTGTCCAAGGGCATACGCTCTGTCAGTGTTTGTGCACACCGGAAAACAAACTCCTGACAGTTTCTGCTTCACGTTTTTGCAGCACAGTGGGAGGCGGTTTCCCAGGGAAAACTGTTGAGTTTTCTTTGCCTGTCTTTGCCCCGCGAATAGGGAGGCCTCTTCTCTTTTGCTACACTATTACTGCTGTACTAACCTTTGTTTGGCGCCAGAATCCCGCTTCTTTAGGCTTCCTATGCAGACTAAAGACCAATGGCCTCCAAGACCAGGAATCCTCCAAGCTTTCGGTGCCAGATTAGGAGGACTGGGGCATGGTTCCCGGCCATGTACAGACAGACAGCCACTGTTGGACTACTCAGTACTATCTGTAAGCCAGCCTAGTAAACCCCCTTGTAGAAAAACATATTCACTCTCACAGCTGTCCCTCTAGAGAACACGGACTGATAGAGCCCTAAAATCCAGTTCTTTGGTTTTTCACCTTATGGTCTTCCCAATCGATCTTATCTGTTCTCATCAGTTCTAAATAAAGGTCCTGGCACTGATATAATCTGTGGGCCCAAGTCTTTTTAGACTAAGAGGGGCGTTTGCAGGGCAAAGAGAGATTTAAAAAGGGGACAGGAAGAGGGTTTCTACAAGAAGGGGGTTTCTACAGCATAGTCAAGGGGACAAACAGATAAAAAGGGAGCAAAATACTGTCAGCCCAGTTGCTGGCTCGCTGTCTGAGAAACACTGGCAATGCCAAACTGTGAGTGGACAGTGGAGGGAGATGTGGCTGCCTACAGGGTTCTGCTCCTGCCCGGCAGACTGTAGACGCCGAAGGAGATGACTGAGACCGGGAAAGACTGAGTCAGCAGGCAATGCCAAACACGAATGAGAGCGACAGTGGCCATGTGCTCGAAGAAACAGTTCCCTGGTTTGCTGCCGGTTACCTCTGCCCGCTCAGGTGACCTCTGGGGTAAGGAAGGTTGTCCCAGCAGCCCTGAAGACTAGCGATCTGTGAGCTCTCTCTCGATCCAGTAAAGACTGCAGCAGAACCAGCTGCTCATTTGCTCCGTGGAAGACCTAATCTTTCTGTTTTGCTTGCGTGTTCAACCCGCTGACCACAATAAAGACACGTTGGATGGGAACCGCTCCAAACTCTAACCGTGCGTTAAGCTGCGTGGAAATCATTAGCTCCTTTGCAGATAAAAGTCTAAGAAAAACATTTTCATTTGCTTAGGCTTCTAATTCTCCTAACTGAGGATTACAGAGTCACATCCAAAACCCCAAATGATAAGTAGCCACTCAGCATATTTGAAGTAAGGAACATGCCATGATTGAGTCACAACATATTTTTTTCCCCCTCTACAGAAGAGTTGTGTGAGACTTTGCATTCTTCCAAACCGATCCTCCCCCCCCCCCCATCTGCAAGATCCTGTAGTTATTTCTACAATGGACTAAGAACTGCAGGTGTTGCTTCCTCAGCCAGACACGTTAACAGTGCCCTTGTCCTATCACTCATTGCTCTGTCCTCTCTCTGCTGGCCACACGACTTGTAAGAGAAGCGTGTAGGAACATCTTGCCAGTGAACCTGTAATGGTGGTCCCACCCCCCTTTGGGTGTGGCTTCAGGCTGATGGAAGCAGCTCTTGGATTAGCGGATCCAATAGGAAGGGCAAAGAAGCGCTCCCACGGTTCTTTATTATTTTCTGTGTAAGTGTTCCCCCAAAACACCCGTTTATCGTTCATCTTGTGTCTAGTGAAATCTTTACACCCACGCAGAAACGTATGAGATAAAACTACTCGTGGAGAGCCCGATATTCCCAGACAGCTGTGGAGATCTGCTAAACTTGGGCTCTGCTCTTATCTGGGATCATAAATATTTACAGCCCTTTTCACTCCGGTGAGAGGGAGGCCTGGTCACTGTGTGGTTCAGTGGTAAACAAATAATGAAAACCTCTGATTCTCTGCGTGAAGGCCAAAACCGTCATCTGTCTGCTCCTAGCTGAGCTGCAGGGTTAGCAAAGATAGCAGAAATTCTACCCATAGTTTCAAATCCAAGACTCTGTGGGAAACCCCTCTATAAATAAGATGCATCTCACTCCCTTTATTCTTGCCCTAAAGGCAAAAACCATGACCTCAATAAGAAACACAATTACAGCTTCCTTGCGGGAGATGTATAGATACTACTACACACCTTTACTAGGAGCATGCAGCTCTCTCAAGGTTAGGATGCAATGACTCTGTCGTGCTTTACTGAGGAATAACGCTCATGACTTAACAAATCCATGTTCCCATGAGAAGAAAAGTCATTACCTGGAAATGCCAAGGTCTCTAGCCTGCTGGAAGTTTCCAGAATGGCCTTCTTAAAGGAAGTACAGACTAGCGGGTTGTTGTTTTATCAAAATCGCTATCATTCGGTTTTCCCAATAAAGACCCGGGAGCTGGATGCTGGAGTAAAAACCTGATAGCTCAGAGAGGCAGAGAAAGCACCAGCTGACCTTCCTCCTCCACTGACTTCCCAGGAAAGAGCTTTCTCCTACACCATCTCAAACAAATGAACAAACAAACGAAAACTCATCTAACCCTTCTACTTCCTCTGCAACTGTCTCTCTGTCTCTGTGTCTCTGTCTCTGTCTCTCTCTGTCTCTCTCTGTCTCTCTCTCTCTCTGAATCTCTCTCTCTCTCTCTCTCTCTCTCTCTCTCTCTCTCTCTCTCTCTCTCTCTCTCTCTCTCTCTGTCCTCCTGACTTCCTCCTGTTCACAATATTCCAGTAGAAAGTCTCTCCTCTTCCCAAATGGAAGAGCTGAAGCCTAGTCTGTTAGCTGTTTTGTGCTGAGTAACCTCATCGAGTTCTAACCCTGGCTGTGTCTGTTCCCTCACCAGCCCCACAGGTCCAAGATCCCTTTCAAGTCTGCAGCACTGGCTTTCTCATTCTGTCTTTCTATGGACGCATGAATCCTATCTGGCTTATTAGGGTGGAAAATGTGGCTTGAGTCTCAGCCAAACTTTTAAAAGAAAAACTAAACTGTTTGGTCAGAGGGGGAGATCTTCACTGGTGCTGATGAAAGTCCATCAATAAACTCTCCCTTTTCCCATGCATGATAGAAGGATGCTATTTGCATATGGGCTAATTTTTTTCGCCACTGAACTGGGTGCAATGAACTCTACCTTAATGTCCACCTCAGTGCAAGAGGCATAATGGGGGCTAAAGGGAGGAATGGTGGTCTCCATAGCAAACTAATTGTCTGTTTCCATCCACAGTACTATGTCTGTTCAAATGCTGTGATTCCAAAAGAATTCTTTTAAAAACATATAGCAATGGTGTGGTTTGGAGGTTTGTAGTTAATAGAAGGAAAAGGAATAAAAACAAAAACAAGAACCAGGAATTGTAGATTCAATTCACGACTGAGAAGTTCGATTATATGCATACTAATATAATTAAAAACCTAACATTAAAATTAACATAATAAATTAATATGCATATTATATTAATATACAACTTCCTCACCCCCTCTATGCCTCTCAGTGTCATTCATAGCTCACATCCCTTTATATGCTTTTATTCATGTATGTGAGGAAGCTTTTTATTTTGGTTTTTCGAGGCAGGGTTTCTCTGTATTGTTTTTGGAAGGCTGTCCTAGAACTCGTTCTGTAGACCAGGCTGGCCTTGAACTCACAGAGATCTGCCTATTTCTGCCTCCCGAGTGTTGGGATTAAAGGCATGCTCCACCAACCTCCCGGCTGAGGAAGCTCTTTTTATAGTATAAATGGGAGCTCAGCACACACCCTTGGTTTTACCTGTTCCTTACCAACACTACGTATTGAACATTAGCACATATAACATCCATATGGCTTCCCATGTCTAAGAAGTCCATTCCAATCTACCCCCTAATAGACCCAAGAATTTCCCTGAGATGCCTAAGGGATGCTAGGGTTTGGAATGCTGCTAAGAGGGCAGAGGGTTAACCTACCTCCACCCCAAACTCTCCCTAATAGAACCTTTAAAAGGAAAAAAATGCACCTTACACAGTCAACACTGCTGCCCCAAACAAAGGAAGGCAATCATGTGTTTAGCAACTCTAATGTTGAAACACGTGTGTATTCTGAGTGATAATTCCCTGGGTTTAAATCCCAGCTCTGTCGCCGTGTGGCTGCTGTGGCTTTAAAATACACCCACAGTTTCTTTGCCTCATTTCCCTTCAACAGTGTGATCTAATTCCTTCTCCTGGAATGCCAGCCAACTTTGCTGGTTCATTCCTAATAGAGAGACTGCACCAGCGTTAACTGGGCATGACTTGCAAGACTTGGCCTGGGCAGTCTTTAGAACTGACGCAGGGGAAAGGGGACCTTGGCAAGATACTTACTTATGTTTGGCTTGATTTTCTTAAGGATGATATCAGAAAAATCAGCAATTTAAGATTTTAACATTAGTATGTGCGAAAACCTCATCACAGTCAACTTGAAAGTTCTGTATAACCACGATCTATTATGATTTCTAAATGATATTTCACGATTTTTGGAAATTCCTACAGATAGATGATAAACATTCATATATGGTCAAACCTTTGCAGGTAACTATAAGTATTTCCTTAAAAGTGTTTGGACATGGACCTGCTGAATCAAAATATATGAACTCATTTAAGGAGAAAAGTTCATATTGAACTCCGTTTGCAACTTATAGTGAGAAGCCCTGTTCTGTATGATTATAAAAAACACATGACACCATTGAGTCCTAATTATGCCTGTGGGTGTTCATGTCACTTTTAAATCACCTTTCATATTTTATTTTTAAATCAAGATGGAAGAGATAACAAGCAAGCATACCTGAAGCAGCAAATGATTGTATGAACCTCTGAGTCTTCTGCTACAAAGTGAATAGGGGAGAATTTCTGGCTAGTCTGCGTGTCTGATTACAGACACAGTAACCATAGGGGTGCAATGTGGACGCAGGTTGTAACAACAGAATGCATATACTAGCACGCACAGCTATGTTACATGGAGAACTTATGAATCAAAGCACCTCCCAGGCATCACAATCCAAAATAATGGGGGAGAGGCCACTGACTTCTCTTATTGTCTCACGAATGGGAAAAAAAAGAAATATTTCTAAGTCAGTTCCACTGAAATTTCAGGTCTGTCAGTTTTGTAACATTATTGTGGCGAGTGTTCTTACTTGTGACCACACCCATTAATTGAGAATTATTTTCAAAAGGGTTACAAAAGACAACTTTGTAGGCTACAGTATGGCTAGGAAGGCTAGAAAATCCTGTCTGCAGCAGGAACGTTCCACAGAAATGAAAAACAATATTACCACCAACAAGGAGGCCTTTGTGCTGCTGGAGTCTGCTGAAGCCTGGCTGGTACCAAGGCCACTCCAGGGCCCAGAACTTAACCCCACAAAACATTGTCACACTGGAAGCTAACCATGCTAACAGTGCTTCCTGAGTTCCCTTCCTCCATGTTGATTTCCCAGAGGCGCAGAGGGCTGAGTGACTGGTGACATCATCTGGTTCACACGGGTTTTCCTCCCGTGGGCACTGTGAGTAATCCCTGCTACCTTGCTGAGTCAGATAACCCTGGGAAGAAGTTCTCTGAAGCGTCAGAATTTTCTGAGACTTGCTGGGCAGGAAGCATGGTGTGCTTCTAGAAAGAGGGCTTACTAAACTCAAGGTCACCAGAGTTTTTCCATAGCATCCTGTATTAGCCCAGAAACTAATTTCCATGGTCCTGGCTGAGGTCATACATTGCTACTGTCCTGATTTGGGAACTGCTGACCTGTCACAGACTCCCTTCCTGGAGTTTAAAGCTGTAGGTAGTCCCATGTGAATGATGCGAACTACTTTTTTGTTCTGGTTTGGTCTACTTTTGGTTTTCAAGACAGGGTTTCTCTGTATAACAGCCCTGGCTGTTGGTACTCGATCTGTAAACCAGATTGGCCTTGAACTCACAGAGATCCACCTGCCTCTGTCTTCCAGATGCTGGAATTAAAGGCTTGAGCCACCACAACCCAGCCCATGTGAACTCTTAATGAAGAAAACTGGAACAAAATCACCCAGAGTCCACAAGGAGCCCTATCCTGGCCTCATACAGCCTTCAATTCCAGCCCACCTCCCCACCCCTGGCTCTTATTTAACTGCAAGCCATGGTTTGTATTTGCACTCATGTCCACCCTAAGACTTGGTGGGGCCAAGAAAAGCATGAGTTTGCATTGTTGGTTTGGAAAAGACAGAAAGGTACCACAAGAGAAGGGAATTCCTTTGGGGCAGTTATTCTGAGGATTGGCGAAGAATAGAGACAGAAAAAAGAGCAAAGTTTTACCTGGCCTGTTCTAGATTTACTCCCATACTAATATGCTTACTCGAAGAGTAAGAAACAAGAGGGGATGGAAGCCAAAGCGTGCAGTTTTGATACTAAAATTAGAGCCCTTTCTACTAGAGATACGTTTGATATGTGTGTGGGGGGAGGGGAGTGTTTTAAAGCCATGTTTTTGTAAACACTTTAAAAATCATACATCAATCAAGCCAGATATAAATATGAGAAAGAGACTACACTTTCCTTCCCTGGCATATGAGAATATTTGGCCTTCCCTAGAATACCCTGAGAGTTAAAAACTGAAAAATGGGTTTTAGCAATAGGTTTTATCTTGCTGAATCCAAGAACATGAATTCACATGCTATTGTACTATTTTAGTTTATTTTTCCCTTGAAAGAAATCTATGATTTGAATTATTCCTTTGATCTATAATAACGTCTGATGGTTAAAAACGAAAAGGCTTGGACGTAGCTCCGTGGTAAAGTGTTTGCATATACATGGTCCATGACTCAATCCCCAGGACTAGAGGGGGAAATGTACATATGGGATGGGGGAAATATACATATGGGGGAACTATACATATGGGATGGGCCTTTGAAAGATCCTTATTAATTTCTAACTCAATTGCTTTGTGCTTCCAAAGCACTGTTTGTGTTATTTCCATTCTCTGGACGGTCGGAGTGTGTATGGTCAATTTTCATGAATGTGTTGTGCCAATCTGATGCATGATTATAAGATGTTCCCTACCGTACCATTTACTTTATTTGCAGGGCATACCTTATTGGTTGCAATCTCGTGACTTAAATATTCTTTTAAAACTATTTATTTTGCATTTATTTAGCTGGAAGGAGGACTGCAGGCTTGGAAGTGAGCATGCGGAGGTCGGAGGAAATCTTGTGTGGGTCACTTCTCTCCCGCTGCCGTGGGGGATCCAGGCTTTGAACTCAGGCCATCAAGTTCAGTGACAAGCACCTGCACCCACTGAGCCGGCTCATTAACCCACAGCATTCTTGTTCTTTTTGTCCATTCCTTTGGACTAACTGAGAGGTGTATGGTAAGAATTCCTGGCTTGGGTATATTTCCACCCATTTCTTGTATTTCCTATGTTTTGTTCTTGTTCTTGTTGTTGTTGTTTTAGCTGCTTTTAAAGACAGCACTGAGAGATAAACCTGGCAGAAAAAACAAGTCATAAAAACATCTGTGGGCTGTGAGTAAGGGCATGGGAAGGTTCAAACTTTCTTTCCTCTGAGTGGAGAGAGTGTGTCTTAGGTGAACTGCTTATAAGTTGTAGCTCTTCAGTGGCGCCAGCATGGAAGTGACTCCTTCACTCAGGGCAACCCAGAGTTTCTAGGAGTAAACACGGAGCCGTCACTATCATCCACAGCCAGAGCCTGGTTTCCACTCAAGCCGAGGTTCTCCTCCAGAGTCAGAAGAAGAAGATCGCAAAGTTGTTCTCTGCAGAGACCTGTGGCGGCCAAGCTATTCCACACAGCTAGCACCCAGGGAGCCGTAAAAAACTTGAGTTAGTTAAGGGCCAAGTAAGAAGGGAGTTAATGTGGCGAATGGCCCAAATGTAAATTTGCGACGAGCTGGTGACGTTTTATAATTGTAAATTTTGCCTACTTGAGACATAATTGAGATTCATCCACACTTCTTATAAGAAGAGCTCAAGAGAGGAATAAGCCGCGTCAGGCGTTAGTCTCTGGACGAGTCATGACTCTTCGGGCACGGCAGATATTTGGGGTTTGCTCTCAGATACAGCTCTGGGCTTCAGGAGCGGGATTAGACTATGCGCTAATCAGATTGTCGTCGTCCAATGCAGATCATCACTGCACAGTTATGAAAAACTGCATCAAGTCTTAAACATCAACCAACTCACAGAAAAGAGGGCGAATGATGCCGAAGCACCGTGGGTGCGCACGAAGGCAGAGAGCGAGTCTGCGCTCTGATGGCTTTGGCGGTGTGTCTGTTCCAGCTCATTTAATTTGGCAGCGCAACGTGTTTGCACCTGTCTGTTGCCTTTCATAATAGAGAGGAGCGTCTGCGGCCGTCACCAGCCAGCTCCTTACAAGGGTTTCTCCACGTGGCAGCGAATTAAAAGTGCTGTGTTGCCAGAAGCCAGAGATAGTATGTTTTGAGAACTGCATATACAGGTGGGCCTCAGGGAGTTAAAAACAAAGGAAACCAGCTGCTTTGTTAGATTTCAACTGTAAGAGGAACACAGGTACCAGATGTGAGATGGGTAGATTCTCCTGCATAAGAAATAACTTACCACACCTCCAGAATCAGGAAGTAAAGGTGCTGTTGGCACGTCCATGCCAGAACACCAAGGAAATCCAGAGGGTGAATAGGACTCGAATGACATTTTGTGGGATGTTACTCCCTTGGTGTTCAGATTTCATGGGAGAAAGGTTTTTAGTGGCTTACCTAGAAATTAAGTATGCTGACGCTGATAAAGATGCAGAGCAGAGTTGGGGATTTTTCTCTCTCTAGCTCCGCAGCCCACATCCTGGCCCCAACCCAATAATGAGTCATAAATCAGACTCTGTGTGCTCATCATACTCCCTGGCTAGCACAGCTCCCTCTGGTACTCTCTCTTCCGTGACTATTACCTTCTTTCCACTTTCCCAGTCAAACGAGAGGACCAACTTTCAGCTTCGTGTCAACCACGTGTTGAAAGTCCCTTGAATGCAGGTTTTACCACAGGCCAATAACAAGCCGCTCGCTAATAATAACTGAACAGTTAATATATGCCCATGGTTTACGATCTAATTTTCTACTAAAATGCAGTAGAAGAGCAGATTTCCAACAAAAAGGGCTCCTGTCTTCAAAAGGGGAAAGATGTTTTGGAAAGACAAATATAAACTTGTCTTTGTGTCTCACTAAGCGTGAGATCAAACACTATCCCATAAAATTTAAAAATCAATTTCACCGCCTGGTCTGTGTTCCATGTTTCTGGGTTTTTTCCCCTCATTTTTTTCTAATTACTTCTTAATCCTCTATTTTTTTATTTCATTCAACTTTTAAAAACTACATTTTACAATTTTATACCTACAGAAAAGCTTTGCTGGCCCAGCATTCCTATTGAAATGTTGCACTGCTTGTTATCACTAGAAGTCCATGTGATAACTTAAATAAAGTCTGTAGTCCGCCTAGATTTCCTTGTTTTTATCTGATTTTCTTCCTGTACTAAGATGATCAACCTTCCAGGTGTGTCTCCAATACTCCCCTTGACTGCTGTTTCTCAGAGCATCTCCTCTAGGGGCCGTTGATGGGCCTCAAAAAGCCTTGCACGATGTTGGCATTGCCTGATGTTTTCCACTCTGTAAGAGTGAGACTTCAGGTTTGGGGGAGGAGAACCACATAGAAAGAATGCCATTTTCAGTACATTACATCAAGGGAGCATTCTACCAACAAATGGCTCAGGAATATAGACGGTGTCCTTGAACATATGGCCAAGGTAGTATTTGTCATTTGTCTCTACAAAAATCACGAGACTTTTACCATTTTCCATACCTTACTGTTTGAAAGGACACACCTATGTTAATCCACATTTATGAGATGGGAATTATACCCTGTATCCTTGAAGAAGGAGTAGTTGCATAAACTATTTGAAATTCATCTACAAAATGTATCTCTTCTCCCCCAGTTGTCATATTTGGTCATTTATTTGTATCAGTATAGACTCATGGGTGTTGATCTTATGCTTTTGACAATGAAACAATGATACTTAGTTTTTGTTCAAATTATCACAGCATCAGGCATTAAGAGCTCCTTTGTGTTGGCTCCTGTATTCATTGACACACCCTCATCAAGGGTTCTGAGTATGTGTGCTAGCATTTCCTTATTTCAGCATTACCAGTGCTCTAAAGATATCTTGTACATTCCCTCCCCAAGCTGTAGAATTAGCCATTTCCAATCAGTTAGAGAGAGAGAGAGAGAGAGAGAGAGAGAGAGAGAGAGAGAGAGAGAGAGAGAGAGAGAGAGAAAGAGAGAAACATGCTAAGTGTAACGTGTTGTTTTCCCTGCCAGCGGCCTGGGCTCTGACGAGCTGTCTGAACCCCCAAATAACACACAAGACACTATATTAATTATGAAGCTGTTGGCCATTTGCTATTGTTTCTCATTGGCTAGCTCTCACTTAATTATTGACCCATAATCACCAATATATATATATATATGTATATATATATATGTATATTTCTATAAGGACTTATCTTTCCAAGAACGCAGACTTTCGTCCCCTCTTCCTGGGAATCTTGTGTGTCTCACAATGAAATGTGTGTTACTACATTTCCTAGTCTCTTCGTCCCACCTATCTTGCTTCCCTATTGGCCAACAGTGCTTTATTGACATATACACAGGACTCTCCCATCAGGTAAGTACAAAATATACGAGGCTGCTATCAATGCTATCTAGTGGACTGTTTCACAGTAGATATTTCATAAGTAGAAGGCACAGCCTCTCAAACAGAGATTGGAAATACAGTAAGTATAAACACCTATTATGTACTGTAAATAATTATATGTGCTAGTTCCTTCAGACAGTGGCGGAACAGTTGGCTTGTTGACACGGACACAACCATCAACATTTGCCTTGGGCAATGTCTTGTGCTACGACTTTACTATAGCTATGCTATTCCTAGACTAGAGGAGTTTTTCAGATTCATTATAATGTTATGGATCCAATGTCATATATGTGGTCCATACTGGACCAAAATGTCATTGCAGTTTTACCACATCTTGTGGTTTTCAGACACTTTTACATCTTACCTAAGTCATTTGATTCGTTAAATGGAATTTTTATAAGAATTATTGTCTTTTTAAGGTGTGAAGGATCTATAATGATGTTCCCTCTTGAGTTTCTGATATTGGAACTATGGTCTCCATATTATTCTTGTCTGAAGTTCATCCCTTTCACTGTCCTTTTCAAAATGGCTTTTTAAAAGTTGATTTTAATTATTTCTTTTATGCTTTCTGTTTATCTACTTTGTTTTCTTTTGTGTGTGTGGGTGTGTGTTTTGTTTTTTGTTTTTTCAAGGCAGGGTTTCTCTGTGGCTTTGAAGCCTGTCCTGGAACTCGCTCTTGTAGACCAGGCTGGTCTCGAACTCACAGAGATCCGCCTGCCTCTGCCTCCCTAGTGTTGGGATTAAAGGTGTATGCCACCACCACCACCCCTTGTCAGTTTATCTACTTTGTAAAACTTAAATTTCTTTATTCTTGCCTTTAATTTTTATTTTTATTTCTTGAGTGAAAGACTGGGATTTTGTTTGTTCTTTAACTTAACATTTTTATAGGTTTATTATTTATTTATTTATTTATATGTGCGTGTGTGTGTGTGTGTGTGTGTGTGTGTGTGTGTGTACATGTGTGAGAGTATCCACATAGGCCAAAAGACTGTAATGGATCCCCTGGAAGTGGACCTAGAGGCCTGAGTTGCCTGATGTGGGTGCTGAGACCCGAACTCTGTCCACTGAAAGAGCAGAAGTGCTCTGAAATGCTGAACTTTCTGTTCAACCTCACTTGATGCTTCCTTTCTCATGTAAGTGTTTAAAACTGTGAATTTTCATTCATTATTGCTTTAGCTGTGTCTCATGGCTCTTGATAACTTACACTTTTATACAGATCAATATTTTTATTCATCTTGAACATTATTCATTGACTGGTAGATTATTTCAAAGTACATTATAAATTACAAATGTTTGAACATTATCCTGATTTTTTTTTCTCTTACTGGTCTCTGGCTTAATTCTCTTAAGGTCAGAGAACGTGTTTTCCATGATTTCTTGTCCCTTGTTAAAGTTATTGCATGATTCAGGCTCTGGTCTACCGGAGTAAGTGCTTGTGCCTATCAAGTAAACATGTTCTGACAGTGCTAAGTGGGATGTTTTGTAAATCTCAGCCAGGTTCAGTAGACTTGTGACATTCAGATCTTCTCTGTCCCCATTGCATTTCTAACCACGGGGCCTCTTTTCCTGAGACCTGAGTACTGTGACTTTCTCTCCTAGTAACACAACTTCCTAGTCCCCGCTGGCCATTTTGCTGCCTTTCTGGAGATCATAGCTCTAGCTTCTTTGCAGCTGGCGTGATTTGGTGATTAAGTTTGGTGGTGACATGTTAACAGAAGTGATGTATGTCCAATTGTGCCAGTAAAGGATGAGATTATGTTTCTCTTACCCTTTCCTGGTCGTGCTGGGAAATAAATGGAAGACATAGGAGAGACATATTTATTCCAAAGATAAAAACACATGCGACAATGGTAAAACAGCCCTGCATTATCCACTCTGGGATGTTATATATGGAGGGACACTTTTTAAAAGTAATTATTTATTTATTATGCATTTATTACTTATTTATTATGAATACAGTGCTCTGTCTACATGAATGCCTTCAGGCTAGTAAAAGGCATGGATCTCATTGCAGATGGCTGTGAGCCACCATGTGGTTGCTGGGAATTGAACTCAGGACCTTTGGAAGAGCAGCCAGTGCTCTTAACCTCTGAGCCATCACTCCAGTCTGAAAGGACACTTTTAATTAGTTTTAAGTAACTCTGTCTTGAAGGACTTTGTTACTGCTTTTTAACTTATCTACTTCCAGACTTAAAAGTAGAAGAAGTACATTAGATTTACATCATTCATACAGATAAATATTTAAAAAGACAACTTTCAGTGAATGAAAGTAAGTTGAATGATCTCTATGGAACTATATGTATATATATGTATATCTCTGAATTATATATATACACACATATATATGTACATATTTGTCTGAAATGTGGGAAAGAACATTAAATTTCATTTATGTACAAATAATTGAATTATAATAATTCAGGTTAAGAGACACATCTATGGTGATTTGAGAAGACATTAACATCAAGAAAACTATATTTAAGGTAGTTAACACGAGTTGGTTTTGTTAGTTTAAAAATACTGAAAAAAATCACAAATTTAACAAAAATGTTCAAAAAATGTTTTGACTCTTAAAATAATATCACAAAGCTAACAAACACTAGTGGGAAACATAGTCATCGTAAATTGTTCTTAAAACTCATAAACATTTCATGATTTGAAAATAAAGATGGGGCCACTAGAGCGCTTGTTGCTCTTCCAGAGGACATAGAGTCAATACCACGCATCCATTTTGGCCTCCTTAACCACACACACACACACACACACACACACACACAGACACATACACACACAGAGAGACACACAGACACACACATACATACACACACACAGACACACACACAGACACAGAAACACACAGACACACACACAGACACACAGACACACACACACGGAGACAGACAGAGACAGAGAGACAGACAGAGGCACACAGAGAGAGGCACATAAATAAAAATAATTAAAGATGAAAGCCTTTGTGGAGAGCTGGGATTTGCTTTGAAGGATACATAGGATTTTTTCCAGTCATGCTTTATGAAACTGTATTAGTTATTTGTTGCTGCTTTAACAAGTTACCTAGTGGCTTGAGACACCATACCTTGATTATCCTCTGGGGCTTATTTGTGATTTGGGGAATTGAATCCAGGGTCTCATACACACACTCTACCACTAGGCTGTATTCCCAGTGCTGCCTCAAAGTTCTGCAGGTCAGAAATCCAAAATAGATCTCTGTGGTAGTTTGAATGTAGTTGGCCCCCATAATCTCATAGGGAGTGGTACTGTTAGGAGGTGTGACTTTGTTGGAGTGGGTGTTCCCTTGTTGGAGGAAGAGTGTCACTGTGGGGTGGGCTCAAACTTCCCTCAGCCCCCTCAGTCTGACTGTCAGTCAACTTCCTGTTGCCTGCAAGATGTAGGACTCCCAGCCATTCCTCCAACACCACATCCGCCTACACACCGTCAAGCTCCCCCATCATGGTGACAAGGGACTGAACCTCTGAAACTGTAAGGGAGCCTCCTTAATTAAATGTTTTCCTTGTGGTCATGGTGTCTCTTCACAGCAATAGAAACCCTGACTAAGACAATGACACTGCGTAAATGTGAAGTTGCCAATAGGGCTACTTCCTTCCTGGGAACTGCAAAGGTGATGCTATGTCTTGGAGTCCCTTCCCCAGTCTCCATGTCCCTTGATTAAGGCAGCCAGGCATGGCCATGTTTTTTAATTTGATGTCACATGACTACACTTGAGGCCACTTGGATAATAACCCAGGATAAAGTCTTAAAGTTAGATAGCTAGTCTAGTCGCCTTCACTTTGTCTGTGACCTTAGTTCTCTTTTGATACACAGTGTAACATTTACAGACATGGGGCTAGAGTGTGTATGTATTTTGGAGAATAATTATTTTGCCTAACCTGGGGTCCCCTCAGCTCTCTTTGCTTACAAGAAACTGACATTGTCTAAATTAAGTTTATTGGGAATTTAATATTGGGGAAGAATCAAGCTTATGAATTTTAGAAAAGGATGTTTTACGTCAAAAAACATGAAATCAAAATAAATAGAAAGTAAGAGATAATTGGCTATCTCTTTTAACAAAGTCTACTAGCTTGATGAATCAGCTCCAAAATGTTTTGTTCTTACGCGGCTCAATATTAAAACTCCAAGGAGACAAGAAGAAGTCCGCCAATTTACACCGAGTGACGTATGTGTTCCTTAGCTGGGGATAGGATCAGCAATTTAACCGAAGAATCCACCCAACATTGTTGGCAATGGGAAGGGGCTTCTTCATCAATGGAAACCCGAGATTGGCGTGAAAAGAGACGAAGTATATCATAAACAGACAAGCAGCGGAGCTCCCCACTGGACCAGAAAAAGACGTGTTGGGTAACAGAAGCAATGTCGACCAACTTGTAGTAGAAGTCTAACGAACTGGATACTTGGTGAACAAGTTTAGTTTTGCTGGCATGGAACCTGCAAATGGCCTTTATAGGACAGTAACAGGAAAGGGGATTGGAGTCCATGGTGTAGAACTGTCCTTGAATAACCAGGGACAAGAGTGTGAGTCAGCGCCAGCAAATGATTCAGGGTAAGGATACCCGAGCTGGAACTATCCTGGGAGCCTCGAGTCAAGGCTCCGTTGGCAAATGAAACCAGAAGCTAACTTTAGAGGTATATTTACACCACAGATCTTACCTAGTTATTTCTTCTCCCACTTGTACTAGAAATTCAACTTCTGGTTAGTGGCAGACTAGTCTGGTTTACTATAAAATAGTCGCTTCTTCAGACCTGTAGGGAACAAAGTAAGATTTAAGGCTGTTTGAGACTAGGGCTGGAATGTGGCTATGGTTCAGTGATAGGTTTTGCCCAGTGTGCATAAGTCCCCAGTGCTGGGGGAAGAGAAAGATTATCTGTGGCGTCGCCTCTATAAGCCCCTGCATGGTCTCTGAATAACCTCACATAATGACAACTACAAATAGACACACACATAAGTGTCCCTACCCCCACTCCTGTTTTGTGTGCGTGACTGCCAGGTTGAATATTTTTCTCTCTTTGTCCTTCCTATTCAGGAAGCGTTTCCCTCAGTTCTTCAGTGAAGGAATTATGTATTCAACCAAGTGGAGTCCTTATGTGAAACACACTCCACATAAAATTGCTAGGTGATTTTCAAGGAAGGTAACAAAAAAGCAATGCACTCAAACAGTGACCTTTAGGTTTCTCAAGGAGAAATTACTAAAGTAAGTCATCTGAAGGTTAAAAATATTTACAACTTAAATACACACCACAAAGATAAAAAGAATTCTTGGTCAGAACTGCACCTCAGGAATCCTGGAGACAATGTGAAACCCAAGCTGAGAATTTTGAAAAGGAATGCAAAGTATTAACAAGTACAAGCAATGTACCGTCATCACTGCCTAGAAATATTTTCCACTGCTTCAAAACATCATCCTCTTTATCTGCTTTACAGCAGTCCCTCTGCTCTCTCGCTTGTTTTGCTGGCCAGTGGAACAGATGAGTCATTTTACCATCTGGGCTAAAGGAAAGAGAGATGTATGGCTGAATAAAGCTGAATATTGTCTGCATAATGAAGGCCCCACGGTCCAAAATATCTCTTTTTCAGAGCGTCCTCATCTACACTTGTATCTCTCCAAAACAAAATTAAAGCAATTTGTGGCTACTTATTCCTGTGTCTAAGCTGACATTTCCAGACTTTTGGCAGTATAGATTAAGGCAACACTGGGTTCTCAACAATCTGGAAAAGTTGGATTAAAATAATTTAGCAAAAATACATAGTGCCGTGGGTTTTTTTTGTTTTTGTTTTGTGTGTGCGTGCGTGCGTGCGTGTGTGTGTGTGTGTGTGTGTGTGTGTGTGTGTGTGTCATTCAAAATCCTCAGCAGCACCAATCCCTCAAACCAAAGTCAAGGAATGGAAAAAATAAAGCCATTATTTGTTGTAGGTGGAATCAGTGCTGTTCAAAGGTTGCAGAATTTCAATTGTATGTGTGTATGCCTGTGTGTAAATGCTGATAAATGCCAAGTCAAGAAAGTAGACTTATTTCTTACTCTCGTGAAATATATAGATGAGTAAGGTAAAAATTATATTCTCTTCGTCTAGGAATATGAGACCTTTACTCAAAGTATCATAGTAGATAATTCATACTTATCTAAAATTAGAGTTATTTCTTTCATAAATAATTAATGAAGACTATACGGCTTGTGTATTATAGATTTAAATATACCTTTATACTCTCTCTTTAATTTTTTTCAAATATGAGTAAGAGTTTCATATTGAAGTAACTTGAAGAAATAAGTTTACTAATACTAGCCTAAGTACTATATCCTAATAGTAGTATTGACAAGCATTTCTGAGGAAGATGACAAAAATCTATGAGTCTTGGAATCAAACAACACAATATTGTAATATAATGAAATATAATTTAATTTCCCTCAGTTTTCAATCACACAGGTTCTAAAATCCTTGTTATTCTCTAAGTTGCAGTAGTGAGCAGATTTTTTATTTTGCTATTTGGTCTTTAGCCATGATTCCTGACTAAAGGCTCATTTCCTCAATGACAGGGATTTCTCTTGCTCTAATGAGATGCTCTCCATGTGTCCTAGATAGTTTCAGGATAGGGGCTGGTCCAGAAAGGTCAATCATGATTGGCAGTTTGGAATTTTCAGCGCCCCGCTCCCACCGCCTCTAGGAAGAGGAGAGTGGCTGACTATTAAGGGTGATCATGTTGATGCCTCCTGAAGCCAGCATGGAATCCCAGAGTCAGAAGTTCAGCTGTTTCTACTGAGTGAATATATGCACACACTGGGCAGGAGGCACCCAGCATCTTCACAGGTAGCTCTGTGTTCAGACCGCCCCTAAACCTCTCCAAGTACATGATCAGGTAGCTTTTCTCTGCGTCCTTCTCCATACCCCTTCTAACACACTGTGAATATGCGTCTCTGAGTTCGTCAGCCATCTTAGCTGTAGAAATCCTGATTTGTAATCAAGTTAGCAAGAGGTAGAGTGACTCGGCATCTCACCAGGCATGGTTGGCATCTTAATCTGGGGGCAGCTCTTCGGTTACTAATGACAGGTAGATAAAGCCAGGGTGGAATTGCAAAATACTTGGACGGTATTGGAAATCAGCCCGTGTAAGGAGGAACAAAACAAACAAACAAAAAACCCCACACATTTGGTGGTGTCGAAAAGGTTAAGTATAAGCCGGGCGTTGGTGGTGCATGCCTTTAATCCCAGCACTCAGGAGGCAGAGGCAGGAGGATCTCTGTGAGTTTGAGGCTAGCCTGGTTTACAAAGCGAGTTCCAGGACAGCCTCCAAAACAATACAGAGAAACCCTGTCTAGAAAAATCAAAAGAGAGAGAGAGAGAGAGAGAGAGAGAGAGAGAGAGAGAGAGAGAAAGAGAGAGAAAGAAAAGGTTAAGTATAATGGAATAAAAATTTGTTTTCATTCAGCTCCCTGTATCATTTATAGAAGGAATAGCCAAGGGAACCAGATGACACAGTGTGTATAGACCCTGGAATTTTGAACCATCAGATCTATAAATCATGGGGCTGGGCTGTGCAACAGAATCTGACCTAAGGAGAAAATTTCTAACATTTCACTTTTAACAATTTGCAGTTAGAATGGAACTATTCCAATGAACTCCACAAATATTGTTAAATGTTCAACACTCTTGGAGAAAGACTTTCTGTTGAATATAACAAAACAAAACAAAAATCTCAATATCAGTGTCTGGGCTAGACGCAAGCTCGAGTCATCTGAAAGGAGGGAACCTCAATGAAGAGAATGTCCCCATAAGATGCAGCTGTAGGGCCCTTTCTTACTGAGTGGTTGACGGGGCAGCCCAGGGTGGCTTCTACAAAAAGGTAGGCTGAGCAAGCCATGTGGAGCCGGCCACTAGGCAACACCCTCTGCGGCCTGTGCATCAGCCCCTGCCTCCAGGTTCCTGCCCTGCTTGGGTTTCTGCCCTGGCTTCTCTCGGTGATGAACAGTGACAGGGAAGAGTAAGGCAGATAAACCCTTTCCTTCCCGAGGTGCTTTCGGACACGGTTTTCATTGCAGCAATAGAAACCCTAACTAAGATGGTCAGTTCTTCCAAGTTTTTAGATTTTAATTTTTCCACTACTCAGTTCATGAAGTGTCGTGGATCCCATAGCTTATCTGTCTCTGTGTTTTGCAGTCACTGTAATCTAAATGTATACGGTAAGTGTCTGAAACATCCACATACTGGGAGCATGGGGGTGGGGGGAGGCAGGAGGGAGGTAGGAGAAAGAGGAGGGGAGAAGAGGGGGGGAGGAGAACATGAGGGATCAGTAAGATCGGGTTGGGAGAGGAATAGAGGAGCAAGAAAGAAGATACCATAATAGAGCGAGCTGCTATAGGTTTAAAGAGAAATCTGGCACTAGGGAGTTGTACAGAGATCCACAAGGATGACCCCAACTAGGAACCTAAGAAATAGTGGAGGGGCTACCTTAAATGCCCTACCCCGATAATGAGAACGTTGACTACCTTAAATGCCATCCTAGAGTCTTCATCCAGTAGCTGGTGGAAGCAGAAGCAGAGACCCACAGCTAAACACCCAGCCAAACTTCTGGAAGTTTCAGAGAGAGAGGAGTGGCAAACCCACAGAAACAGCTGACGTGAGAAAGTGGGAACTCATGGACCCCAGTCTGACAGCTGGAGAGCCAACATAGGACCAAACCAGGTTCCCTGAACGTGGGTGTCAGCTAGGAACACTGGGCAGTCTATGGGGCCTCTGACAGTGGAACCAGTATTTACTCTTAGTGCATGAACTGACTTCGGGAGCCCATTCCCTATGGAAAGATACTCTCTGAGCATAGATACACAGGGGAGGGCCTAGACCCTGCCCCAAATGACTTGACAGATTTTGATGATTCCCTCATGGAAGGCCTCACTCTCCCTGGGGAGTGAATGGGGGATGGGATGGGGGGGTCGGTGGTGGTTATGGGAGGATGGGAGGGAGGGGGAACTGGGATTGATATATAAAATAATATTGTTTCTAATTTAAATAAAATTTATATATAAAAAAGTTAATGTTAAATGCTGTTCTGATACTGGCCAGGCGCCCACAATGGGTGTTTGTCATTTCGTTTAGAATCTGAACTTCTTTCCTCTTTGAAGAATTCCCTACCGCATGAGTTTTATACAGAGGCAGATCTTCCTATTACAGCATCAGAAAGTATCAACTACCGCTGTCCCTCTCTCTGTTGGCACACGACTTAGGCTCTGGTAACCAGATGCCCCTTCCCGGGCCTTTGGCCCAGGAGCAGGTGAGATGAGAAAGCATGGTCTAGAAGGATTTGTTTTGGCACAGCAGCAGCAGTTCTGAGCAGCCAAGCAGTTGGGAGCCTGTACCGGAGCCCGCCATGTCATCCCATCCCTCGCCCAGTGGAGTGGCTGCGACGTCCTTGCCAGTTTGCCCGTGCTGCTAGCCTCAAGCTCTGAAGCTACACGTCTAACGTCCTTGTGCTCCTGCCAGTTCCCAAGCCAGTCGCTGCAGTCTTCTGGGAACTATCCTAGAGAAAATAAGCCTTTCAGTGACGCCTTTTGTTCTTTAACCAGTCAGTCTCCAATGCAACCCCGCTACTGTTCTCAACATAAGGAAATATGGACAGTCGCTTCCAGTGTGACATCTTCCCCTTAAAGGTATGAGATTCACCGTGAGTTGAAAGATTCTGTACCATATATGGTGCTCTATTCTTGCCAGTGCCCAAGACACACGTGGGCATATAACTCAGAGTAGGCCTGCTAGGCTTGAACAATGTATTCATCAGTGTGCTGGTGCATGCGTGCGTGCGTGTGTGCGTGCGTGCGTGTGTGTGTGTGTGTGTGTGTGTGTGTGTATGTTCAGAAACGCATGTTGTGTCTTATTCCTACTGAGTGCATTAGAATAATATTAGAGAATTTTCTAACCAAAGGTCAGAGTCATGAAGATGTCAGGAAGGGGGGCGTCAGTACAGAGAGAGCAACACATTTTTTAGAAAACAGTTTTGAGTATCACTGATGGATTCAGACATGAAAGCTACAAACTCAAAGCTGCATGGAAGGGGTCACAGTGGACGTGGGGAACAAGGAGAGCTAAGCTGAACCCCGGGCTGTGTAGGATTTTAGGATGCTACGTTTTGTTGCTATGCCAGTGGGTAGTAAGAAAGACCCAGAAAACAGGTCCATCAGAATGGATCAAATCACATACATGATTTTTAGTTTTTCAGTAGCCCAACTTAAAAAGTAATAAGGAAGGTAAAATTAAATTTAAAACCTAACAAATATTAATGTAGAAATTGTTAGTGACATATATATTTTGGGGTATTAAATCTTAAAAAATTGTTTTGTACTTCATATTTCTATGTATTGAGGACCACACTATGCTATATGTAAAAACATTTAAAAAGCAAATATCTTTTCTCTCAGACAGACAAAGGTTAAAAAAATTCCCCTGTAAACATAAGTTTAATGTCCCAATTCATATTTTTGGCATTATAATATTTGGGGTTTTATCAGTAAAACAGGTAGCTACTCTTAAAGTAAGCCCATAGTCACAGAATTTTCAGTAAATGCATTACTTTCAGATCCAAAAGCAAACCAAGTGTCATCATGCACATGGAGAAAGGGAATGATAAAATAGAAAGATGCTATCCATGGTGCTAAAATAAACGAACTCATTCAAGAGGAAGGAGGAAACCCCCACAAAGAAAAAAAAAACCTTTAAGTTGAACCTTTGGAGAAATTAAAAATTATGTTAATGAAGAGCAGTGTGTTATAATCATGGAAATGAAAAACTACAGTGATTGAAAAAACAAGTTAAGAACCCTCACAGAAGGACAGACTGAAGGATGAAAGGGTGGTGTTATAGAAGAGTCTGGAAGTACAGAGATAGGAGGGTGTTCCAGGGAAGTTTCTGTCTTTACACAGAAGGATTTTCCCAGTGTCCAGCAAGAAAACAAAAAACATCCACATTCAGAATAAATCATAAAATTTTAGTTCTTATACATAATGACACTATACTCAGTGTTTCCAAAGGAAAAGCTGGGTCACCCACAACACTACTTAGAATCATTCCAGCAAGTTTAGGCAAGGCTCACAATACGTCAGGGGAGGCTGGCTGAATAGACTCAAATGTAAGCATCTATTAAATTACATATTTATAATATATATTTATAATATATATACATATATATGTTAACATAACATTGCATCAAAGTCACACTGGGCTGCCAAGAGAACTTCTATCCTTCCCACAAGAATAAGGCAAAGCAAACATAACAGAAACCAAAAGTACCGAACTGGTGTTAATCCAGGGAAATTTATCTCTGCAAAGCCCAACTTGTGCAAACCACCCCGAGCACAAGCCACACCAGCAGAGTTCGAATCTCTACCCCTAATGCTGCACTTTCACAGAGCTCTGGACCAGACAGTAGGCTGGTTTTCCACCACAGCTCCTGGAGGTGATTGCTAGCTCTGACTTGTCACATCCTTACACAGCCTAGGGACTACCCTGGCTGGGGCTTCGGGGGAATCAAGAGAGGACAGACACAGAAAAGCTGGGATCCAGTGGTCCAGGCTAGCTACTGTAGATGTTGTAGCATCCCAGAAGTTCTGTGTGTTTATTATACAACCTGAATAGGTAGACGTGGTTATTACACACAGATAAGCAAGGAGGAAGGGTTAGGTAGTCTCACAGGAACAGTCTCTATAGGACAGCAGTCTTCAGGCCCTAAAATGGACCTAGGGAAGGGCTACCTGGACGTTTTCTGTATACACTGCCAGCATGCGCCCTTGGAGCCAAGGAAAGCTATACCATCCTTCTGAGTTCATTCAGGGAAGGCTATGCCACTCCCATAGGCCTGAAGCACTGGTCCTTGAAATGGCTGTATTCATGTCCACAGCACCCGTATTCACTCAGGATTCACTTGCTCCCTATGTTGACTTATGATGTTCAGGTTTACTTTCCAAATCCTATGTGAATGCCTCTAATTGGCTGAACCTACATTATATGTGGAAGTCTGGAAGGAAAGGATCTAAGTGAATTTCTCAGCTTTTCAATGACTCCAGAATAGAATATGTTAGAAGGTTGTACCGAAGACTGAGGAAGCAAATATGTATGGTCTATCACACACACACACACACACACACACACACACACACCTTTTCCATGTTTAAACGTGTGCACAATATTTGCCATGTAACTGTACTTAGCCTCTACAGAAGGGAAGAGTCAAAATCTCATTTTTGTTCATCTCAACCTAATGATGATGTTCAGTGTATAACTCAGCATTTCTCAGAACCTGCCCCGTGTTAGAGTCACCCACGGAACTTTTTAAAAACAGATTCCAAAGCCCCATTACCCTTGTGTCTGTATTTGAGTCTGCTGATGTGAGAGGCAGCCTCAAACTTTGAGTTTATAACAGTTCCTGGATGATGCTGATAGTGCTCGGTCAGTGACAACAGTTTCAGAAGTAAAGATAAAGTCTACAGGACAAATGGCGTCAGAAGATGTAATTGATACAGTGTTTCTAATTAATTTTTAAAAACTACTTCCTGGACCCTCAACCACTACTCAACTGGTCACATAAGGCATTTGGATTACAGCATAAAGAACTAATTCTCCCATCTCCTACACTCTCCTGCCACTAGGTCCACTCCATGAGTTCTGTGGGGTTGATCAATATCATCTTAGTCTTGAAAAGATATTAGCTAGAGTGCTTAATTACCACACCGTTTCTTAGAAGAAGCGGGTGTTCAGAAGACGGCGTACAACTGATACCAGATGATGAGGTGATGGGTATACAGACCATAGTCTCAAAGAATTAGGTTAAAGTAGGTAACGTGGACTGGAGAGGTGGCTCAGGGGCCAAGAGCACTGTCGCTCTTTCAGAGGACCTGGCTTCAGTTCTCAGCCCCCACCTGGTAGCCAACAATTATCCATAATGTCAGCTCTAGGATATCCTCCACCCTCTTCTGACCTCCACAGGCACCAGGCACACACATGTGTGGTACATATACATACATACATACATACATACATACATACATACATACATGTATGAATGAAGTAGCTACTTTTAAAAGCAGTAATTAAACAAATTCCAGAAAATTTGAACTACAAGTGAGTGGAAACACAAGCCTCCAAACCGTGAGGTAAAAAGACCGAGGGGAGGTTTTGATCAACAAAGGCTAACCAAGTCTCAGGCCCGCCTTTCCCACCCAAGCCCCATGGACTCCAAGTAGTCACTGTTAAATTGAAAGACAGGCAAGGAAGCAAAGAATTAAGCCAGGCGAGAATTAAATCGGGCGGGGGGGGGGGGGGGAAACTGAATATGGCCAGTGACTCAGAAAACTACCTGGAAGGGAATGCATCAGAAGTTTACCAAGATTTAGGAATTCTACTGTTGAGGAACTACGCATCTAGACCAAAAATGTGTTTCCTTGCTAGAACTTCAAACGCCTGCCTGGTAGGCCCCTGGTTGCAGCTGCTACTGGTAACTTCTTTCAGATGAGCCTTCCTGCTGAAAGAAAAGACAGAAGCAGGGAAACAGTGTCTACTTGCATGTAAGAGTTAACGATGCTTAGGCTGTGACTGTGAAAGCACGTGAGCTAAGCTTCCCCTTCATCCGACACTGGCCAAAGCATGTCCCAGCAGAAGGTGACATCCACAATGTCCTTATTACCCACGAGATAAGATTAAGTTCAAAATTGTCCAAGAGAATTCTTTTTAAAACCCACATTGGATGCTACAAAGAAGGAATTTAAGAACCTCTGTAGAGGTCAAATCACTGGCTGAGCCAGTTGAGACACATGCAGAGACCAAGCTGGTGGAATGTAGCATGTCTATCTGCCCCTAAGCTCGAGGTATCGCTGGTTGTCATGATTAAAAATCTTCTTTGTCGAGACAACCTGTTGGTTAATTTCCAGAGTTCTGCGAAAGTTGTTTCTGACAGTTCTGCTAGGATCCCCATGGCTTATATTAGTGGTTCTCAACCTGTGACCCATTAGTTGTAACCTCCAATCATAAAATTATTTTCATTGCTACTTCATAACTGTAATTTTGCTACTGTTAGGAATTGTAATGTAAATATATGATATGCCGGACATCTGACATACAACTCCTGTGAAAGGGTTGTTAGGCTCCCAAAGGGATGTGGCTCACAGGATGAGAGCCGCTGGCTTATCTAGAAAAGAGCATTTCCAGAGGTCTTTATACTTCCATGTTTGTTGACTTCATTCTAAGACAATGATTAGAACCAGGGCCTCTCTCGGCTGATCGATCGTTGGCTTATGCCCACGGCTATTGATGTATATATGTGTGTCAGGATTGCCTGGAGGGTTTGTTCTATACAATGTCTTCATAGGCATTTCTGATTCAGGCCTGAGATTGTACCTGGAAACTTGCACTTTCAAAAAGTCCTTAGTGAAACAGGTGCTGTTGTTCAGTGAGCATTCTTTAAGAGAACTCACACACACACACACACACACACAGACACACACACACACACACAAAGAGTACACCAACTACACTGTGTGATTGCTGCTTTAGGGAGTGCTTGCCAATTACGAAATCAACAATACATTTACATTAATACGTACTATTATCTCATGTGCATCCAATAATACAGTTCATAAACTCATGTATTGAGCACTTCATTCTATGCATGGTATTTTTCATGTAATGGGCTATTTCATCTGTACCAACAATGCATAAATGGGTACCATTACTGTGGCATATTAAAGTGGTAAATCCAGGCTGGAGAGGTAGGTAGATTACTCAGAAGCACACATTTACAAATGCAAGAGCTAGTGTGAGAATATGTCTGTCTGGGTTTAGGCCCCTCCCCAACACCTCTCAGATGGCAACATAACATCACCTGTGATGTCTTGGATGACTGTACTTAGGACATGCTTACAAGATTAAAAACCATGACTCACATAGTGAGAAAGTGATTGCTATTTTGGGTCTATTTTTCTATCCTTTGGTGACATTGCAATGAAAATGTCATTCAAGTGCTGTGTCTTTTTCATCTGTCTAATGTTTGATAATGAACCCTTTCAAGAAAGAGCCTTTAGTTGGTGTATTAGTGAGGGTTCTCTTGAGTCACAGAACATGTATGTATGTGTGTGTAATCATATATATGCATATGTATATATAATTCCACATATATGTAATTTATTGCAATGACTTACAGACTGCATTCCAACTAACCAGACAGTGGCTAGCACTGAACACAAGAATCTAGTAGTTGCTCGGTCCCACAGGCTGGGCATCTCAGCTGGTCTTCAGCGCATGCTGGAATCCCAAAGAAGTAGGCTCCAATGCCAGTAAAGGAAAGATGTGCTAGCCAGGCAAGGACACACGGGTGAGCATCAAAAGCCCCCCCCCTCCCGCCCTGGTATAGGCTTCAAGAAGAAGGCCTGTCATCCCAACTTCAGATCAGGGTCAGAGGCGTGTCTTCCAGTCTCAAAGACTCAGACTACAGGTAGAATCTCCCAACTCAAACCAAGCAGCATATCTCTTACAGGTGTTCCTGCATTTCTGGATTGCAGTTCATTCCAGATATAGTCAAGCTGACAGTCAAGAGTGGCCATCCATCACAGCTGGCAAACAGATTTGAAAGCTATTATTTTGCATTCACTTTTCTTAAGATACCCTCAACTTAGTTAGAAGGTGATGTTGTTTTCCACTTAGAGTTCTTTCATAATCCTCTTTAGAAATTGAAAAATACATTAATATGAGAAAAATAATACTGCAAGCAGTATACACAGACATGATGTGGAGACGATTGAAACTTGAAAGACCCTGTGCTCAGCCAGTTAGTGTGTTCAATTGAACCAATCTGCCACAACCTAAAGGGGGAAATGTAATTAAAATATAAATTCTCTTTCAAGAAAGCAAGGGCTTGGAAACGCGCAGGAGAAAGTAATATCATTTTTAAAAAATAAAATATATGCTACTGTGGTAGTCTGGGAATTAAACTTGGTTTCAAAAAATATCTAGCAAATTCTCGTAGCCTAGGATTCTATGGGCAATTTCGGATAAACTGTTTACATCCATGGCAGAAAAAAATTGGTTCCAGTTTCCTGGCGGATTTTACAGTTAAAGGACATCACAAGAAGTGGGGTTCTTAATTCCTGGGGGAGGCGTCGTGGTAAATACATCCCTGGCTTTGAGTACTGGGAGATGGAGCTGGGGGTGGGGGCGGGGAGTTAAGAGAGGAAAACCAGACTGTAATCGGAGACGCGGGCAGGCCTCGGGATGAGAGAAGAGGACATGCCCATCACTGACATAATGAACTTAAACTGTGACTGGGTTTAAATTCAGCAAGGTGTCCAGGGACTCCAGCTGTTGCGTTTATTTTGGTTACATGTGACGGGAGCTGTTACCTCCCAGCCTGACAACCGCTTTAGCTTAGAGATGTCAGCTGCTAAACTCCGGTCAAGTCAAATCTTCATGTGGCCTATAACTGGCCTTTGGGAACAGAATCAGAGATCAGGGCGGGGGTCTGGCTGGTGGCGGATTAATCCTCGCGGAAAACCGCCTGGGCGTGCAAAGAGCTCTTCCTTGGTGCTTTCCTGTCCCTCGTCGCTGCTATGGAATTGCTATCGCCTGGGGAGGGAAGGGGGGTTCTTTTCTTTTACTTAAACTGCACATATTGGGCATCTTGTGCTGAAACTGCAAACCCTGGTCACCTTGTACGTAAACTGCACATATTGAGTATCTTGTACTTAAAATGCAAACCCTGGGCATCTTATACGTAAACTGCAAATATTGGTCATCTTGTACGTAAACTGCAAACCCTGGGCATCTTGTACATAAACTGCAAATATTGGTCATCTTGTACGTAAACTGCAAACCCTGGGCATCTTGTACATAAACTGCAAATATTGGTCATCTTGTACGTAAACTGCAAACCCTGGGCATCTTGTACATAAACTGCAAATATTGGTCATCTTGTACGTAAACTGCAAACCCTGGGCATCTTGTACATAAACTGCAAATATTGGTCATCTTGTACTTAAACTGCAAACCCTGGGCATCTTATAAGTAAACTGCAAATATTGGTCATCTTGTGCGTAAACTGCAAACCCTGGGCATCTTGTACGTAAACTGCACATATTGGATATCTTGTACGTAAACTGCAAATATTGGTCATCTTGGACTTAAACTGCAAACCCTGGGCATCTTTCACGTAAACTGCAAGCCCTGGGCATCTTGTACATAATCTGCAATACTGGGCTTCTGGTGGCACGGGGTCCAATTCCGCACCTCCATCTTGCAGGAGGCTGCAAGAAGGCTGAGAAGAGTAACTGCGCCAGTCCTCCGCTCGGCTCTGCACACCCCCTTCCCGACAGGAGACCCCGCCCTTTTCTCCCAGCCCAAACCACAAAAGGCCGAACGGCCTCAGCGGGCCGCGGCGCCCCGCCCCCGCCCCAAACGTCGCAGTGCTGCAGGGGCAGGCGCGGGGCCAGACGGGGGGCGGGGCCGAGCGCGTCTTCCCGTTCGTCGGCCAATCGGCGAAGCGGGGCGGGGCGACAGCGCGAATTATTTTTCCCTTTTTCTGCCACGTCCAACCATGACGTCAGCCCACTTCCCGGGCTCCGATTGGGCGTTCGCATTTTCCCCGCAGAGGACCGCGAATCCTATTGGCTGCGCCCCGGGGAGGGCGGGGCTATAGCGCTCACTCCCTCCGCCTCCTTCGCGGCGCAAGGGGCGGGACGCGCCGCCGCCGCCGCCGCCGCCGCTGCCGCCGCCGCCGCCGCCGCCGCCGCCACCGCCGCCGCCGCCGCCGCCGCCGCTGCAGCCGCTGCGCGTTCGGCGGGGGAGGAGTCGGAGGCGGAGAAGAAGGCGGTGGTGGCGGGTGGAGGATCGAGCGCTGTTCTCGCTCTGGAGCCGCTGCACGTTTCGGTGAGGGGCATTTTTTGTTTGTTTCTCAGTCTCCGATCTGGCTGGGTCGGTCCGAGGGGGTCCGGGTGAAGTCGGGGGCGCCGCCGCTGCCTCGGCTTCGGGGGTGTCCTGCGGAGCGGGCCGGCTCGGGCCGGCCATGGTGGGTGGGGTTGGCGGCTGAGAGGTCTCCGGGGCCTCGTCCGGCCCGCCCGGGGCCGCCGCCCGCCCGCCTCCTCGGCCGCTCCCGCCGGCTCCGCCGTCCTTGGTGCCCCGGCCAAGGACCTGGCGCCTTCCCCCCTCGCGGCCCGGCGCTGCCGCCCACCCCCGGGCCCGCCGCGGAGGGCCATGGCGCCGCGGGCCTGCGGGCGTCTGCCCGGCACGCCTTCCTTCCCGGCCCCTCGCTGCCCGCCGCGTCTGCAGCTCGTCTTCCCCGGTTGTCACCGAGGCCCGGGCACCCAGACGCCCTGTCCGACCGTGCCGGTGGCCTAGCGCCTTCCCGGCCGGCGGCAACGTTAGGCCCGAGCACGCCTGTCAGAGGCACCTTCAGGGCCGCCCCCGCCCCCACCCCCACCCCACCCCCACCGAGAGCCCTCCCGGCTAATCATTTTATTTTATTTTATTTGCGCACATACAAATGGTGAGTTGAAAGCTACCCAGACCAAGTTGAAGAAAACGGGAGAAGGTAAAAAAAACAAAAACAGGTTTTTTTTATTTGTTTTTTGTTTTTTGCTGGAAAGAAGAATCGGGGAGGTTTCCCTCATCAGGCATTAAAATAATAATAGTGTCTACCTACGACAACTGCTTTGAGTCATCTCCGTTCTGTCGAGTGTGCGATCCTTTTTAAAAGAGGCCTTAGTTCATTCTATTTTTAATCACGAAATATTTGCTCATATTTCTTTTAAGATGGCAGTCATCGTTGCCGAAGACTTGACAGGTCATTTGAAGAGTGTGTAAATAAACGTAGAAAAAAAAATAACAAAAATAAAGGTTAACAGTTTTTTTGTGATTTGTCTTCTGGATTTCATGTCTTTTCTTTTTTCTAATATGTGAAATAACTTTAATCTTTTATTACAGACGTGCAACCTTGGTGTAAAATGCTACAGCATAAAGAAAGGAGTATTGGGTAAAATGCGAATTTTTTCACCCTCCAGTGCCACACGAGTATTCAGATTTGGTGGCGGTCGTCCAGGGTGCCTTCACAGATGCACCGCTAAAGACACGCGTTCATGCAGAGTTGCCTTATGCAGGGGTGGGGGTGAGGGTTATACCGAGCACATTGTGTGAAGCTTGTTTCTCCCCCTGAATTACACATCTTGGACAGAGCCCCTGGTTTGCTGTAGGCCTCCCTGATACTTTCCTAAGAATACATATTTCTTTAATTTGATGGGCATTCCTTATTGAAAGCCATAAAGTTACGGTTTATAGGTAAAGGTAACTCACTGCTTGATGATAGTAAGGTCTACATCCCTGATTTTAGAACATTTCACAGTGTGGAGGATTGTTAATGTAAAAAGCAACTTCCAGTTTCCCTTCTAGATTACCTGCAACCCAAGATTCAGCCGTTGTTAGTAACTGAAAAAGCAGTGTTGCGATCATTTCTGAAGCACAGATCCATTCCATCCATACACATAGAGTTGCAAAGGCAAAGCATTTGAGTATTTAAATTTGATAGTCATATAGCCCTCACTGTTACTCCTCTTAAAGCTATTTTGACTGCTTCTTGAGTATTTCTTCTAGGTGATCTTCAGACCACTTGTGATTTAAATTTTAAAAACCCTATTTTGGATAAGGCTATGTAGAAGTTCTTAGACCTGTTTTATGGTGTGTTCTCTCCGTTTTCCACACCCTGCTTTGTAGTAAAGCTTTGGTTACCCCCACCTGTGTTTGACACCTCTCCTCGGTACTCCAGCCTCTTACGCTTGGTTGCTGTGTAGGTGGGAACTCTAAGGTAACTTTTTTATTTCCTGTCTCTGGCAACATAAAAGGGCTTGGGTTTTTTGTTTTTCATGAAACTAATATTTTTAGTTATTTGTAGTTATCTGGAAATAGTTTTGTGGTTTCCTTTCTAGTTTTTTATAACATTCTGTTCATTGCATTGCCTGGTAGGAGGTTCTACATATTGTTGAGTGGTAGAGCTAATATTTAAAATATGCTGTTATTTTTTACTTTAAGGTGAATGCTAGCATTAAATATCATTTCACAAAGCTTCCTAATAAGCCAATATTAAGTCAAAACATGCCCTTCTATTTGTAGTTTGCCAAGGTAATGCTATTTTTATTTTTAAACACATTTATTTATCATGGGTGTGTGGGCGTGTCTGTACACATGTGTGTTGCTGCAGCACACATGTGGGGGTCAGAGGACAGCTTGTGGGAGTTGGTTCTCTGCTATCACAGGGCTCTGGAGATTGAATGCTCTTGTCAGGCTTTGCAGCAAGCACCCTTACCTACTGAGCCATCTCATTGGCTATTAGTTCATTCTTGCTAATATTCTTTAAAAACCTTAAGTAGTGGATGTGAAGTTTCTTTCTTTTTCTTGTTTCTTCCTTCCTTTCTTTTTTTCTTTTGATGTCTTTTCAATTATATATGTGATCTATTTGGGTATTTCGTTACCAGTGGTTCCTGTATACTAGTTCCCTGAAAGATTATCTTTTCAAAAAGTCAACTTTATGGAGAGTAAAGTAGAAATAGCGAAATGTTGTAATTTAAAATGTACAGCTCATTTGTTTTCATAAAAGTATACTCTTATGTCACGACACGAGAATAGAATATGTGACACAATCAGGGTGGTGTTTTCATCTCTCTGAAAACATCCCTTCTATACTTTTGTAGTCAACCACACTTTGACCTGGATCCCCAGGAGACCACTCATCTTTTTGTCCCTGTACATTGGTTTCATTTAGTCTACTATTTCATATAGATGAAATTATTTCTTTTGTGTATGCCATTTCCCAGTATCATGTGTTTGAAGATCTCTCTCTCTCTCTCTCTCTCTCTCTCTCTCTCTCTCTCTCTCTCTCTCTCTCTGTGTTATTTAACTGGTTGACTTCCTTTTTTGAGAAGTAGTTCATGATAGTTGATTTCCTACTGTTTTAGTCATTTTATCTATTTATGTTGGGTTGTTGGCTCATTTAGGGTTATTAATAAAGGTGCTGTGAACATTCATTTTAAGTTCTTGTGTGAATTGAAAGTATTTCTTACCTGAAAAAAGTCTCTAGCAATGGTATTTATGGGATTGTGTGGAAAGTGAGCGTTTAATCATTATCCCATTTTACTTGTCTGCCATTGACACGACAGCTTGCTTATCCCCATTCTCACACTCTTACATGTAGAGTAGCATCACACTGATTTTATTATTGGTCTTTCTGATAAGAGATCTTGCTTTGTAACTGAGGCTGTCTGGAAGTCACTGTGTAGCCCAAGCTAGCCTTGAATTCTCAATCCTGCCTGGGTTTCCGGCTGCTGGCATCCCGTCCTTCTGTCTCAGGTCAATTTAACTTGTATTTGCTGGGTGACTCAGGATGCTGTCATTTGTAAAGGTTCCTTCAGATTGTTCAGACACTTAAAAGTCAGCTCATCTCAATGAATTTTAAAACTTTTTTAAATATGTTCTTTATACAGCAGCATGGACCAACATGAAAACACACATTTGAATATGAAGATTTTTGTTTTGTTTCCAAACTATACATGAAAGGAGGAGCTGGGAGATGGCTCTCCAGTCACGAGAACTTTCTGCTTTTCCAGAGGCCCCAGCCTCAGTTCTCTGCACCCACATTGGTCTGCTCACAATGCCTGAAACTCCAGCTTCATGGAATCTAACGTCTTCTGGCCACCACAGGCCCCTTCACTCACGTGGCACACTCAAAAATTCCTTTAAAAGAGCTTTTAATTAGAATTAATTTGATAAGTTTATGACTTTAGCTTCCATGTCCTGAGAATTCTCTGCCAACTGCAAAAATGTACAAGTTTCCTTGTGTTTTTGGCTGCATATTTAATATTTTTGGTGTTGGGTGTTTTTGGTTGGTTTGGAGGCTTGTTTATGGGGTTTTTTTTCTTTTTTCCCTAAGAAGACATGGTTTCTCTATAACAGTCCTGGCAGTCCTAGAACTCACTTTGTAGACTAGGTTGGTCTCAAACACACAAGAGATCCTTCTGCCTCTGCCTCCTGAGTGCCGCGATTAAAGACATGTGCCACCATACCTGGCAGTAATTTTGGTTTTTCTATCAAGATACATTATACATTCTGAGTTAGTGTTTTGTTTTCTGATGTGAGGGAAAGTTTAAGACTTGTTTTGTTATCTACTGGATAAGGCTTGTTTTCTTAACTACTGAATGTTTGTTGAGAACATTCCTTTTCTTGTTGAATTTAGTTGAAAATCAGTAGGTCACAAATGTGACCCGCGTCTGGACTGCTCTCTGTGCCTCTAATTTTGAAATAACTATACCATCATGGCATTTTTACTTGGCAATAAGTCTTGAGATCTAGAAATGTAAATTCCTGAGCTCTCCTTTTTAAATACCACTTTGGCTGGGGCTGGGGAATATGGCTTGGTAGGTAAAGTGCTTGCTCCTTAGGCAGGAGGCTTGAGTTCAGATCTCTGGCACCCACATTAAAAAGAAAAGCCTAATATGGCCATGTGCTGTGACTCCAGCACTGAGGGATAAAGACAGGTGGATCACAGGCGGATGACTGCTCAGAGCTTCTGACCCGCTGGTCTGCCCAGCCAGAGGCAGATGGCTACCCAGGGCTTGCTAGCCAGCTGGTCTACCCAGTCAGTGAGCCCCAGGTCCAGGGAAGAGACACTGTACACACTCTCTCTCTCTCTCTCTGAATAGCAATAGAGCTACCTAGCCCAACACCTAACCTTGACTTCTGGCCTCCAGATCTTCATGACAGATGCATACAATCTACATACAAACATGGATACATGTATAATACTGGTAGTTTGAATTAGAAATGGTCTCCATTGCTTTATGCATTTGGACACTTGACCACTAGATGATGGCACTATTTGGGGAAGTTGAGGTGGCACAACCTTGCTGGAGAATGTATGTCACTGAGGGAAGGCTGTGAGATAAAAACAAAAAAAAACCCTCCTCCTAGTTTGCTCTGTCTGCTTCATGGCAGCAGTTGAGCTATGAGCTCCCTAATTACTGCTGCTGTTTCATCACGCCAGCTGCTTACCGCCATGAGCTCGTAAGCCAAGACACTCTCTTCCCTGAAGTTGTCTTTGGTTATGATTCTTTATCATAGAATAGCTCACACACACACACACACACACACACACACACACACACACACACACACACACATTTTAGCAGTTCTGGTTCTTTATAGAACTTTAGAAGCATTTTGTTTCTACAAAAATAGCCCTGAAGGAATTTTCATTTTGATTGTGTTAAAGCATGGATCAATTTAGGAAGAATTAGTATCTAATTGAATGTCCTAGTTTGCAAACAACCCATTTCCAGTTATCTAGGGCCTTTTGGTCGTCTTTAATAGCATGTACAGTTTCAATATTCAGATATTATCATCGATTTTGTTGTGTTTATATTCGTAATTTTGATGCTGTTATAAATAAGTTTTCTGAGATTTGTTTTACTGCTATTGTGTAGAAATGCAGTTGGTTTTTGCTTACTGATCTTGAAATCTGAAGCCGTCTAACTTGTTGTGTTGGCTTATTTCATAGTTTTTCTAGATTCTTTTGATAGTTAGGGGAGGTTTTATTCTTTTTTGATCCCCGTGTGGCCCTTCCCTTTCCCTCACTGCACTGGTGGGACTTGTCAGGAAGCGGAAGAGCCGCAGTGGCAGCTGCCCTTGTCCTCTCTGCTTTCCGCCCTGCGTTTCCGTTAGTTATGATAGGATAGACTGCTCTGTAGGCCTAGTGCTCGTGGCCTTCTCAGAACTCATGAGTTGAAATCATCCCCACTATGGAAATACTTGGGAGAACTGCAGTTTGGGGATGTGTGATGTTGGCCCTCATGGTTAGATTGTTGCCTTTTGAAAAGAGCCCCCAAGCCACCTCACCCAAATGAAGAGGCAGTGAAGAGTGCCCACTGCTGCCTCTGGGCTGGACAGCAGCCTTTGGCTAGGTCAGACCTGACAGAACAAGGCAAGTGGCCTTTGCCATGTTAAGTCCATTCCCATTCTGTTAGAGACGTTGAATTTTAACTGTGTAACTTTAGAGTCTGGTTGAAAAAAAAGTTTTTGTTTTTTGCTATATTTAAAGAGTAATTTTCTGTAGTTTATAAATGTAACAACTTTATTTTCAAATTTGTTACCTTGCATTCTGTGGTTAAGCCTTAGTAAGAGTTATTTTGGTTTTTGTTTTTGTTTCACTCTGTTCTCAGGATTCATTTAATTCTTTGTATTATGATAATGCTAACTTAGATGCATATTTTCTTAAAAATGTGCATTTTGTGCATTTAGTATTCTTAGTTTTATAAATGTTTAGAGGATTTTTTAAGCTAAACTTTTTTTTTTGTTTGTAGTTTTTTTTTTTTTTTTGAGAAAGACTTTCTTTGTATAACAGCTCTGGCTGTCCTAGAACTCATACTCTAGAAATTTACCCACCTTTGCCTTCCAAGTGCTGGGATTAAAGGCTTTTTTATTCTCTTATTGTGTGATATTTTTCCTGATTTTTGACTGCCTTCCTTATCTCCTTCTTTCCTTTCTTATTTATAATAGTTTGGTTTGGTTTTAGTTTTGCCACTCTTTATTTGTATTGCTCTTTGCAAAGAACCAACTTGTTATTTTTCGATTTTGTTTTCAGTTTTGTGGTTTCTATTCATGCTATTTCTATATGCTTCTTTTCAAAGAGCCTTGTTGATTTCTCAACGTGTAAACTTACCTTCAAGACATGACACCTTCTTTCTAACTACTGTGTTCAGTGCTACATAGATTTGATAGTTAATATTTTCTAACTTTTTGCATGATTTCCATCCGGATCATGGTGATTGAAAAGTGTATGGTTTCCAAGTGTTTGGTGATTTTTTTAGTTTGATTTTTTTGGGGGTGAATAGGGACTTCAATTTAGTCATCTTGGTATATGCTTCATGGATTCATCAAAACTGTGCTTTGTTAATTTGAATACAGTGGGCTCTCAAGTGTCAGGGCAAGTTGGCTGACTTCCTTTACGTTAATGAGGGGGGTTGTTTTTGTTGTTTTTTGTAGTTATTTTGTTAATCACTTAAAGAAGTCTCCAAGTATAATTGAGGATATGTCTTGTTTCTTTCCTGTCTATTTTACTTACTACATTTTAAACCTCTCTTGGTACACATGGAAGTTCAAGATTAGTATGCATTATGATGTATAGACCCCATTATTATTAACTAATGCCCCTGAAGTATTCTTGCTCCGAAGTCTATTTTCATATTAATACAGATTTTCTAGCACTCTTCTGGCCATTGCTTGTGTGATAAATCTTTTCCATCCTTTAATTTCCAGTCTCTGCTATTGTATTTAAAGTGTGTTTGAGTTAAACAGCTCATTTTAAAGAAGTGTTTGTATGTGTTGTGCCTAATTGTATTGATGCGCACTATGTGCATGTAGGAGCTTGAAGTCAGAAGTGCTGGATCTTCAGGAACTCGAGTTAGAGTTTAGATACATCATGTGGATGGTTGGGATTGAACTTCCTTCTTCTGCAAGAGCAATAAAAACAACTACAGAGCCATTTCCAACCTTGCAACTCACTTTTACTAACAATTCATCTTTTCATTGAGATGTTTAGGTCATTTACATTTAATGTAGTTATTGGTAGATATGATGTCTGTCTTAGGGTAACCATTGCTGTAAAGAGACACCATGACCACAGCAACTCTTTTTTTTTGTTTGTTTTTTGTTTTTTACGAGACAGGGTTTCTCTGTATTGTTTTTGAGGCTGTCGGTCCAGCCTGGCCTCGAACTCACAGAGATCCACCTGCCTCTGCCTCCCGAGTGCTGGGATTAAAGGCGTGAGCCACCACTGTGGCCCGGCTCACAGCAACTCTTATAAAGAAAACACTTAATTGGGGTGGCTCAGTTAGTTTTAGGGATTCAGTCCATTATCATCACAGCAGGGAGCATGGCACCTCCTAATAGTACCACTCCCTTTGGGAGCCATTTTCTTTTAAACCACATTCTACTCCCTGGCTCCCAAAGGCTTATAGCCATATCATAATACTCCCCCCAAAAAAATACATTCAGTTCAAATTCAAAAGTCCCCATAGGCTATCACAGTCTCAACAATGTTTAAAAGTCCAGTCTCTTCCAGATCCAATGGTAATCTCTTAACTATAATACCCCTGTAAAATTCAAAATTAAAAAGCAGATCACATACTTCCAACATATAATGGCACAGGTTATACATTACCATCCCAAAACACAGGGAAGGGAGCATAACGAGGAAATACTGAGCCAAAGCAAGACCAAAACCATCTGGGCCAGCTCTAAACTCTGCATCTCCATGTCTGATGTCAAAACGCTCTCCACATCTCCAATTCCCTTAAAGTTTGTAGACACACTTCTTTCTCTTGGACTGGCTCCACTTCCTGTTAGCAGCTCTCCTCAGCAGGTATCCCACAACTCTGGCATCTCTAACATCTTGGTGTCTCCAAGGCCCAGGCTGCAACCTCACAGCTTCACAATGGCTTCTCTACTAGGCCTCCATTCTGTCTTAGGCTTTTTTAGCCGTGAAGAGACACCATGATCATGGAAACTCTTGTGAAGAAAACATTCAATTGGGATGGCTCTCTTACAGTTTCAGAGGTTGGGTCCATTATGATCATGAAGGAGGGCATGGCATCATGCAGGCAGACGTGGTGCTGGAGCTCAGAGTGCTACATCTTGCAGGCAACAGGAAGTCAACTGTCACACTGAGGGAAGCTTGAGAAAAAAGAAACCTCAAAGCCAGCCCCCACAGCGACACACTTCCTCTAACAAGGACACATTTCCTAATAGTGCCACTACCTTTGGAGGTCATTTTCTTTCAAACTACCACAATGGCTATTCTTGGTTGTCAAATTAGCTACATCTGGAATGAACTACAGTCCAGAAATGGAGGGCACACCTGTATGAAATTTTCTGCTTGGTTTGAAGTGGGTGAATCCACATCTAGTCTGGACCTTAGAGGTTGGAAGATGTAGGCCTTTAATCCAGATCTTGATGTGGGAAGACACCTTTAATCTGGGCACATCTGCTGGGAGCTACATAACGACATGGAAGAAGGAAGGGTTTGTTCCGCTTGCCCTCACCTTGCTAGCATATCCATTCCTTCACTGGCATTGGAGCCTACTTCCTCAGGCTTCCAGCATATACTGAAGACCAGCTTACACACCCCAGCCTTACACTTTGCATTCATGGCTAGCCATTCTTGGACTTGAGCCTGTAAGTCATTGTAATAAATTGCATATGTATATATGTATGTGTGTGTGTATGTATTCTGTGAATCTGGAGAACCCTGACTAATGTAGTAGGGTTAGATTTAAATGTGCTAGCTTCCAAGTTGCTTTCAGTTTAGCTTACCTGCTCTTTACTTTGTTTGCCTGTCAGTTCTTTGGGGCCAGATGATCCTGCCGTCTCAACCTGAAATTGCTGGGATTGTCTCTTTATACATGGAGAGACTATCTCAGGGTTAAACCCTCCACCACCACCCCTTCTCTCAGAAGTGTTGAAGATCCTCCATGGAGCAGGCAATTGTTTTACATCAGAGCTATGCCCATCTACGCCCATTTTTAGTTTATCTTACCTTCATTAGTAGATTTAATGTATGCATATACTTTCTCTCTAAAAAAACATGCATTAAGTTTTGTTATGGTTGGATGTGACCTGTTTACCTCCAAGCTCATGCCTTTGAGTACTTGGTCTCTGGCTAGTGATTCTGGTTTGAGAGGTTGTGGAACTTATTTATATATTTGTTTATTTGTTTTGGTTTTTCGAGACAGGGTTTCTCTGTAGCTTTAGAGCCTGTCCTGGAACTGACTCTGTAGACCAGGCTGGCCTCAAACTCAGAGATCTGCTGCCTCTGCTTTGCACATGCTGGGATTAAATGCTAGCCCAGCAAGAGGTTGTGGAACTTTTAATTCCTTCTTGTCAGGTATTTATTGGTCATAGCAATAAGAAAATTAATAGTAGAATTTCTCTATGATTTATGTTTCTAATTATAAACTATATTCAAGCAATGTATGAGGTTATCCCTTCTTCCTGCTGTCATTGTTGTGCATTTTATTTTACATATGCTATAAATTCATAATTCCTTCTTGTAATTGTATTTTGGCACCTGTAGGAGTTACTTATTAGGACCTAGTATGGATACTGATGCTTGGGGATATTAATCCTTTATATAAAAAGACATAATGTATCGCGTCTGTCTACATTCTTGCACATGCTTGAAATATTTATTACAGTGTAGATGTTAGGAGTAGTTGTTATCCTACGTTGTTTGAATAATTAAGACAGATAAATGAAAGGCTATTAATGTTCAGCATTGGTGCAGTCTTTTTTCCTTGAGTCTTTTCCATCTGAGTTTCCTAAGGTAATCACTAGGCAGTGTAGCTGTTTAAATTTGAGTTTGTAGTAGTTACTATATGGAGTTGCAACAATAGCCACTTTTGGGGAGTTGTGAAGGGATGCAGTCATTTGCAGTATCACTAAGTTATCTTGTTTGTTTCAAATTTTTTCTTCAGGTTATGTTTTTTACTTTAAAAATAGAGTTTTCGACTTTGTAAAATTTCTTCTTTCACATTTTTGTCTAAATCATCCTTCCAATTCCCACTCCGACTTTTTCTTTCCTTCAGCTAGAAGTTTGTTTATTTTCAATTGGAAATGGTGATTGGGCCAGGTGGTGGTGGCACATGCCTTTAATCCCAGCACTTGGGAGTCAGAGAGCAGTATATTTCGGTGAGTTTGAGGCCAGATTGGTATGCAGAGTGAGTTCTAGGACAACAGGGCTACCCAGAGGAACACTCAAAAAAGCACAAAGCAAATAAAACTAAATAAAAAACAAAACAAAATGAAATGGAGATTAGATGCTTTAAAAAATAGTAATTTCACCATTCAATGGCTATAGATTTTTTTTGTTTGTTTTTTGAGACAGAGTTTCTCTGTGTAACAGCTCTGGCTGTCCTGGAAGTCACTCTGTAGACTAGTCTGGCCTCAAACTCACAGAGATCCACCTGTCTCAGCCTCCAAAACCACAGAGAAACCTTGTCTCAAAAACCAAAAAAAAAAAAAAAAAAAAGACTTAATTTTTATTATTTGTGTCCACAGATGTCAGAATAGGGTATCAGATCCCCTGGAGTTACAGGTGCCTGTGATCTGCCGAGGTTCATGATGTCACTAGCCCTAGATAGTTGGCTAGGTTTTCACTACCAAGAATGATTTCCCTTTTGTTGAGTGGGTCCTAAGTCTAATTAGAGAACTGTTGGTTACCAGCAAGGTCACACCACTACTAATGTACCATGCTGGTTATTGCGTTTCATAGACATCTGAGCTGATTAGAGCTGTTGTTTGCTTCTCTTCTTTGGAAATTTGTGTGGTGATATATTATTTATGATTTATTAAAGCTTGCCTGAGGATTCAGAAAGCAAAGAAAACCACAAGTCATGGAAGCCAGGCACACACCTTTAATCCCAGCAGCCAGAAGCTAGGAGGTGGTGGTTTAATCCTAGGCCTCAGGATGAAGAAGTGGACGGTTCTCTGTGAGTCCAAGGCCACCTAGATCTACACAAGATTTAATCAGTCTAAAAGAGAGTTATAGCTCAATTTAATCCCAGCACTAGAAGAGGATAAAAGACAGGAGTGAGGAGTCAGTAGGAGGCATTCATTCCCTAGCCACGCTGAGGAGAGGTTACAGTCTGAGGTTTGGTGAGAGCTTATGGAGACACGATCAGCACCTTCAGTCTGAGCTGGAGGTGAGAGCTAGTGGCCGGCTGCTTTGCTTTTCTGATATTCAGCTTGAAGTTTGAACCCCAGTATCAGTCTCTGGGTCTTTTGCTTTGTCGTGCTACAACCTTGTACCATGAAAGCTAGTCCTCAGGGAAGAGACTTTCATTTAGGTCAGATCTAGCCCAGGAGCCTTTGGGCCCCATGTCCAAAATGTATGGTGTCTTTAGCAATAGGACTTACCAAACATACCTAATACATACATATACACACATATACATGTGTGCATGTGTGTATATGTAAACCTTTGGTGAGGTAGAGTTTTAACAATTAGAATTGTAGGTAACTTTTTTTAACTACTTAGGTAAGATTTTTGGTTAGCCTAAAGATGCCTCTGATTAAATATACAGTGTTACTGGGTTATGTTTATAATGTAATTTTTTTCTGTATGGTTTCTAAGTTTGTTTCTCTTTTACAGCGTACAGAAATATTCTTAGAGAAAAAATATTAAACATACTTAACCTTTTCTGCTTAGCACTGATTATAATGGGCCTAGTAGTGGGTTACTTTTTGATGCTCCTATGAATTGTAAATCTGGTTAGTCTCAGGAGTTTGAACAGTTGTACTTTTCAAAAGGTTTATTGTTACTGTTTATGTGTATGTATGTGCATATGTGAATCTGTGTCACATGTGTGCGTGCCTAAGGAAGCCAGAAGAGGGTGTTTGATACCTAAGTGGAGTTACAGGCTGTGGTGAGCTGTGTGATGTGGTTCTGGGGACTGAGGTCAGGCGGCACACGCTCCTGACTGCGGCCACCTCTGCAGCCAGCAGTGGTTCTTCTTAAGCTGCTGCTGCCGAAGTCTTCAGTCATCTCCACAGTTGCTCCTTTGTTATCTAGTGAAATAGTTCTTGATTCAGCTTCCAATTACAGTGGTTATAGTAGAAGAGCACTTGCATTTCTGTAATTAGCTATAATAATGTGTCTAGTTTTTAGTGAGATGGAGGAATGATATCACTTATCTTTTTTATCGTGTATCCACCAGTTAGAAAACAGATGTACAGCAATTTTCAGGTGTATCATAGACAGACTTGTGCTTTGGGAGAGAATAGAAGAGCTAAGTGGGGAGCTGAAAGGGATGAGCTCGTGTAGTAAATATTAAGTGCAAGCTGTGATATCACTCAGGACTTTTCACACATAATCTCTTGGAACATGGGCTCAGCCTTAGCAGCTGAAAATAGGAAGATAATGGTATAAACTAAATTAAGTGTAGTTGATTCCAAGATTTGTGAAACAAAAGTTAGAAACATTTGTTGTAAACTCATTTGCCCGTCTTATGCTTAATTTATAGCTCTGATATGACTATTGGTATCAAAAAATTCAAAATTCTGTGTTCCTGAGGAATTACTTTGTATATAAGTAATAGAGATTAGATAATCAAACAAATTTTTAAATGCATTTTAGGCTACTTTTAAAGCAAATGTATAATGATTAAATGTTGGCAAATATAAAACAAATCTTGCAGTAGAATTGGAAGAATGGAGAAAGACTGACTTTAAATAAGCATCAAATTATATTTGTTTCTCAAATACAACCCTTTTTTTCCAGAGGAAATACTAAGTTATTTTCATAAGGGCATGGACCCAAGCTATCGTTTAAAACATGTATCAGCCCAGCTGATTCCACCCTTTCTCTGCTAAAATAGCATGTAAATTAATTCTAAAAGGTGCTGTTGCTTTTTAAAAAGATAAATGTGTACTTTTAGGTGAGAGTGGGTTGTGGGTACCAAGCAACAGTTCTGAATTTGCCAAGAAGCAAAACACCAGTATATCTAATATTGATCCTCCCATCCTCAATCTGTCCCATTCAAAATAAAACGTTTCATGGGATGGTATATAGAAAACTCTCCTAATAAGTGAAAATATAAGAGCATGCAGTAGTTAAGCACTTTATATTACTTACATATGTCATCTATTGAAGGATAACTAGTAGCGTGTTAACCGTCAGTAAACTTAGCAGCTTAGATATGTATTTTCTCACAGTTTCTGTGGGCCAGAGGTTGAAGAGCAGTCCATGTGTTTTTCTTCAAGGCCTCTCCTGAAGTTACACTCATAGAGAGCAGTCGTACGATGGCTTGACTAGAGTCTGGTCCCATGTGAAAGAAGAAGACCTCTGTGACTCTTGGCAGGAAAAAGGGTGATCAGGGTTTCCCCATGGGGCTCTCTGCACTGGGCTAGTGAGTCATCTCCTAACGGGGCACCCGCTTCTCCCAGAGTGATCTGAGAGAGCACGGGGAGAAACTGTACATTACTTCCTTAGAGATAAGTCACTGGTCTGCTAGTGAGAGCAGATACGTTTAGACATCACAATTTGACCCAGTGTATTCCACAGCTCCTAGCCTTCTTTCTGTTAGCATATTTCCATTTATGCAGTTAATGTTTAAGTATTATACCTATTATTTTTATTACTCAGGGTTCTCTAGTGGAACAGAACTTAGAGAATCATATATTTACAATTAATGGCTTACAGGCTGTGGTCCAGCTAGTCCATTAATAGATCCTAGCAACAGAAGGTCCAAGAATCCTGTAGTTGTTCAGTTCCACAAGGCTGTATGTCTCAGCATGCACCAGAATCCTAAAGAAGTAGACTCTGATGCCAGTGGAGGAGGAATGGACTTGTCAGAGAGAGCAAGGATGCATAGCAGAGAGCAAGTTTCCTTCATCCATGGCCATTATAGGCTGCCAGCAGCAGGCGTGACACCTCAACAGATCCATATTAGACATGGGTCTTGCCACTTCAAATGATTTAAGGGGGGGAAAATCCCTTACAGTTGTACCCAGCCACTTGTGTTTTAGTTAATTCCTGATGTAGTCAAGTTGACAAGCAAGAATGGTCATCACAGTCTCTTAGATAATGTAAAAAACACAATGTTTTCAAATAAAATAAAACCAGGTTATTGTAAGTTCAGTAGTTTACTGTTGGCATTTTTGTCCCATGCCCATGTTTGTCTTTCTGTTTATTTTTAAAGTTTGTATAGGTTCTCTGATGCTAGTGTCATAATGGTATCTCAGCTACTAACGGGGAGGTTTCAGACTAATGCTTCCTTGACCCTCTTCACAGCAACACACACACACACGCACACACACACGCTCACACACACGCGCACACACAAACGCACACGCACACACACGCACACGCACACACACGCACGCACACACACGCACACGCGCACACACACGCACACGCGCGCACACACACACGCACACGCACACACGCACTCACACACATACACACACGCACGCACGCACACACTCACACACCCACGCACACACGCACACACGCACACACACGCACACACGCACGCACACACGCACACACAAACGCACACACACACGCACACGCACACACACACGCGCACCCCTTTAATTATAACCGTATTAAAAAATCTCAGAGCATGTGGAATAACTAGCTACCACAAACAGAACACGGTCATACTAATTCTGGAGGAAAATATCTATTCAGAAAAATTCATAGACTAAATACTCCCTGTTTACTTTAGGAGCAAACCCACAACTGGTGAATGAATCATTTACTCTTGACCCATGACTGTAAACTGTCTATGTCCCTTCTCCCTGCTCCAGTTTTCATCCTCCAGAGGGGATGGAGATAGATAACACTGTCACAGATAGTTGATTACAGTGGCATCAGATAAAATAGAGACGACATTACAGTCTGTATAACACAAAACATTATTATTTTTATTATTTTGGTTGTTTGAGACAGGGCTTCTCTGTGTAATAGCCCTAGCTGTCCTGGTACTAGCTTGGCAGACAAGACTGACCTTGAACTCACAGAGCTCCACTTGCCTCTGCCTCCTGAGTGCTGGACTAAAGGGATGTGCCACCATACCTGGCAAGAATGATTATTGAAAGTAATAAAGAAAAGAGGAAGAGGAGAATAAAGACAATTGTAAATTGTTACAGAGTAAAGGAAAGCTAGGGAAATGACTTAAATCTTAGTCCATAGAATAAAAATATAGTTATAAAAACAAGATTAATACATGATCCATGATGGTCAAATATAGAGATAATAGGAAAGAAAAAAAGACATCTTTGTTATACTGATAGAAGTCGCTTAATTAAAATAGTTCAGCTGTTATTATGAAGGAGAAAATTGTAATAGCCTGCTACTAAATACATTCCTTTTATATTACAAGATATCAGCTCATTAAGACAAGATCCCAAATAGTACACACAGAAAAATGTAGTTTTCTGAGGCAGTAGTAAATTGGTTTGATAATTCCCTAACAATAGTAAGTGTATTAGGAATCAGTACCTTGCGGGTTTACAGAAATGGCTTTGGGTTTTAACTAAATTGTGATAGGCTAATGAGAATATTTTATAACATGCAAAAAAAAAAAGTCAAGGTTTTCCCTTTCCATAAATTCTCTGAAGTAACTATTTGAGAATCTTCTGCTGCAGGGGAAAGGGCTGGGAGGCAAGGAGGAAACATGCTTCAAAGCAGTCACTTCATGCTACTGTGCAGGCAGCAGATACCACAGCAGTAATTGGTGGTGGCCTTGAAAATGCATGCATTTAAATCAAGATGGTGAAAGCCTTCCATGAGGTTTGTTTGTTATAGACAGTGTCTCACAATGTAGTCCCTGCTGACCTTGGTATTGGTTGTGTAGTCCAGGCTGCTCTTACATGCAAGGTGATCTGCCTGGAATTAAAATGTACTTTTCAGGATCCCTGTTGGGTTTCTAATTCCTTTCCTCTCATCCCACTCCTATCAGATTTTCGAAGACAGCCTTCTACTGATGGTGCTTTAACAGTGTCTCTAGGGGCTTCCTTCTTACCTCCTACCAGTCAGTTTTCGGTCTCATACTTACTCTTGGCACATATTTACCACTCTGAAGGGGGTTGGACCGGGAGAATGGAGCCAATAAATGAGGTAGACTGTTTATACTCTGAGGGTTCAGAGGAGTCACGTGAGTAAAGTGTACAGTCACAAGGGCAAGCAACCACATATGGAGAGCAAGCCACAGACGGTAAAAAAGGTGTTTTTCCCCAGAGGCCTACAAACACATAAAAATAGCCAGTTGTAATGAATAATTTGAGGTAACTTACAAGCTCTAAAAAATCTCACATGTCTCCCTTCTTGGACCATGTACCTTCATCTCCCCTCCCTCTTTAAAATGCAGAATATCCAGAGTGGTTTTGATTTTAGATGTTGCAGATAAATAAATTTGTCATTTTTATGCATGAGTATCCTATAAGGAAGCAAATTATAAACAAAATGATACTAGAACAGTAAAAGCATTGTGTGTAATATTCTGCCACCAAGGACAGGGATCCAAGTCATTTACATTATTATATTGATAAGAAAAATCTAGAAAATGCCTTGAAAAGAGACCCATATGGTTAATATGGTCTCTTGTAGCATATAAGCCCGTATTTCCCATTAATAGGAATATAAATGACATGATGACCTATATAAATAAGAAGTGATTTAAATCCCAAGTAAAGGTTAAATGCTGTCCCTTCTTCAGATTAATGAAGACATAAACACAGTCATTAGGAAAGATAGCAGGAGCTGGGTCATCCAGTCTACCTGTTGAAGCAGAGGATGAGGCATTCACCACAGATGCACAGGTCAAAGCAACTAGCGTCACCAGAAATAGACTCTCAGGTGACAAGGCTCTGTGTGTTTCATAGCATAATTTCTCCCTGTTTGCACAGAGCCTCACCCCATGCTTCTGGACCATCTTCAAGCAATGGAGCAAAGGAGGCTCCAGTAAGGGAGCTGAGGGAGACCTAACTGGCCTGGCATAGTTACTGATGATACTTTTTGCTTTCTATTGGGACATTGCCTTCTTTGCTGCTTTTTACTAATTTTAAGGTTTAATCATCCAGTTTATGTTCGTTGAAGGAATTAGTCATCTCTTCCTCATGATTAATATCCTTACTTACTTAAGTATTTTGATTAAAAAATTAGTGTTGATGCCCAGGTGACCCACAGTTGGACAGGAATGTTTCCTTGTTGATGTGTGTGCTCAGTGTCGTCTGAACTCTGTCCCATGCTTCATCTGACATTCCTTCTTGCAACTAGAGGTTATAATCATAAACCATTTGCAAGCAATCTAATAGTTGTGACTTTGATACTTGTTTTCTTTAAATAATGGTGCACGAGCTCAGCATAAGACAGAGCCGGCCTTCCCTGGTTTCTGCTGCATTACTTTCACTCGCTCCCTCTGTGAGGGTCCCCAGTCTCTTGTCTCATAGCTGACAGTAGGTCCCTCATTCCTGGCACTGCTTGTTTACTTCTTTTGTTATCAGTGGGACCTGGGAGAACGGAGCCAGGAAATGGAGGTGGACTAAAGTCTCATGTTATAACCAGCTTTATTCAGAGCATCAGACTGTTTATACTCTGAGGGCTAGGAGAAGTCACATGAGTAAAGTGTACAGTCACGAGGTGAGCAGCACTTGGAGAGTAAGCTGCATGCCACAAAAATGTGTCTCCATAGAGGTAGATAAACAAATAACAACAGCCCATTTAGGCTGTTTGATGAAGTAGCCCAATTAAAACAAGTCGGAGGAAGTATATTTACTGTTACTGTTACTCAAGACTGTTCACTGGCTTTCCATCTCAGAATAAAGTTCTCACATAATGCTATAAAGGTGCATGCTATCTGACTCACCCCTCCCTACTCTCCTCCTTTTCTAACTTTGCTCATTGTAGAATACTCCTGGGATTTTTCATTCCACTCTTTGCTGTGCCTTGAATGCTCTTTCCCTGTGTTCCTCTTTCACATGCTTCAATGAGCCTCTCAATAAAATTGCTCCCATTCATAACTTTGTTCTCTTCTTTAGGATAAAGGTCTGTGACATATATTTATTCTTTATTTTACTTTTAATCTGTACTACAGTTTTAGGTCAACAGATATATCCATTCATCTTATACATTGTTACATTCTCAGCTCTGAGAATAATGCTTGGAGCATGTGATAATGTAGCCTGACCTAAGAAGACTGGATACAGTATTTGTGATGTGAACTTAGAACCCTGATAACCCTTAAAGACTGGATACAGTATTTGTGATGTGAACTTAGAACCCTGATGACCCTTAAAAACTGCCATGTACAACACAGTGATCTGCGAAATCCGGTTACTTCAGACTTTGTTAAGAGAGCGATGTTAATGAGAACCTGTGTGTGTGTGTGTGTGTTTTTACAGCATAGTAAAATTAAGGTTTTTATATATGCCTTTGATTTGATCCAGATACATTAGAAGACAGCATGTTCCTCAAATTTGTTATTTTTATAAATGAATGTAGATATGTGCTCTCTATTTTAACTAAAAAAAAAAATCTGCATGAAAGAGAAAGACACCATGGGACAGGGTTCAAACTGAGGGTTTTGTTGTTTTAATTAGGCAAAGGGATCATAAAAAGGGGAAAGGGGAGGGGGTAGATTTGCCTCCAGGTACAGGAGCAGCAGGAGAGAGGAAGTGGGGGACAGGCAGATAGAGAGGAGGAGAGAGAGAAGGGGGGGATGGGAGGTGGGCAGGACCTTTTTAAAAGGGAATGTAGTGAGTGTGTACAGGTTGTGCTCTTAGTGGCTGCAGCTGAGGGCGTATCCTGTCAGAACCCCAAGTACAGGCCAGTAAAGATGCCTAAATACTAACACTCTCTAAGTAACAACAACCCATTTGCAGAGTGCTTATCTAATAAGTTTGTGTTAATGGTAGAAAATTAGTGGTAGTTTGTGTGCTCAAATATCAAAGTGTTTAAATAAGAAAAAATAAGCTGCTAACCTTAAATTCAACTTTTATAATAGTGTATTAATTTCAAACACGAGAAGTTGTTTTTTTTGTTGTTAATGATATGTGTTAGTCTTAACTGGTTTAGACTAGGTTCTGGAGTTAGAGTATCTGATTATAACTGATAAGGAAATCATTACTTATATACTTTATTTCAATTTTCCATTAGTCATTTTTAAGGTAAAGATTGCATTTTTAGGCTTAACAAGAATTTTGCTGATAAGAGCTAAATGAGTTTATGGAAAAGCCAGGATAGCATGGTGTAGTAGACACCAGCATAGTTAGGTCATTATTTTATTTTATCATTGTTACTGTTTGAAAACAATGATCAAAAGCAAGGGTGGGGAGGAAAGGGTTTATTTGGCTTACAGGTCCATCATTGAGGTAAAACAAGGCAGGAACTCCAGACAGGAACTAAATCGAAAACCACGGAGGAATGCTGTTTCCTGGCTTGCTTCCTACAGCTTGCTCAGTTTGTAATCCAGGGCCACCTGCCCAAAGATGGTGTAGCCTGTAGTGGGCTGTGCTCTCCAACATCAGCATTAATCAAGGAAATTCCCACAGATGTGCCCATAGGCCAATCTGTTGTAGGCAATTCTGTAGTTGAGCGCTCCCCCCCCCCCTTTAAAGGGGTCATGCTGGCAGACAAGCTTTGCCTCTATGGGACCTGACAGCCCTGTGTCATGGGTGGGCCAGATACCCACTGCACTATTCCTCAGTTGAAGGTCCTTTTTCTCAGCTGCACCTAGTTTGTGTCTACTTACCCAGAAACTAACTAGTAGTGTCACATCTTACAGGCAGTCCTTCAATGGTGGATCTGATTGTTTGCTTACAAGTTACATATATGATTGATTAAGATGTTTTTTGTCTGATTGTTGTTGTTTTTGTCAGATCAAGTTGTATTTCTCTTAAGTAAATGAAAAGCCAACAATCTTTACTAGTATTACCAAATTTTGCCATCTTTTGTTTTATTCTTTTATTACTAATATTTTGTTCAATACATTGTTTCTTTGTAGGAATCATCTGCAGCGTATTTACTGTATAAGTAAAAGCCAGATCACATCCATAATTCTGCTGAGTTGGGAGCACAGACGCTGCCATATATGTCACAGTTCACTGAGAAAGAACCGTCGGGTAAGGAAGATAGCTGATTCTTCTTCTGCACTGAGCACTGCTTTTTATTTCTTGGGTACTTTAAATAGAATATGTGAATATAGTGGCTCACACTTTTAATCCCAGCCTTGGGAAGCACAGGCTGGTGGATCCCTGTGAGTTCAAGGCCAGCAAGAGCTACATAGACCTTGTTTCAAAACACAAACAAAATAAAGAATATTATATATGACATGTTATATCCTCGGTAGGTGATCTTATGTAAAGACTTATTTTGAGTCATCTGTAGCTATGTAATATGTGTAAAGATAAATTTCTAACATAATTTAAAACACCCCCTCATTTCTATCATCCACTCCATTCTGGAGGCCGTTCTTTTGGAGGAGGAGTTGATTCTTACATTATTGTAAGAAAGGGTCCCTGTGTAGCTTAGTCTGCCTGCAGTGTATCATCTCCTTGCCTTAGTGCTGGGTTACAGATACATGTCTTCACGCCTGACTTCTTAACATTTACTTTAATTTTTAAAATAGTGGTTAACATCTCAAAATTGTTGAAGGGATTCAATAAAAATAGTACAACGTTTTATAGCATTTGAGAAGTAGAAGTTTGTCATTTCTACTTTGAAGTGATTGTTTTATTTTAATGCAAAACAAAAATAGAAAACTTTCACTTTTTGATTATGCTATATACTGTGAGGAAACACCTGTTCTTACATAGACTATAATAATAAGTATTGACTAAGCAAGTTTAATATATTTGTATATAGTACTATACTGTTTAGTAAAAGGTGCATTACTATTCAAGTTGTTTAAATTTTGGTGGTTTTTCTTAGCTTAATGTCTACCATCTATTTGTAATTTTGAAGATGGTAGCATGTGTTTGATTTTTTTTCTGTGACTATTTCCTTTTAGAGAATTTTATCTGACCCTGGCTTCAGGGCATAGCTATTTACTTGTTGCCATTCGTACACCATTTTAACAAGACGCCTGTTCTGTGGTATTAGTTTAGGAAATGATAGCACATTTGTTGAAGCACTTTTTTCCTCAGCTTGTTACCATAGGAGAGGTCATTGCTGACCTTCTTTAATTTAATTTATATTCTCAGTAATGGATCAAGAATCCAATAAGGCAACTTGGCCTAAACCAGCAGGAGGATATCAGACGATTACAGGCAGGAGATATGGAAGAAGACACGCATATGTCAGTTTTAAGCCATGTATGACCAGGCATGAAAGAAGTTTAGGTCGGGCTGGTGATGATTATGAAGTATTGGAACTAGATGATGTTCCAAAGGAAAGTACCTCAGGTATGTAACATGTAGTCACTCACTTAAAGGCTGTCATTCCAAAATGCATATTTTTGAGTGTAAATATGAATTATTTGAGTATAAATGTGAATTTTCTTTATATTTGGAAATTTTTATCGAATTTAATAGCAGTACCATATACATTAAATATAGAAGACTCCATATGGCCATTCACTAAGATGTAACTAACTGTTATGGCAGTAATCACACAGCCACATCCATCAGCTAACTCCTCTCCCAAGTCTTTGTCTTCATTTGTAAATCTCATCTGTATTTACCTTTACAACAGAAGTGAATGGGTATTCTTTCCACTCACAAGCCTTGCTGGCTCACTCCTAGGGAAGTTCAGGGATTTGTTCTCATTGATTTGCTTATGAAGATAGACCATGCCAAGCTACTAATGTGAACTGAGAGTGTTTTCCCCTTCATGTTATATTTAAGTATCCTTTAGCTTCCTCTAAATAATTTAGCTTAGCTTACTTATCTTTTTGTTATTTTGTAAAATATAAACATCAAAATATCTGATAATAGTTATTCAATTAAACTTTCTTAATTATACAGTGGTTTTAAATGTTACATACAAAGTCCTGTACCATAGTTACATAGTTATGTATTATATATATGTAAAGTTATGTGTATATATATTACATACATAGTTATATATATATATATACATATATATAAACCTTCTAGTTTCAGTTTTCTGGTTCTAAACTAACTGGATAATATTAGAATATTTTCATTGTCATTTGTATATCAGAATCTGAATTGCTAGCTAAATCACTCCAATAAGAATCTTTTCTAAGGTTAAATTTCAATTATTTTATGACTTATGTATTTGGTTATAACAGATCTCAGTATTTTCATGAAATTGATAATAATAAAAGATAGTTTAAAATAATTATAGATTTTCTTCAAGTGTCAGAATTCTGACAAAGTATGGCAAACTGAATCAGTGTACTCACTTTTCAGTTGTATCTCTAATACCTAAATTATAAATGTATTAATGGTACATTTTGGCTATAGAAATCCAATGCATGTCTAGAAACTTGTTGTAATTTTTTAATTAATACCAAAATACAATTAAAATCTCATTTGTCATAGATCTATTACCTGGGAATAAAATTAAACAGTCATAGATTTTTTTTGAAAAAAATTTAAATTTTGTAATTTAAAGGTAACTTTGGAGAGTAGTTGGAGCATAGATTATTCTGACTGCTTGTTTCTCATTATGTAGCTTCCAATTAGCTTCTTTTTTGTCCTAGAGAAGATTTTCAATATTGGGACTTTAGTTTTTTTTTTTTTTTAAAGTCTGTAAAAGAAACACAGGGAGGGTAATGAGAGGCTGTCCAGGGGCAGAACTGAGTTCACAGTGTACCCAGTCTGACTGTAGTAGAGTAGCAATATGGAAGCACTTGGCAGATTGTCATTATGATTCCCAGGGATCTGATGTTATATAAAATGTCATCTAAATTAATCCCTCCAAATTGTTTTCTTCTGTTCTTTTTATGAAGGTTCCAGTTCATTGGATCAAGTCCATTCTTTACCCAGTGAACCTACATTTGAAAAAAGTGGATCAGAGATTCCCACTTGTGGCCTGGCACTGACCCAAACCACTGAGAGCAGTTCACGCAGTGCCACAGCGTGTCATAGTGAGGGCGTCAGGGAGGCCTTAGAAAGCAGGACAGGTCTTCAGCACCACGCTGAGGCAGAGTACACTCCAGCAGTTTGTAATGTCTCAAGTGTCCAGAATGGAATTGTGTTGGCTCCTACCGACTCTGATGATCCAGACAGCAGACGGGATGAGAATAGTGGTTCTCTTCAGCTCTCTGCAGAAGCTGTGGAAGGTAGCATGTGTCAGGAAGTTTTAGGCAGTGCAGGCTTTGAGCTGGGAAAGGGAGAGGTGGAGATGTCCACTGACCTCTCACCATCTGCTCCCTCTCTCAGCTGTGAAATGAGGGATGGGTTTGAAGAGCTAGATTCAGCACCTATAGAGAGCAATTCTGCGGATGCTGAGCTTGTCCATCACAATAGACAGGGATTTCAGAGGGCTTCTGAAGATGGCATTGTTAGAGAGAGGCAACAAGGTAATACTGACCAGGAAAGACAGACAGAAGGATCAGCTGGACATGCAGACTGTGTTCCAGGGCACATCTGTAGTGAACAGAATACTAGTGACAGAGCCAGCCACCATGGAAGCTCTCCTGAGCAGGTGGTAAGACCCAAAGTCAGAAAAGTGGTAAGGCCAGGCCAGGTGGACCAGGACAACGGTTTTAATAGGCATGAGGCCAAACAAAGGAGTGTTCAGAGGTGGAGAGAGGCTTTAGAAGTTGAGGAGTGTAGCTCTGATGACCCTATAATTAAGTGTGAAGACTACGATGGAGATCATGAGTGTATGTTCTTGACTCCACCGTACTCAAGAGTTGCACAGAGGGAAACAGAACGTAATCGTGCAGCATCAGAGAACGGAGCTACAGCTTCGGGAAGGCAAGAAGCTCGGGATAATTCCTTTTGGAATGGCTGTGGAGATTATTACCAACTCTACGACAAAGATGAAGACAGGTAAGCTTCATGCAGTTTTTGGTTGACGTGTATTGAGCAAAGTTTTCTTTTTTAAAAATGTTATATATTCATTATACCAAGTCTAACATTGTCACACATGCACATCTTGTGCTTTGCCTAGCTGCCATGTTTTACCCTATCTCTCCACCTTGCTGGCTACCTTTCTCTTCTCAGATCCTCCCCTCCACTGTCATGTCGGGGTCCTCCCCTGGAGGAAGCATGCAGTTGTTTTCTGGGTCTGACTTGTTTTGCTTTACATGATAATCCCTAGTTCCATCCAGTTCTGTCTCTGCCCTCTCTCCCCAGAATTCTCCTCCTCTGGTAGCCCCGCCTATCTTCCTGCCTGGCTATTGGCTAATTTGTTTTTATTCATCAACTAATAAGAGAAACATATATACAGAAGGACATCCCCCATCATCATACCCTGCTCTTTATGAATGAACAAAGCTACACTGTATATGTACATCACACTTTCTTTCCCCTTTCGTATGTTGATGGACATTTGGTCTGACTCCTCAGTTTGGCTATTGTGAGTAGAGTTGAGATAGAGCCAGTGAGATGGCTCAGTGGGTAAGGGCTCTGACTGCCGAGCTGACCCTGGTGACCTGAGTTCAGTTCCTGTGCCTCACAAGGTGGAAGGAGAGGATTGATTCCCAGTAGTGGGTTTCTGACCTCTATCTGTGAACTGTGGCACACTTACATTTACATACCTACACATGCACATGTGAAATAAATGTGATTTTAAACTTGAACTAGTGCTGAAACAAACAAATGTGATATGCTGACTTAGATTTCTTTGTATATTTATACCCAAGGTGGTATGGCTTGGTCATATTGTAGTTCTGTTTTCAGTCTGTTGGGAATCTTCATACAGATTTCCATAGTGACCATACAAATTTCCATTCCCATTAGCTGTATGGATTCCTCCGCTTGTACATGCGCCCTGACATCAGGGGTTTGCTTGCTGGCTTACAGCCATTCTGACTAGGGTGAAATAGATTCTCAGTGAAGTTTTCTTTTCCTTGGTAGCCAAGGGTGCTGAACCTTTTGTACTATTTTTTGGCTATTTGTACTTGGGAACTATCTGTTCAGTTTATTTGACCATTTATTGATTATATTAGCATTATTGTTTCTTTGTGCTTGTTTATCTGTATTAATCCTTGTTGGATGTATAGCTGGAAAAATTTTTTTCTCATTTCTAGACTCTTTACTCTGTTCAAGTGTTTTATTGTCAGTCCTGCCCATCAGAAAATCGTTGCCTATTCCTGCACCTTAAAGTGATTTGCATTTTTTTGAGACAGGGTTTCTCTGGTCTTGTAGAAGGGTGGGGGGGATAAGAATCAACTTTGACTGTTCTGCAGGTAGATGTTTAGTTCCTCCAGCACAATTAAAGAGACTGCCTTTGCCCCAATGTGGGCTTTTGGCTTCTTTGTCAGAATCAGGTGGCCATAGCTGATGGGTTTGTTTCTAAGTTCCCTGTTTTATTGGTCTGTCTGTTAGCAAAGTGCTATAAAGATATGCTGTCCTATGTGATAGAAACTAGACATCTTGATGGTCGGATACTCTGAGTACACACCATGCATGCAAACTGCAGAGTATTTTGCTTTCTTTGAGGCGTTTTAATAGTTTATGATACTAGTCTTTCAGATACATGATTATTACAAAGAGTATAGATACTGATTATTTTAATTCATGGTATTCCAGCAAATGAATTGCAAAGTATGAATGTATTGGATTTTTAAAAAGTATGTGTTAACACAATCTGTTTAAACAGTGAGTAAAGTCACTGTTGATTGACAGCACTGCATTCCTTAGTTAATAGTTAATGTTGCCCATTTCTTTCTTCATTGGGTCCTTGTTCTCTCTTCCTTTCACTAAGCTTACTTCTTACTTTAAAAAAAATAATTTCTGAGTATGGTAGTATAGACATGTAATCCCATCATTCTTGAGGTTGAGGTACAAAGATCATGTATTTGAAGCTGGTCTGGCCTACATAGGGAGCCCATATTTCAAGCAAAAATTTCCATTAGCAGTTCTGTATGGTAGGTACAATTTTTTCCTCTGTCATAGATGAGGAAACAGGTATAGAGAATTAAGTAATTGGTGTGTGTAAGTGTGATAGCTGTGAATCCAACAGGCTATACTCTATGATCGTACTGTTATTGTCAAGACTCTTTAACTCCTTTTCAAACATAGATGTGTTCCCCCTTCTCCACACCATAAAGCAGCGAAGGGCAGGCGTGCAGTTTTTTCATGCAGCTGCTCTGTTTTTATTGCCACAGTCCAGATTTTTGTGCATCTTTTTAAGCTAGTTACAACCCCAACAGTTCTCAGTTATACACATATTTTGTGAACTATTAAAAGATTATTTTAACTAGAAAATAGCACAAAGAGAATTTACTAATTTGGACCTACTGTTTGTTTCATTTTTTAAATTGAAAGAAAACTCTTTTTTTTAATTTTACTCTCAGAATTTAGTACATTACAAAAAGACCAGGTACTGAAGGAGAGAAAAACAAAAACAAACAAACAAACAAAAAACAGAGAAAGGAATTGAGGAAAACAACAACTGTCATATCACTGAAAAATGTGTTGAAATTGATCAAAAAATGGAAAATGTACAAACTCAGTGTCAACTTCTAACTTGGTGTTTACCCAGAGATAATTCCTTATGTGCTTTGTATAGACTTCATTAAGCCATTCCCAGATTCTACTGTGCTGTATTTGACAGCTGTTTCATATAGAAATGTAGATTAACTAGGATTGTGCTATTTATTTAATTCAGCAGAAATATTAAATGTTTGATCAGATGACATTGTTATAAATAGTAACTAAATCCATACTTTGACTAAACTCTAGATAAACAAATTTCTCAGAGTACCTACTATTGTTTAAGTTGAGAGTAAAGTTATTTCCCAATTTACATGTATTAGTTGGAATTCATGGTCTTTTATTCAAAATCCACAAACTTTCAAAATCATAAATTGGCCATAAAACGTGATTTGAGATTACTTGGACACTTCCAAGCAATCATATTTTGCTCATGAAATATGTATATGTTTCATAACTATTTTCTGGCTTGGATTCTATTGGGTGATGTTAGTCATTGCCTATGAACTTGGAAGAAAAGATTTAAATTCCAAAATATTCAGCTCCAGTATCTTTTGATTTGATAGAGTCTCTGTGTACTTCTAGATTACTATTTAAAAAAAAAAAAAGACAGTGTAAGGTTGTTACTTTTTCCAACGGCACATTTCTTGAAAATTATTTAACTTGTCTGTAACTGCACCATTGTGGATCCACTAAAACAAAGAAAGACCCTTAAGCTTTACATGGTTTTTCAAATTAAACTGTTAAAAATCTTTTAAAAAATTAAAATCAGCCTTAAGACAAAGTATAGGTGTCTTCATGGGTTCTTCTTTTTTTTAAAAAAAAATTGTTGGACTTTTTCTGCCCAGTTGTAGGACATGTATTTGTCTAGGGAAATTTTAAATGATTGTAACATGTTTTCATAGTATACTTGGAAGTGATGTCAGTATTATGAACAGTGATAAATTTTTGTAAATATAATGGACAGTAGGAGAAACATTTGTGTTAATAAAAACCTTTCTTTTCAACTCTGTTGCAGTATATTGACTGGTAGAACTTGTAGTTGGGTGTGCCAGAATATTGGGAGTTAAAACACCCTGAAATGCTAGAATAGGTTATGTTGTTTATTTAAGAGTTACAGAAATTAGGCCGGCTGGTGGTTGCGCATGCCTTTAATCCCAGCACTCGGGAGGCAGAGGTAGGCGGATCTCTGTGAGTTCGAGGCTGGGCTGGACCGATAGCCTCCAAAACAATACAGAGAAACCCTGTCTCGTAAAACCAAAAAAAAAAAAAAAAGGGTTACAGAAATTAGAAATGGAGACACACATCTGTAGTCCCAGCACTTGGAAAGTAGAGGTAGAAGATCAGGAGGTGTTCATGGTTTTCTTTGGCTGTGTAATAAGTTCAAGGCCAGCATGATCTGCAGGAGATCCCGTCTTTAAAAAAACAAAAATACAATTACAGAATAAATTCTGAGAAATAATGAGTCTACTGTAGACACCGATTGTATTTTGTAATATTTAAAATGTATTATAGGATTGAACTAATTCAATTCTGTCTTATGCTCTTATCTGACTCTGCTAAGTATTCCTGCTAAGGATGCCTTTTAATCTGGTACTAGCCTAATACCAAAATGGAACAGCCACAGACTCTAGCTCAATCTGACCTTCACATGTTGACTTTCTGTGAGGCTTGAATAGCAGTACACTGGAGAAAGGGGAAAACAGTGATCATTTTTCTAACGTGTCTTGAGAAGGAATGTATACAGAACTTCGAGTCTGTAAAAATGTTTTTAGAGTTAATTCTCTCCTTTGTAAAACTCATCACTAATATATTTTCAAAGATATTTTCGTTATATTTATATTACAAAGGCAACATTTATCAAGAATACAACTAAAATTCATTTGGACACTATTAGATATTTTAATCTGGCTACTTTAAAATAATAGGTGCTCACCAGGTAAGAACATTTTGTTGCTCTTGCAGATAACTCAGATTCAGTTCCCCGTAGCCACATAGTGGCTCACAACCATCTATAACTCCCAATTCTAGGGGATCTGATACCCTCTTCTGACCTCTGTAGGCACCAGACATGCATGTGTACAGATAGACACCAAGTAAAAGTTAAATACACATACATAAATCTAAAAACTTTTAGTAATGAATATTATAAGTACAAAAGAATTTGACTAATAGGTAGTCACTATCTTTCTTGAAAAAATCTTAAGTGATGGCTTACTCATACTAGAACATTGCAGTCTATAGGATAAACATTTCTGCCAGTAGCATTGTTCTAGGCTGTTTTACAGACAATAAGTGCTCCATTATTGAATTAGACCTGCAAGGGGAATTTTAACAGGCAGCATATAATGATCAGACCTGGACTCAAAAAGGACTGTAGTAACTGAGGACAAGAGTTAAGTTAGGGAGAGGGTAGGAGTGGGGAGAGGGCTAGCTTGCTTTCCATAGGACTAGCTACATTTTAACCTTGGGCCCGTTTGAAGAGAGACATGCCATTTACTGATCATTTCTTATAGCAGAACTTAATCTTGCTTAAAATGTTAAGTAAAGCAAAACAAAAAACACCTTAACATAGAGGAGAACCTTTCGAGACAAATCATTTTAAGTTGGGCCTGGAGTCACAGATATACAGGAGGCCAAAGCAGGAGGATTGAAACCTGCCTGGGATACAGAGTGAGTTCAAGGCCAAATGGGCTACTTAGCAGGATCCTAACCTCAACATACAAAATAGAAGTAGGTTGGAGATACAGCACAGTTGGAGAGTTTGCTTTGTGCGTGTGAGACCCTAGGTTTAATCCCTATAACCACACAATTGCAAAGCAAAAAACCTGTTTTTGGTGATAGTGTTGGGAGAGTAAAGTGCAGATTAGCTTTCTGAGTATAATTTGCTATATTAAAAGGTACCAGACTCTGTTACAGGTATTCTGCAAATATGTAACAATGCTCTCCATTCCCATGGTGACCACCGCCTTACAGAGAAAGGAACAGAATACCCAAGTTCATTTCTGTAAGACTGAGATGGACTCTTTCCTGTTCCATGTAGGTTGTCTGAATCTCACACACAAAGAGCTTTTCTGATATGCAGGTACCACAGCCAAGAAAATATCAGACATCCACAACCAGCCAGAACAACTCCTAAATCACTTGCTCAAACATTTTTATAGACATTCCTGACTTATTTTCAAAAATAATTTAGTAATCCCAGCACTTGGGAGGCAGGGACAGGTGGATCTCTGAGTTTGAGGATAGCCAGGGTTGCTGTAGCAAGAGAAATATTATCTTGAAAAATCAAAAAGGAAAAAAAAATAATTTAGGAGCAAAGTAAAAAATTGCATACCTCTGTAATCTTCATGTGGTTTGTCACTGGCATTGTCCCTAGGTAGCACTTACAGTTACATTCAAAATCAGTAACTTAAACATTACCCGCTTTAATCATTTAGTTGACAACCAAATAGTTTTGTAAGTATGCTTTTTAATAATTGAGACGATTATGCGATGTATCTAGATCATAATCACTCCCAACTCCTCCCAAACCGCCTCCTACCTCACCTTCAGGTCTATAACCTTTTCTACTTCTTCTTTTTCATTATAAGCATCTACTTTAATAATGCAATCAAATGAAATACTTTATTTGTAAATCTTAAGTGAAAGTGAGATCCAAAGAAAGTACCATCCAAAAGCAATGTCTCATTCCCTGACTCCCTCAGGACGTGGTTGGTTTGTCTTTCTAGGCTTATATATACACGTATGTGTGGCATTCAGGGTAAACCCATGTCCATATGGTGGTAGCCTTTGTCTGAACCTCAATTCTGAGGACAGTCCTTAGAGGATCACTAGAGAGGATATTTTTGATTTTGTGAACAAACAAAAAGAGAAAAAGGATTTAATTTGAAATATATAGAATTACTTATATTCTAACCATTTCCAATTGGAAAAAAATCTTAATTTCTGTGTCATAAAGAAACAGGTAACCTAGTTTGGGTGATGGTCTAGTTTGCTGATCATTAGTGTAAAAAAAGACTAAAGTTGGGTTTCCCAGGAAGCTGATGTCGCCAAGACAAATGAGCTGGAGTAGAGTAGCTTTTCTTTGACACATAAAAGAGAAAAATAGTGGTGAGCAGTAAGTAACCTCACCGAAATATCTACATACCATGCTTTAAAAGAAGCTAATGGGTGCCTTTTAAAACTATTCACCACTTTGCAAAATTATACTACATATTTTGTTTCCATTTCATTGTAAACTTGAAATGTGAATATTAATAATGTCACTTTATAAATGAGGAAATCAAACATACAGAAATTATTCTGGATTCTAAGCCATATTCTAACTGGTTTCAAAACTTGTTCATAGAAATTGGATAACATCAATAGTATTTGTGTCTCCAGTAAAGGTATTGGCTATGGCAGTAGTAGGAAGTTGTGATGCCCTCTGACCTTCTGAGCCAGTTTAGGCTTTTAGAGCTACAAATTAGTAACAAAATTATGTTGTCATAATTAATAACATTCACATTGAAATAGTATAAAATATGTTCATGTATTTCTATTATTCATCACAAATATACACATACTTTTGGAACATTCTTATAAATGCCTACTGTTGGCCTTTCTCAAATCATATAATGCCAACAAAATTTTATATTTGAAGCTGTGTGATTAAATAATCTTTAGTACCTACTGAGAGCTTATAAACATTTATCTCTTCTGTCATCTTAGAAACTGCTGGTAAGTTACTGGGATACTGAATTTATATTTACATAACTAGAAAAATACCTTAAATCAGTGATATTTTGTTATGTTTGTTCTAGTAAAGCAAGAAAAAAGTAATTGATGAACTGGGCATCTCCCAGAACTAGAGCAGGGTGAAAGAGTTGCTCCAGAGATACAGTTATTCGGAAGGTGGATGTGAAGCATAGGAAACAGCTTATTGACGGCATCTTAGTTCATCAGCCACAGCTCAGTTCATCGACTAAGGCCATCCGTAGCCAACCAGGGCTTGGTGGAACTAAGCTGTAGGTTGTTTTAATTTGTTAAGCCCAAGCCCATGGTGAACGCTTAAGAAAAATAAAATGCGGTGTCAGAGAAGTAGCTGCAGTACAATGATTTGGACTGAATAAGCCAGATGCTCAGTCCATGAATAATTGCCCCCCTTAAAGGCAATTTTACCTAGAAGTATCTTGAAAGAAATGAAGTCTGGTCTAGTCCTGAAGGGTGAGAGGCACCAAGTGTCTGGGAAAACACTGTAATTCAGAGAGAAAGCCCTGAAGTAAAACACCAGTGCATGTGTCAGGAACACAAGCTAGTTACAAGGAGGGAGTGGTGTGTTGTTGTGATTACAAGTGTTATTCAAAGGGTCTGTGATGCTTTTTTTGTAAGTTAGCGTTTCCAAAGTAAGTATGTCAAGTGGCACACTGGTGAAGGCCTGTGATGTTCATCAGTGCTTATTGGAGTGAGTTTAAAAACCTCCTGGCACATCACACCTGGGATTTAATATACAATCCATGCTGTAACTAAATGTATTTCATTAAAATATGTTATTAAGGAAATGGTTTTGCTGACGGTTATTAGTATCTTTTTGTTTTGTAGACGTACAGTGATTGATAAAACTTTCTTGTCTCTCACATAAGCTGAACAGCTGTTAGATACTATTAGATGGTTATATTCACCTAATATGTGAGAAATCAAAGCCACACAACAATTTTCACAACTGATAAGAGGTGGATTTAGGAAAACTAACGTAAGAACCTGTGTGGCCATCTTTTGTACTTTAGTGAACACTGCAAATACTGAATTGTAGAAAATTGTGAGAGTGGTCGATGTTTATCTTAAGGTTGTGAAATATTGCTTTAAGGAGAAAAGAAAAAGCTTTGAGCAGTCTGTGTAACTCTGCTGCGAAGGTACCAGTTAACGTATTAGTTGAAATGATGGTAATGTTCAGAATGTATTTTTTAAGTGAGTTGAGGAATTTAGGAAAATCAGTTAATAGATTCTATAGTTATAGACTTGTAAAAAATCACTTGGATGTTTTTGTTATTGTTGCTGCTGCCATATTGTGGTTTTTTTATAGTAGTAGAAGTGAAGAAAAAAGTATTAGGATGTAAGAGTCATATACAAAATAGAATGGGAAATAAAGGATTTGAACAAAGAAAATTGGCAAAGAGTTAAAAATAAGTAGCTTCCAAAATAAAAGCATAGGACTCTCCATTTAATAGAAAGTAAGATAGGGGACTCATCTGGCAGATGGATTTCTATAGTAAAAATATCATTTGAAAGGAGTGAAAATGCTCAGTGTCTAGTTAGTATTATAAGAGCTTAAGAAAGTGTTCATCACTGGCTAGGAGGGGCACTATGAGTATTAATAATATCGGCCCAGAGTCTGTAAGCACTTAAAAAAAGGGGTCAGTATGCAATTAGAAAATAGTTTCATTTAGATCATGTGAGTAGTACATACATTAGTCATTCCAGATACTATTTTTGATTCCCAAATGACATTTAGAGTTTTATGTAGAAATATGTCAAAACTCTTACATATGCCATGATCATTTGAAGGAGTTGCATTCTGTTGAGTGTTTCTGTTTTTGTTTCTGTTGTTGTTGTTGTTTTGGCTTGGTTTTGAGTTTTGAAAAAGAATGAGCACTGGACTAAGCAAGGGCATTCTTCAGTAGTCCTAGGTATCCCGTAATGCCTGATGGCTGTCCTCCTGATCCGAGGAACTCAGTAGTGACAGTACTTTTTGTTCTGGTTCGCAGTTCAGAGTGCAGCGATGGGGAATGGTCGGCTTCTCTGCCTCACCGATTTTCTGGTACAGAAAAAGATCAGTCCTCAAGTGACGAGAGCTGGGAGACTCTGCCAGGGAAGGATGAGAATGAACCTGAGCTACAGAGTGATAGTAGTGGCCCTGACGAGGAGAACCAGGAGTTGTCTCTGCAGGAAGGGTATGTTTAACAGTGCACTCTGCAGGAGTGCTGTACATCACATTCACATGGTGTGTGTACGGCAATTACATTTATAAGCCCATGTTGAACAAATAAGTGACTTCACATGGTGCTTTGGTATTTTGTAGGGAACAATTTTAAATGCTAGCAGTTTCAGTATTTTTGTGAATATATAATGTATGTTTTTGTGTTACTTTATAACAGAAATTTGAGCATTTAAAACAGTAGTTCTATGACTTCCTAATGCTGTGACCTTTAATACAGGTCCTCATGTAGTGACCAAACCAGATCATTTTGGTACTTGATAACTGTAATTTTGCTACTTTTAGGAGTTGTAATGTAAATATTTTTGGAGATATTTAGAGGTTGATTTAAAAGGTCATCTCAGCTAAGTTAGGAATAATTGAATTAATACTGCCCATTGCCATACAATGAAGAGACTTGGGAAAACAGTTTGCCCTGAGGTAAATCAGTGCAGTAAATTATACTTAGAATGTCATGTCGTTTAAGTGATTTATTCACAGAAATGGAGGCAGTTAGTTGCAAATAAAGATTTAATATGTTTTTATCTAGCTGGATTGGATAGTATTGAGAACATCAGTGATGTATGGTAACCATCTCTGACTTTATAACTTGAATGGAAATATTCCTAAGCGAGGGTTCTCAAGTTAAGTGGTGAGAAGCCAAATGAAGATTGATGGTTTTGTTAGCCCATCTCTGTTGCACTTCTATCTTCTCTGTTGTAGCGCGTGAGCCAGTGGCTCTCATCTGAGCAGTCCTTACCCATCCCAGCCTTTCACCAATGGGAAAGGGTGAAATTGTCCATCTCCTCATCCCCACCCATCTGTGTGTCTCTGAGTGTGTCTGTGTCTATTATTTTAGAAGCTGTTGTTTCTTGCTATCTAGAAACTACTCATTTTCTATGTTTACTTTTTTCTGGTCTTGTACTTTGTTTAAAGTGTTTGCTGAATCTGTAAGCTTTCTGGGAGGATCTCTAGGGTCTTCTAAGAGTAGAGACATGCTGTCTACAAATAGGTGGTTTCTGGGAGGATCTCTAGGGTCTTCTAAGAGTAGAGACTTGCTGTCTACAAATAGGTGGTTTCTGGGAGGATCTCTAGGGTCTTCTAAGAGTAGAGACTTGCTATCTACAAATAGGTAGTTTCTGGGAGGATCTCTAGGGTCTTCTAAGAGTAGAGACTTGCTATCTACAAATAGGTAGTTTCTGGGAGGATCTTTAGGGTCTTCTAAGAGTAGAGACTTGCTGTCTACAAGTAGGTAGTTTCTGGGAGGATCTCTAGGGTCTTCTAAGAGTAGAGACTTGCTGTCTACAAGTAGGTGGTTTCTGGGAGGATCTCTAGGGTCTTCTAAGAGTAGAGACGTGCTGTCTACAAGTAGGTGGTTTCTGGGAGGATCTCTAGGGTCTTCTAAGAGTAGAGACGTGCTGTCTACAAGTAGGTGGTCTGACCTCTTTCCTGCTTGTTGTTCTGCCTCTCTTCTCTCTGGCTGTAGTGATCTAGGCAGGACATGAGTGAGAGTAGAGAGCAGACACCTCACGCCTAATTTCAGAGGGAAGCATTTTTAATCACATTATGTAATAACAACTTCTTACCTATCTTACGGGATTCTACCAAGAATATTGAATTTTAAATATTTTCATTATAAAAATTAAAGCACAATCATTTTGGGCTGTCACTCATAGGAATTTTTGTTGTTAGGCTTCTTGATACTTCTCCATCTTGCTTTTTAAAATAAACCAAACATCATCATGTAATCATACTTTAATGATGATTGTTTGCTATTATTTTGCATAGGATGTAAATGTTGACATCTTTAAGTAGGCATGGTTTCTAGACTTTGATTTCAGTATCAGTTTGATACTTATTTTCCTTTTAAAATGTTTTTTTTTCTGTTTCTGTCGTTAAGATGTCATTCTTGATAAACGTTAGCATTGGGTGATGAAACACCATCTAGCTATTTTATTATGAAGGGATATCTTTGATTATTTAAATTTTTATAATGACAGCTAAATTGTTGCAATTTTTAGTTTATATTATATTTAGATTATATTTTCCTTGGACTTATATTGACATTTGTACTTCTTGAGCTGTATAAATTATATAAATTATTATACAAATAATTTAGTTAGGTATTAAGTATATAAAAGAATTTAGTTAGGAAAGGTATATAATTAGACAATTAAAGAGGCAGTGGTGGCACACCCATTTAACCCCAGCACTCAGGGAGGTAGGGACAGGCGGATCCTGAGTTCAAGGCCAGCTTTGTCTACAGAAGAAGTTCCAGGTTCCAAGGCAGCCAGGATTACTAAACAGAGAAACCCTGTCTTGAAAAAATAACAAAAGAAAAATAAATGGAAGGAAGGGAGGAGGAGAGGAAGAAGAAGGAAGAGGAGGACAGGAAGAAGAAGGAGGAGGAGCATTAATTACAGACTGATGTTTACTACAGCGAGAGGAAGACGGTAACGTGAAAAATGGCAGCTAATAGCAAACATTAATTAGAGTGGTCAGGGGCTGGGCGGTGGTGGCGCACGCCTTTAATCCCAGCACTTGGGAGGCAGAGGCAGGCGGATCTCAGTGAGTTCCAGACCAGCCTGGTCTACAAGAGCTAGTTCCAGGACAGTCTCCAAAGCCACAGAGAAACCCTGTCTCGAGAAACCCAAAAAAAAAAAAAATTAGAGTGGTTGGGGATGCCTCAGAAATTCAGAAATTGACAGGCTCTCCACCCCAGAGACAGAGTTTCTCTGTGTAGCCCTGGCTGTCCTAGTACTAGACCAGTGCTGTGATTAAAGGTGTGTGACACCACTGTATGGCTTCAGAAATTGACTTTTTTATTGAGATCTGAAAGATGAAAATTGGGTGAGCAAAATGATTCATTGGGAAGATACCTACCATGAGGCCTAAGTTTGATTTCAAGATCCTTTTCTGGAAAAAAAAAAATCAAATCCCCTTGCAAGTTGTTCTCTGATTGTTACAAAAATGTGATGGCATGCATGTACACACACACACACACACACACACACACACACACACACACACACACCAAATAAATAAGTAAATAAGAATTTTTAAAGGATTTTTAAGATAAAAGATAAATTTAAGGTAGGGCTATTCAGGCAAAAGAAAAATTAAGTAAGGAAATATTGAAAAAGAAGGGAGTTGGTAAAGTTGGTGATGGTGGTGGAGCTGACGAGATAAAAGTAGGTAGGCACCAGACTTCAGGCCATCTTGAAACTTCTGAAATTTATTCAGAGAGCAGGCAGGGTTCTTCTTTTGGGGGGGGGGAGCGTAGGGTGGCTAAGACAGGGTTTCTTTATGCAGTCCTGACTGTCCTGGAACTCACTCTGTAGACCAGGCTGGCCTTGAACTCACAGAGATCCATCTGCCTTCCTCTGCCTCCCGAGTGCTGGGATTAAAAGCGTGTGCGACCACCTCAGCCAGCCCAGCAGCAGTGAGATTTTTAAATGCAGAATTCACTGATCTGATAGGCAGCTAAAGAGATTGCTGTGTGCTGATTAATTGGAAATAGACTGAAGTTTTTAAAAGAAGAGTGAATTGTTCTGATGAGTGGATACTTGTGAGTTTTAGAAAACAAGCTTGCTAAGCATGTAACTCTGTGGTAGAATACTTGCTGGCATCCATAAAAGCCTGGGTTTGATTATCAGCCTAGGCCTTCTCTCTTCAAAGACAGGGGGAGAAATATTTTGAAGTTTCAAAGTATTTGAAGAGACTATTTTGAAGTTTCAAATAATAAAATAGATTGTTGGATGTGGGAAAATGAGAAACAACTATGACTTAAGTTCTCACTTTGATCACTATATACATATACATGTATATGTACATGTCTTTGCTTTTATAAGGTAAAGCTTAAACAGAATTTTAAAACCTAAAAAGGAACATTCAAAGTATAACTATATAAAAAGATTAAAAGGGAAATACAGTAGTTTAGGCAAACACTAAACTGGAAAGAACTAGAACAGTTATATTAATATTTGCAAAATAAACTTAAAGGTTTTTAAAAAGTAGAATTAGAGGCTGGAGAGGACTCAGTAGTTATATCACTTGCTGAACGGTCTGAGGTCAGAGTTCAGACCTCTGCACCCAAGTCACGTTAGGCATCAGGCTCATGCCTGTGACCCAGCTCAGAGGAGGGCTTGCTGGCTTACAGAGAAAATGCAAGTCCCGGGTTCAAGGAGAGACCCTGCCTCAAAGGAATTGGTGGAGCACTACCGAGGAGGGTCCTTAATCCCTTCTTTTGACTTCTGAGTTGTGTATGCCAGCATGCACAATCTGTACACTCACACACACCTAGACACACACACACATACACACAAAGAAATCTTTCTAAAAGTGTGTGTGTGTGTGTGTGTGTGTGTACAACTTGGGAAAGTTGGTTGTCTCTGCCTGTGGGTCCTGGAGCTTGAACTCCAAGTCCTCAGGTGTGGTGGCAGGAGCTTTGGCCCACTGTGTCATCTCACCAGCCCATTTATTTTCTATTGAAATGCTTTTGCAGGTGAGAAAAACTGTTATTTAGAATCTTAACACTACAAAAATGCAAGTTACATGTAAACATAGAGTAAGTATAAAATACTGTATGATATGAAAACTTTTCCTTTGTTTGCTTCCTTTAAAACGTTTATATTAGGGAGCAGACATCCTTGGAAGAGGGAGAAATTCCCTGGTTGCAGTACAATGAAGTCAATGAAAGCAGCAGTGATGAAGGCAACGAGCCTGCCAATGAGTTTGCGCAGCCGGAAGCTTTCATGCTGGATGGCAACAACAACCTGGAGGATGACTCCAGTGTGAGTGAGGACTTGGATGTGGACTGGAGGTGCGTGGCCATGCTCCTACATGCTGTTACTCACTCAGTAGAGTTACCATGGGAACTGCGTCTGATAGTACGACTAGGCTTCTGCCGGTGTCGTGTCAGATGTCACTCTCTGTATGGACTGTGTCCCTCTTCTCAGCCTGCTTGGACTTCACGTCTTACAGCACTGATTCTAAGAGAGAAGTTTGAAAGGTTGTTGTTTTGAGTGTGTTAATACCTGAAATGATTTCATATTAGAGAAAAGTAGGCAAGATGTAGAGTATTCCCATTATCCCTCACTAAGATCCCTTAAATATTACTGTCTTAGAAGTCTTTATACCATTCTCTCTTTCCCTTTCTCGCTGTATTTATTGTAAGAATTCTTCTGGCCTTTTTATGAATAAGCCACAGACATTTATTTACTTATACAAATTCTAAACTGAATTTCTTAAAAAAAATGAACATTTTCCTACATAACACAGAATTGCTTAAATTGAAAAATTAGTATTGATGTAGTGCTAATAATTTAATCCTCAGAGCTTATTCTAATGTCCATAGTTATTTCACCAGTGACTTTGTAGATAATGTTTATCTGATCTAACCCAGGACTGCCATTGCCTTTAGTTAATGGAGATTTTTGTTTTGTTTTGTTTGTTTGCTTGTTTGTTTTGTCTGGACATATCTTCAGTTAATCCTTGTTTTTCATGCCTGACAAATATCTGAAAAGTTTAGGCCATTTATTTGATGGACTATCCCTCACATTGTATTTTTTCAGTATTTTTAGCAACAACAATGAAAAATTAAATAATTTGTCTTTATAGTACATGTCAGGTGACACTTTATGGCCTATAATTTTGTTACTAGTGCTGTTAATTTTGTTCATCTGGTTATGATGTACCTTTCAGATTCTCATACCATCCAATTACCATTTCCCCCTTTTATGGCTATTTTGAGACTATATATAACCTGTTTATTCTTCAACTATAAAGCTTCCATGTGCTTGGGTTAGCATCCATTAGTAACTCTTGTTTGAAACATGAAGTTTTAACTCTGATCCTTCTTTGGTGCCTAAATTACAACTATGTATCAGGTCCTGAATGTCTGGGTTTGTCTGTACTACTGAGGAAAAGAATGCCTGGGACGGCCTTTACTTGAGTCATTTGAATGGGTTTTCTACAGGAGTGGACGTGCTTGTGTTGTTTTGGTAGACAAATCAGGAAGAGGTGAAAGTTTTAAGTAGAAGTACTATTTCAGTTTTAATGGACCTATTGAAAAACAGTGTGCATGGAAGGACTATTTCTTTAGTGTTATGTGTGCACTCCCATGCCTGGATTTTCAGATTTTGAAAAGTTTGATAATTTGAGAGCCAGGGGAAAAGGTAGGAATCTGACTTGTGGATAAAGGAAGTAGCTTTGACACGAGAGACAAATGTATTTTTTGTGACGGGCTCATAGTCCTTTGGAATCAGAAGTCATAAAAGTGAACAGTTTGGCTGGGCAATGGTGGCACATGCTTTTAATCCCAGCTCAGGGAGGCAGAGACAGTTCAAGGACAGCTGGTCTATAGAATGAGCACCAGACCAACCTTGGTTACACAGAGAAACCCTGTCTTGAAAAACAAAACAACAGAAAATGAGCAGTTTGGGAAAAAGTAATTTTCTAGCCCTTAGTAAGTGAAGGAGGCCTGATTCTTAGCCAAAGGGAAGGAGAGAGACAGAGAAAATAAAATCTTGCAAAACGGAAAGTAAGCAATTTAAAGTGTGTGGGGTCTTGACTAGCAATAGAATTTAAGTACAATAATTTCCTTTCTCATATTTTCACCTTTGCCCAGACTGGAAACTAAAATTAACAGAAAGAAAAATATAGGGAAAGGATTATATGCATAAAAATACTACCATTCATTCAGCAGGCTTCTGAGTCAGAAATACGAAGGGAGAATTTTCTGCGTGTGTAGTAAGGTACCAGGCTGATGAGCAAATGATGTTATTTTAATTCTTTGTATTTAACACTTAGCTTTTCTTTGATTTTTCTGTTCTTCAGCTCACACACTTTTAGTTTTCTCCTTGCAGAACTTGTACAGCCTATCAATATGGTAATATATAATTATCCTTAACTGTGTGATTTCTGACATCGTAGATAAGGATCTTGTTTTTGTTTTCCTTCAGCCTGTTTGATGGTTTTGCTGATGGACTGGGAGTCGCTGAAGCCATTTCGTATGTGGACCCTCAGTTCCTCACCTACATGGCACTAGAAGAACGCTTAGCCCAGGCTATGGAGGTATTTTTACAACAGACAAATACATGGAAAATTGGTAGAATATAAAATAATTTTAAAGCTTTAATGGTTTCCTTTTTTTAGCTTTGCTAGAGAGACAGTGAATAATTTCCTCAGCAATTTAATAACTGCTGAGTAGCTGTTGTTACTAGTATGTATATATGGAGTCACTTGCTGCCATTCCCATTTACTTCAGATTGCAGTGTAGTTATTATCTCATGAAATGAGTGTTTCTAACGGTTTCTTCTCCTGATATGATTGACCTCACATAAGAGCTCTCAAGTTGGAATTGTGACCATTCATCTGAAAATTACAGTTATAGTGAGCAAGTAGATGATTACTGAGACAGGACACATCTTTACTGGTGATAGGTTGGGCTTTCTGCAGATGTGGGTGGGGGGTATGAGTGTGCACGCGTGCGTGTGCATGTGAATGCTGGTGAGACATGGGTATTTGACTTAGTGATCTGGTGGTAGGTCTTTTGAAGGGCGCTAAAGGGACAAAAGAGTAACAGGAATAGAATATGATAAATGTAATTTGATGAGACGACTTAGAAACAGTTCCTGTTACTGTTTTTAAAAGTATCCTAACAAAGAGCTACACTTGTCTTTCTCAGACTGCACTGGCGCACTTAGAGTCTCTTGCAGTGGATGTTGAGGTGGCCAATCCACCAGCTAGTAAGGAGAGCATCGACGGGCTTCCAGAGACGCTTGTTCTAGAAGATCATACTGGTAAGGAAGGTCAATGTTCTCAAGTCTGGGATACCATGTTGTGTGTTTTGATGTATTATTGGGGCACCTAGGGGGCCAATTAGTTGATCATTTTTATAAGCCAGAAGCTGACAAACTTCCACCTCATAGAAAATGCTTAATAAAATGATAGAGACCAAATGTTTGCCTGGTCAACTTTTTAAAGAAGGAATGTTCATGACATTCTAAAATAGCATGCTAGAACATGCTTGCCAGTTACTTGATAAAATCGCCTCTTGCGTCTTCCATAGCTGTCGCAGTGATTAGTGTTGCTAACCCTGAACTCGCCTTGTGGTTTGACGGGCGTGTGTTGTCTGTGTTCTCAGCTATTGGCCAGGAGCAGTGCTGTCCCATCTGCTGCAGCGAGTACATCAAGGACGACATAGCGACAGAGCTGCCGTGCCACCACTTCTTCCACAAGCCTTGCGTCTCCATCTGGCTCCAGAAGGTGAGCTTCAGAACGCTTCCTTAACGTTAAACCCCCTGTAGTTTCTCTATGGGGCCATTGTACCGACCTACGCATATATCCAGAGTGATTTCACATTAAAGACTCGTTTCCTTTTGTAGAAATTCAGACAACAGTAACTATCTAATATATTTTTCATTATAGCCCTGAAACCGGTTTCAAAAACATGTCAAAAGATTCTTTTACAACACCTGAAGTATACTGTAATAATAAAATAGTGTTCTGCAAGTGTACACGGGTGTCGCTGGAAATGTATGAGAAATGTACAGCCAAGCAAATAACCCTCTCCTAGTGTTTATGTGCTGCCTTAAAGACTCACCAATAATTTCAAGTGTGTTTGAGTTTCCTTGGAAACAGTTACTTCCATCCCATGGTCTCTGCTGGCACATGAGGGTACCTACCCTCTGGCTTAGTAGAGACCCTCCAGTTCCTGGCTTGGCATTTCCTTGTGGTTATAGCTCCCTCTTCCCTTCAAACACTTCTTCCCATCCCCCTCACCTCTTTCTCTGCTTTCTTTCTGCTTTACTCTTCACTGTCACTTTATTCTCTTAAAACTTCATTTAAAATCTCTGAGCTCTAGTGCAGAAATGTTCACTATTCATTTATAAAATCTGAGAAATCATTGTTGGGTTGCCTCCTCTGCTGGGGTTAAGGGTATACTCACTTGGTCCTTTCTCATCTGCCAAGATCTGTAGTATTCCTCTGAATCCCTCAGCTGCGACTTTGCCCTACCTCCAGTAAGCAATGTTCCCACCTGCCAGTGGGCGCATTTATATGAACCCCAGTTGTTGACATTTGGGGGATTGTCTTTTGTTTTTATTCTCCCACAAAAGGATTACACAGTCTTTTTTAATACACAATTTTAAAATTTTATTCCTGAGTACTTTTTCTCTGCCCAGACATTAAAAACATTTTACTTATTTGCTTTTCTCACCCAAAATAATTTGTTTTGGTTGGAATTTGTTAATGGAACACAAAAAATATCCATGAAATGCAGTGTTCTTTTAAGTTGAAGTCAGGAGTTTGACTCCTGATTACTGCTGGCTTTTTCTTTTTAATTTTAAGAATTAAATTGTTATGGTGATGTGTATATCACACCACGTTGTGAGAACTAGAGTGATATATAGACTAGGAGGCAATCAGTGCCTAGTAAATGTTAAAACTAAATTACATCAGTCCTACTAGCAAAAATTAGAGATGGCTTATTAATAATGAAATGGCAAAAAGAAGCTTAATTTATGGCACAAATTACAAAGACCTGCCAGCAAACTTGAGTAAACTGCATATGAACAGAATGATTGCTAATCAATTAGTGCAGATAATGGGTGTTTCAAGTCTCTTGAGACTTCTGGCATTCCAAGTGATTTTTTTTCTTTAACTGCTTATTTGGCATTGTGTTGATTATAGTATAGATGGCTGTATTAAACAATATAATCTGTCTACCTTGAATTTTATATAAAGTTGAAATAGTCCATATTGAGTTTACTGTATTACCTATAACCAAATGTAAGTTAGCAGAAGTTAAGGTGACATTAAGTGGGAAGGAGCGTGTAATCCCTGTGCATGATGGCAGAGGTGACAGTACTGAGAAGATATTTCTGAAATGAGTGGCACAGCAGTGTATGCACCTGAGCCTGAGGTTGTGCCCACTCCTGAGCACCAGCCTGTCGCTCTCACTTCTCGCCCGTGACAGTTGCCTGCTTGGTTCCTCGTCCTCACTGGAGGTGTTACCTAAGCTGGAGCTCAGCTCATGTTGCTTTGCTTGCCCCAAAGGGGAGAGCCTGAGGTTGGCTTTCTTTCTCTTGCAGGGTAGTAGAATAGTGGATTCCTGTCTTGGGTTTCAAGGCTTTCTGTGCTCTAGCCCCCAGGCTGTCTGTTGATATGTTATTCTGTAAATTTTGTCATGTTTCTGTACATTTGTTCCTGAAGACTGGCTTCCCTCCATCCCATGTGTAAGATGAGGTGATCTAAGTAGATAAGCTGGAACCTTACCTTTTCTGTCTTGGATATAACAGGCTTTCTTTACACGCTCATTTAGTTATAGAGACTTAAGAAGGACACAGTACAGTCAGTTTCAGAAACCACTAGATGATTCCCCTGTGTTTGCCTGCTTCATCCACACAAAGGACTGGAAATGTACTGGTGTTCTATTCCCTACTCCAGTGATTGTTAGCTGGGTTAAGATGGTATAGCTGGTGTGTCTAGGCTACAACTACACTCATTTGTATAATACTACTGTTAGAGGCCATTCATGTGGCAAGTATGGAGTCAGCGAGCTTGACTTTGCTGTAGCACAGGATAACAATCTAATTTTTGTCCTCTGAGGAAAGAACTTAGTATAAAGTCTCCCCTGGGAAAAAGGTTCCTAAATAAAATTCTTTGTTACCTTCAGCAGCATGATGGCTTCACTGCCCTTCTATCAGAGAGATGCATTTGGGAAAAGATCAAATTTGCAAGGGCGAGCTCGCGTCTACTAGATCTCTATGGTCTTGCATTGATTCTAAAGCTGCTCCCTCCCTTCCCATCTTCTGTCCCAGCTCTGTGGTTGCTTTGTTTTGTTACTTAGAAGGACACAATTGTCTCTTTTGAAAGGGTTACCTGGCTAATAGAGTAAGGTCTAAAGTCAATCTGTTTGATCACATCTGTCTACAGTGAGGCTTTCATACATGTATGTATGTCTGCAGTGGGGCTTTCATACATGTATGTAACAAGGTGGGGCTGTGATTTGGTAAGCCCGTTGGGTGAGGTCTCTTGAATGTGCCTGATAGGTAAATGGATCAGGTCGCTCCTAAGCTTAGCTGACTGCCGTGAGACTGCTTTGTTGCTCAGCTTTGACCACAGCATCCATGCCAAGCATGGAAGCTCTAAATAAAAATTCAGTAAAAGGTGATCTGCATCCAAGGTATGAACATGATCATAACATACTGCTTTATATAAAAGACATTTGAGCTGGGGGTGGGGCACACCTTTAATCCCAGCACTCAAGGGGATGGACGGGTGGCAGAGCTGGTGGCTCTATGAGCCTGAGGTCAGCCTGGTCTACAGAGCAAGTTTCAGGACAGCCAGGGCTACACAGAGAAGAAGGACAGAAAGAAAAGAAATTTGAGTATGGCATTCAAATCTTGAGATGGCATTAAATAAAAGGCATTAAAATTCTATCTTATGCCGTGTGGGTGTGAAGTGTAGTTTTTGTTTTTAAATACTTGATTTGGGAGCTGGGGAGATGACTCAGCAGTTAAAAGTGCACATGCCTCTTACAGAGGAGCTGGGTTTGGTTTCCGTGCATGTCAGGTGGGTCCCAATTGCTGTACCCCAGCTCTGGAGGAGTCTAACACTGCCTTGTGACAGGCTCCACAGGCACCTGCACCCATGTGATAGACACACAAATACACAAAACGTAAGGAAACAGATCTTTTTTTAAATGGCACTTGATTTGTTTGTAGGATAACGATGCTATAATTTTTCTACAAAGACAATGCTATTGGTCTGTTTCTTCTGCTGTGTGTTAACTGGTTGGTTGGTTTGTTTCCCTCCAGTCGGGAACGTGCCCCGTGTGCCGCCGTCACTTCCCACCTGCAGTTATTGAAGCATCTGCAGCTGCTTCCTCTGAGCCTGATCCTGATGCCCCACCTGCAAGTGACAACACTGCAGAAGCCCCATAAAGAGTAACATGGAAATGAGGTCTAAATTCTATCACAGTAAATCTGCAAATTTCTTCTAAATCTGATGTGCAAATAATTATATATAAATATATTTAAAATGCTATATAGAGTATATGCCATAGTTTAGAAAGAGAATATTAACCTTTCTAAACTGAACTTAGGTTTGCAGAACATACTAACTATTTCCAAGCTGAATGTTGAAGCAGTGCGTCCATTCTCTTTAGTTGAATACATCTTAGATGTAACCTCCTGAGATGGTTGCTGGTGATACAGTATTCAGTGACATTGGATGCATTTAAAGAAAGGCTAGTAAAGCATGGGAATGGTCTGGTGTACTCAGTGCTCGGCATAGTTACACGTGTTTGGCCTTATGAAACACTATCTAAGCCCTTATCCAGTCTGCTTCTACTTGCTAAATACTAGAAGGTCCAGAACACACTTGACATATTTGTTCAAGAAGTTGGATATAGTTACTTTAAGGTAGTTTGGCTTCAGAAATATTTTAGAAGGTCTGAAGACTTGCACATGGTCAAGTTTGTAACTATATCACCCCAAATAAAACTTGCACAGCTTTTAGGTGATCACACGAGTAGACAAGTCTACAAACACGAGTGTACTAGGTGGCTGACAGATGTCAACACTGGAGAAGAGTGACTTAGAAGGTACAACACAGGAGCACACAGTAAGTGCACATCCGCCTGGTCCACTCTCATGCCACTTCAGGAATATCTAAATAGCGTCTGAAATGCACAGTTTCATTTAAGTTGTGTAATACCTGAGTATTTATATTCTTTCTTTCTTCTCCATTCTTAAAAATAAATGAATTTTCACTGTTGGCACATTTGAGGCTTAAATATAAGAAACATAACACTTGCATTCTGATTTTTGCATATATTGTAAATGTGGCTGGTATTTACAGCAAAATACTGTGTATCCTTTTATGGGTAAAACAAAAGTGAACATTGCATGCAAGTAATGTGGTGAACTTGTAATTTAGGGGTTCTGGGGCTTCTGTGACTTTGGATGCTTACATTCAGGCCTTAATGTTGCTCTAGCTAGCATGCTTCCTTCTGATGTATATAGTCAGCGTTGTACAAACTACTCCTTGCTTGTTTTCTACTCTGTGGTCTTTCCATACCATATCTCATCGATGATCAGTTAGTGTCAAGAAGTCATACCAGATTAACATTAGTTCTCATGCGTATACTGTGGAAATTTGTGGATTGTGTGGTTTATTTGTTTGTTTTCTTTTATGTGCTGTTGATTAGTTGTGGCACTTGCTGATTAAACTCACATTGCTGCAGATTGCTTTGTAACAAGCCACAGTTATGTTTAGTCAGTATTAAGGGACCTTGATTTTATTCTCCTAGGTAGCAGCTGTCCCAAAGAAAATATTTCTTCTTTGCCTATTAAGATTTAGCTATTATCTGCCAGTTGTTAAGCGGTTTGGTTCCAAGCTCAACCAGAGAGTTGAACGTAAGAGAGCTGTTGTCCTTTTTGCTTTCCATCTGTTACCTTCCTTCATTGTTGGCTCCCAACTACGTATACACACAGCTGCTGTGAAGAAGAAAGCTGAATAAGACTTGCTTTACATTTTTAAAAGAACTTTGATGGTAACAAGCCAGTATAAGCTGAGGCTGACAAGTTCAGACCCCAATATATTATTTGATCTTTTTGAAAAGTTAAGAATATATGAAGGTAAATTAGAAATAGTAAAAATATTGATAAAATGTCATTTATCTTATTTCTCTATTTTTTGTTGTGACTTGGCCTAATAATTTTAATTTCTTGAACATTTTATTTCTTGTAATACGAATGCTGATATTTAAAGTTAGACTCATGTGGATTTCTTTTGTTTCTTAGTTGTTTATCTCTAAGCTAACTAACTTCTAAGATTATTTGTGATATGGATTTATATATAAGCTGTTAAATATATATGAACTGTTAAAATGGAATGCAAGGTTTTCAAAAGCCCAGGTCTAACTGTAATGATTGGTTTATTGTTATACAATTCCAGCCCGTCATTTTCCGTGTAAATCATAAACAATAAACAGGATATACTCAGTGGTCATTTCTAATATTTAATTGTGTAATCCTCTCACTTCTGTAGCATAATCCTTAAGGATTTAGAGTCAATAATAAAGAGCCCAGCTTTTAACGAGCTCTAGACTGAGCAGACAGGGTTTTTGTTTATCTAAGGAGTCTGGGGCTGCTTAGGTCACCTAGAGAGTGCCTGGTGGGCTTGTGCTGCTGCAGAGACTCTGAGTGTGGCGCTGCTGCCCTCTCCTGCCTGACGTTCTCAGCATCCCTGCTTCTGCAGAGCCTGGCTTCTGGGCTGACCCAGACTGTGGAACCCTTGAGTTCGTGGTGCTTCCCTCGAGTGGCTGTCTCCAAACCCAGTGCAGGACTGACTGCGGTCAAGTGTGCCCATTGAGGATGACCTGGTGGCTCACAGAGAGCTCAGGGCTTATTTCTAAGTCAGTTGGATAGGGAATCATGTCCACATTATTAATTAACAAAAATGAGTTTTGTATGGAAGGGTTAGAATTCTATTTTCCTAGTAAGCCTGTTGGAGAAATGCAGTCACAGTTAAGAATAGCAGTGGTTTGCATGTGCCCCTTGGTAGTGCAGAAGGATAGTGGTGTGCGTGTGTCCCTTGGTAGTGCAGAAGGACTTCTAAAGGGCACCGTTTGTCCATCGTTGCTGTGCAGCCTCCTGTGCCCCGCAGAGGCAGGGTTTCACTCAGGTCTCTTTGTGTCCACTCTGCATATCCTCCCTCAGGCTTCACTGTCTTAAATGTCCCATGACATCTGATCCAGGACAGTCTAAGGCTGACTCTTCTTAGATCATTCACGTGAAAGGTTTTGCTCACATGGCAAACAGTTCTTCTGTAATCTAACTAAAATATATGGTTCAGAGACAGCAGTTAGTGCTGTCATCTTTCTTAGGCAAGCGTGTTGCATGGCTGAAGAACTCCACGGGCATCGCCATTATGCCCGTGTCTATTCCTAACGTAGTTTCCTCATAGCTAACTGAAGGGCACCGCTCCTCTCTAGTATAAACATGTAAATGCCTGGAGGCCTCTGTCAGCCCCAGTCTTGATGAAGCATCCTTTCCAAGTCAGGTGGGGCTTGTTTGTTTTCTGAAGCTACTGATGAGTGTTGAGCGTTGACTACAAAGCCACAGTAGAGCACTGTGGACAGCCCTGTAGGTTGGCACTACAGAGGCCATGAAACTACCAGTCATCCACCTTGTGTGCCTGCTCCACTCTTTCCTGGAAAAGACACCAGAGAATTTTTGCCATGTTTCAAGATGTGTCTTTGAAAACTGTTGAATCTGCTAGTGTACTAAATTAAGGAAGGAAAGGAAGTCAGCTGGAGATGCCTCCTTCTTAACAAAACTGCAAACTCTGTTTCCTGTTGCTCATGTGCCATCTGTTCAGTAGGCTGTTCTAGAATTGATAAGTCTTCAGTGTCAAGTTAATCGTCATTTGTGGGACCTACCTTTTCCCTGCTCAGAAATTATCTTTGAAATAACATGACATTGACAAGTTATATAATTACTCTGCTTCCAATTTTGCTATAAAGTGATAAGTCTAATTAAGTTCTATACTGTTGTTCATGAGTAAAAGTTTGAAACATTTTTTTGTTTATGTGCAGTCCTGATGGGAATATTAAATGCTCGGTTTCCACCATTGCTTTTCGCAGTGCCTTTGGCGTTGGAACATTGCACATATAAAATTGTAATCACCCCAGAGATTGGGAAATTTTGAGAGGAGAACTTGAGTAAGTAAAATAAAATTTGGGCCCAAGAGATGACTCAGCAGTTAAGAGAACGTTTCTGCCCTTCCAGAGGACAGAGGACCAGTATCCATGTCAGAACTCACGTTTGCCTGGAAACCCAGCTCAGGGTACCCAACAGGCTTTGCTGGCTTCTGTAGGCACCTTCACACACACGATGTGCAGTCACATGGACCCAGTCACAGTTTTTTAATCTTCAAAAAATTTAATTTTAATTAAAGGCCTGGAATAACATACTAAAAATGATAAAAATTTGATCATTTATTATATGTCCATTGTCAGTTATAGTTTTTATAGTGAGAATTGGTAAAGAGGTCTTTCTCTTTTATTTTTAAAAGGAAACTACTCTTCAACTCTTTGTCAGCAAGAGAAATACTGCCAGCCTTTATGATTTCTGTTCTTTTTTATTTAATGGCCTTTATTTATAGGATTCATTTTAAGCCCAATTTTACATTATAACATCTCCTGTTTACAAAGTTCTTAACTGAGTGTTAGTAAGCCCATAGTTAGCTCCCTGTTGTAATGATCTTCATGATAAATCCTAAGGTCACCATCTTAAAAACAAGTCCCAGAGAGATCTAAGAGCCCTGGTTTTCTGCCTCACACCACCTCCCTGGTCAGTGTTGTTTATTTAATTCTGTGAGATGTGGTCTGATTTCTTTTAATGAAATGTTCTTACACAAAGATGCATCTTTACTGAGCATGTATGTGGGCTTGCTTTCTGATAACAACTCCTGAAGTTACATTGTAATAGGGATTATAAATAATGTAGAGGTGATACGTGTAAATCATATACTCTGCTGTGTTTTATGCAACAGTCGAGCAGCTGAAGATTTTGGTACCCACAGGTGTCCTGGAACCTGTCCTCTATAGATGAAGAGGGATGGCTGCTTTATGCTAATCCCATAGCCATTTTTATACTTTTAACCAGATTTTTAGTGATGCTCTGGTTCGTGAACTACATTTCTTAGTCATTTAAGTGCTGGTGAAAACTTCCTGCCTTTGGCTGATGACTGGGATTTATATTTATTCCTTGAGATGTGTAGCATCCTGTTGTCTGGTTAGCCAACCTAGACCTGCTGAAAAAGAACACAGTAACCCCCACTCCCCCACCCCCATCGACGCTAAAAGGCAGTAAGTAAGTATGGTAAATTGGTAAATGTAGTGTAACAACTGTCTGTATGACTAAGGACATTTTTTAAACTTTCCCTGTTTTCATATATGTGTGGTATGTATGTGTGTGTGCTCATATGTCTTAACTGTGCATACACGTGTTATCCTCAGTTGCTTTTCTGTCTTATTCATTGAGTCAAGGTCTCTCAGTCAAACCCAGCTTGCTCACTGGGAAGGCTCAGTTTTCAGCTGGGCCGGGTCTCCAGGCCTGCCATTTCAGTGCTCTGGGTTTGGTTTTTCCTCAATACCAGGGTTGTTTAGGTACATTCACACTTAAAGCAGGTAAAATTGGGAGTGGGGTACTTTCAGAGTCAGTTATGTCTGAAAACTAAGTATTGTCTCCGCTTTGATCCTGTTGAAGAAAAGCAAAACTTAGACTTGGTTGCAACCCATATCTACATGAGTAAATAGCACCTGCAACAGCATAGCTAGGCTTTTAAAGTAATAAATTTGCGAAAATGATACATAGAACATGTTAAACTGTCATCTTACCTGATTCTGTCCAAAAACATCACCAAAGCCAACAAATCAACATTTGCATAACCTTACCTGAGTCATTTACTAAATATTTACTGAATGACTAGTTCATTGCAGGGAGAAGACAGCCTGTAGCCCCAGCTCTTGGCCCCATGTAGCAGGATTTCATCTGTAAGAATCCATCTTAGGGGGCTGGAGAGATGGCTTAGTGGTTAAGAGCACTGGCTGCTCTTCCAAAGGACCGGGGTTCAATTCCCAGCACCCACATGACAGCTCACAACTGTCTGTAACTCTAGAGTCCTCACACATATATACACATAGGTAAAACACCAATGCACATAAAAACACGTACAGAATTCTGTCTTAGTACCTTGTTCTCAGGTCCTTAGAGGATGTTATGTGGTTACACAAGCTAGAAACAGCCAAAGTGGGGAGAATGCTGAAGTGCTGTTAACCCCAAGGGGATGTTAGCTACCAGAGCATACCCGAAGCTAAAGGACCCATTGCTAGGCAGGAGATCTCTAGGGAGTTCTCCATACACCCTCCAGGAACCGTGATGTCTCACAGCCAACATTGAAGAAGAATGTCTTTTTGGCAGTGTGACTGATGGTGAGAACCCGGGGTTTCGTTTTCTCTGATGGGCATTACTTTTTACCTTTGCCACTTCCCTTGTTCTAAGACATTTTCTCATAAGCCTCCCCTGAGGTCTTACCTCAAAAGAGAGCCTAAGATAGACAGCTCTGCAGCCTCTGGTGGGGAGTGGGTAAGTTGTGGTGACCACAAACACAGCCGCTCCCTGGAGACTGCCTTACCTCAAGGCTTCCTTCACAAGGAGTAAACAACTCTGGAATTGCCTGACCTCCTCCACCGTGGCCCTCACAGCAGCTACAGAAGCTGTGTGTTCCCACTCTGAGCCCCAGAGGGGCCAAATGCTGTGCAGGTGCATGGTCATGCCCGGACAGCCTGCTTCAGCCAGTGATCACACGATGCCATCCGGTCTGGTCCTGTCAGCAGACACAACAAAACCAGTGTTCCCACACGGTACAGCCTCCCGTCACTGACGAGTCCTACATTCTAGCAGAACATGTGAGACACCTGGATCAGCGACTGGTGACTGACCTCCAGCCTAAGTATTGGGACTGTATCAGTTGCCTTCACCCCTTCTGATCTCAAGGGTGGTGTGGAGATTGTTAGAGTTTGTGTCACAACTGAAGAAATCAGCTGAGGAAGTCCCATTGTTCTGAGGCAGCTACTGACAAACCTACCCTAGAGCATGGCATCGGCCTCTTCTAGAGCAGGAAACAGATCTGTGCCTTTAAAACTGCTTCCGCAAGGGTGGCTTTGAAAAGACAGTACGAAACACATACCCATGCTTGTTGCTCAGGAGACATCCACAAACAAATCCCCGACCAGTGGTTTCCCCGTCACCCAATCCTGCTAATGCAACGAAGGTCACAAAGCCCACTGTGCAAGGGTGCTTGCAAAGACCAGCAGTGGTGAGAGAGAAGGGAGCTGAGCCTCGGGGGCGGGGACGGGGGCAGTGGCAGGGGATACTAACCAAAGATGAGCACTTTTATTAGACACATGCATAAGCCGCCACCAGAAAGACGGCTGAGCCTCTCTTTAGTTGGCTATTTGTAAAGAACAGGAAAGGTGAAAAATTAATTGACGTTAACATTTATTGGACATATACGCTAAGACGATTTTGGAGTCATTTTTACATGTATCATCTTAGTTAATCCTAACAAAAATAATTTTAGATGTGGACAATCAGATGATCTCCAAAAGGAACCAACAAATTAAACTAGTGGTGGATCAGCTATGCTGCCCTTTAAGAAGGGTCACCCAGTGCTCGTAACTTTTGTTGTATTTGCCTCCTGCCTAGGAAATCCACTCTGGGTGTCATGCCCTGCCCTAATTGATCTCTGTCCCAGGCAGCTCACCCTTGGTTACTGGATACCCGGAGCCTCCTCATCTCCAGTAACAGGCACCAGGGGAGGCTGTGAGAGAGTTGCCAGAGCAACTTGGCAGAGGTGTTTGTCTATTCCTGGACTGCTTTGTACTTAGAACCAGTAAAGAATTAAGGACATAAATCAGCGCTCTGTTAGCTACTTTGTGATGGCAACAGTGGCTTGCCTAAAATCACAGTCACAGAGAATTCTGGGACTGGGGCTTGAGTCTACAGCCTCCAACCGGCAGCCAAGGTTAGATCAGAAAAGAAGGGCTGCGTGTCTAGCCCGAGCTTGCATTCCTACAGACTGTTTGTCCTACAACCTGTTTGGAAACAATCTACAGCCTGTCCCAAGACGAGTGGGAAGACTTTCAACACAAGAAGTCCTAGACAGCTCTTTTTCTGCTTCCTTTAGAGTGGGGTCAGTTTTAACTTGAGGGACTTGGGTGCGGAAACAGAAGCAGTTCTCTCTAAGTGCTCTCTAGTCAGCTGGCCCTTTATGAAAACAGGCACAGGATGGCATCTCAGTGCTGGTTGGTAATCCCTGGGAGCTGAAGTCCTGAAGTCCTAAACCCCAATGAGTTTTTGTTTTTTTTTTAAGAGACAGGGAAAGGAGTCATTTGCCTTGTAAATTGAGTAGCAGCATTTTCTGGCTTCCTGCTGTGGTCAAGGGTGATGTCCACAAAAGTGAAGGTGGGCTTCACCCACCCAGGGAGAATTTTTATCTCCAAGTAGAAATGCAACAGGGTTGTTCTGCAGGTCTGGGTTACAGGGAAGGGGTTAAAGAATCCAGCCACAGGCACTAGCTGTTGGCTTCTTTCCCTTCCTGCCCTCCCCTGCCCTCTGCCAGCTGCCCTGCTGAGCCTGAATCTAGCTAAGCCTCTACCCAGTGTCCTGTGCCTGTCACCTCCCCAGTTTCAGGGTTGGGAGGACTGAGTTAACATGGGTGATATTCTTAGAATCAGTCAGCATGGGAACACTTCTCTATTCCTAGGTTTCCTTCCCCAAGTCAGGCATTCCTCTGCTGGGACACTTGCCCCCCCACACCCCTCCACGCTGTCACCCCAGTCTCCTGGGAAGCGGCTGACTTTGGCAAGCACTGGGAGGCACACACTGCCATCCATGCCTGTCTCAGGCCCTCCTCCTGCTCTCTTGGAGAGTGAGCGCCGTGCCTCTGCCTTGCAGCTTAGCCTGGCTGGCGGATGCCAGCGCTCCATGTTAGACCTGTTTCCACCCTGGCCACACAGTTCTTGCGGCTGGAATTGCTTCCTTAAGGTATTTAGTTCTGGAGAGAGGGCTCAAAAGTTAAGAGCATTGACTGTTCTTCCAGATGTCCTGGGTTCAATTCCCAGCAACCACATGGCAGTTCACAACCGTCTATAATGATATTTGGTGCCCTCTTCTGGTGTGGAGGCTGACATGCAGACAGAACACTGTATACATCATAAATAACTGTTTTTGAGAAGGTTGAAACTTTAAAAAAAAAAAAAAGGATATTTAGTCTCTGTCCAGAGCCAGGGCCTGACCCATTTGGATGTCTGGGTGACTAGAGTAGGCCCCATGGTCTGTGTCCCTTCAGGGTGCTCTTGCTGTCTGCCCACAAATGGCCACAGGGTTGTTCTCCAGGCTTTGGTCTAGAGAACATTTCTGTAAATGACAGCAAGATCCAGAATCACGCTGAGTCCAACTGACTCTCACGTCAGACACAAAGCAGTTTTAGGCCTCGGCTTGAGCAGTGTGTAGGCCCATGACACCCTAGTCCCGCCTCAAGTATATAGCACTCAAAAGGCAGGAAGTCCGTGCGAACACTGAGGGCTCTCACCCCACCCCCACCCCAGCAGTTAGCATTTCGTGCACATCAAGGAAGACTCCCGTTTACTCCAGCCCTCCACTGTGCTGACGACATGGAAGCCAGGGGCAGCGCCCCGGGGGAAGAATCCCCCACTAAGAGTGGACACAGTCTAGGGAGTCCTCTTGAGGGTGTGGTTGGCCTAAGGCCATCTTGTTTATACTGTGAGATTCAGACCCGCACACTTAGCAAGTGTGGAGTCTGGATAAGAGTCGAGTTGGCTGTTAGCAGTGAGGCATGCGCGCACCTTTGCTAGAGCTGTGGAAGCCGTTACTCTGACAGGCTGAGGGAGGGCTGGGAGTGATGATGTAACCAGCACCGGATTGTCACACAGCTACAGTGGCAAGAAGGCTTATGCTATTCCAGTAGGAAATACACTTTCCTAAATTTATTGTGGGGAAATAGGAAAATAACCAGGAGCTGTGCGCATAATGAAAAACATGAATTAATGGCCCCTGGACCCTGGAGAGCAACGATGCTGCTTGACCAACATGAGCACTCCTGCCATGCGCTGACTCCGTGAACACACCCGCGCTTCTTTCCCTTTGCCCCAGGCCTCCACGGGAAACTGTAGCACCAGTTTTGCTGCCAACTGGATCATGTAGGTAGAAGGCTCACAGGAAATTGTGGCCTAAGGAAGTCCCAGAGAAGAGCATGTACCCACTAAAACGAGCCATTTCTCTGTCGGAAGGGCTAATGCAATGCGTGACCTAGCAACCACAGGGGGACTGAAAACACCCGCGGGCTGTCAGGCTCCGCCCCCTTCCCCAAGCTTCCGAATCCCAGAGTTCCTTCTCCGCCCTGTGAAATCCCAGCCCTCCGTGCCACATGCACAGTCTCCACTCCCAAGGAGACACTGGCGTCCTCCCTCTGTTCTGGTTATAAGCCCAATTCAGCTTCCGGAGATGCCTGTCTGCTGCCTTATTCCCAGATCACCCCCACCCAGGTTGGTCTCACCCCGTCAGCGTGGGTCAGCAACAAGGCTGCTGTGCTGGCCACTGTCTGCCCCTTGGTTTGTGTCCAATCTGATGGGGACAGACAAGTGTTACTTATTCTGAAGCCTCAGATCTCAACAAGAAGCACTTGATAAAGGTAGGTCATTTCTCTAGGTGTCCCCCGGGGGGTTATTTTATTTTTAGTTTTTTCCTTCAAAGTCCTTTAACTTCCTAAGCCCTGCTATGAGCTCAGAAAGATTCTTGTTTGTTTATGCTTGTTTGTTCTTCACAACAGTCTTATACAAACATGGGCACTTGAACACACACCACACACACACACACACACACACACACACACACACTCCCATTAGCGTCCATCAGTATTTGGATGGAATGAAATCCACCTGTTCCACCAGTAGATTTGAGGTACCGGCCTTAGGGTGTGGCTTCGGCGCCTCGATCTCTCTCTTGGGTGGTGGTTTGAGCATCCTGCATCACAGCGTCCTGCGCCCCCCCCCCGCAGAAGGCCATGGGGACTATTTACCTTTGTTGTGTGAGTATTCCGCAAATAAATACATTATACCTTTATTTGGGCATCCGTGGACTTCCTTAACCCACCTTCACCACCCTTACCAACTCTACTCTTGAGGCTGATGCGCTGAGCTAGAGAGCAGAGCGCTCGTAGGTCAAACAAACCTTCCCGGGGGGGGGGGGGCATAGCAAAACCAGAAGCTGAATGATGACGATGAAGTGAATGAAGCAAAACAATGTGGAGCTTTTCACAGGTGTCCAGGAAGCGCAGGGAGCTGTGGGACGTGGGCCGCTCTGCGCAGACAGTGATAAACACAGGCCCTGAAGCTATAGCCTGTATGACTGAACACGTAAGCAAAAGATGGCGCTAAAGTGGCAGGAGTTCAGAGCAGGCTTGGATTAGGACATTTGCTGCTGTAACATCTCTGTAGGAGTTTGTCCAGAGGAAGCATAGCCTGCCCTTAGGCAGGCCTTGGGCTCACCTGGCTCTCAGCGCTCCTCCAGAATATGCTCAGTAGGCATTTGAATCGGTCTCTAGAAACGGAGCTCAGAAGTCTGCACTCTAGGCAGGTTCCTTGGAGATTCTTATGCACACTGCAGTTTGGAGGAAGATTGCTTCATGTCTCTACCAAAGTCATTAGAAAACCACTGGGGGATTTGTCCGACTTTCTTCTTTCTTGAAGCAAAATTAATCTACTGCAATTACACTTTGTATTTGTTTTAATTTTGGTGGTGAGCCTAACCTTTAACGGCTGAACCATCTCTCCAGCCCAATTTTTTTTTTTGGTCTAGAAATATTCACTAATAGGTTGCTAATTTTTTTATAAGACACTCTAATAGACATAGGTTGCCCTGTCAGGATTCCTAGTTTTTCCCCATTCCCATCCCTTTGAGTCCCGCCGTATTCAGGGCTGCTTGGCCTGAAAAGTCACTTTTACTTCTGTGACCCAGATAAAACAAACTACAAGTGCTGGGCCTTATAGAGGGTTCCTGTTTTCCTAAATTTCTCTTATTTCAATGCCCAGAAACACCCAGTTATGATGGACCCTACTCTTGTCCAGTCTTGAGCCCCGGTAGCGACCCAGTTAGGGCTGCTGGAGAGCTGCACTAGAGAGGGTGGGGCCCTGGAGAGGGTGGAGCCCTGGAGAGGGTGGGGCCCTAGAGAGGCAGGGCTCCTGAACTCCCGGGAGTGCCCTGCCCTCTAGAATTTCACTCAGGGTAGAAACTAGGGTTCAAACCTTCTAACAGCTGTTTAGGTGGAAGCCGGCTGTGTATAGCCAAAGGTTGGGGTATTGGAGATCTCCAGTTCGGGGCCACGTTCCTCCTCCCACGCCAAACCCCGCCCCCAAGGAAGTCTGTCAATAGCCCCTCCCTGGGGCTGCTCAAGACCACGCCTACAGGCTATGGGAGCCCTGGTAGCCACATTTGCGGTGCTATTCCTCCCCTACCTTTCCAAGGGTCACTGACACCGGAGCGGCTTTGCTCTGTTCATGAAATCTCGATTTATCAATTCGGTTTCGTTTGGTTTATTACGTCAGCGGCGGAGAAACCCAGCAACTGGGGATCTGATACCTATCAGGACCTGTATTTTGGAAGTCAAGAAATTCCGTAATCTTTTAGAAAAATATGTATGTTTCTAAACAGTCGTGGTGTTCCACCCTTTGGGAAAAGTGACGGCACCCAACTCCTTGGTTGCAATTCCTCTGGGTTGTGGGGAGGCCATCAGGCTGTGTGACAGGTTTGACTAAGGACGAGCCTGCTATGCAGTCTCTGCTTGCTGTCCGTGTGCCAAGCTCTGCTAAAATGTAGCTCACAGCCCACTTACACAAACTTCTTTCACTTTCCAAGCCTGTGAGTAAACACACTGTTTTAAAACTCATGTTTTCCTTTATAATCATTTGAAATTTCTGCCCAGGATAAAATCATCACCCAGATTGTCACAGAACTCATGAATAATATTTAAATCCACTTTAACCAGCAGCAGGCCCTCTACTTAAATAGCGTTCCAAACGCAAGCACAAATTTATTTTCAAAGCTCTGAAAATAAGCGATGAAGCCGCCTACGAGGTTATCTTTTATGCAGCAGAGGAGAATTATCTTTGAGGGTCAAGTTGCTCAGGCTGTGGAGAGTCGGATTCCTGCACTACAGGGCCATGGGGCCCCCGAGGCTGTGCGCAGTCTTTCTCAAAGGAACCATGCAATTGCTGCTGAGGTCCTCGCTGATACAGCCCTGCAGTTGTGCCTAGGCTAGGCCGATAGAAGCCCTTCATAGACGATTGAGTCCCTCGCCCACTAAGGAGTCACTTCTGCTAGACTGCAATCTACTTTAAGGCACACACTCCCTTAATCTCCCGCCTAGAGCCAGGAGTAAAGGAGCACAGCGCCATGGAGTAGGAAGCCCCTCCCTCCTCCTCAGTCTTTCCATAGAGTCGGACCTTGTAGGCAGCACAAAATCTGTTTTATAAATTTGCTTTAAAAACAAAATTCTTTCCTTCCCCAACAACTCAGTGCCAAAATAAAGCCACGGAGTAGGGCCACAAGGTAGGATTGCAAACCAGTGCGAGGGGAGTCCACTCTGGTGCAAGGGGAGAGGCCCACAGAGAGCGGCCCACCGGGGTATCAGCCCGCAGGGGCGCAGAAAGGCATCATCATACCCGGGACAGCCTGGGGCAAAGGGCTACAGCTGGATTGAAGCTGGTACAGGGGAGTGCCTGGGAGTAGCAGAGGCGGAAGGCCAGTCCAGTGCAGGGGGTTTGATGAAATGAATGAATGTATTAATGATGGATGGAGAACAGCGATTTTTTTTTCATTATCAGTCCCAGGTATTGCAAATGTGGAGAGGGAGGAAACTAGAATAAGCCTGGAGATGTTGAGATGGAAGCGAATCAGTGTGAATTCACGATTTCCAGTAATATATATGCAAATGTACATTACATATGCATGCCCTGCACGCACACGCACGCGCGCGCGCGCGCGCGCGCGCGCACACACACACACACACACACAGTATCTCTGCTCACTGAGTTACCTGGAGGCTGTGACAATTAGAGCCTCTTAGAACCGTCTTCCACCAATCGGAATTATAGATGATTACAGAGCTAGGTTAAGAGAGCAAAACTGAACCCAACACATCCTGGGCCAGAAAAGGAAATGACCACAGACCGATCTACCATCCCCTGATGAGAGCAAAAGTGGGAACGGTTTGTAGGTGAAGCTAAACAGTAACAATAAACCATTAGAACAAAGTAGCAGTCCATTCAGACATATATAAAAAGTGGACAAATTCAGCTTAATGAATGAGATATTGATATAATCTTTAAAAAATTCCCCATCCCTGCTTACTAACTTCACAAGCATAAAGATGAACTTTACAATGAGAACATCTGGCAGACAGCCCCTGTGGTGGTTTGAGAGAGAACAGCCCCCATAAGTGATTATATTTGAATGCTTGTTGTGGAAGGATTGGGAGGTGTGGCCTTGTTGGAGGTGCTGAGTCACTAGGGGTGGGCTTCTAGGTTTCCAAATCCCACCCCATTCCCAGTTAGTTCCCTCTCTCTGCTTCCCATTTGCAGGTTAGTCAGATGGGAGCCCCTAGCTGCTGCTCCAGCGCCACGCTGTGCCTGCCTGACACTGTAAGCAAGCCTCCAATTAAAAGCCTCCAATTAAATGATTCTTTTATAAGTTGCTCTGGTCACAGCGTCTCTGCATGGCGGTAGAAAAGTAAGCCACCCTTCTCCACATGGTCACAGTGAAGAAACACGGCAAACGGGGAGGCGCGGAAATCCCGAGCCGGGTGGTCGGCTGCACATACCAGGGCTCTCGACACTTCCTGTTTAAGACACAACACCAGAGTGTAACTAGAAAACAGCAGGAAAGTCCCAGTCCTGGGAAGCCCTGAAGGATGACGGCACTGGAATGAGAAGAGGTCCCAGACAAGAGGGACCTGAGCGATTGGAACCCCAGTGTGCGATTTGGAGCTGGAACCTTTGGCTGTGAAACCACAGTTGGCAGAACTGGTGTTCTGAGCGTTCAATGCTTTCCTGATTTCCGGTGGCTTCCCGATTGCTGACACTCATACCGTGGTTGTATCGCAGAATGCCCCATCTGTTTGCAAATGAATACATAAAAGCTTTCAGGGGGGACAGACAGGTTGGAAGTTACAAATAGATCTAGAGTCATTTATGATGTGCTCATATAACTTTTGTGATTGGCTCAAAGTTTGGAAATTAACATAAAAGTGTTGTTGGCAGTTCCTGTCTCCTCATTTAGAATTCGGAGAGGAAGTGTCACCTGCTCATGGAGCTCATTTGCCATCACGTGCTCATTATTGCATAGCACACAGTTAAAGGGCCAAGATACAGCTCAGCGCTAGTGTTTGCCTCATATCTGTGAGGTCCTGGGTTTGATTCCCATAACCACAAGAGGTGAAACTGTAGAATCGGGTTTGACAAGCTGGGAAGAGCACCATAACCACACCCTCCGTGACCCTGCCTTCCACACCCTCCGTGATCCTACCTTTCCAAACTCTTAGCTGACATACAGGTGCTCACCCCACGTAAAGCCAAACGGAGGCGGGGGCTGCAGAGACCCTGTGGAGAGGGCCAGAGTTCGGTTCCCAGCACACCTTAGACAACTCACAGCCACCCGTGCTCCACTTCCGAGGGATGCGTTTGGTTTTCTCCGCCACCCCCTCCCTTCCTCTCATGCACAAATGCAAAATATCAGAAAACCCGAGCTACACAGGAATTCAAGGGATAATTGTTAATCAAGACACTTAGTAGACACCTTCATTTCCCATGATGTGTGCATCCTGAGTGGCTTCCTGACCACCACCTGTCTCCCTGTAAACTTTGGAAGTGGTGACCAAACAGAAAGCTCTTATTCCCACCCCTGCATGCCCACCCCTGCATGCTCACCTCTGCAGGCTCACCCCTGCATGTCCACCCCTGCATGCTCACCCCTGCAGCCCACCCCTGCATGCTCACCCCTGCATGCCTACCCCTACATGCCCCCACTCCTGCAGCCCACCCCTGCATGCTCACCCCTGCATGCTCACCCCTGCACGTCCACCCCTGCATGCTCACCCCTGCAGCCCACCCCTGCATGCTCACCCCTGCATGCTCACCCCTACATGCCTCCACCCCTGCAGCCCACCCCTGCAGCCCACTCCTGCATGCCCACCCCTGCAGCCCACTCCTGCAGGCTCACCCCTGCAGCCCACCCCTGCAGCCCACTCCTGCATGCCCACCCCTGCAGCCCACTCCTGCATGCTCACCCCTGCATACCCACCCCTACGTGCCCCCACCCCTGCAGCCCACCCCTGCATGCTCACCCCAGCAGCCCACTCCTGCATGCTCACCCCTGCATACCCACCCCTACATGCCCCCACCCCTGCAGCCCACCCCTGCATGCCCACCCCTGCAGCCCACTCTGCAGGCTCACCCCTGCAGCCCACCCCTGCAGGCTCACCTGTGCATGCTCACTCCTGCATGCCTACCCTGCATGCTCACCCCTGCAGGCCCACTCCTGCAGGCTCACCCCTGCAGGCCCACCCCTGCATGCCCACCCCTGCAGGCTCACCCCTGCATGCCCACCCCTGCAGGCTCACCCCTGCATGCCCACCCCTGCAGGCCTACCCTGCATGCCCACCCCTGCAGGCTCACCTCTGCAGGCCTACCCTGCATGCCCACCCCTGCAGGCCCACCCCTGCAGGCTCACCCCTGCAGGCTCACCCCTGCATGCCCACCCCTGCAGGCTCACCTCTGCAGGCCTACCCTGCATGCCCACCCCTGCAGGCCCACCCCTGCAGGCCCACCCTTGCATGCACTGCACACAAGTGAATGCAAATGTGTCCCTTGAAAGATGAGACTTTAAACTGTATGTTAGGTGAGTATCATAAATTTGTTTAATATAGCTGCTGCCTCAGCATCTATTTTTAAACCTGACAGGAGTTATTTGAAACCCAGCCACACCTGGCCCGCTTGGCCCCCTGAAGATACCCTCCCTGAATGCAGATTTGAAATGGAGCCTGTGTGTCTCGTCTCAGCCCCAAGCCAGCACAAACCACAGCTGTGGACCAGGACAGGCCTAATGGCAGCACCAGAGCCCTATTAAACAGTTCCTCCTGTCACGTGTGCTGCCCCGTCCTAGCCAAGTTGCAAGCCGGGAAGCCCGAGGAGTGAAGCCCGTGGATGCAAGGACAGGGACAGACATGGTTTTAGGGACACCTCTATGCTCCCCGTCCACTGTGTGAGCGCCGTGTGGCCCAGACTTCCCATCAGCCCACAGTGACGCCCTTCCTTTCTTCTGGACCTGTAAGTGATAAAATTCTTGTTTCATGTATTTTGTCATGGTCCCCTGACTGTGTGGATCCAAGTTGTCCTGGTTCCAACTCTCCTACAGGTGCCAGTTTGGTATTGGAACTGGTCAGACGAGATCTACGAAGGAGTGTACCGGTGTAAACAAGCTTCGTGAAACCGGAGTGCGGCTCAGTGGTCCAGTGCTCCCCTAGCAGGAGCATAGCTCTGGCTTCACTCCCAGCCTCAGGGAGCTTGAGGTGTATTTCACACCAAGTTCAGCTAGTATAAGGAATTGTGCCGTGGGGAGCAAACGTGTCCAGAAGTGTTTCCTACCGGTGTGCCGAAGAGAGTACAGCCGCTCTTTAGTGAGAGACTTCAAGACCAAGCTAGGGGAAAAGCACAATGAAAACAGGTATGACAGCGCTGAAAGCAGGAGGGTAGCCGCTGGATACCCTGAGGAAGGGGTGGAAACGGCTTAGCTCTCACTTCTCTGTGCCCCAGTGGCGGCTCATCCAAAGTTGTTTTATTGTAACAAGGGAAACACTGGCTTGGGGCCAGAACAGGGTTCAAAGCCTGCCTTGGGTTTTTGTCGTTGTTTCCTACACTTGACCTGTCACTGAACTGTCCTCCAGCCTTGGAGATTGTTGCCCCTAACATGACCTCACCACTGTGTGTGTGTGTGTGTGTGTGTGTGTGTGTGCGTGTGCATGTGTGTGGTGCGTGTGTGTTATTTGCTCCTGTTTATGCATGTGGGTGGAGACCTGATGTCAACACTGGGTGTCATTCCTTGGGAGTCATCTGTCTTGTGTCTTTGAGACAGTGTCTCTTGATGGGACCACATATTAGGCAGATGAGCCAGTGAGTGCCAAGGGCCATCAGGTCCCTGCCTCCCCAGTACTGGGATTCTAGGCCCAGCTTCCCATGTGGGTGCCGGGAGCACCCTCAGGTGCTCTTGCTTGCGCAAGCAGCATTTTAGCGCCCGAGCCCTCTCTCCGGCCCTTATCGCTTCCTTCTTACGGAGGGGACTTCAGTCTGTGTCCGTGGCGCCACATCTAGTCTTCTTGCCTCCAAGGTGGCTGCAGGGTGTGAACAGACACCCACCAGCGAAAGCCACCGAAGTCATGTTGCAGTTGGCTGCTGTGGCACACGTGTGTATCTTACGTGGGTTGGTCTAGTGACACGATATGGAATGTCTCCATACGGTAGAAGCAAAGATTCGACACGTGTTGTTTGCTTCCTGGGCCCAATCCGACATTCCCCAAAGAGGAACATTTCGCCCCTTTACGTCTGTCTTGAACTTCCCGTCCAGTTAAAGGAGCGGCTGAACCACCTTCAGGTGTGGCTAACAACCTGCCAGCCTCTCAGTGCTGAGGACCCAAGTGATTTTAATGAGAACTGGGGTTAGACTTTGTGGCACTTGTAGGGAGAAGTTAGAAGTTTGAAAGTTCTAGAAGCCCCTAGCCAGATCTGGTCATCACAGTGCTCCCTCCCCTACCCTCCACCCCAGCCCCCTCCCCCACCCCCATCTCCCAGATATCCCTGAGGAAGAAGAGGGGGCAGCCAGCTTTCCCAGTTTACCAAGGAACAACTTTGTGAGGCTCTAAGTAATCTCTTGGCAGTAAGCTTGGTTGTCAACGTTCTACAACTTCAGCCCCGAATAAAACTAAGCCATCGTGTCACCAAAGTAGTGAACCGTTGATCTGAAATCCATGTTTGTATCAGATTCAATGAAAACCGCCTGATAAAACCACAAGTAAAGCTTTCCCTCTAGCCTCCAGTCTCCTGACTGGGAATGGTGCCCGAATGAGATCTTTTTCAGACAAATCCATCTAAGCTCAATTCCAGGTTGGACTTGCGTGTGGAGTCTACATTTAACATCCGAGGTGTCTTTAGAAATGTTCTCTTCCAAAATCTCCCTGCCCAGAACTAGATCCCAGAGAACCAGGGTATACACATTTCAGTCAAGTCCAAGGGCAGCAAATCATTGTTCAGTAGTCTCTGAGTGCTGCCGAGGTCATGTGGTTGAGTCAGCTGTGCAGGTTGCTGTTATGATCATCTGGGTTCTGTTTTGTTTTGTTTTTTGAAATTGAGCAACGAGCAGCTGCCCGGTGTACCTGTCCGAAATGTACTCTCTGAAGTCTACAGCGGTGGCTCTAAGCCAGGTAGCTGTGACCAGCCAGGGCTACTTAGCTCCCAGTGTTAGAATGCTGCCGCCCAGTTGGTCGCTGGTAGGACCTGTACAGGCTTGTGTAGTGGGATGGCCTGGGACCAGCCTGCTCCAGGAGTAGCCGAGTCCGAGGCTGACTGGTGTCTCCAGGATTCAGTTTCTCTGCAGCTTTCAGCTGTGTTTCTTCTCAGGCTCTTTCAAATGACTGTCGGCTTATCCGTTCTCAGGGTAACCCCTGCAGCTCCGTCCTCGCCACCCTTGTGGGGTTGAAATTAAAGGAGTTGGGACATCTTCACCTCAGTCATTAGGATCACTGTCTGCTTTGGTCACATCCATTCCCTGCATAGGCTTAGTGAGGGAAGACTTCTGTGACTAACTTTGTAGTGTGTTGAAGCTCGGACAGAGTTCTATCCACTGACGACGGGGCAGGGGTCCATTCACTGGAAGATCGGGCTAGTGAATGAGGTGAATGCCGGGAAAGCAAGGCACTTACTGTGCATCCTTACAGGATATCAAGAACCTGCAAAATTCCCTGAGATTGTTAGCTTTACTGTAATATGATTTGTTTTGTTTTTGCTTTTAGAGACAGGGTTTCCCTCTGTAGCTTTGGAGCCTATCCTGGCACTCACTCTGTAGACCAGGCTGGCCTCAAACTGGCAGAGATCCACCTGCCTCTGCCTCCCAAGCGCTCGGGTTAAAGGCGTGCGCCACCACCGCCCAGCATGATATGATTTTTTTAATTTAATCTATTTATCTATTTATTTATTTTAGATTTATTTACTTTTGTAGGATTATAAAGTCTGAGCTCACTTCCAGGTTTTGAAGCCCCACAAATCCCTGAGCTCAAAACCTCACCAATTCCCTGAGCTTAAAAAGCATCTCCGAGCTTGCCCAAACTCAGGGCTTGAAGTATGGCTAAGCCCCACCCTGGAAAGCTCCACCCTGGAAAACCCTGCCCCCGGGAAATCCTACGTAAGCCCCCCACTCAGTTCTCTTCTGGTTCTCACCCCAAGCAGAGGCAGCCACCACCCTCTTGTGTCTCTCCCAAAAAGTCTCTTGTGTGAAGTTTTTGTGCAGTGTGACTTTGTGGTATTCCTGTAGTGCCCCTTACCTCCCCACTGCCAGGGTTCCTACCCCTCAGGGCTGCAACGCTCGCACCTTTATGAGTGTGAATGGCATGGCTGCATGCATATGTACCACGTGAGTTGGATTCCATGGGGTTAACGGGTAGTTGTGAACCACCATGCAGGTGCTGGGAATTGAACCTGGGCCTTCTGTAAGAGCAACAGGTACTCTTAACTGCTGAGTCAGCTTCCTAGCCCCTGTTAGGATGTAATTTTTAGAAACATATTCCAGTAAATTCAGTTCAGCTAGAGGAAGTAACTCCTTTTTAATGGCATTTATCAATATATATATTTGATTTCCATCTGAAATTAATATACTCAACCTAGTAGACCAAGCTTTGTTGCCCATATACATCCCAGGGTGCTGCCTGGAGCTCATCATACCTGTCAGGAGGTGTAGTCTGATAATAGTCCAACACATATGGTCTCTCAGAGTTCTTTACAATTCTCAGTTTTGCTGTGTGTGGTGGTGCATGCCTTTAATTCCAGTGCACGTGAGGCAGAGACGGGCAGATCTCTGAGTCTGAGGCTAGCCTGGTCTAGAGAGTTCTAGGGTGACATAGTGAGGCCACATCTCCAAAACAAAAATGAAACAAAAAGTCCTTAATTTCTGTGATTTGGAGAGCAACTCAGTAGATGGCTTGGATGTGTTCCATGCCCTTGATACGACTTAAATCAGCATCCTCGGCTCCCTGATAGTTTGCTTAGGCTTGCAGGTCTTCAACCATGAAGACTATAGAACTAGTTGGAGTGGAAAGTCAGTCTTGGAGTAAGCTAAGCACTCCAAAAGAATACTTAGGTGTGAGAGGTTGAAGAAAATTCCTCAGGAGGCCCATGAAGAGCTGACAGCTTTTCTGTTGAACATGATGCTCTTTACATTCATGTGAAAATCATATATCAAGTTACATGTGTCAGACGCACCGTTATGACCAAAGGAACCCTTGCTGCTCAGGGTAATCTAGGTCTTACCTCTGTCCTTATGGACACAGGGGATTGCTAAAAGAAAGATATTATCTAATGGGCCAATCAGAAAAGTATTCTCCGATAACCGAGTATTTATTGGTGTTGATTTTCACAAATTAAATGAATGGCTTTGTTTAGACTCCCAGGACTCGTTAGAAACATCCGCAGGGAAATGGCTGGCAAGGGAAAATTAAATTGGTTGGCAGATGCAGGGCTTCACGAGGTTGGTGGCTGTGCTTGGTGTTGGAGAACTGCTCAAACCCATGTTGAGCCTTTGACATCCCTTCCCCTATTAGAGTCTAGCCAGACATGGACTCGGGATGGGGCATGGGAGCTTATAAGCTAGGTGCTCCACAAGAATATTAGCTTTGACAAGGTTGAAGTAAATTCCTTAGGGAGGCCAGTGAAGGTAGGACACTTTTCTCTTGACTTCGATGCTCTTATAGGTCATGTTGTGAAGTCAAATATCAAGTGATATACAGTTTTTGCTGAAGTATGATTTTGTTTTAAAGTGATGCCAAAATTTGAATGGGTTTTAATTTCAGTAAATCGTATCAAACTGTTTTGTTTTTTATCATCATTTACTAAGAAATTCTGGTTTCTATTTTAAATGTATTTAAGTAGCCTTTTCATTTTTCTTTTTTTCTTAGTGAATCTCTTGTTTCATTCTAATGTTAAGAAACAGCCAATTGTATTATGTGTTGGTTTTCAATTCTGTCTGATTCTAAACCATCATGTTTTTTTGAGGATAGTTAGCTTACAAATCTCCATGTAGGACATGTTTTGGTCAGGATCATAAAGATGTGAACATAGTGACCCTTGGGGAATAGAACTGTTGTGCTACAAATTGAGTAAATTTTAACAGGAAACTTTTCTAAAAGTGCATGTATAGAAGAACTCAATATAATTTTTGAAAAATGGGAATGCCATTGAAACCAAAGGGCATGGGCGTAAAATAGATGAGTTCCAGGTTATTTATGGAACACCTCATACAGATTGAATTTTATAAAGTCTTTTGTGACTTGAATAATTTGTGTCCATGCAGGCTTCTGTTCCTGGACATTTTAATCATTGATGATTCTGCAACATAAAACACCACACAGACATTTTCATGCTGTTTGTTCATCTAGGAATGAATTAGCAAATTAACCTCAACTCCTAGATTGTTGGGTTTATCCAGAAGAAGGGAATCATTGTTAATTTGAACTCAGGAATATTGAGCAGTTTCTCATGGGCCTTTCCAATAGGAACCAGGTTCAGGAGTAGTGTTTAGCCATGCTTCCTACTCAATCTGTCTGTCAACATCTCCACACTTTCTGCCCCAAATGTTTTTGACATTGAGTACCGGTAGAAAAAGGCATGTTGGTAGGGTGATCGTGTAACTTAACCAAATTAGGGCATTCTTGAGATGGGTTCTTCTAATGATTACACTGTGACAACAGCTGTAAGCAAGGATTATCCTAACAAAGACCTGTGGCCATTAGAGCTGCTAGTGTTGGTCAGCAGCCAGAGACCCTGGCTATTGTTATTTCCTTTATTGCATGTATCTGAGACTCAGGTCCTGCCATATTAGAGCACACTGGCCCTGAAGGTATCTTTACCAGAAGCCCAGTATACCATGAAGAGGTAAGCTAAGCCCTAAGAAGCCAGACAGAGCCACAGAGCCTGGGCACTCCTGTCTACTTACTTCCTGTCCTTGGCAGTAAAACCTTGGTAAGAAGTCAAGTCTAAATGGCATTACAGTGATTGAAAATGGGGTAAAGACTATCTAAACATGTGGACATGGTTGAGCCAGCAAAATAAGCGATCAAATGGGGATGTAGCCATCTTTTGATGTAAGTTCTTCTCCTTCATTAATAGTGAGTGCCATTTCACTAAGGCTGACAAGAAGCGAATGAAGCTCTCTGGTCCTCCATTTGTCCCTATGTAAAATGAAGATGATAATGGCCTTTCTCTGCTGGGGCTGATACAAAGCCAGAGACTTCTGATTCAATTTTATCTTATTACTTTTTTTAGTGCTAAACATCTGCACTTTAAACTTTCATACATTCTCTAAACTAGCTGTTACATATTGATGGGGGATGTATGCTGTGAATATATGTTTCTCTTATTGGTAGATTAATAAATGCTGATTGGCCAGTAGCCAGGCAGGAAGTATAGGTGGGGCTACAAGACTAGGAGAATGCTGGGAAAAGGAAAGGCAGGGAAGCAGTCACCAGAGCCAGATGCCATTTAGTCACTGGAAAGCTAGGATGCCTGGGCATTCTCTGGTAAGCCAAGGCCACATGGAGATACATAGATAATAGAAATGGTTTAAAAACTAAGAGAGAGCTAGCCAATAGGAAGCCTTAGTCATTGGCCAAACAGTTTATAACTAATATAAGCCACTGTGTGTTTATTTGGGACTGAAGGATGGTGGGACCAGGCTGGACAGAAACTTCTGTCTACTTCATCAGCACTTTGAAGGAGGGTTGTAGGACATCCTGATCACAAAGTGTCAGGGGCTTGGTTCCCCTTTCTACCTTTCTGCTATCTAGGAAATTACAAGATGTACTTGCTGTGCTAACATGTGAGAGAGGAGAGCATTTGTCTGATATTTAAGCCACTGCACTTGAGACCTCAGAATCACAGTCATAAATCATACCAACTGTAATAGTGGCTTTAAAAACCCACTGGACATGGAGGCGAGGGTGTATATTTTACTCCTACTCTGTTGGTGGAACAACCTGAAGTTCTCTTTTCTCATAGCAAACATCAGTGAAAATAATACGCAAGAGGTAGATGACCACTCAGGGCTATATCGTTAATTTCTTCTGAGCCAGGGTTCATCTTTAATTCATCCCCTTTGGTAAGTATTTAAGCAGACGATGGTCTAAGCGTGCGACGACCCAGCATTTCATAACATGATGAAAGTGCTCAACCATCATGTGGAGAAAGTAAGAAATCAAGAGGAAGGGTCATGTAATGACAGGCAGACAGAGACTACAAGACCACTTGTTTTAGGTAGGGTTTCTGTTGCTGTGAAGAGACACCGTGTCCATGGCAACTCTTATAAAGGAAAACAGTTAATTGGGGCTGGTTTACAGTTTCAGAGGTTTAGTCCGTGATTGTCATGGTGGAAGGCATAGTGGCACCCAGGCAGATGTGGTCCTGGAGAAGGAGCTGAGAGTTCTACATCCGGATCCACAGGCAGCAGGAGTGAATATCACGCTAGACCTGGCTTGAGCATTGTTTACCTCAAAATCCACCCCCAAGTGACACACTTCCTCCAACAAAGTCACACCTACTCCAACAAGACCATGCCTCCTAATAGTGCCATTGCCTATGAGCCTATGGGAGCCATTTTATTCAAACCACCACACTGGGCAAGGCATTTGGAGGTACAATGTGTGTGTGTGTCTGGGGGTGGGGGGGCATTACAGGGCATGGCCAGAAAAGAGTCCTCTGACAGAACATTTGTTCTGAAACTGAAAACCAAGAAGATAGGATTTATGGAATCCAGGAGAAAAGGACACTAGACTAGACAAAGACCTAACTTAACCTTTGGTGCAAGGAATAACTGTTAAAGAGCAGAGAAAACACTAGTGTTGTTGACGAGTAAGTCCTAAGAGGTCAACTGAGAGGTGGGAAGGGCCAGGTCATTTCTCCTAACAATTTATGAAATTCTAAATGCAGTGAGAAATCTTAGGGGGTTGTAAACATGGATGGCGTAAAGACAGCACCCAACACAGACTTTCCCAGCTGCAGACACTATAGCGAGATGCAGATAGTGCTTGTGAAAACATGAACCCTTTTACAGCTCAGACAGCTTCTTAACTAGGGAGTATTGCTTCTGGTCATCTGGTATCACACAAGGATACCACTGGGAAATCTGCTGTAACCCAGCGGGCACCATTGCTAAGCCCTTCAGCGTTCTTAGAGTTGGCTTTTGGATTTTTTTTCTCTAGATATTGTCTCCAGTTCAAGCTAATTTTGAAGGCCTTGACTAACTATGTACTCAAGTTGGATCTCGAACTTCTGGTCTTCTCGTTTCTACCTCCTGAGGATTATTGGTGTGAACTACCACCCCATTTTATGTGGTGGTGGGCATCAAATATGAGCCTCAAACCAAGGATTTGTGTGTGCTGGGAGAAGCCTGTGCTAAATGAGCTGCAGCCCATGCTCTCACTATTGAGATCCATGGCTTTGAGTCTCAATCTTCTGCTACTACATCGCTGATCTTCAATGGGATGCTTCACCTTTTGGGATTATATTTTCACACACAAAATGGGAATCATAATGCTCAGCAGGGCTTTATGACTCCGGTGAGATATATGTAATATGCCTGACCAATCATTGTTAAGTACTCTCTAAAAGTGGTATGTGTATTTAAACTTATAGTCCTGGAATTCATTGAAAAACAGTAAAAACTATCAACTTACTAGTCCAGTGAGTCCCCCTAACCTCCCCATCTTGGCAGATCTACCTTGAGTCCCACATGCAGTGGTTCAACCTGGTCTGGCCACCTGTGTGTGTGCCTCAACCAACCTCTAGGTTTCCACTAGGACCTGTTCGCACTGCGCTTCAACCAACCCTTCCCCTGGCCAAACTTGCCACCTCCTACTCCAAGGTCTACCCTGGCTTAACTTATCCACACATCCTCTCTTCTTTCCCAAAATACTTGGCTCAGTCAGACTTAGAACTAACAAAAGAAGTCCACGTGTCCATATGTCAGAGTACACTGAGAACACAAGCCACAATACCAGAGTCAACACCGCATGACCACAACTAACACACATTACAATAATAAGTGTAAATATCGGGGACCTCAATTCTCCAACCATATCTGTTGTCTACAAGAAAAACATCTTTTCTTTGAAGATAGGCACTGCCTTAGAGTAAAAGGATGGATGAAAGAATTCAAATCTAATGGGACCAGGAAGCAAGTAAGTATTGCTACTCTGATGCCTGACAAGATACACTAAAACTGATAAGAAGAGATAAAAAGGGATGATTCAGTCTAATCAAACAACAGTTAAGAAGACACAACTATACTAAACATATGTGCCCTGAACTTCAGGGTGCCCAATTTAGTAAAAATGTACTGCTTGATTTGAAGAAACTTATAAATTCATTAATGACAGGTTATTTCACTACCACACTTTCTAATACACAGGTCATCCAGACAAACAAAACAACAATAACAAAAATCAGAATGAATTGGCATCAAACACCAAATAAACTTTACATATCTACAGACTATTCTATCCAAACACCAGAGACTACACATTCTCAGCAGCACTGGAAGCTTTTATAAAATAGATCACATCCTGGGACACACAACAAATCTTTACAAATTCGAAAGGTTGAAATCATTCTTTGTATCCTATCTGACCACAATGCAATAAAGCTTTAAATTGGCAGAGCACACATCTTTAGTAAATACACAAACTCATGGAGGTTGAATAACTCATTGTTGAACGATGAATAGGCTAAAGAAGAAATCAACAAAGAAAGATTTCCTGGAACTAAACGAACATGAAAACACAAAACAACAAAGACCCCTGGGGCCCATTAAAAGCAGTCCTGTGATGGGAATATATAGCTCTTGGTGCTTACATTTAAAAAAGGCCCCATGAGCTGGAAGTGGCCTGGATCCCTCCTTCTTGAGGACTGGCTTTCATGGTATCAGATGCCATTCAGACTTCCAAAAGAGGGAAACAGCCAGCAGAGCTACACGGCTGTGACACATATGAACCACAGCAATGCTCAGCACGGCACAATAACCCTAAGAACACGGTAGTGCCATGCATACCTTGGCTGTAATCAACAGCTCTCTAATTGAGTGTAAGACTTAACAAGAGGGGAACCATGCTTGGTACTGGAAACTTAGCTAAATGCTCAGTGCTAGTGATGTCATGGATCTTGGATGAGAATTTATAGCCCCTACTTGACTAAACCTGCATAATCCCTAACTACATTCTAAACATTTGCCCTTATACCCACAAGTTAACGTAGATCTCACTCCTTATCAGTGAGAGTCCTGTAGATAGAGGCGGTTACAGAAAACTACAGCCAATCCAGACAAAGAATTGTGGATCCCAGTCTCGCATGGGTACAACTGTAGAACATGCACCCGCCCACAAGGCTCAGGGACAACGGAAGAAGAGACAGTGAAAATATTGTAAGAGCCAGACGATCAGGGAGTTTGCTGTGAGATTGTCTCCTGGTAATGCCAGAATTCAAAACAAACAAAACAGACTGATGCTGAGGTGGGAACTCAGAGACTTCAGGAAGGCCATGCAGCCCTCCACTCTGGTTTCTTAAAACCTCTTGCTCCTCCCTTGCTCTTCCCTTGCTCCTCCCTCCAGAGCCCGTGCTCTCCAGAGCACACCTGGAGACAAGCCTCTCTGACCTGTCACGGTGGCACTCCGCCATGCTACACACAGCTCATCTTTTATTCTGATGTCTCATATGCTTGTCCCTCGCTCCCTGAGATGGGGTACGGCTTGTCATGTTTCGCCTGTCTCCTGCGTGCTCTCGTCTGCTGAATGAAAATCTGAATAACGAGATGGCTGAGTGCAGTCCACCACCTGACCCTAGATTCTCCAACAAGGCTGGGCGTATGTCTTCCCTACAGCTGTAGAAGCCCGTCAACCTTTGCTCTGTGCCTTTTGCGCTGAGGTAGGGTGCTGAAGCCACCACGCCTGCCTTTGGGCTTCTGCTGGCATTTGTCCAATGAGAGGCATAGGTGGGAGAGCAGAAGGTTGGCAGAGAGAGAACTGGGCTGGGGGTTACTCTGCGGGACCCCTCCTGGGTTCCAAGATCTGCTCCATTTGACATCAGGCCTAGACCTTCTGCTTGTTGCTAGCCTAGAGGCTTTCCCTGCCAGGTCCCAACACCATCATAAATATGTCTAAAAACAAAAAACAGTAAAAGTCTCTGGAGAGATGGCTCAGCATTTAAAACACTTGCTGCTCTAGCAGAGGACCCAGGTTCACAAGGGTACTCGGCACACACAGAGCCCCATGGGGAACAATGTACCTTTATCAGACGATTTAAGCGCCTGCTAGCCTAGCACAGAGCCTTGCGACAAGCTTGAGGAGAGCCTGTCTGCTTTGCTGCTCTGTGCTTTTCCTGTGGCCACACTCTCGGCAAACTCAAGCAGATGGAACTCTTCACTGTCTCGAAGAACTAAGCAAACCGTTTTACAGGAGTTATAGAACACTGCAGGCATGAACCTTTGTGACAGCTAAATGTTTTTAATGAGTAAAGTAAAATGTCACTTCTAGGGAGAAACCAAAAATAACGCTTTTTAAGAAGTGTGTATTGTGCAGGAGGGTTTTTTTGTAATTTTTTTCTTCCTCTGGGTTGCCAGGCTGTGGGTGTTGAAAAGTCTTCAGATTTGGTCTGGCATGTTTAGATGGTGGGGGCGGGGGGCATTGGAACTCACTCCATTGTCTCCTGTTGAAGTCTGGGTTAGAATGTCAGACCCCAAAGCTTTTGACTGGCACTGGCGTAGTCAGGGCCACCTGGCAAGCACCTGTAGCCTGCTTCCCCCAGCTCCTTCTCTCCCCCTGGCCCCAGGCCACCACCTTGACCATCTGCCACTGAGGCCCATGAACACAAGACATTCTCTGTCAGGTATAGCTGTGGCACTGATCTGAGAACTGAACTCTCCCATCGAGAAGCCAGGGAAGGTGTGCATTTCCCAGTGTCACTTGCCCAGAGAGGAGACTGCCAGTGGCTGAGATCGGCGGGAAAGCCCAGGAAGTGTGGTGGGTGCTGGGCTTTCTGTCAGATTCTCAAGGACCAGCTTAGGACAGGATCTTCAGTTCCCGGACTTGGCAGCCCCAGGCACTGCTGGGAAACCTGAGGTCTCTGCGCGGCCGGCTAGATGTCCTCCCCAGTCCCTGCTCACCTCACCACTCACTTCTCCCCATCTCTCCCACCCCCTTCCCAGCCCTCTTCCCCACCCACCTCCGACCCTCACCTTCTGCTGGGGTAGTCAGGTGGGATTCTGAGGCTGAACCAAATGAATCTCCCCAGGCAAGCACAGCTCCCAGACTTTGTCCTCCCTTGAGACTCATCACTTTTGATGGACAGGGACCTTGGGCTCAGGCAGGTGGCTGGGTCATTCCCTCCCCCACCGTCCAAGTCTCTGCAGAGAAGGGAAAAGCACCAGAAAAGGCCGTGGGCCTCTCTTTCTCATCAGTGGCATTAAAGCCCGTTCCTTTCCTGATTTTTGTTGTCCCGTTTGAGCCAGGCAAGGGCACTTCTGTTTTACTATAGAGAGGGAAGCTGGTGAACACATGTATAAACAAAACAAGAGATCAATCCCTTCCTATCCCTTCCTTTCAAAGAAATACAGTTGTGTAGCGCTTTCTTCCTAGATTAAAACCTCCCACTTTGGAGAGAAACATCTTAAGACAGAATGTCAAGGGGTGTGAAACCCTGCAAGGACACTCCTTAAGATAGGAAGTAAAGAACGCCAAACAGCTTCAGGAAGTCCCTGAAACTGAGCAGACTCACTAGGCCCCTCCCTCCCTAAAAGTATATAAAAAGGAAAGCCTGCAAAGAGTCGCTCTCAGACAAGCCCAGCCATCTGAAAGAATGCAGTCAGCCATCAGAAAAAATGCAGACAGGCAGAACTGCCTGGAAGGAGCCAAGTCCTGCTGAGCTGCCTGGGAGAGGCTCCAACCAACTGACACAGCCAGAAAGGACACACTCCAGCCTGCTGGAGCTGGCTGTAGGTGTTTAGTCCAGGTTCCCAGCTTTGGTGAGCTGTCCTTTATACTGGGGTGGGGTTTGGTGAAGTTGCTATCTTTGACTCGCTTCCTGTAAGAAACTCCTCACACATACTCTTCTAAGTGACCACAGTAAAACTCATTGGTTCATCGAGTTGGACTTTGGTGGTGTCCGCATTTGGCCTGCCATCAGACAACACATAGCAACAGTGAAAACAAAGTTCGTTGTGCATGCCAAAACCCCGCCATGGCTGATCACCACCCCTGAGCCTCCGCTGTCAGACTCATGCTGTCCTAGAGATGTGAAGTCAGACCTGGGAAAGCGGTTGACACGGTGGGTGCCATAGATAGCTGAGAGTTTATATCAGACCTGAGCACTCTGAGTGTGAGGGAAGGCACTCAGCTCCTGGTCCCTACAAGGAAGGAGTGTCTGCTCTACCAGTGTCACTGGAGTGAACCAGCTTCTGATGACAAGGGACTTGCCTTTGAGTCTAAATACAATTAATTTTGTGCTGTTCTTAGGAGGAATTGAGACCACTCTGTGGAGAGATCCTGAATGAAAGCAAAATTTAGGCAACCCCCCCCACCAAAAAACAAAACAAAACAACAACAAAAAAAACCCACTTAGGAAAGAAAGGAGCCACAGCTGAGTTCAAAAGTGCTACTCTGACTGTCACAGGAATCTTGAAAGCAGAGTCTCACGCATGATAGGAAAAGGTTCTGCCACCAAGCCACACCTTTTGGGCTCATTTTAAACTCTCAGAATTGCATGTTCCAAGTAGTTCCCAGCATTGCATAGCTAGATCCTCTGGGGAGTGTTTAAATGGGCAAATTTAGTGCCTGTTTGACCTTGGGATATCATGATTAGTTAAGTCTGTGGAGCCCAGGAATCTCCAGTCCTTAGAATTTTCCCCAAGTGGGTATAAACTGCAGCCAGCTTCCAAATAAAATAAACCCATGGTTTGCGCCGGAGTTCTCAAAGGCATCCATCCCAGCTGGCATCCAGATAAGAGCTGCATCGCGTTAGTGGGATGGGGGTTCAGTTTCCTGTGTTCCTCCTCCCTTTTGATACTCATTCTGTTCCCATGGCTCACACGGGGCCTCTTCACTCTTTTTCCTTCTGTAAGAAGACACAAGAAAAGCTCTTCTCCATGTCAGAGCTTTTGGGTGCTGCCCAGATGCTGGGGGCATCTACAATATGGTTTCCTGGAGCCATGCTTGCTGTGAAACTTAGAAGTTATCTGCACACATTGCTAGCATCACACCCCCAGAATGTCCTGTCACCCCGAGTTCCTTCTCTCCGGCACCCTGAGATGATGACATCGATTTTTCCACTCCCTGGATTCAGCCCTGGTCATGTTGATGCCCCAGGGGTGGTGGTTTGAGTCCTAGTATAGGAAAGTAACGAGAGCATGCGAGAGGGCTGTCGGGAGAGCTGGAAGTGAAAAGCAAGGCAGAGGTTGCCCGGATGCAGGATACATCATGCTCACCAATGTATTCACGTAGAAAACTCAGATCTGCGGTGACAGGTGAACAGAAACTTCAACGTACACTAATGAATGCATTAGCAGTGTGTTGGGAAGCAGAATCCGGTGATGTGGTATAAAGGATGTCCTGCATATTATGGAGAAGTGGAGCTGTCAAAACAAATCCATAAACTCTACCAATGGATGCACACTGTGCTTGTCTCTGCAGACTGTGCTAGAGCTCAAGCCAGTTAGCCTGGCTTTCTGCCTTTGCAGAAGAATTCCTAAGATACACCATGGAAGGAGAAGGGAGTACATGCATGGAATCACGTGGAGCTTCTGGAATGGATGGAGACAGGATGCTGTCTGACTCCAGTGCTGGGTTTCAGGTGGTATCTTAATGTCTTCAAAGAAATATTGTAATCTCAGCATGGCAGGGTCTTAGCCCAACCACGGAAGGCTGAGCTGGGTCCAAGGAAGGAAGGAAGGATGAGTGTGCTGCTCGCCTGACTGTTTCCCCAGCTTCCCAGAATCCCGGAGACAATCAGAAGCAGCCGGGAGTCTAGTCAAGCAGGAACTCATTTATTGTCCTACAGTGCCTTTTAAAGGAAAACAAAAAAACGGCAGAGTAAAACAGCCAGCCAGTGGTTTTAAAGGTCAGCCTATCATGCCCCTAGGCACCTTACCCTTTACCTAGAGCTGTTCATGCAGTGACCCCATCTGGTCTGATCTTAACCAATCATCTGTTTTTGCAAACAACTCAGGACTGGCCCATCTGACTTCCCCTCAGCGCTATCTTTGACTGGCTCCTGTGCCCTACAAGCATCTTGGTGTATAGATGGGTAGGCATGTGTGCATTGCACCTGGTATTATTTTTATTAAGAATGAAGTGTTCTGGATACATGTCATTTTATTAAAATATATAGAAAAGTTTTAAAACACTCCTTGAAACCAGAGTTGCCTGTTGTGAGAAAAAGAGCAAAGCAATGGAAAGGTTAGTCAGGGTGAACATGCCCTCAAGTTGTTCAAACACAGCTCTACAGCCGGGCCCCGGGCCAGACTAGGAGACGCGGGCTGGTTCAGTGGCTCCTTCCAGAAGTGAGGGTACAGAGTGGTGGTTTACTCTGAGACAGTACAACCACAGGACAGCTAAATAGGATCAGTCACATGGCCCAATAGGCAGCAGACAGATGCCACGTGCCACACTATTATTAATATGTGACGTACATCAAGGTGTGTAGATCCGTGCAAGGGAAGAAGGAACCATGAGCACGAAGGCCAGGGAAACAGATGTCATGCTTCCTGAAACATGTTTTCTTGTCAGCTTGGCCAGAGCAAATGTTCTTGCTACAATTTAATTGTAAACTATATATAAACTTTTAAAAAGAGATTGTGTGCCACAAAAAGGGAAAAAATTAATAGCCGTTCCATGTTTCGTAAGAATGATTTATCTCTCAGGTGGCACTTTCTGAGTCCAAAACCAATTTCTATTTGGAAACTGAAAAATGATAGAGGATTTGTTATAAAGTGTTTTTTTTTTCCTCCCATGTACCCTCAGAAGGAACCAGACTTATGCTGACACACACGGTAGCAAAGTTGTCACCATCTGTATTTATTTTTTGAAGAATAAGATCCAATCAGACATTAGATAATACCATTATGACCATGTTCCCAAGAGGATGTGATCATTCCGTCTAAATACTTAATACTTTTAGTCATACTTAATGTGATTGAAGGCTCCTTCAGCTAATGTTTTTTCACTCACTGGTACAAGCAAGACAAGAAGATCTTGGGATGAGAAAAGAAATACATTTTCTATTTCGTTAAAGACCTGGAAACACACTTCAAGATCTGTAGGAGACAATGACAGAGAAAATTTATGCTCAAACAGGGGAGGACTCCAATGGAGACCCAGGCATGAGGTTTCATTTTTTTCCCTCTAGAACCTTTTCAAAGGCTGTGTGTGTTGTGTGTGTGTGTTGTGTGTGTGTGTGTTGTATGTGTGTGATGTTTTTCTTTTGTCATTTGACCTAATGTAAAAGAAACACAAGATAAATTGGAAAGCTCGGGAATGATTTAAGGTGGAAACATATTCAGGGACTATAAACTGACACAGTGGACTTTTTCTCCTGGTCTAGAGTATGCTTTCTTCATCTCTACAGCCTGTCACCACCTGCCTCAGGGGAGTCCACAGGAGCCTAAGCACAACATGGGGTAGAAACAGAGGGAGTGGCCACCAGGGCTTCTGTGACCCCAGTTTCACCTTTAGATGTCCAAACTATTTCCTCACAGCAGAAGGACTCCCTTCATTCCTCACTTCTAAGCTGCACGTGGCCACTCATATGTACCTGCTCACAAACATCCAATAACTAGACTCTGCTTCTAGGAAAACATTAAAACCCTCACTCCTGGGTCGTCACTGGGATCCTCTCCAGTTCGAGCATACATTTTTCTCTGTCTTTATCACCTACAGATCTTGAAGTGTCTTTCCAGGTCTTTAACCAAATGGAAAAATCTATTTTTCTTCCTTCATCCCAAGATCTTCTTGTCTTGCTTGTACCAGACCTTGCAATCCTGTGACAAAAAACCAACACAAGCAACTTGGGATGGTGGCAGGAGTACAAGGATCTGCTGTCCTCCTGGTGGTCAAGAAACAGAGAGGGGGGGGATACAGGACAAGAGAAAGCCCCCATGGGTCGGCCCTGGCAACTGGCTTCCTCCAGACAGTCTGTCTTGTTTCCAGTGCCGAGTGATACAATTCTGTCATGAATCCATCAAGACATTAACCTACCAGTTGGATCAGAGTGCTCTGAACCCAGTCGCTTCCCAAAAGCCAGTCAGCTGGCTACCAAGTCCTGAATGCACAAGTCTGTGGTGGGCTCTTCATATTCAAACCATCACATTCCGTGTCGCCTCTTGGGAACGAATCGTGCACATCCTACTAAGAGTCTAACTTTTTACCCATTTTGGTTTGATCTCTGCTAGAGCTGCTCTGGTGTTCCAAAGAAAACACCTCTCACTGTGAAGGTCTTCTTGCCATCTTTAGGGACAGTCAATCGCCTCTCTCTATACGCACCTAATTCCTCACTAGCCTAGCTGCCAAGGGCTATGACACCCCCACCACCCACCCCCCCCACACACCCTGCTCCGGCATCTCGTACCACGTAACCAGACCTGCACACAGGAGCCAGCCTCTCCAGCTTTGGATAATGACCAGAAGGCGCTCCAGCCCAGACTGTGCTGAGGGCAACACCGTGATGCTCACCATTCCCGACAGCATTCCTGAGAGCTGCCCCATGGCTCCAGCTGCACTTTCTAGACGGGCCACAGCACTGTATGTACTGTGTGTTTCTCTGAGGTGGAGTCTTGTCTGAATCAAGGCCATTCATGAGGCCCCCTGCATCTTTTGCTTAGGCTCTCTTGGCAGGATAACGACCCACACAGCTAAGTTAAGGTCAGCAGCAGCAGCAGCAGTAGCAGCAGCAGCAGTAGCAGCAGCAGCCGCCGCCATGTTGCCTGCTCAGAGTCCGTAATCGCTTGAGTTTATCATTCCCTCCGAGTTCCTCGGTAGGCTCGCGCTGCTTCCCTTAACCACAACCTCCTGGCCCCCACCAGCTGATTTTTCTGTCCTGGGGCTACTGTGAAGGCCTCCCTTCCACTGCCACCCCTGCCCGTTACAGTTCTCACGGTTGACCCCCTGTGCCAGCCGCTCGCCAGAGCCGCCTCTGCCTCTGGGCCTTGACAATCGCGAGGAAGTAAACGGCGCTGGGGAAACTTCGTCGGGATACGAAACATGAGCGGTTTGCTTACAATGAGCACATTTGCTCTTCCGTTCTTCCCTTCACACAGCAATGGGTAGATCGGACGCCCTTGTGGGTCCCTCGCACCCTCTTGGTTCTAGGGATACCCAGAGCCCTGCCACGGTGGAGAGCAATGAGGACAGAGCAGGGGCTGGGGCACCGGGAATTCGGGGACAGAATGTAAAAGCTGTTGGGGCTCGGTACCCTCTGAGCAGAGCGAACTGGTGAGGCAGAGCCGAGATCCTGGGAACGGTGAGGAGAGACACAAGGTTGGCTGAGGAGCCGCCAGGAAAGAGGACACCAGTCAGAGTGTGTGCAGTGAGCATGGGAATGACCCCACCTGAGCCACCATACATAAGACCAGGATTTTCTTAATAAGAGGTAAATAGATTTTTTTAACTGTAAAAGGAAAGGTCATGTTTTGAGATGGTTGTCATGGATGGAGTGTGAACTCTTCACGGGTACTGAAGATGGCCGTGTAGAATGTTCCCCACTCTTAGGGGATGTACAGGTGCACTGTGGAACCCTGGGAAGCAGAACAAGGAAAAAAAAAAAGAATGAGACTTCCTGGGGTGAGGATGGGTTGGAGATTCATTGATTGAGCGTGACTGCACGTGAGAAATGCTCTCTCTCTGGGCAGATCTGTTCAAGAATAGCATTCTGGTCCCTCGAGGGAAAGGTCAGTCACAGAACGGCTTCCTGCAGGGCCTAGGGGAAAGCAGGTTGGAGACTGAAGAGCAATGACTTCATCCTTGTCCGGCCAATGCCAGAGGCTCTGTCTGGGAAATGAGAACAGAGAGCTGTGGAGCAAGCAAGTTTGGTGTGACAATTTGGCAAGGACCGTAGAAGCTTGTTGGACAGACGCCATGACTCCGGAGCCCCAGTACAGAAAAATACGCTGGCAAGGCAAAGACATCCCTTAAATCAGAGGTTCGGACCGTTTGCACACCCTTCTGGCAGTGTGGCGGAAAGGGAGAAAGAGCCTGTCTCTTCATCCAGGATGAAAGGAAAGGAAAGCACGCTAGCTAGCCCATCCCGTCATCCTGCAGGCCGGAAAAGATCACCAATGTGTCCAGGGAGGCAGCCCAGCGACTGCGCAGTGCAGTGCCTGCTCCACAGAAGTGACAACCTGGCTTGGCTGCGTCTCCTGCACCCACGTAAGAAGCCTGCCTGGCTTGGTGTTGCATGCCTGCAGCCCCAGCACTGACTGCAGACACACAGGAATCACTGGGATGGTTGAGCATCAGGCTCCGTGTCGCGTGACAGGAACTTGTTCCAAAAGACAAGGCGGAAAATGATCGCGGAAGATACCTGGGGTTGACCCGGCCCCCACACAGCCTGCTTACTTCTGATTTAGCATATTGCACTGGAGAGGTTCTCCGGGCATCCAGAGGGACACACCGTGGATTTGCACCTGTTGCCTGGAGTCTGTCCTTTCTGACTGAGGAGTCTGAGGAGAATGGGATCGGAGAGGAGCTGCAAAACTAGTCTGGGTCCTTCTGCAGCAGACAGCCCTGGCGTCAGCCTGGGCGGAACCGTGGGGTGAGTGACGGGCCTGGAAACGTGGCTGTGCAGCACTGCCACGGGCTGCTTCGGGGCTGAGGGCTGACTGAGACCTGAAGGCTTCAAGTGCGAGAAACCCACGTGTGAGAAGAAGGTGGCAGATGCTGACGGCGGTGGAGCCCCGAGCATGCAGAGAGGAGTCGTTTGCCAGATGCCGGAGAGAGCAGGGGCAGCTGGAGGTTCCAATCCCAGCCCGGGGGTTTCTTAAAGACCATAAACGACCTCAGCCTGCCCTGTGGCCTGTTGCTGAGATCCGGGGATCTGATCCAGAGAGGCTGTTTCTGGTCGCCCTGTCACATTCAGAAGCCATGAACACCATTAAGCAGGACACTAGCACCAGGGCCATCAAATGCATCTAAGAGAAACGACGGCTCGTCTGCATCTAAAGTAACGTAGTTGAGGAAAGACTCCCCGTGTCCTAATACATGTGTAACATTTTCTTAACGTCCTCTGAGGCCTGTGACTAATATTGTGATAGAGCCCTCGGAGCGTTTCTGGAAGTCATTTCCGCATTAACGTTATCCGATTGATTTTCATTAGCCCAGGGACCTCTTTCATCTAAAGATGGATGGCTTTTGCGCCACCTTCAGTTGTTTTAAAAACAAGCAGTGTCCCCGAGCAAGACGTTTACAGAGGCATAAATTAGCCTGGCCTCTACTCAGAGCTCTGTGCTCTTAAAGAGCAACAAGGAAGGCCAGAGCCGAAAGAACGTGTGTGTTGCCTGGGTCGGAATGATGGGACCCCGAGGATTCCCAGCATAGAGCAACGATTCTGTCACCAAGTGAACTCTGGCCAAGTGCAGGAGCTGAAGCTGGGAATTTTCCACAAATGGGTCTCACAGAGGAGATAGAAAGCGCACAGGACCCCCCAGTCGACCTTGGCAGCAACAAGGAAAGTTCCTAGGCCATGAGAACAAGTCCCTAGTCCCGGGGGAACTGGAAGTTCCCATGCGATAATGCGTTATAGAGATTCATGTCAGATCCTGCTGTGTGACAAGGACCCTCTTCTGCTGTGTGCTGTAAGGAGTTCTCTTTGCATTTCTAGGAAGGATGTCATCCCCATGGTGCTAGGATGAATGGATCCAAATGTTTGTTTCCTGCTTGGGATTGCTGTGTGTTGCATTAGGCATCACATTCTGTTTTCGAGAGAAAGCTTTCTCCTGAAACTCAGTGAAGTGTTTCCAGTTCTTTCCAGAGAACCGTGTGCTTTTATGTCTGCAAATAACTTCAGAGTTGGGTCCTGTTGCTCTATAGACTCGGCATGACACCCAGCACAGAGAGTTGCTTTTCCTGTATTAAAAGTACACTGGAGTTCTAGGAATGTATCTCAGGGGTGAGTGTGTGTGTGTGTGTGTGTGTGTGTGTGTGTGTGTGTGTGTGTGTAGACCAGGCTGGCCTTGAACTCAGAAATCCCAAGTGCTGGGATTAAAGGTGCGTGTCACCACTGCCTGGCTGAATTTCCTTCTTTAAACAGCTAATTAATATTCCCCTGTGTAAATGAGCCACAGTTTATCAATCCATCTGTTGAAGGACACCTAGGCTGTTTCCAGTTATGATGAGCAGAGCAGCAATGAACATGGTTGAGCAAGTGTGTCTGTGGTAGGATGAAGTCCTTTGGGATATGCCAAAGAGTGGAGTAGCTGGAACTTGAGGTAGATGATTCATATTTCCCTGGGACACCACCACACTGATTCCCATAATGGCAGTTCAAGTTTGCACTCCTACCAGAAACGGATTGTTTTATTGACTTTTTGCTCTTATGATGGGTGTTAGGTAAAAGTCTCAAAGTAGTTTTGATTTGCATTGATGACTAAGGATGTTGAACATTTCTTTGTGTTTCTCAGCTATTTGAAATTCCTCTTTTGAGAATGTGCTATTTAAGTCTGTATCCCACTTTTTAATTGAGCTATTTGTTTCCTTGATATCTAGTTTGTCTTTTAGTGCTTTATGTTATTTTAGATATTAGCTCTCTATTGGCTGTGCAGTTGGGAAAATTCTTTTCCTATTCTGGAGGCTACTTGGTTTGAGTGATGTTATCTTTTGCTGTGCAGAAGCTTCTCAGTTTCATGGGGTCCCATCTATTAATATTTGTTAATAATATTAATTAACATATCCATCATTGATCTTAGTGTTGTGCTGTGTTTTCTTCAGAAAGTCTTTTCCTGTGCCAATGCACTCAAGGCTGTCCCCCATTCTCTCTTCTGTATCTGGTTTTATGTTGAGGCCTTTGATCTATTTGGAGTTGAGTTTTGTACAAGGTGATAAGTATGGATTTATTATATTTTTATTGTTCAGGATTGTTTTAGCTATCCTGGGTTTTTGTGCTTTCATATGAAACTGAAAATTGTCCTTTCAAAAATCATCTTTTCTGTGAAGGATAGTGTTGGGATTTTGATGGGGATTGCATTGAATCTATAGATTGCCTTTGGTACCATGGCCATTTTTACCGTGTTAATCCTACTGATCCATGAGCATAGGAGATCTTTCCATCTTCTGATATCTTCTTACATTTCTTTCTGCAAAGACTTGAAGTTTTAATCATACAAGTCTTTCACTTGCTTGGTCAGAGTTACCCTAAGATATTTTATATCAGGTTATTATCAGGGGTTGTTCCCGTGACTTCTTTCCCAGGCTGTCATCTGTATTTAGGAGGGCTACTGTTTGTTTTAGTTAATTTTGTGTCCTGCTTGTTGTAGTTTGAGAAAAGCTGTGTGTGAGAGAAAGACAGGTTTCAAGAAGAGGGATTTTTTTCTTTTTTCTTTTCTTTTCTTTTTTTTTTTTGTTTTTTTCGAGACAGGGTTTCTCTGTATTGTTTTGGAGCCTGTCCTGGAACTCGCTCGGTAGACCAGGCTGGTCTCGAACTCGCAAAGATCCGCCTGCCTCTGCCGCCCAAGTGCTGGGATTAAAGGCGTGCACCACCAACGCCCTGCCCAGGGATTTTTTTTTAATTGGGGAAAGGTATCAAAAGAAGGGGAAATGGAAGAGGGGAGACCAGCTTCCAGAGACAGGAACATCAGGACAGAGAAGAGAATAAAGGGTGGAGAGAGAGACACAGAGAAAGGAACAGATAGAGGGAGAGAAAAAAGAGGGAGGGAATGGGAGAGAGAGGGAGAGAAGGACGGGAGGTGGGCAGAGCCCCTTTAAAAGACCACAGTGGCTGGGCGTTGGTGGCACATGCCTTCAATCTCAGCACTCGGGAGGCAGAGGCAGGTGGATCTCTGTGAGTTCAAGGTCAGCCTGGTCTACAAAGCGAGTTCCAGGACAGCCTCCAAAATAATACAGAGAAACCATGTCTCGAAAAACCAAAAAAAAAAAAAAAAAAAAAGCCAAAATGACCGAATATGCACAGGTGGTGCTCTTAGTGGCTGCAGCTGAGGGCATATCCTGTCAGAATCCCAAGGGCAGGACAGTACAGATGCTTGAATGCCAACACTACTACTTTGCTGAAAGTGTTAAACAGCTTAAGAGTTCTCTGGTGGAATTTTTAGGGTCACTTATGTAAATTGTCACATCATCTACAAATAAGGATACTTTGACTTCTTCCTTTCCAATTTGTATCTCCTTCAGTTGTCTTATGCTATAGTTAAAACTTCAAGTACTATAATAAGCAGGTGTGGAGAGAGTGGACAACTTTTTCTGTCTTGATTTTAGTGGAATTCTTCTGAGTTTCTCTCCATTTAAGTTGACATTGTCTGTGGGCTTGCTGTAAGCTGCCTCTGTTATGTTGGAGTATGCCCCCTGTATTCCTATTCTCTCCAGGACTTTTATCATGAAGGGGTGTGGGGATTTTTGCTTTTCTGCATCTAATGATATGATTATGTGGTTTCGTTTTACAGTTTGTTTATGTAATAGATTACACTTATCAATTTATGTATGTTGAGCCATCCCTACATCTCTGGGATGAAGCTACTTGATCATGGTGGATGATCTTATTGATGTGTTCTTGGATTCAGTTAGCAAGTATTTTATTGAGAATTTTTGCATCTATGTTCATGAGTAAAATTGTTCTGTAATTCTTTTTCACTGTTGGGTCTTTATGTGGTTTGGGTATCAGAGTAACTTGTGGCCTCATAAGATGAACTAGGCAATCTTCCTTCTGTTTCTATTTTATGGAATAATTTGAGGAGTATTGGCATTATCTCTTTTGAAAGTCTTGTAGAAACCATCTGCTCTTGTTTTTTGTTTTGTTTTGTTTTGTTTCATTTTTGTTGGGAGACTTTTAAAGACTGCTTCTATTTCACTAGGGGCTATAAGTCTATTTAAATTGCTTGTCTGATCTTGACTTGGGTAAGTAATAAGTATTGAGAAAATTATCCATTTCCTTGGTATCTGTTCTTATGTACCCCTTTTTCATCTCTAATTTTGATATTCTCTATTCTATTTGCCTTCTACTTAATTTGGATAGAAGACAGATCTGGCACCAGTGTGACCTCTAGTGATCTGAAGGGATGACACCAACTGGCAAGCTAAGCAATAGTGCAGAGACAACCTCAAATGCCCATTCCTGATAATGAACTTGATGTCTATAACCATCCTGGAGCCTTCATTCAGTGACTGATGGAAGCAGAGGCAAATACCCACAGTTAAATACTGAACAGAACCCAAGGAACCTAGTGACAGAGAGAGAAGAGCAATGAGCAAATTGGCAAAGAACGGGCTGGCAAAACCAGCAGAGACAGCTGATCTGAACAGGGGAGAGCTCTTGGACCCCAGACCTACAGCTGGGAGGCCAGCATGGGACTGATCCAGACCCCCTGAATGTGAGAGTCAGTGAGGAGACCTGGGCAACCTATGGGGCCCTGGGCAGTGGATCAGTGTTTATCCTTGGCATACAAACAGACATCGTGTGTCCATAACACAAAGAGGGATGTTCTCTCAGCCTGGACTCTTAGGGGGGTGCCTGGACCCTGCCCTGAGTGAAATGACAGACTCTAGATATCCCCTATGTGGAAGGAAATGGATATAGGGTGGGAAGCTGGGGGGCCTGGGAGGGGTGGGAGAGGAGGGGGGGAGAGGGAACTGGGATTGACATGTGAAACAAGCTATTTAAAATTAAAATAAAAAATAATAAAAAAGGTTTGTCAATGTTATTGATTTTCCTCAAAGAACAAACTCTTTGTTTCATTGACTCTTTATATTGTTCTGTTTGTTTCTGCTTTATAGTTTTAACCCCTGAGTTTGATTATTACTTGTCATCTACTCATCTTGGGTGTGATTTCTCCTTTTTGTTGTAGAGCTTTCAGGCATGCTGTTAAGTTACTAGTATGAAATCTTTCCATTTTTTTTAATGTAGGTACTTAGTGCTATGAAGTTGCCTCTTAAAACTGCCTTCATTGTGTCCCATAAGTTTGGGTATGCTGTGTATTCATTTTCATTCAATTTTAGAAAGCCTTTTATTTCTTTCTAATTTCTGTCCTGACCTATGTTTGATTCAGAAGAGAGCTGTTCAGTTTCCATGCGTTTGTAAGTTTTATGTGTTTATGTTGTTGATATCCAGCTTTAATCCATGGTGGTCAGATAGAATGCAGGGTATTGTTTCAATTTTCTTGTATCTTTTGAGACTTCTTTGTGTCCAAGTATGTGGTCAATCTTGAAGGAAGTTCCATGAGGTGCTGAGAAGAAGGTATGTTCTTTTGTGTTTGGGTGAAATGTTCTATAAATGTCCATTTGGTTTATAATGTGTGTTAGCTTCAGCATTTCTCTGTTTAGTTTTTGTCTTGATGATCTGTCTATTGTCAAGAGTATGGCACTGAAGTCTCCCACTATTAGTGCATGAGGGTAAATATGTAGTTTATGTTGCAGTAGTATCTTTTTTTTATGAACTTGGGTTCCCTTGTGTTTGGTGTGTAAATGTTTAGAATTGCAATGTCTTCTTGGTGGATTTTTCCTTTGGTGAGTATGTAGTGTCCTTCCCTGTCTCCTCTGATTAGTTTTGGTTTGAAGTCTGTTTTGCCAGATATTAAAATGACTACACCAACTTGCTTCTTGGGTCTGTTTTCTTGAACTATCTTTTTCCATCTTTTTGCCCTGAAATAATATCTATCCTTGATGTTAAGGTATGTTTCTTGAATGCAGCAGAAGGATGGACCCTGTTTTCACATCCATTTTGTTAGTGTGTGTCTTTCTATTGGACAATTGAGACCGTTGATGTTGAGAGACATCAATGAACATTGTTTGCTATTGTTTTACTATTGCAGTGGTTCTGGTGATGGTGATGTGTGTGTGTGTGTGTGTGTGTGTGTGTGTGTCTCCCCTTTTGATGGGTTGATCTGAGATTATTTATTCCTTGTTTTCCTGGGTGTGGTTAACCTCACTAGGTTTGAGTTGTCATTCTAGCACCTAGGCTGGATTTGTAGATAGACATTGCCTAAATCTAGTTTTATCATGGAATGTCTTTTTTTTTTTTTTTTGGTCAGTGCTTGCTAATTGTACGTCAACTTGATACAGGCTAGAATCATCTGAGAGGAGGGAACCACAACTGAGAAAACACTTCCATAAGATTGGGCTGTAGGCAAGCCTGTAGAGCATTTTCTTGATTAGTGATTGGTGGGGTGGGGCCATCCCTGGGCTCCTGGTTCTTTATTCCACAAGAAAGCGTCTGGGTGAGACATGAGGAGAGGAGCATGTGGGTGAGCAGCACCGCTGAGTGGCTTCTGTACCAGCTCCCGCCTCCTGCCCTGCTTATTTCAGTGATGAACCTTGTCGTGGAAGCACAAGCCGAGGAAACCATTTCCTGCCTGACTTGCTCTTGGTCATGGTGTTTCATCGCAGCAATAGAACTAAGACCAATTGGTACCAGGTTAGTGGGCATTGCTGTGACAGGCCTGACCATGTTGCTTTTGGGAGGACTGTGGAAGGACTTTGGAGCTTTGGGCTAGAAAGGCCCTTGAGTGTTGAGAGCTCAGTCCGGGAGCTTGGAAGGCATGACTGTTGAGAGCGGCGCAGACCATGGCGGCCTGGCTTGTGAAGTTTCAGAGGAAAGCATTTGTGGGAAGAATCTGTGGCATCTGGTCAGGAGCTGGAGAATCAGCTGTGATTGGCAAGAGACCAGAACCACTAAAGTGAAACCTTGGCTTTGCTGGGACGATGGATGCTGGTCAGCTGGGGCTGAAGAAGCAGCTGTGACTAAGAAATGTGAGGCGATTTCTTCTGTAAAGTGTTCCCCCAGAGCCAGCACGTGCAAGCCGTGTTCAGGGGTGGCCAAGGCTGTACCTCACTGGCAGCAACCCTGGTCACGTGCGGGAGTCTCCCAGGTGGTCTTGGTTTTGAAGGTGTGAAGGGGTCATGGAGAGCAGCTGAGGCTTGGCACTGAGAGGCCAGGAAAGGGCGCTGGTGAAGGTGCAGCTGGAGTAGCAGTGGAACCCTCAGGACTGAAGGCGTCAGGCAGAGACGTTGAGGCTCGGCACCATGAAGAGAGCCTAGGAATGGCTGTTGGTGAAAGCGCAGCCCGGTTGCAGCAGAAGATCCCAGCATTTTGGAGATGCCTGCACTATGGGATGACCACCAAGAACAGCAGTAGCAGTGGAGAGGAGCCAGCCGGAGCTTAGAAAATAAGCTGTGTGTGCTGGAGAGGGCGGAGCCGGAGGAGTGACCCAAGTCCGGGAGATCGTAAGTGAATCCCAAATGTAGAGCATTGAATTATTTACACTGTTAGAGTATGGTTTTTCTTTGTTTGGATTGTGACTATGCCCTGGTTCTACCATTTTGAAGTAAGAATTTAACATATTTTTTTTAATTTTTATTTTATAGGACCCCACAGTTGAGGGACTTTGAATTTTCAAAACACATTTTGGGTTTTAAAAGAGACTTTGGATTGTTATAGAAACTTAACTTTTAAAGTGTTTGAATTGATAGACTCTAGGACATTTACATTTGCAATGTGTTTTGTATTTGTGATCTTTATCATTCCGAGATCTTGAAGATGAACCAAAAAAGAAAAAATGAAAGGTTATGTTGTAAAACATGTTCTATGTCAAAATGACAAGGCATCAGTCGTGCTGACAAATTTCATGTCAACTTGACACAGGCTAGTATTACCTGAGAGGTGGGAACTCCAACTGAGAAGATGCCTCCATAAGTCTGGGCTGAAGGCAAGCCTGTAGAGCATTTTCTTCATTAGCGATTGATATGAGAGGGCCCAGCCCATGGTGGGTGGTGCAGGCCATGGTGGGTGGGGCCATCTTTGGGCTGGTGGTCCTGGGTTCTATAAGAAGGTGTGTTGAGCAAGTATATGGAGCAAGCCAGTAAGCAGCTCCTCTCTGCAGCCTCTGCATCAGCTCCTGCTTCCAAGTTTCTGCCCTGCTTGAGTCCCTGTCCTGACTTCTTCAGTGATGGGCTATGGATGTGGAAGGATGAGCCAAACAAACCCCTTTCTCCATGACTTGGCTTTTGGTCATGACGTATCATCAAAGAAATAGAAACACAAACTAAGATACCATCTACTGTGATGGAAGGTTTTGCTGGGTATCATAATCTGGGCTGACACCTTTAGTCTTTTAGAGTCTTCAGCAAGCTGTCTAAGCCCTCTGGCTTGTAGAGTGTCCACTGAGAAGTCAAGTGTTTTCTAATGAGCTGGGGATGGGACTCAGGGGTTGAATATGGAGGGGAGAGGGAGAGTGGAGATCTGAAGCTAGCCTACCTGCTCTGCTGGCCCTGAAGCTAGCCTGCCTGCTCTGCTGGCCCTGAAGCTAGCCTGCCTGCTCTGCTGGCCCTGAAGCTAGCCTGCTTGCTCTGCTAGCCTGCTTGCTTCTCTAGAAAGCTTGGCTGCTGGGTTCCCAGGGATTGCCTGCTGGAGTTGAGGGCTGGGCTAAAGGATAAACACAGAGGACCTGTTAGAGGAGGCCATCCGTGTGATCCACTGACAGTGTAGGTGAGGTGGGGAGGAAGGCTGCAGCAAGTGGCCCGCTACAGAGTTGGGAATAAGACTTGGGGATTGGATTTGGAGGAGCACTGGTCCAGGGAGGGCACCACCCACAATGGGCTGGGTCTTCCCCCATCAATCACCAAATAAGAAAATGCCCTACATCCAGATCTCATGGAGGTATTTTCTCAATGAAGGATCCCTCCTCTCAGATGACTCTAGCTTGTGCTATGTTGACATAAAACTAGCCAGCATACCACAGGAGCTCTGTATCTCAGCTACACTTTGAATGTTTTTACCATAAAGAGGTGATCAGTGTTGGAGAAGACAGATCTGTTTGGTTTGACTATACAAAATGCATGTGTGTTCAAATATAGGGCACTTGATTTGTTTCTAAAAATTTTTGAGTTGGTGTTTATCAGCTAAATATAACCACAAAAATAAACAGTGCAGTTTGCTGAGAAAAAGAATCTACAAGCAATTTTTTTTTTGGTTTTTCAAGACAGGGTTTCTCTGTATTGTTTTGGAGGCTGTCGGTCCAGCCTGGCCTCGAACTCACAGAGATCCACCTGCCTCTGCCTCCCGAGTGCTGGGATTAAAGGCATGCGCCACCACCGCCCGGCTACAAGCAATTATTGAGTGCTTACTACATGTAAGATATTCTGTGGATTGTAATACGGAATTCTGTTTATCTCTTAAGGGTTTATTTTTTTTTTCAGTAAAGCAGGTAAGGCAAAGCATTTAAAAAATTCTCAAGGTGTTGATGAGCTTACTGATGGTTGTAGTGGTAGATTTTAAGAATAATGTTTTCTAAAGATTGCCTGGAATCGTGGGAAGTGGGAAGAAAATTCTAGAAACAGCAAACAGATCAGGGTCTGCCAGGGGAAGGAAGTGGGAACTGGGTGACTTTAAAGGGATGAGATTCATAGAGTGATTTGTTCTGCATCTTGATCTTGTCTGTGCTATTTACTTGGTTCTATGAATTTTTCAGATTTATTCATCTGAATCTTAAAAGCTTTAATTCTCCTAAAAGCAAATTGTACCGCAGTAAACTTCCTTTAATGAAAGATGGAAGTTTGAAGTGGGGTTAGGAGTGGAGGACCAGACAGGGGCTCTTAAAGCCACAAAATGCCCTTACAGATTCCAGGCCAGTTTGGTACAAGCAATTTTTTTCAAATGTGGTTCCCTCCTAGATGACCCTAACTGTGTCCCTATTGACAAACACTACTGATCACAGGCATGGGCAAAAATGCAGACTTGCCTCTTTTGGTTTCTCTGCAGTGATTTTGAGGTACTCCTTCCAAGTCATTCATATCACAGATAGAAACCCTTCGTGAAACAGGGAGTCCCAAGTGTTCTCAGAGAGCTGCGACCATTGCTGAAGTGGATACATCCCTCAGTTCTGCCCTCCCTCAGTTCTAGACCTGAGTTAAGGGAGAAATATATAATTTTATGGCGGTAACTTCCAATAGAAATGCCAAAATGAGAAAAGGACTCAGGCAAACAGCAACACAGTTTTCTCTGAAAGACTGCAATTTGGGAGAATGTAGTATGAATGAAAAAAAAGAGGACACAAGGTATCATGAAGGAAGTTTATTGTAGACATGAGGGAGAGCATAGCCAGAGGCGGAAACATCTGGAAAAGTCCAGAGTGAACATGACCAGAATGAGCTGGGCCAAGTGAGGAGAGACGGGAGGGAGAGGAAGAGAGGAGCCACCAGCCAAGAGAGGCTGCCTGGGCCAAGAAACTATTGAAAAGGGCAAAAGTCAAAGATTTTTAAAAAGGGCCGGGGTAGTCAAAATGGCTGGGTTTTATAGGGAAGGGCAGTTGGTGGGGGAGGGAGTGACCCAGCCCCTGGGCTGGAAAGGTCTGGGGTAGGGCAGAGGGTACGCCAGCCTAGAGGACCCAGTAGGGACCAAGGGATGCTGGGAGAACCTGGAAGCCAGAGTCCGATTTGAAATGTTCATGTCCCGGGTTTGAGACCTCACATAGTGGAATTCCAGGAGGGTGATTGGATGTAGGTGTGTCTGTGACTCTAGGTGTCAAATTTCTCACCCACACTCAGCACTATCTTCAGTGTTAAGAAGGAATGAGGCCCATGACTTCCCGACGATACATGACTCCCATGTCACTGTAATCTCTCTGTTGGACGCTGGCTGCGTCCTACTCGAATTCAGCCTTGCTGGCTACATTGGAAGGTGGTGCACTGTATGCACAGAGAGGCTTGGCCATTGCATAGCTGTACAGTCACTTTCTCTGACCAACGTAATGCAAACCCATCTTGGAATCTGAATTGTGTTTTGCTGTATTTTTTTCCCTCTTCTGTGAAGAGGAGGAGTCAAGGAATTTTAAATGGGGCCTGTTGAAGATCTGAGATCACCGCTTCAGCAGGAGCTTGGCCTGGTTCACTGCTTCTTGGCTAACAGTGACCTCTTCCCTTTGTGGGCTAGAAAGGGAACTGTATCCTTCTTGGTGAGTGACTCAGTGGAACTTCTACTGGTGAGGGAGATACAAAGGTCTGGGGATAGAACACTTGACTAACATGCAGAAGGTCTTCAGTTCATTCCCAAGCACGCCACACTCCTCATTGAGGGCTGGGCTGACCCAAGGCTTTCCCTGAGACCCTGATGCTGGAGAAGGAACACAGGAGTACACTTGGCAGAGATGGAAGGCTTCAGATCCTGAGAGCCCACCTCTTCCCACAGTGTGGGGCTGTGGTTATCAGTCCCAAGGCTGCTGTGTGCCCGGACTGTAATGCTTTGGAGATACCCTGTGGTCCCTTGTGCAACACTGTTTGATTAGCTTCTTGTTGACTTCATCTGTTGTACGGTAGCTTCTGCTGGCTCTGCCCTGTTTCTCCCATGGAAATAGTGTAGAAGATGCTGTACTTCTTAGTGAGCTTGCCTGATAAAAGACATAGCTTGTGCAAGACCTCCAGATCTGAAGCTTTCCCATCTTCTCCTTTTTCTATTCTTTATCTCCTGATCTCCTGGTCCTCTGTCTTAAGACCCTATCACTGAAAACAACATGCTGGTCACGGTCAACGGCCAGCAGTGAAAGATACCAGTGAAATGGCCCTTGTCATCGAAAATAATTGTAAATCCTTAAATTACAACAAAGGCTCTCCACATAGAGGGGAAGAAAGACTATAAAAGGGACAGTCACTATGGAAGGTAGCATGACAGTTTATTGAAAAGAAATTTATCAGGGCTGGAGAGATGAGAGGTTAAGATCAGGGACTACTCTTCCAGAGGACCCAGGTTTAACTCCTACTACCCACATGTTGGCTCACAACTTTTTGTAACTCCAGGGGATCCAATGTTCTCTTCTGGCCTCTTTGATCCCTGCATGCATGTGGTTCACAGGCTCAAAATACCCACACATGTAAAATAAAAATAAAGGTTAGAAAAGAAAATTAGCTACCATATGACCTGGCAATTTTATTTTTGGGTATTTATTGAAAAGAATGGATTAACTGGTCACAGAGAGACAGCTGCACCCCTGGTTCATCTTTGCAATGCTGTTCATAGTAGCCTTGAAGTGGAAGACATTCCCAAGTTCATTGTAAGAAGAATGGTGGACAAAACATGCAATGTACTGTTACTCTACCTAAAAGAGTAGATGAAGCTTTAGCATGTTCTATAACCTGAATGAATCTTGAGGGCATCATGCTAAGTGAAATAAGCTAGCCGGATATAGGCGGAGATTGTAATTCTATTCATTTGGGATATAGCAACTTATTAAAAACCATAGAGAGGATGTAAGGGAAGGTGGTGTGGTTGGTACTCTGAAGTTGACAGTCCACCTGGGAGACGAGAGCCTCTCTGGCATCTTGACTGCTGTTCAATTGAGGGAGGAACCCCCATCCGCTGTGGGTGGTACCAATCCCAGCTGGAACCCTGGGACCTGAGCAGCAACACGTATTCATTGCTTCTCTGCTTCCTGCTGGTGGATGCAGGTTGACCAGTTGTTTCAAGTTCCTGCCACAGTAACTCCTTCATCAACCATGTTCTTGGACTATGGGCACCCCCTTCCCCCACCCAAATCTCTTTCTCCTTTAAGCCGCTCTTGTCAGGGAGCTTCTTTTTCTATAAATTGAGATTTTGATTTTGATCACCCCCACACCACTTCCGACTAGTTCCTAAAAATCTATGCCCCGACCAACTTTAAAACCTCTTTTGAAAGTTTGTATTTGTTGTTTAACCGGCCGTGTCTAACTTTTGTCACTCATATAATCCTGGATTTGGAGCCACACACTAGAGCATGGTCAACCCACCAGGCGCTACACCCTTCCTTGATGAAGACTGACTCCTCCTCTAACCATTAGCTGTCTATAGCTCCTCCATTAGGGGTCGGGGGAGGGGTGGGATCAGGCACCCTTTTTGTCCTCCAGGCTATACAGTGTGCAATCACAAGTCCTGAGTTCATGTGTACAGGCCAGCCATGTCCAGAAAATAATGCTCCTCTCTGGTCCTTCCCAGCCTCTGGATTTTACAATCTTTCTACCCCCTTGTCCAAGACAGTTCCTGAGTCTTTGAAGGTCATTTTCTTCCAGCAGCTGGAGTAACCGTGACAGGAGGAAATGGAGTGTGGCTCTGTGATGGGTGCAGAGGTTTCTACGTGAGAGATGAAATGTTATCAGATTCTATTTCTTAGCACTATGGACACGATTACCACTTCTGAAAATAAGAACAAGATGGAAGTTGATGTGTTTATGAGGGCTTTTAAGTTGACACTTTAAGAAAATTCTAATAATGACAGGCAGAAGAGGGGAGACAAGGAGAGTGAAAGAGGGGAGATTCATTCGTGGAGAATATCCAGATAATCATAGTTGAGTCCACGGCTTTGGGGAGCAGCTTTTTTTCCTTTATTTTCTGCTCATGGTTTAGAACCACAAAATAACATTTGAAATTTAGAGCTGAGATTTTAGCAGTGACTAAGAAGGTGAGTAATTCCCTGAGGCACACAGTTGTGGGCTCGCATTTTCTTTTCTTTTCGACAATTATTGTTTTCTCACGGGACGATGAGCCATCTCGGGGAGCAGGGAGACAAAGGGGGATTATAGTTTATGGTTAGCAGAGTTTACAGTCTTCATGCCTAACCTGGAGAGAATGCTCCAAACAAAACAGGGCTGTCTGGTCAGAAGAACATAGGCCTCCAACTTGTAGGGTCCCGGGGATGCTGATTCTATGGAACCCTGACAAGTAATGAAAGCTGCTTGGGACAGGCTTGGGGCGCCATCCTCTGCCTCCACCAAGGCCCCACCGATGCTCTGCTTACTTTGTTTGTACTTTGTTCCTATTTATTTGCAAGGGTTGATACTTTCCATGCAGGACAAACTCAGCATTCCCTCGAGTTTCTTGGTCAGACTTACATAACACAAATCTAGTTACTCTAAATTTCAGCACATTCTTTACCCATAAACTACAAGTTCCATGCCCTGTAATAATGAAAACCACAAACTTGATTTAAAACCCAGGCATCTCCCCCACAGAGACGCTGGGCATACTCCAAGCAGACAGCAGAGGGAATTGGGGTTGGCTTTCTCTCCTGCCCTCAAATGCTCTTCATCCCACCTTGCCTCAACTGCTCAGTTCCTCAGGTGGCCATGCTCGCTGTTGCTGACATAAAATACTAAAGTACTATTGGTTTGTGGTGGGGGGTGGGGGAGATAAACACTTGTTACAAGCAAGAGGATGATTTCTGGCCTAAAAAGGAAGCCATAGATGAGAGTGGCGATTTGGAATGAGGACATTTGGCTTTGAATTCTGACACGACCATTTAGTTGCGTGGCTTGGTCATGTCGTCTGTCCTTCTTCACAGACTCTGTAAGATGAGTGTGGTTAGCATAGCGTTGAGTCTTCCAGAGCTGACTGGGAATGGAGCACCAGCAGGAGGCATAGGTGTTTTACCAGCCACTTTACCTGGGATTGGCTTATACAGCTGTCCTGTCCAGTCGAGCAAGTACCAAAGTACCATACCTACCATAACTACAGCCGTTTGCTCTCTGTCTCTGTCTCTGTCTCTGTCTCTCCCTCTTTGAACCCTTAAACAGGCACATAAGGCCCACCTGGATTATCTGTTTTGGATCCCATGTGCAAATTTGACACTGTGTAACTTTTCTCTTTCCAAGCCTGGCTTATGTTTCTTGACATAATGCAGTCCAGGTTCATCCCTGTTACTGCTGGTGAAATTTCCCTCTGTTTGTTAAAGCCTAAGTGGTATTTTTCAGGTGTATATCCATATTCCACACAGATTCCATAGCTTGGCTATGAAGAAGGAAGCTGCCAGGTGAATGGAAATGCAGATGTCTCCTTTGGGTGGTGGCGATGAAGGAAGTATTTACTTTATTGTAATAAAACTTGTAGAGTATAATTCTAGCACCTTCATTGTAAAGATAAGTTTGTTATTGTTGTCTATCCATCATCTATCTATCTCATAAAGAAATGCCTTGCAATTTAAAAGACTCAACGTGGCTAAATTAATTTTTAAATTTTATTTTCTTCATATTCCTTCCCCCAACTCCTAGGAGAACTACTTTTCCCTACACACCCAACTTTCTCTCCCTCTCTCTCTTTCAAAAGAACCCCCACAAAAAACCACAAAAATAAAAACAAGCAAGCAAAAGAGACCAATAAGACCTTAAAACGCCCAAATAAAACAAAATGGCAAGTCTTTAAACAAAATAAAACATGGAGTTAACTTTGAGTTGTCAAGCAGCTCCCAGGCTCGGGACCTGCCCTCGAGTGTGGTTGATAACACTCAGAGACTCTCCATTGGAGAAAACTCATTTCCCTTTGCCAGTGGGTGTCAATCACAGCCAGCTTCTTAGTTAGGGGTGGGGCCCATAGCCACACCCCCATTGGTGCTGGGACCCTGCCTGACTCGCACCTGTGCGGGTCTCGCCTTGCCCCCCCCCCACACACCACATCAGTAAGTTTCTACCTTCATATTGGGTCGAGTTCCTTCATACTGAATATTTACATTTATCAGACACAAGATGTATAACTGTTTTCTTCAGTCTACAGGTTCTCTTCATCTTTGTCTCCTTCACCGAGCAGAAGGTTTTTACTTAAGTGTGATCCTTTTCATCTCTTGCTGCTTCTGTGCTTTTGGGGTCACAGGAGACGCATGTGTGACTCAGGACAGCTTCAAAGGAGCACGCCTCTGCTCTCTTGCAGTATTTGTGACTAAACTTTAGTGTTGACGACTATACTATACACAGCCTGAGACGGGGTCTAATTCTATCTCTGTACATGGCAATCCAGATTCCTCGACATCACTGTTGGACTGTCCTTTCCCTATTGTGTATTTTTAGTATTGCTATTGAAAACCTCATGGACTGTAAATATGTGACTCTATTTCTGTGGTCCATATGCTGTTTCTTTGGCCTATATACTTATTTTTTTTATACCAGTACCATTCTGTTTGGATTGTTACTGGTTTTTAGAAAGTTTTAATGTCAGGTAATGGGGTACTGCCAGCTTTGTGGTTTTTGCTCAAGATTTATTTGGCTATTTGAGTCTTTTCTAGTTCCATGTGAATGTACTATGAGATACATTTCTATAATTCTGATAAGGATTGCATTTATTCTATAGATCAGAACATAACTTATCTACATACATTTTAGCAATGAACATTGTGTGTTTCAATCTTTTTATATTGTTTTAATAGCACACCCAAGGTTATCTACTTTATTTTCCAAACGTTTGTCTGTTACAATTTTAAAAGCTGAAAAGCTGAGATTGGTGACTCTATCATTTCAGTTTCTTCCCAGGGCTCTCTTGGCTGTGCCTCAACTTGGCAGAAGAAAAGAAAAGAGAGCTGGGCATTTTCAGAAGAGTCCAAGTATGAGGGACAGCCTTCTTTGTAGCAATGCAGTATTTCAAAGACTAATCAATATTTCCCAAACACTGCACTGTTTGCTCTAAGGGAAATAGCTCTGATAATCGAGCCCCACAACGCCCCACCCTTAAAGTGTTTGTCACCCTCGACATTGCCAGTCTGCAGGTCAAATTTCTATCATATGAACCCCTCAGAAAGCACACTCAAGGCTTGTGTAAGGTGTTCCAAGGATATATTCACAATTACCTGTATCTTTTAGAATTCTCTTAATACCTTAGTTGTCAGTATAACACCTTGATTTGAATTACATTGATTGAATCTGCCCCTTAGTGATCTGTCTGTCTGTCTGTCTGTCTATCTATCAGCTGTTATTAGTAGATCATTTCCTTGACTTCTTTTTCGGGCAGTTCATTGTTACTGTATTGCAAAGGTATTGGTTTTTGTATGTTGACTTTGTACCCTACGATTTTACTGATTTTTTTTTGGCTGTGTCATCAAGATTTTCATATGATTTTATCATCCACAAACAAGGAAAATTTTAATTTTTTCATTTTCACTTTGAATGACTTTTTTTCTCTTGTCTAATTTCTCTGGCAATGACTTCCAGTATTATGTTGAAAAGAAATGACAAGTCCTTGTCTTATCCTTTATTTTCTAACAGAAGCGTTTCACCTTTTCATTGTTGAGTATAATGTTAACTGTGGGTTGCTTACATCCGGCTGTTACCGTATGACATCAGTTCCTTTAACACCTAAACTCCTGAGTTTTTTGTTTAAATCAGGAAAGTCTGAAGTTTGCCTTTCCCTGCCATTGCTGTTTCTTTGTGGTATCTTTTTTGTTCTTCAGTCTGGTAATGTAGTAAACCACATTTGCTGATTCGTGTGTGGAAGACTCGTCTTGAATTCCTGAATTATGTCCTACTTGACACTGGTGAGTGATTTTGTTGTTGTCACTTTATTTTGATTTGTTTTTCTGAGACAAGAGTTTCTTTGTGTAGCCCTGGCTGTCCTGGAATTCTCCATAGATCTGGCTGGCCTGGCCTTGAACTCACAGAGATCCACCTGCCTCTGCCTCCCAAGCACTGGAGCTAAATGCACACAACACCACACCTGGATGTGTGTGTTTTTTTTAAATGTTGAGTTTGGTTTGCTAGTATTTTGCCTATTAGCCCATGTTTGTGTTTTCTTGGAAAGCCCTTGTCTGGTTTTGCTGTCAGGGTTAATGCTGTAAATAAAGTGAGTTTGAAAATGCTCCCTGAATTTTAGAGTTTGAGGCTGATTGGTTTGGGTTTTTCATGTTTAGACGAGCTTAGCGATGAAGCCACCAGGCCGTGTCCTTTTCTTTCCCATGAGGCTTTTTTCATTACTGGCTTAATCTTGCTCGTTACTGGTCCCTGCAGATTTTCAACTTACTCCGGATTCTGTTTTGGAAGGATTTTGTGTGTAGGGATTTTTCCCATTCATCCTGGCTCCCCAATTGTTGGGCGTAGTTTTTTTCATCGCAGTCTCTTTCCCTCTTATTGGTATTATACCCGCTACAATATTTCCTCTTTTCTTCCTGACCTTAGTGGGTTCTCCTCTTCTTTCTTTACTCCAAAGAGTTGCTATCTGCATTCTTTACAAAGAAACAACTCTTACACCAGTTAAACGTTGCAGAATTAATCAATGTCCCCGGAAAACTATTAGTTATGCAGATTTTTTTCTATAGTGTTTTTGTTCTTGATTTAATTTTTTAGACTTTTTTGTTTTTTGTTTTTTTTGAGACAGGATTTCTGTGTATTGCTTTGGAGCCTGTCCTGGCACTCACTCTGTAGACTCTGTAGACCAAGCTGGCCTCAGGCTCACAGAAATCCACCTGCCTCTGCCTCCTGAGTGGTCACCAATCCCCGGCCTAGACTTTTTTAAAAATAAAGTAACTTTGAACTTTTGAACTTTTCCTCTTTTTCTGGTTACGTACAGTATAGCATTAAGCTCTTTATTTGACATATTTCTTTTCTTTTTTAAACAGTATTTTGTGCACATATGTATGTGGGTGTGCATTCTGTGTAAGTACACGGCGTACTTACATGTTCAGGCTGGGCAGCCAGTGCCTGTGCGTACACAGCGAGCCATCTCCGTGAGCACTTAGTCTCTTTTCAGGTAGATGTTTATAGCTGTCATTGCCCCCTGAGAAGTCTTTTGTGGCATTCGTAAGCTTTGGTATGCTGTTTCAGGATGTGAAGACTGGGGTTGGCAGAATGCTCTGAGTGCCCCTGGGGTTCGTGTAGTCTCAAGGGTAGTGGAAGTCTGAGGTCTCCCCCATTGACTTTTCTATATGGAAAATCCGTTTATTGCTGCTGCTAGGGTGTTAAAGCCCCTGCTTTAGAACAATGGAAGATAATTGCTCTATTCCAGGTCTCTTTTTTACTTATATTGCCTCACCTGCCTAGGTGCTCCGAGGTTGGGTACGTTTCTGTTAACTGTTGCTACGTCCACTTGGCAACTTGACCTTTTAGCATTGTGCAATGCTGCTTTGTCTTCCTGGATTTTTATGTAAAGTCTATTTGTCATCCTAAGCATAGTCCTCCCTGTTCTCTTTCTGTACATTTGCATGGGATGACTGTTCCTTTGCCGTGTCTGTCTGTAGGTGAAGAGAACCCATTACAGATGGCACGCATAATTGTGTGTGTGTGTGTGTGCGCGTGCACACACATTTCAGTCCATTCATCTATTCTTAATAGAGATGTCTATGTTTAACACATTGGTAGGAAGGACTTATAACTGTCATTTTGCTAATTACTTGGGGATTAATTTATAGATCATTTATTCCTTGATTATTCTCCTGTCTGTCTTCATGCTTAGATGATTTTATTGAAAACATGGCTCAGTTCCTTACTTTTTATTGTGTGTGTGTGTGTGTGTGTGTGTGTGTGTGTGTGTGTGTGTGTGTATTTTAGGCGTTTGCCTTGTTAACGCAAGGCTACATAAATGGCTGGATGGGCCATTTTACTTTGACAACTTAACTCTGGTTCCACACAACTCCACATATCCACGTCCTTCTCTCACACTCTGTTTTGAGTTCTCTATTCTTCCCCCAACTCAACCTTCCTGCTCCCCCATGTCCTCCTCTCTGCTCCTCTTCTCCCTCTCTCTTTCTCCCTGCTCTCTCTCCCCTACCCCCATGCTCCCAATCTGCTCAGGAGATCTTGACTCATTCCACCTTCTCTGGGGTACCATGCATATCTCTCTTAGGGTTCTTCCTGTTTCCCAGACTCTCTGGCAGTGGGATTGTAGGCTGACACTCCCCCAATCCATGTCTAAAATCCATATATGAGTGAGTACATACCATGTTTGTCTTTTTGTGACTGGGTTACCTCATTCAGGATGGTTTCTTCTAGTGCCATCCATTTGCTTGCAAATTTCAGGATTCCATCGTTTTTTTCTGCTGAATAGTACTCCATTGTATAAATGTACCACATTTTCTCTATCCACTCTTCAGTTGAGGGGCATCTAGGTTGCTTTCAGGTTCTGGCTACTACAAATTGTGCTGCTATACACATAGTGGAACAGATGTCCTTGTTGTATGAATGTGCATCTTTTGGGTATACACCTAAGAGTGGAATTGCTGGGTCCTGAGGAATCTCCACACTGATTTCCAAGGTGGCTGAACAAGTTGGCATTCCCACCAGCAGTGGAGGAGTGTTCCCATTTCACCACATCCTCTCCAGCATAAACTGTCATTGGTGTTTTTGATTTTAGCCATTCTGACAGGAGTAAGATGGTATCTCAGAGTTGTTTTGATTTGCATTTCCCTGATTGCTAGGGATATTGAGCACTTTAAGTGTCTCTCAGCTATATTAGACTCTTCTATTGAGAATTCTCTATTTAGTTCTGTAGACCACTTTTTATTTGGATACTTTGGTGCTTTGGAGACTTGCTTCTTGAGTTCTTTGTAGATTTTGGAGATCAGCCCTCTATCAGATGTGGGGTTAGTGAATATCTTTTCCCATTCTGTGGGCTGTCTTTTTGTCTTGTTGACTGTGTCCTTTGCTTCTCAATTTCAGGAGGTCCCATTTATTAATTGTGGATCTCACTGTCTGTGCTACTGGTGTTATGTTCAGGAAGCAGTCTCCTGTACCAATTCGTTCCCACTTTCTCTTCTAAGAGATTCAGTGTGGCTGGATTTATGTTGAGGTATTTGATCCATTTGGACTTAAGTTTTGTGCATGGCGATAGACATGGATCTATCCGCATTCTTCTACATGCCAGCATCCAGTTATGCCAGCACCATTTGTTGAAGATGCCTCCTTTTTTCAATTGTATAATTTTGGCTACTTTGTCAAAAACCAAGTGTTCATAGGTGTGTGGATTAAAATCAGGGTTTTCAATTCGATTCCATTGGTCTACCTGTCTATTTTTTGCCAATACCAAGCTGTTTCCAGGACTACAGCTCTATAATAGAGCTTGAAGTCAAGGATAGTGATGCATGGCAGCCATTTCTGATGGGTCTCTGCTAGACACCTCACATGAGTGTAAATGTGAGTCTAAGCCTCAGGCAAGGAGTACCACTGTAAGGCTTACTGAACTGTTTGGGGAAGGCGATTCACAAGACTGATGAAGCTTAAATATCTGTAAATTTAACAACAGAAGTGTTTCCAACCCCATGACATCTGAAAACCGCTGGGAATACAGCGAGGCTGATAACGGCCAATTCCCAGAGAAGCTGGCATTTACTCAGGGGACGCAGCAACCCCCTGAAGCACTAGAGTCAGCAGTGAGCTGTTGCTTCAAGTTGGCTCTAGGTGAGCCAACACCAAGGAGGACTTCTGGGTAAAATCATGATAGGAGCTGTCACCATCGGCTATTGCTTTAATTGATGCTGATTCAAGTACTAGACTGTATCCGCCTCCACTTTGACTCAAGTACCCGAATACTGTCACACTGCCAGCACTGAGGCTGGCCTTATACCGTGAGTGTGTGTGTGTGTGAGTGTGTGTGTGAGTGTGTGTGTGAGTGTGTGTGTGAGAGTGTGTGTGTGAGTGTGTGTGTGAGAGTGTGTGTGTGAGTGTGTGTGTGAGTGAGTGTGAGTGTGTGAGTGTGTGTGAGTGTGTGAGAGTGTGTATGCGTGTGAGTGTGTGTGAGTGTGTGTGTGAGTGTGTGTGAGTGTGTGTGAGTGGGTGTGAGTGGGTGTGAGTGTGTGTGTGAGTGTGTGTGTATGAGTGTGTGTGAGTGTGTGAGTGTGTGTGTGTGTGAGTGTGTGTGTGTGTGTGTGTGTAGGGGGGTGTTATGTCTTACAAATCTACTCACCATGAAATAGATTTGTTTCCTCTCATAACATTTTATGTTGGCCTCTGATGACGCTTTCTATTATTCTCTGACCTGCGTCTTCCAAGAAGCCAGTCAGTAACTGGGCTGTTGCTCCTCTAGACGTAGTTGTCATTTTCCTCTTGACCATGCCAAGATCCGCTCTTTATCTTTGGCTTTCACGGCTTTGAAGGTTTGCCTCAAGGAGGCAGCCTGACGATGTAATCCCCAGTGTTGTGTTAGAGCAGGAGCTGCTGCTGCTTCCAGATACAATAGACAAAGGTCTGCCAGGCAAAGATGTTTACAGAACACAGCCATAAACCCCGGGCGTACATAAAAGGGAGTACTGCAGATGGCAAATGGACTCAACAAAGGACAAGGAGTCGGATCGTCACTATAAAAACCCAGACGAGACTCAGTTGCAGGAGGACACACAGCCCAGCGCCTAAAATGGATGAAAGATCTGAATGGGAACCAAGCTAAATAAAATCCTAAAATGACCAATAGGCACACACAAGGTGATCCATACCTATGGTGAACATTAGTGACCACATCAACAGTACTATGAATGTCTGCTTGTAGGCAGATATCAAAACCATGTTAGTACCATGATGCAGCACCTAGTTTAAATAACACTCGAGACATAGAGCAATACAGTTTGTATTTTTTATCTAAGTTTCAAAGGCAGTAAAAAGGCTGGCAACACTAAATATTAGCTAGAGGTATAGTTAGTCCCGTCATGGCTGCCGGCAGGAGTATGTAATGTGACTACAGTGTGCTATTTTATGAAGGTAAGAGAGCACTCTCCATATGACTCAGTAAGTCTGCTACAGTTCTCATTCAAGAGAGACAACATCTGCATCCTTTGAAGCCATGTTAAAAAAAAATAAAAGCGTTACTGCAGACAGGAAAAACTAGACACAATCTTAAGTGTCACACAGTAAGCAGAAAACCACCCCTGGCATATCCATGTTATAAAATGCTGGCAAGTCATAAGAGATTAAAAGTTGATATTACCTATAACATGGAAGTCCATTTATCTGAAACCCTAGATAAGGCCCAGGTGTAATGCCAGAATTAGATGAGTGTTCGATGTGCCAGGGGTAGACAGGAGGGAGGTAATCTTCACTTGTGTGTTGGCGTACATGCGTACATATGCACAATGCATGGAAACCCAAGGTTGACATCTGGACTCTTCTAGTTGTTTGTCAGAGAAAACCAAGAGCTTGCTGCTGGCTAGCCAGCTGATTGGAAGAGTCTCCTGTCTGCCTTATGGGACTAGAGTCACAGGGATGCTTCCCCGGCATCTGGGCTCTGTGGATCTGGGCTCCAGCTGCTCGCACGTCAAGCCCTTTAGTCCCTGAGCCATCTCCATAACTTCCAAAGACATTACTGGATTTACAGCACCACCAACAGAACATTGGCTTGACTTTAGGCTCCGCAGGTCCTAGTTTAGGTATGGCCAAGTATGGGCACTGGTCTGCCTTGTTGCCTTTCTAACCTTTTTTTTTTTCCTATCTGTGAGTTAAAAGGACTTAATTACTAACTCACTGGGTTGCTGTGAAGATTAAATGGGGTAATGATCAGGTGTGCTCTCTGCTCTCATTATTTCCAAGTCTTTTTTTGTCTAAGAGGAATGAATTTCGGTGTTACCTCTAGGACCCTCCCCTTGAGTGGTACCCAATGCTTCGGCTAGATAGCTCTATCCAAGAGCGCTCTTGACTCTATTGAAGGATACTACAAGCCCTGTGGATACCACTGAACAACTGAGCTTTGGGTATCTGACATACGGCGGAGAGATGTCAATGTGGTCATCTGAAGATTTTGTGTTTCCGCTCCTAGACTGGGAAGCCCCAGGCTCTACCATCAACATTTAGGGCCATTCTTCTCAAAGAAGTGCTACTGGTTTAAGAGTGAAGCCTGCAAGTCCCGAGCCTTATTCTGTGCCCACATTCCTTTTTTATCCATTACCGTTTTTATCTGCTTCCCCTTTATTATGTAATGTTTTCACAGGAAGAAAATAGTCACCTAATTTTTTTTTATAGATAACCCTTAAGGATAGGAAAGATTTTTTTACCTGAATCCAACTCTAACATGTGTGTTAGTACAAATTTAAATAAAGTCACAGAGTATTCTCTATGCCACAGAATGAAAGCCAAAGGTTGGTTCTCTGTGCTCCATGTTTTTTTAGAACACATTGTTTGGGGGGTTGGGCACTTTTGCACAACTGCCTGGGAGACTTCTATGCAGTCCTGGGAGGAATTCTGACAGTCACCCCGCCTCCAGCATGACTGGTGAGGCGTCTTATTTCACATTTGCACGCGGATGCTCTTATTTCTGTCTGCAAGCCTAATGCAGCCACACATTTAAATTGTCCTCACATCCTCAGGTTCCCAAATACATCACGAAACATTGGGCATAGTTTTAATTTCTACTTAAAATTTCAGAATTGTCATTGCAAACGAGTTAAATTGCATTTTCTCCTCTTTCAAGGTTGAGGTGAAACTAATGACCTAGATAACAGGTTTCCTCCCCTTTGGTAATTAGAAAGACTGTGGCTTCATTATTTAATCTCTGGGGACAGGGTAAGTGATTGTGTTGTATGAGTGAATAGCAGTTTACGGGTTTATTTTAATTAAAAAATTTCACTGTGTGAATGATTTGTTAAGCAAATACTAACAACATAAGTGCTTGAGGCCCTAGGAACTGTGTTCACCTTCTGCAAAATTAGTGCTGTGTGTGTGACATGGAAACTCATCTCCTACCAAACCAACAAGGGGACATTGGTCTCTCCCCATAGTTATATTTTGGTGACACCTACATTCTCATTTTACAACCAATGAAATCATTAGATTTGATAGCGAAACACCCATCTGATAGGAATCCCACTTCCAAAGGGTTTGTCTCAAGAGTAAGAACTGGCAGTTAGGTGCCAATGGGGCACATGCATGCCACTGTCAACCAAGAATTAGATGTTTGGGGTTATCACGAAATCATCCCAGCACTTGGAGGTGTGTGTGCCTCTGATCTGCCCCACTGTGGAGCTCTGTCCCAGATGAATCTCTCCCGTGTGGGACTCCTGTGACTCCTGAGGACCTTGTAGACAGTAAGGAAATTCCATCTGACATTGGTTTCAGCCAAGCATTTTAATCAAATCTGGGCAGATTAAATCTGCTCTGTGAGAGAGGAGGGTGCCAATTTAGCTGTTACTGGATCGATGACGTGAGTCAGATTTTGAAAGGTCGTGTGATTCCGATTAGAGAGCCGGTAATTGGAGAACTGTCTGTGAACAGGACAAGCCAGAGATATATTGATCAGAAAGGGAAAAGTCCCAGTTGATTAACCTCCTAGGTGTCAATAATCCAGGGGCTGGTTTGAAATGTAAGTTTACTTCTGTTCTTCAGGAAGAGGCCAGAAATAGCCCAGAGAGGGCAACGGATGAAGCAAGTTTTTCTAAACCAGGACCTCACCCTGATGCTCTGAAAGTATCTGGGAAACGAGCAGGGTTTTCATCGCAGGCAAAAGATGTTTTCATATGGAAGTAGACGTGCACAGAGATGCTGGGCTCACATCAGGAAACATCTCACTCAGCCCTCCCACTTTCTAGGGGCTTCCAGAACACTTCCCCAGCACCAGGTCATCAGCCCCAGGTCTCTGGGGTGTAGCTGGGCTTTACTCTGTTGTCCAGAGCCAAAGCGCACAGGGCAGAGCCCTGTTCCAGAGCAGGCTGCCTGTCACTCAGGCCCCAGCTGGGTGCCTCTGAGTTAGAAATGACAGGCATGCACTTTTGTTTATACAGTCTACATTTTTTTTCTTTGAAACAGTCTTTCTGCACAGTCTCGATTGTCCCGGAACTCACTCTGTAGACCAGAGATCCACCTGCCTCTGTCTTCTGAGTGTTGAGATTAAAGGTGTGTGCACCCCCATGTCACGTCTGCTGCGAGACCTGTGTCCGAGAACGTGCGGAGGGTGTCGGGGATTGACAACACAGAGACTCATTCAAGGATATAAAGAAAACTTTAAGCAGGCCCCAAAAAGGTTCAAGAAAACTTCCTAAGAAAGGCTCCCTCCAGAGAAGGTTCTGCTCTCTCCTTTCCCCTGGCTGGTTCTGCTCTGCCCCCAGAGGTGGATGTGTGTGGGTCTGAAGGTGCGGTTAGTCTTTGGACAAGGTCGAGGTCAGGGCAGTTTCCGTGGGAAGGCCTTTTCCAGAAACTTATTGTCCCGGGCATTGTATTGTTTTTAGTAAACATATTTTTAGTAAAACATTGTCTTACAGCTGCCTACTCCCAGGCAGAAGGGGAAGTGGGTCTCTGCTCAAGGTCTGGTGTCCCCACACCCCCACATTTGGCCCAACCTTCATGTTTCAATTAGAAAGGGAAATTTTAACAGGAGTTGCATGCATGCTTCGTCTCCATCGTGCACATTCCCTCCCAACCTTTTGGCTCACTCTTCCTTGCTGGCCCCCTTACCCCCCCATCTTCCTCTCTTGTCTTTCCCACCTCCTTCCTTAAACATCTGTTTCCGGTCCTGTACTAGGAAGCTGAGGTTCCCTTTCAGGGTTCTTAGTCTCGTTAACAGAGGAAATGGGAAATGAACTCAGAAGGAAGCTTGAGGACAGTTTTACTAGAGTTTGAGAGAAAAATCGTACAGAGTAGGTGAAAACCCTAACAGCCGCCAGAAGAGATGGAGAACAAGTCACACCTTCTCAGTGAGGCACAGAATAGAAACGGATGTCTTTTTAAGAAGGGAAAGCAGGTTACCCCAACCCACAGCCATTTGTAAACCCACAAACAAGCCTCCTTCCAGATGCTATTCCCTCATCAAAGAAACCACTCTTCACAGCAATTTCAGACCACCCCAGAAAACCACACTGGACAGGATGAAGCCATCAGATCCCGGGGAGCCTGACCCCAGTACAGCTGTATCCAAGCTCTACAGCGCTGGCCTAGGGAACGTTGAGGAAGAGGGGGCGGGAAGCTGTAAGAAACGTCAGACTAGAACAACGGCAATCTCCATGCGTGTGCTAATGCAGAAAGAGGAAACCACAGCATGCCTCACCCTAGACTAAGAAAGGACAGGCAACAAATGACCACTGGGAGAAGGAGAATTAGCCTCTCCCGGGGGTGAGCTCCCTTACTAGGTGTCCAGTGCAGAGTGATCAGCCTTGAAACCAACCGTATACACACAAACAGTCGAAGTGGATCCAGCATGGGGTGTGTGTGTGTGTACGTATCTGTCCGACTGTCTATCTGTCTGTCTATCTATCTCTCTATATATTTGTGCATACATTTATAAACGTACATACACTTACCTGTGTATATATGTAACAATAATAAGAGAAAGAGACTATCATCTTGGGAGGGGTTGAGGTAGAGCAGCCTGTGAGAGGAAAAGGAGGGGGTGATGTCATTCTATTTCATTAAAGACGCTTGCTTTGTTTGTTTTTTAAAAGAGCACTTCCAGGAATACAGGTGGGCTAGGGAGCTGAGGGGCGCACCCCAGAAGCATCAGCCATACAGTATGTGGTCTTTTGTAGCTCCTCACACCCTCTTCCGGTTTGGATTGAAAAACTTCATAGGGGCATGCTCTATTGGTTATATGATGCCAGGGTAAGGAAGTGCTTTCAGCTTTCCCTGCAAACTAGCATTGTTTGGGTTACTCTTGATATAGTGTCCTTCAGTTCCTACTCTGCTGTCAATCTCCTGGGTGTCCCCAAGTCTCCCAGGCATCCCCAAGTCTCCCGGGCGCCCCCAAGTCTCCCACATTTACTCCCACCTAGATACAAGCATTTAACAGTGCATGGGTAGCGATTGCCTCTGAGAGAGAATATATGTCCTTGTCTTTCTGAGCCTGGCTCACCTTGCTTAATAGAATATCTTTCCGTTCAATTATCATGCAAATTTTGTAATTCACTGAGTGGAATCCCACTGTGTGTATGCATCATGCATCCTGTTCATTTGCTGATGGACACCTAGGCTGATGTTATTTCCTGGCTGTTGTGAAAGGAGGAGCAAGAAACATGGGCGTGACAGTGTCTCAGGCAAGCCCGAGCTTTTAGAGTCCCGCCAAATAGCAGGGAAAGTCTGTCCTTCACTGTAAGGTGTAGGTGTGAGGACACTGACACTGGGCATCAGCATGGGCTTTGAGACCCTCCACCCTCCGCACTGAGACAGAGTCCATGAGACTTGCAGTGGGAAAATGTGGGGAGAACCTTCTGGGCCTCTTCCTCCCTTCTGTTCCTTCTGCAGCAGAGCCTGGCTCTGAATTGATTAAAGAACGCAGCTAGCTCTTGGCAGGGAGGGGATGGGGATGCTCTCTGGATACCAAGTGTATCTGATGGGCACACAGACCTCCAGGGCACTGTGGACACCAAGCCCGCACTGTGCTGCTCGAGATTGGGCATGCAGAGCACTGAAGACCATCATGACTGTCCCCAGGGGTCCGTGACTCTTACCTTGTCACAATAAAAACCACATAGGTCTGAGAGCAGAGGCAGGTTCAAGTCTGATAAAACCCAAAACAATAACATTTTAACCGAAAATTTCAGATAAAGCTAATGGGGAGTAAAGAGGTTAACGTGGAGCTTAACGCGGTTGTGTTTTTGTGAGTTTAATGCACCGTGAGAAAGCGTTGCATGTTTAATATTTGGATCTATAAACAGCCCCCTTGTTTAAAGGCGGCTGGGAGAGAATTGCCAGGTCGACAGGTTATGAGTGTTCATTAAGCCTTGAGTCGATAGTCGCCCTGCTCTGTGAGAGTAGAGGGGAAGTGTATGACACTAGGTAAGTTGGCAAAGAAAACAGGTTTATTTCCATCACAGTCCTGGAGACTCGAGGGCCTGTGCGTGGCCGAGGGCTTTCTTGCTGGCCAAGGCCCCAAGTGATACAGGAAATAAAGCCCTGAGCATCTCATTGCACTCACTCCGAGGCTTTACCTTGGTGATGCTTTTAATCGTAAATACTTCCCAGAGGCCTCTCTCAACACCATAGCTAAGTGTCCACCCTCTTAACACCTCACAGGGGGTACTGGCTTTCCACATGGGAACCCTTGCTGAAGCCAGATGTAAACTGCAGCTGTAGTTAGCTGCCTGCCGTCCGGCACCTTTGTTCACATTTTATGTTGACCCAGGACACGGAGGCTTGGCCAGCTCTTAGGGAAGCCCTCTGAGGCCCCTGCCTCTGCCAGGGTACATTGCTTGCACACCTGTGTCCACAGAGACAGCCCCTTGGGACAGCACCCGTACCCTTACCTCTGCTTACCAGGGCACCCCCAAGTTCACCCCAATCCCAGCTCAATGGCCACAGCCCCCACAGCACAGTCTCGAGTCCTGTGCCTCCCTCCCGGGGTTCCCTGTGGACCCCCTCCCCCACTCCCTGGGCACCGAGAGGAGCTTAGCCATGGCTCCTGACACCAGTGTTAAGTGGTTTTCTGTGGATCTAGCCTGCCCAGCCCAGAACAAGGGTACCGAGTGTCAATAGTGACACATCTTTTGACATGTTTTTCTAGAAAACCATCCTATGTTTGTGTGTGTGCAGGCACATGAAAATTGTGTAGAGAGCGCCAGGCTTAGAGCTAGCCCGCACAGCAGCCTGCGTTCCCTCTCCTAGAGGAGACATTTCTCCTGCTCATAAAACCCACCCCACATGTAAGAAAAGGCTCAGGAATTTCTGGTACCCACCTCCGTGAGGCAATGAGCTACTTAGTGCCTCCGAGACAGGTGGCCTCTGACTCCAGCATGCAGGAGGGGGCAGCTATGACAGAGGGTAGCTCCACTGCCCATCTGTGTAGGGAAGGGTGTTCAGCCCTTCCATCTCTGGCCAGCTCTTGGGTCAGGGCTCAGCACCAACAGCACTGTCTAAGACACATCCGGAAGCTGGGTCTGACTGCTGGGATAGGAGGAAATGGGAAATGGATAAGTGACTACAGGGGAAGGAAGGTAGCCATGGGTGTCTGCGAAGTCCCCGGGGAAAGTTCGAGTCTGTCTAGGTGGTGGGGGAATTCAAGCAAACACAGTTTAGGAGCACATCACCCACTGCAAGGGAAAGACGCTGGAGCCAGAATCCTATGGTCTTGACTCAGCAGCAATTACTGCTGAGCTGCCTGGCCAGCCCACCCCAGCAAGACAGAGAACAGAATCAAACCATTTCTGTCCCTTGTCACCATGCTTTGTCACCAAGCTAAGTGCCAGTTTCAACGGTATTTGCAGGAAGGGCAGGACTGACAAGCATTTCATGTCATCAACAACATGGAAGCTTACTCTGATCCAGGAGCTCTCCCAGGGGACAACTGCTTATAGGTGGCTCAAGACAGCAAATGTTGTGTCCTTCCCATCACCCTGGCAAATGGCAGCCTTTGAGAGCACGGTCCCGGTCATGCCCTCAAGGAGTTTTCCTTAGTGTGGGAGATGACTTTTCCGGTCTGTGAAGAAGGGATGCCTTGCAGAAGAAGCCTTTCAAAGTATTTGGGAGGCAGAAAATTCTGGATGCTTTCTTACAGTTTCAGTAATGTAGGTTAAGACCCTTCCTAATGTCATTGGTCTTTGGAACCGAGAGAGAAGAGCTTTGGGGTTTGGGTTTTTAGAGTTTTTCAAGACAGGGTTTCTCTGTAAGAGCTCTAGATGTCCCACAACTCGCTCTGTAGACCAGGCTGGCCTCAAACTCACAGAGATCCACCTGCCTCTGTCTCCCGAGTGCTGGGATTAAAGTCGTATGCCACCGCCACCAACGCCAATGCCCAGCCTGAGCTTTGGGTTTCTAGTCAGCCTATGTCTTTTCCAGTCTGGCAGCATCAGCTGCTGATCGCAGATACAACTTAAAGGCTTCACACACTTAACTGCTGGAGCCTCAGTTTCTTCTACAGTGAAATGAGCAGATCTCACCAACTACAGCTAAAGATGATGTCGTATGTTACGTGCCCGCACCAGGCGACAGGCACCCCACAATCTAACTCCCTCTGTCTTCACCTCAGTCCTGTGAAGTAGGTCTCCTGGCACCCCTTTATTTACAGAACAGAAAGGCAGGGCGAAGTGTAGAAAGCAGGTCTCCACGTGTTTCTCAAAGAGTCAGTCCACTAACTAGCACAGAGAGGAAAACGCTGTACGATTAGAAGCTGGTCAATCTGATAACCAATGTGGACGCTCTCTCCACATGTTGTCAGGCAGGAGACTCTTCCCTGGTCCCAGGGAGCAACACAGCAAGGCCAGGTCTGGGGTGGGCTGGGGTGGTCTGGGGTGGGAAAGACAGGCAGCCTCGAGGTGTAGGGGTGCGGGTGTTTGAGCAGCCGCGTCGTCGCGGCAAATAGGGTGCGCTCAGGCCTTGCGGTCCTTTGCTTCGGCTGGCTGGGGAGGAATCTTTCATTCTAACAGGCCATTGGCTCTGATTGATGGGGAAAGCAGCCTCCGCTAGGAGAAGCTGACAAAGGCAATTTACCAAAGGGTGAGCACCGGAGGAATTGAGCCGTGCGCTGACAAGGCAGATGGAGGCTGGCGCGGTCCCAGGGCCACTGCTGCGTGGCAGACACTTGTCAGCTCTCGGTGTAAATGTAGCAGCCACATTGTTCCCCTCTTCAGCTAGGCCCAAGATCGATGGCGAGCTGTGTGGAGGCCATTCATCACGCAGGGAGCAGGCGGTGCGTCACGGGGAGACAGAGATCCCCCACCGATGCCTCCAGCGCGCTCCCCGGCAGCGTCAGGATGCGGGCTGTGCCAGTCAGAGCTCAGACCCTGAGATGTCCTTGGCTGTGCTGAAGGGGTCTTTACTCAGGGTCCCCGCTGCCTTTCTGGAGAGCAGGAAATGCTAGAGAGACTGACTCACTCCTGCCAGGCCTCCTGGGAGCAGGCTCTGCCCTTTCTTCCTAACATGGGCATGAGTCCATACGGTCCAACAAACTAAAAGCTCACACAAACTAAAAGCTCACGTCTCGCCTGCACCCTCATGCAGTGGTTTCCATCCCAATGCTGGGGCTGTAGAAACTACCAGTCAGGCAGCCTGGAGTCTGGGGGCCACCAGGCCAGTTGGATCTCCTCGATCCTCATGTCTTCTTAGCCAGCAGACTCGAGGCTCGCTGGAAGCATCTTTCCTATAGGGCATCGGAACGCCTCACGCACCTGACCGCAAATGTTGCGTGAAGCAATACCCCTCCCGGCGCCGCGTCTCCAGGTAGTTTTACTTAGTTTTGCTTCGTTAGAGAAATTCTAGCCATGACTCACAAAATAAAGGTTATTGTCTCTAAATGATCAAGACTCACAGTTTGAAAAACATTTTCCTAGCAACCTTTTGGATTTAGTCTGCTGTATCCATCTCCAGCGCCACCTCCCTAGCCCAGGAGCTGGACAACCACATTCTGTCCCCCTCTCTCCCTCACTACCTTCCCAGGGGTGACAGATGATAGGATTTTCTAGTAATCGTGTGCTACTCACTACGCTGCTTAGATGTCCCGAACTCTCAAGTGGTTTCAGACGGTTTTTACGGCCACAAACGAAACGGCTTCCACGTCGCAAGCTTTGTCCCCAGCTGATTCATCTTTAAGCTAGTCCCACTGAACTTACATGTCCTTGAACACATCACACTCTGTGTTGGAACTGAGTGTTGTCTGTCATTCTTGTCTCTGTTTAGCAAGATGCCCGCAGTGAGGAAACACGAGGAATCAGAAATTCTTGGTGCGACGCAGGAAGACTCCAAAGACTTAGCACGTGGGAAGGAGTATTGGAGGGGCACTTTCGTGGGCTACTGACTCGCATGCCCCTCCTCCCTGAAGAGAGTCAGTGGAGAGCACACTTCTTCACCGTAGCGTGCGTGGGTGTGTAGATGATTCTGCCCAGCATGAAGTCCACGACTTCGTGAGGGCCAGTACACCAAGCTCCCGGCTGCCGAATGCTAACTTCTGCTTCCTCCATAAGACAGCCCTTCACCAAGGTGGGAGCATTTTTACCTGGCACATCCCAGCAGCTGGCCACTCCTGTCATCAATCAGAGCCGGCGACTGACAGAGAGGACGCTGGAGCCTGGTACCCTTGCCTCAGAGTGGCCCGCCCCACTGTACAGTCCACACACTGGCAGTCTGGACACCGGGCTCGATGCAGGGCCTGGCAGCATTGCCTCCTGCTTGGCTCGCTCCCGCTCTGCCCTCTTCCCCCACCGCCCTTCCCTTGCAAGCCTTCCCCAGTGAGTCCTTCAGTAAACTCAGGCTCTGCAGCCCGGTCACTGGCACCCTGGCAGCCCACACCCTAAAATGTAGAGAGGGGCTGTCCTCTGAGGGCAGGTTCATAAGAGGCAGTCCCTGACTCTGAAGCAGCCTTCTCGTTCTTGGTTCAATGTGGGTATTCCTGGGTGAGGCTAAGGAGCCGTACTCACCACAGAGGCAAAGCCAACATGGTTTTTGTTGTTGTTTTTTGTTTTTTGTCACGGGCAGATGATAGATGGTAGAGCTTCATGTGAGACCTTCGATCCCTGGCTGGTGGCTGGAGTGGTCCTGATTTCCCAGTACTAAAATGGACAACCAACCCACAACAGCACTGTTGAAGCTAATGAGCTGAAAACACTCTGAACCTCCCAAACAGATGGCAGATTTATAGTATCAGACACTTGGTCAGGGGCCCTCACAGATCCCTGTATCTAGGACGGTTCACCCACCCAGGGCCTACACACACACACACACACACACACACACACACACACACACACACACATACACACACATACACACACACATACACACACACACACGCACACACACACAGGTGTGGCATCTACTGGAGCAGAGGCGTGATAATAAAGTTATGAGAGTGTCTTATACTTCCCGCCCCCATCCATCTCCTAAGAGCCTGCAACTATTCACAAGATTAAGTACGCCGGGAGAGAGACATGCCCAGCCACTTAGTGAATTACTGGTCTTTGGCTCCCGGAATGGCATTGCAGTCCATGAATCGGAAAGTGGCCATCATCGGAAAGTGATGATTTGGCACAATTTCCTATTTTGGTCCTCATCCATCTCACAAAGTATCCGATCACTCCATCCTGTTTCCCAGGGTCGAATCGTGTGGTTAGAATAGGCAGAAGTCAGAATGACTACACTGACTCTGTCTGGTCAGCTAAGTTAAAAAAAAGCCCTCAGAATAGTGCCCATTTCACCAAGAATAAAAACAAAATGACCAGGTTGTGGAGGTGCATGCCTGTAATAGCACAGGGGAAGCATAAGCAGGAAGACTGAGTTCGAGACCACTGTATCTTGGAACACCAGAATCAAATAACAACAGCAAACGTGGTGATTCCGAAGCGCAAGCTGTAGAGCATCTCCTCACCCTGTGTGGTCACAGCTGTTAGCGGCAGCCTCGTCACACGGATGAAACCCATGCTGCAGGAGGTCTGCAAGCCCTCCTGTTCTCAGACCTAGACCTTCATCCCTTCACAGACATGCCGAGCAGTCGGGTGTGTGTGTGGGGGGGGCATGGAATAACTGTCTGTCAGTCCCCAGCAGAGTCTTTACCCATGATCAGATTTCTATCGAGAGCAGTGCTGTGGGCCCCTCCTCCTAATCGACATCATTATCGTGGGCCATTCCATTCCATTCCGCACCTGCCTTCTGCTTGAAGACTCATAATGGGGCCTGCGATGAATTGTGGCATAATCTTCGCTAATGCATAATTAATACATGCTGATTCAATTAGTCAGAACACCCCACACACAGTTTTTCTTGCTAAAAATTTACATTTATATTAGAAAATTTATGACACTGTGAGAAGGGAATAAGAACTATCCCCCAGAGCTCTCGCAGCCTACTTCTCTTTCCGCCCTGCCGTGTTTTCTCCGGGAGCCCCGTGATCTCTCATCCCTCAAGTGCTGCAGGGATGGAGACAGGGGACACTTGCCTACAGCGGCTTGGAAGGAGCTCTCCTCCCCCAAGTCAGAAGTCAGCCTGTCCAACACCTGGACTCTCCTCGTCACACCCACACTCAAGCAGGGCTCTCTCCATGTTTCTAATTTTCCCGAGTGTCTCCTTGGCAGTGTTGGCTTCTTTCCCACGCAGGCCATTCACCTCATACTTAGAGGCACAAGACTTCCCAATCCATCCTTTAAAATCTTAACTAGCCCCCCCCCCCCGCCCCATAAGTTCTTTGACAACTTCATACATGCATGTAGCGCATGCATGCTGTCTGCTTTTATTTTGTGGCTCATTTAGTTTACCCAGCTCCCATCAGTGTGACCACTGCAGTGGAAGTATCTTGTGGGCCCTGCAAACAGTTCAGCACTGAGGAGTGGGACCCCAGAGACGGCCTCCACCTATGCTCGGCTGACGACGGATCCGTTCTTGTCGCCTGCATTGGAAGCGTTTCTGTCTTGCCCACAAGACGGGGTTTCAGAGCCCTTCTCCCTGTCTTCCAGCTCTTACATACTTTCTGTCCTCTTTGTCACAGCGTCCCTTGAGTTCTGGAGTGGATGGTACATATGTCACGTTAGGGCTGAGCACTCAGCTGTCACTTTCTCAGGACCTTGTCCAACGGGGAGGCTCTCCATTCACGGCAGTGTGTTAGAAAGACAGGGCTGTCTTACCAATGCAGAGTGGTGACTGGCTGTGGGCTATGGAGGACCAGCTTAAGAGGTTTTAGAGAGAAACACTATTAGCAACTGGGCTACAGACGATTTTTGTGATATTTTGGCAAATAATGTGGTGTTTTCTGCCTTTGTCCTAAAAGTTTGCCCGAGTCAAAACTGGAAAACAACAGATTAATGCAGGGAGCAGATTTCAAGACAGCCTCACATTGGCTCTGTTGCATGGTTACTAGTAATTACTTTTTCTTGTTGGTCTATAATGAAAAAGAGCATGTAGGGCAGGAAGAAATACAAAGTGTATAGTTTAGAGCCAAAAAGAACCCTGGGGATTTAATGTTGTAGCCAATGCATGAGCTAAAAAGATAGGAGACCCATGGGAACTCACAGGGCAGGATCCTGCAGGCAGGAGCTGAGGCAGAGGCCATGGAGGGTGCTGCTTACTGGCTTGCTCTCATGGCTTGCTAAGCCAGCCCAGGGATGACACCACCCACCATGGGCTGCTCCCTCCCCATCAATTCTAATTAACACAATGCCTTATAGCTGCATCTTATGGGGGATTTCCTCAATTGAGAGTCCCTCCTTTCAGGTAGCTGAAGCTTGTGTCAAATTGACACAAGACTAGCCAGCACAGCTAGAGGCATAAGTTACATCCGATAGCATCTATGTACTGAATTTGCAGTAAGAGTTTGGGCATGGTGTACAGCTAGTTAGCCACCATACAGAATGAGATCTAGAACATCTCAGAAATGCCTGGGCATCCACCGGCTAATTTTCTCTTCTCCATGGGAAACCACTTCCTGGTCTCTGTCGCTGTAAATGGCATCACACAATAAAGTACAGTACTCCGTCTTTAATGCATACTGTCTTCTAACTGAGACCTCTGTATACAGCATATTGATGCAACTAGGGGATTTCTTTGGTCATGGACCCTATGTGGACTGCCTGTTAGAGTTATCGCAATTTGACGCGAACTCAGTGGTGTTCCTGGAACTCTGTACCTGTTCCAGCTCCTAGCGTATGCTGTATTGCCTGGCTCACAGTCCCTTCCTGTGTCTTCAAGGCTTTCTGGGTCTGTGTTTTAGTCATATAATAGCTTCTATGTTTTAAGAACCCCGGTAATCAGATTGGACACACTAGGTAATCCAAAATCTTTCCATGACAATGCCTTAATTCTTAATTACAGAGTCCTTTTTTATTTTATTTTTTTTATTTTTTGCTACACACAGTAACAAATTCCCAAGCTCCCAGAGTGAAGTTGAAGACCTCTTTGGCAGAGTGCTATTTAGCTGACCATAGCTTTTCCCTATTCCCTGTTACAAAGCAGTCCTCTTCAACTGAGCACAATTTTCTTTTTCCTGCTGGGGATATTTGACGATGTCTAGAGACACTTTTGATTGTCACAATTGAAAAGGGTGTCCCTGGTGTTTGATGTGTTGAGGACAAGAATGCTGGTAAACAGTCCTCAGTGTGCAGGGCAGCAACACACAATGAAGGATTATCGATCCCCAAATGCCATGATGCTCAGATCAGGGAACCGGGTTAAAGTGAGGGCCTGGGTCTTAAGGAGCTTAGGAATTGTCTGCTGTGAAACACAGCTTCCGGCCTCAGGTGGATGTCTTCACAAGCCTGTCTTCAGAGTCCAGAAGGGAAATGAGTTTGGTCCTGGAGTTAATGCCAGATAAATGGGCAGGGGTGGGGGTGACGGATGCGTGTGGTACGGGAGCAACTGTGAATCAGAAAGTACGTGTCAAGTCTGCCTCTCCTCCTGTACTCTGACTTGAAAATACTATTTGGGATGGAGTCCCGAAAGAGCATCAGGGTGTTCCAAAGAAGGGGCAGTTGCCTATGATTTCAGACCCGTGACTAAGGCTGGAGAAAGTCAATGACACAAATCCCCTGGGTGTTCACAGACTCCACCCCACAGCATAGGGTCAAGAAGCATTAGAGTTATGTTAAAAGGGCAAAAGGTCTCCATAGCAATAAAACAGAAACAGAACAAGGATAGAAAAGCATTCCGTGCCCTGGTATGACTCTGGTTGATTCTTTCTTTGTTGGACTGGTGAATGTATTATTTATATATTAAAAATGATTTAAAGTATATTTTAATTTGTTGAAAATGTCTAAAAGATTCTGAAGTGCCCAGCACATCTTTATAAATGAGTTTCCTTTGCTTATTATCCTAGGAAGAGTTGGAGGCTGCCCACATGTCACCAGTAGAGGACTTTAAATGTATTATGATACATCTGAGCCTCTGCATAGTTATTAAAATAATGGCCTTATTGAAAACTAATGTAGAAATATGAAAAATGTTAGGAAATAATGTCAAATAAAATGTATGTATGATTCATAAAATTACTGCTACTGAAAAAATAAAAAGTCCCAGAAGGGGTTGTCCCCGTGACAGTATTCCTGGAATTAGCACAATGGAGACGTGGATGACTCATAATAACTGTTTCCATCCCTTAGCCATCTTCCCTGGGTTCCACATGGAAAGGTGCTCTTGCGGTGGAAGGCAGTTTCCGTTAGAAAGAACAGGAGTACGTTGATCTTAGATGGCTGAGGAATGCGGAGACAGAGAGCCCTGGCTGCTCCCATTTGGAGAGAGGCCTCTGACTTCTGAAGCAGGAGACGGGGATTTACACAGACAGCAGCTTCTCAGTTTGTCTTTCTTTCTCAATGGAAAGAGAGAAAGAAAAACCTTAGATGCCTTGATGCCTCTCTCTCTCTCTCTCTCTCTCTCTGTGTGTGTGTGTGTGTGTGTGTGTGTCTGTCTGTCTGTCTGTCTGTCTTGTATGTGAGTACAGGTGCTACCACATTAAGGAAGATTGGCGTGACACTGGCTACAGACAGAAACTTAAGACCATCTGATCTGAACAAAGTCTGGGCTCTTTGACAGCCCCTGAAATGGATTTTAGCAATATAAAGATCAAAGATAATTTAAGAAGGCACAATTGCCTTCTTAATGCGCACATTGACAAGAAGGGACAGAAGGCGAACAGTATACACCGATGACTGCTCCAGGGCCATCCATGCCCCCTGTCGTGTCTCTTGATTCTATCTTACCTTGCTGGTCTAGAGACAGCGATGTGAGCACCTGGTTAGGTTATCGGTTAGAAAAACCAACCTGGGTCTGAAAGCCGAGCTGCAAGACTTAGTGAATGTAAAGTAGCCCTCGAGGAAGTCTTCAAAGAAATTAAGTCTTTTATATTTGAATCTGTGCCCAAACCATGGAGAACCCCAAAGAGAACAGACTGGAGTCTCGGGCACGTATTCACGTGGTGTCAGTGAGAACGCCTTGTGTCTCCCCCTCCCCTGGGAGCACTGGCTGCAGTGACTGGACTCGATTGGGTCTGCCCTGCTGTGGACAGCGGGACTTGACTGGGGACCCTCCGCTTTGAAAGGAGCCGCGCGCCGCTGACAAGCTGCCTGAAAATGGTAGTTTTCCCTTCCTCTGGGAATTGCTCAGGTTTATTTGGGGGAAGCACAGAAAGAAGCAGGACCACAGAGCTTAGATATTCAGGCTAGAAGGTCAAGGTGGAAAAAAAGTGCGGCAGCTGTGGGTCTGGTGGAGAGAAGCATTCGCCAACCGAGAGCCCCGTGCAGGACGCACAGAGAGCCCCGTGCAGGACGCACAGAGAGCTGCAGACAGGACCCGGGAGGCAGGGGGTGGGGTGGCAAAGCAGCCAGCCGCAGGAGGGTCCCGGGGTGAGGGTGGGGACAGTCTGGATGAAGGGTGTTACAGAGATGGAAATGGCTAGAGAAAAACCATACCCAGCTTCACCTTGGATTGCCTGGATGCCGGCCCCGCCTATGTGGGCTGGATGCTGCCGGGTAAATATCTTCAAAATATCACTGAATGCCATCCCATCCATCCTGTATTTCTTGTCGTGTCTGCCCTTTCCCCTACTCAGACAGTTACTGGACCACCGGGAGTGTTTGTCTCAGACAATGGTTATTGCAGTGGGGAAAAAATATGGAAGAAATGTGGTTTGAAAATGAAGTTTCAAACACCTAGGCCCCAAAGGCAATCAGGAAACTAAAGCTAAATGCTTGGAGAGTGAGGGCAATGTTCCTGATACCAAACCTGTATCGTGATTGGGGACAAAATACGAGTGGTTAGTGTAGAGAGTTGAAGAGAGCCCTGGGCTGTCTCCCCCATTCCTCTCCAAGAGTCAACATGATAGAAACCTGTATAACCTAGAGCATTTGAGGACTGGGGGCCCTGCGTGACTTTGTGTGACTCAGGAGATACGCCGACGTATTTGGGGGCGGGGTCAGACGAAGAGAACATGGAGGAACAGTGTGGCAACTCTTTATACTGATCACACCTCGAACATCTTAAAACACGGCTCGTCCACTAGCTCGCAAGTCTGTTGCTGTGAGGCCCAACATGGCACTGCTGGGTTCAAACTTAAAGGGCCAGGTGTCTGGGATGAGTCATCCCCTCGAGACTCTGGGGAGACACACACCCAGATTCCTGCTTGGCACATTTGTTGTCCTAGCACTACAGTCCAGGGTGTCCTTACTGGTGACCAGCCAGCTACCCTCTCCTGTCAGCCTGGAGGTCATTCTTGTGCCTTACCGCGAGTTCTCTTCCATTCTTCATACTCTCAGTATCGCCTCCCTTGTCTCTTATGGATGGGATTTGAGGCTTCCAATGGTGAAGGTGGTGTGTGCTTGAAAGACAGGTTTGGGATGTCTGCTTGCCAGAGTGCCTTTACTGGATTTGTTTTGATGCCAGTGGTCCAGGCTGTCCTTGAACTTACTACGTATCAAAGGCTGGTATTACCATTACCACCTGCCTCCACCTGCCAAGTGCTGGGATTACAATCATGTGCCACCACACTGGGTTTGTGCACTGCCCAGGATCAAACTCAGACCATAGGCAAGCAGTCTACCAATGGACCTTCATCCCCCGCTCTGAGTGCCTTTACAGTAGCCCAGGATGGGGTGTGTGTGTGTATGTGTGTGTGTGTGTATGGTGTGTGTGTGTGTCTGTGTGTGTGTGTGGTGTGTCTGTGTGTGTGTGTCTGTGTGTGTGTGGTGTGTCTGTGTGTGTGGTGTGTCTGTGTATGTCTGTGTGTGTCTGTGTGTGTGGTGTGTATGTGATCTGTGTATGTGGTGTGTCTGTGTGTGTGATGTGTGTATGTGTCTGTGCATGTGGTGTGTGTGTGTGTCTGTGTGTGTGGTGTGTCTGTGTGTGTGTGTTTCAGGGCCAGGTAGCCTGGGGGCCTCCTCCTTTAGAATTGCTGCCTCTCAAACCACTATTCTGGAGGACAGAGACATAAAAGCGATGCCACAAGCCCCTAAGAAGCCTTGCAGGTCCTATTCCTTCTATGTTGTGGCCCTAGTAAGCAGGTGCAGGACAAGCTGAGGACATATAGTTGACTGAAACTGCCCCACGAGCAGTATCTCTAGAACGCAGAGTCCCTGAGCTGTCCTCTCTGCCGGGTCCTGGGCACACTGCACCTAATATGCAGAGCTTCTCACGGTTCATCGGGTTCCTGGGCAAACTCAGGGCCCAGAGCCAGACTTCAGGGTGCGGCAGCAGCTGCTGCAGCTCCTATGCCGCATCTGAGCCCAGACCACAGGCAGAAATCAGACAAGCTGGGTGCGAGTCTCCCCCTCTCCGGACAGGTGTACTTCAGGGTGTCACATAAAGGGAGTTCAGTTTTGCAATGGGAGCCGTGCCAGCAGCTAAGTTGCAAGCGGTGCTTATGTTCGCTCTGACTTGTGCCCGGCACTCAGCTGGCAGCATCTCCGGAAGCCATCGGGTCGTTCTGGGCACTGGCTGCTGTGTCAGCATAGGGACTTGCTGCACACCCGTGTCGTCTTGACACTGCTACAGGCACAGGAGGTCCAAGCACCTGTCACTCACCCTGGAGATGGCACAAGGCTTGCCACGGGGGAGGGGTCACTGAGACCAGAACAATGGCTTTGTACTTTATTGAGAAAAACTCTAAAGGCGTTTGAAAGATGCTGATGAAGGCCAGACCTCCGAGAAGCAGCAAGGGTCTCAGTGAAGCTGAGATGCTAGCTCACCTTAAATAATGGTAGACCAACAAGCCCTGGGTCTCCCTGTCTGCTCCCTGCTTTCCACTGAGTGAGCGATGCTTGGGGAGGAAACTAAAGAGAGTCTGTGCCCTCCCCCAGGAGCCCTGGATACGTGGGGAGCCCTGAGCTGTGGAGACCAGCCAGGCCGCGGTGGCCAGCTGGTCATTGGACCTGATCCCAGATCCAGCATCTTCCCTCCATGCTTACTGTGCCTCTCCAAAATCAGTGCTCCCAGTGTCCTGAGGTGCTCCTTCACTGTTCTGATGTGCTCCTAGTGCTCCCGCGGTGTCCTGAGGTGCTCCCAGTGTCCTGAGGTGCTCCTTTCTTCCTTTCTGCCTAGCATCTAGTGATACATCTCCTTGTAGCAGCTGTAAGATACATAAACAGATCTCAAAGCCCCGACAGACAGACCTCTCCTGCTTGTTTCCAGAGGGCACCATCTGTCTCTACTGAGGAACCTCAAATTGGGCTACACTGCTCCAAAGCATGAGCCGCACCCCTTTCTTGATTACTCCTGCAGGCTCACTGTCTTCAGACTGTTCTGTGCATGGCGGAGAACAGTTCACATGCAGTAAAATCACTTTCCCTTCCTAGATGTGTGCTTTCACTAGCTTTGACAAATACATAACCAATACTTCATGAAGTTTAACATGTTCTCATTGCTTGCAAATTTCTCTGACGCCATGCTCCTCCCCCTCCCCTATTTCTTTCCCTCCTGTGTTTTTGTCTTGTTTTCTTCCTTTCACTTAGCACGCGGCTCTAGACTCGCCCATGCGTCATGCGCACCCCCTCTGCAATCCGTTGGGCACAGAGCAGGGCTCCATTGCACACACACATCACAGTTCACCCATTCACCTTCAGAACACTGCAGCTGCTTCTAGTCTTCATTCTTAAGAACATAAGTGTATGGCTTTCCAGTATGGCTTTAAGGGAGTTACAATTTCATTTCTCTTGAGTAAGTAAATATCTTAGGGGCGTCACTGCTGAAAATTATGGTATGTGTAATTTTAACATTTTCTTATGTGGTGTGCTAATTTTCATTGTTGCTAGCAATGTTCACAATTTTCAGTTGTTACAAATTGCTATTAACACTTTAAACTGCCTATTGGAGTCTTAGATGTGTGTGTGCGTGGGTGCGTGTGCTTGCGTGTGCGTGTGTATGATGTGCCATGGCACTTTCAGGAGTTGCTTATTTCCTGCCATATTTATGGGTGTTTTAAGACGCGGATTGAGGTTGCCAGGCAAGTGATTTTTACCTGGTGAGTCACCTCACTGTCCTAGGATTTTAAGACCATATCTTACAGGTGCTGTGTTAGCTACTTTTAGGTCAACTTGACACAAGGTAAAGTTATTTGAGAGGAGGGGACCTCAATTGAGAAAATGCCTCCAGACTGGGCTCCAGGCAGGCAATTCTCTTAATTAGTGTCATATGGGCATCTTTTTAATTAGTGGTTGGTGGAGGGTGGTCCAACCTATTGTGGGTGGGGGTACCCATGGCCTGGGGGTCCTGGGCTCTATACAAAAAGCAGGCTCAGCAAGTCCTGAGGAGCAAGCAAGAAGCAGCACTCCTCCACGGACATGTCATTCCCTGCTTGTGTTCCTGTCCTGACTTCCCTCACCGTCACCTGGAAGCGTAAGGCAAACAAACCCTTTCCTCCCCAAGTTGTCTTTGGTTATAGTGCTTCATCCCAGCGATAGAAACCCCAAGATGGGTATATATTTTACCTCACGTCCTTAATGACTATTGATGCTACCTACACATTTTGTGGGTCTCATCATTGGTATCTCCATATATTTTGCTCCTATTTTGTGTATTGAATTCTAGGGTTCTTTGTGTGTTTTGAAATATGTCATTTATTTGGTGCTCATTTCCCAAGTATTTCCTGCTGTCTCCTATGTTATCTGCTAGAAATTGTTCAGTTAAAATTTTCACATTTGTACCTAGAAGCCATTGTGAGCTGATATGCACGAATGAGGTAAGAACTGCTGTTTGCAAGTCTTTTATTTCTTTGCAAATGGATGTTTAGTTGCTGGCATCATTTACCGGTAGGCTGTTGTTTCTGTAATGAGTTCATGACATCATCACGGCAAACTCAATTGGGCTCGTGCGTGTGTGTGTGGACCTATTTCTGGACTCTAATCAATCTACCAGTCACATGGTCATGATTAACCTTACTGTGAAGCAGGCGTTGAAACACACAGTGAGACTGGTGCAATTTGTTCTTCATTTGAAGTTATTTCTACTATTCTCAGTTCTGTTTTTGCATACAAATTTATTCTCAATCTGTGGATCTTTACCAGAAACATCCTGCTGAGGTTGTGATTGAAGTTGTGTTAAATCCATTAGGAAATGGAATCTGTATTAAAATCCTCCCACAAACAAAGACTTCAGGACTTGATGGTAAATTTAATATGCATTAAAAAAAAGCCAAAATACCAATTGAAAGCAAGCTTTCCCTGGATATATATATAACAGAGGAGGGAATAGGTTCACACTCACTAAAGGAGGCCAGCATGATGCTGAGTGTTTAAAAATCACAATATTAGCTGGGTGTTGTTGGCACACGCCTTTAATCCCAGCACTTGGGAGACAGAGGCAGGTAGATCTCTGCGAGTTCGAGGCCAGCCTGGTCTATAGAGCAAGAGCCAGGATAGGCTGCAAAGCTATACAGAGAAACCCTGTCTCAAAAACAAAACAAAACAAGTCACAATATTGTAGGAATAAAGGGCTGATATTCCTTAATAAAGACAAAAAGTCCTTAACCAAATGTAAGTTTAGTGTAGCCTTGAGTCCTATTGTTTTCCCAAAGTGTCCTGAAGTAATCGCACATACTAGAGAGGGTTATCCCAACATAGAAGAACAGCAGGGGGCCCCGTCAGTTCCCATGATGACAGTGGTCTCCATTTTCTGCCTCCCAGCTGTCAACTCTGCCAAAGCCACCAGGTGCAGTTGGGAGAGGTGGCCTCAAGGGTCACGTTACACCCTCCCACCATACCCCACCCACCTGTGCCCCGCCCCGCCCATTCTTTACTCCCCATGTCAACTGCACACGGTGGTCCCTACCCTTTTACTTCTCTTCCAACAGAGCCTTCTGACAGCTCTGCTCAGCCTGCTGTTCTTAAGTGGCCGCCCCTGTCAAGGCCATGGCCTCCTGCCTTGCTGGCTGGTGACTTAGACTGCTAATATGTATACGTGTATTATTATATATGAGTATATACGACTATGTGAAACATAATATGTATACTTATATGTACGTATAAAATAGTTTTCTATGTCCAGTTGCCTTTTAACACTTCATCCAACACCCAGCTCCAGCACTTGGTGCTTCCATGAAAGGAAAACCTGAGGCCATGCTGACTAACCTTATGTCAGCTTGACACAAGCTCGCGTCACTTGACAGGCAGGATCTTCAGTTGAGAGACTACCTTCCTGAGATTCAGCTGTACCGCATTTTTCTTAACTAGTGATTGATGTAGGCTGGCCCAGCCACGGTGTGTGCTGCCATCCCTGGGCGCTGCTCCTGGGTTCCATAAGAAAGCAGCCACAGGAGCAGGCCAGTGAGCAGCACCCTCCGAGGCCTCTGCATCAGCTCCTGCCTCCTGATTGCTGCCCTGTGAGCTCCTGTCCTGACTTCCTTTGGTGAGAGCCACCTGGCTGTGACATCTGTCACCCCATCGATCGCTGGGTTGATTCGGCTGATCTGGCTGACTAGGCTGGTGTCCCCTTCCTCCCTCGCCACTCCATGGGCATCCTGTGCGCTAGGTCGGAGAGGACGACCTTCCCCGAATAGAGGAGGACCTGTCAAGGGTATACGAGTAGCTGCGCTCCCCTGCTAGAACCTCCAAACAGGCTCTCGAGCGATGTGGAGGTGAATACACCCTTTCCTCCCCAACTTGCTTTTGGTCATTATGTTTCATTGCAGCAATAGAAACCCCGACTAAGACAGAGGCCGTCAGCGACTTCCTGAGCTGGCCCCAAGTTCACTGCTGTTGGGACACGTGATCCCCGGAGGCATTGGCTGCTGGGGCTTCGATAGACATTCAGATCCGAACAGTTTTCAACAACAAAGATCAGAAGCTCTCTTCCATCACAGGGACGTAAAAGCAGAGACAGAGCAGACCAATCGCGTTCCCCCGTGACAGAAGGAATTCCTCTTTCTGGACAGTAGGACGGATGGGTGGGGTTTCCCAGAATTCCTTCAGCAGGACCAGGGTTCCCCAGTCTCGGCCTCGGCTCTCACCGTGCCCTTCTTGGTGTGTGCAGGCAGGATTTAGCCTTTGCTGCCAGCTCTGTGGAAGCACAAGTTCGGGAAGCCTGTGCCAAGTCTTGCTCCGCCTGCCGGTGCCGGGCAGAAAGAGTTGGGTTTCTCTGTTCTTGCCTCAGAAGCTCGAGTGCTCCGCCTGTGTTCAGGGAATATGAAAGTTGACTCATTGGCACCCACACCGGGTGGGTTGCACCGTGAGGCAAGCGCTGCTCGCCCCTTCTCAGCCTGAGGGGGCTTCATGCTCCCTTCCCGATCCCTTCACAGAGCTCAGCCCTCTTCTGGCCTTTTGTTCAGTGAACCCAGCCTCCCTTTGACCCCACCTCTGCCCCTGCTCCAGCAACATGGTAAAATCTCTCCCAGTTAAGCTGACCGTTTCCCCTTTGCAGCTTCTAGTCTGCCCCTGTCCTCACCGCAGGGATGGAAAGACAAGCCTCTGTTCCTGCCTGCCTTGTCCTTCCCTCCCGTCGACATTTAGGACCCTGTTCTTAATGACTTTGATACACTCTGGTGTTGTCCCTCAGTGCTTGGAGCTCTTCAGATCTGGGTGATGATCTGGTTCATTTTGTGTGTTAACTGGAAAGGCCGTGGCACTCCCAGCTGTACGTCGTTTCTGGCTGGGTAGAAGATGGAGTTAATAGACTGCCGTGAGTGCGTGCCAAGCAAGCTACCGATGTCTGAATAAAGTGTAAGCATGGAAGACGCGGCTCTCTGCTCTAACGTCAATGGGCTTCTTCTCACTGGAGCAAACATCCCAGCTCTCCTGGGTTTCAGAGTTTGGACTCAGAGTGACTATGCCCGTGGCTCTCCTTGGTTTCCAGCTGGCTGGCTGCAGAGCTGGCGCTGAGCGAGATCGTGCCAGCCAGTTCTCTATTGTAAACTCCTGCTTGCTCACTCTTGACTCTAGTCTCCCATAATTCCTACGGCAAATACCCAGACACAGATGTACTCACGTCTACAGATAGACATGAACACACACCTGCACCAAACATACACACAGACACACATACGCAGACACATCAATGCAGAAAAACACGTGCAGACAGGCACACAGACATATACATATATAGACAGGCACAAATGCACTTATATATCATACAAAAACATACATGTAGATAGGTACACACAGACAGACACAAACACACAGACCCAGAAACACGCAAGCAGATAGACACTGACATACAAACACATACAATATACAGACAGACACAACCACACATAAACACAAAAAACACATAAACACAGGCACACACACAGAATCTCTGATTTGTCCCGCGTCTCTGGAATATCTAATGTGGGCAGGCTCCGTGTCCGTCAGAGCCCTCTGTGGTTTCTCCGGGTCCTGGGGTCCCTCCGCCTCACCTTCCAGGCTGTCATCTAGATATAAGGGGTACTCTCAGTGGCCGCTGTGATAAGTGTCCGTGTTAATGGACATGGGACTCTCCCCATGAAGATGTCTCTCCATTCTTCCCTTGCTCCTACATTCCGTCAAACCCCAGGTCAGAGCACTGACAGAGAAAAACCCCAGGTCAGAGTCACTGGCAGAGAAACCTTCCCCAGCCTCTGGCTGAGCTAGGTTCCCGAGTTCCCCTCATTACTACTTCCCAGAGTGGTTGAGTCTTGTTAGCTCTTTCTGTCAGTCTCAACATGGAATTGTTTTTAATGATGAGGATTTTTGCTGCAGGTTTTCTATCGCTAGCATCTAGGGCAGACCTTGGCTCATGCGGAGCGGCTGCAGTTCTTGGTTTAGTGACGGAATAGCTGGCCATATCCCAACTATGGAGCTGGCCATATCCCAACCATGGAGAGAATGTAGAGATAACTTAACGCCCGTTAAGGGAGACAGGAAGAGACGTCAAGGGCCCCATCCTCTGCTCTCCTTTTTCTAATCTACCTCAATCAAAATCCCTCACTCTATTAAAGACCCTCGATCATTAAGATCCCATTTAAACTAACGCCGTTACTGTATGAAACACAATTTAGGAGGAAATCATCTTCATAAAAATCCGCAGGTGGAAATGCCCGGTAGAACGGGATGTTTCCATGAGATAAACGCACTACAGTACAGGCAGTGGGGATCTCCGCACACCCATCCACACCGTGTCAGATACCAGAGAGAGATGGCAGCGGCAAACGTAGCGGCACGCGTAACCACATAGCCGCAGCACGAGAGCTGTGGGGCCGTGCCTGTCCAAGATTCGCCATCGGTGCCTGGCATGCTGGTGGGCCACGGAAGTCAACTGCCACTCGCTGTTCCTCTGACGTGGCCTCCAGCAAGAATCATCACGAACTGAGAGATAAGGGCAGTCAGCTCTGATCTCATTGGTTGGCGTGAGTGTGCCCTGCCCCTCCCACTAATGAACAATTTGCAGTGACTTAACAACAAAATGCAAAGATCAACTGTTCCTCTCAATGACAATGTTTCCAGCAGCCACTGTGCCGTGAGGGTGTAAGTACTCCTGCAGGTGGTGGGCTGTAAGGACTTCACACGTGGAGGTGCCCGGCGCTTCTGGTGGCCCTGGGGTTGCTGTGACAACCAGACAGAACTAGCACTCTCGGGCACTTCTGTAGTCCTTGCGGGAGAGGTTGACTAATCCACCTTGCTCCCAAAGGCTGGGGCAGTACCACAGGCAGGATGGTTGTAGGCTGACACCTGTGACCGTGGCCTGAGAAAATAAGAGTCACCAGGACCTCCCCCCCCCCGCAGGCTCCCAGGCCCCTGGGACCCCACATATGGTGTCTAAGAGGCTGCGTGTGAAGCCGGCTGCCGCAGCACAGGTTCTCGGGAACCTGAGGGCTGTAGACACTCTGTGAACTTCCTTCTTATTTACTTTTGGTGTCTTTCACATCACGTAGCTCCCTCCTGTTCACTTCCCTGCCCCTTCGTATCTGCCCTCTGCCCTTTTAACCTCCCTGCCACAATAAAATAAAATTTAAGGGGAAAGAATGAAAAAAAGACCAAGCTCGTCATGGAAGCTGTAGTGTGACTCAGCGAGGCAGGCCGTAAGCCCTTTTATCCGTATGTCTTTACTTGCAAGCGTTCACTGCAGAGTCTGGCCTGGTTCAAGGCCTCTGGTTTCTGCTACACTATCGATGCTGGGCCCGCACTGGGGCTCCTCTTGGCTACCCTGTTGTTTCCCTGTGTTGTGGAGACCCTGCAGCTTCGGGTCTGCAGGACGAGTCCCTTCGCGTTGCTCCAGCAGATCACGGATGGATGGGGTGGATGTTGGGGCGGGCCAACCCATAACCCTGGTTCTGGGCCTGGTAGTGAGCTGCGGGCATTCCTAACAGAATGGGCACATTCGCTCAAGTGCCTGCACCCACTGGGAGGACCCTACACAGTGGCCTAGGAAAAGTGGAAATGCCTTCCTGAGCATTATGGGACTTCATTCCTGGAGTACAGGGACCATCTGCGACTGGACAAAGGTCAGCCGTTTTCTTTCTTTGTCCTCTCTGTCTCTGTCTGTCTGTCTGTCTGTCTGTCTGTCTCTGTGTGTGTGTGTGTGTGTGTGTGTGTGTGTGTGTGTGTGTGGTCCCCTCACCCACGCAGGCGCATGTAGAGGCAAGAGCTTGACATCCGGGATTCTCCCCAGTCCCTTTTCCACCATGTCTTTTAGGCAGGGTCTCTCACTGAGCCTGGTGGGAGCCTGCTGTTTGCCTGAGGCTGGCCTTTTTCTGTGCCCTGGCACTGGGGTTACCGATGTGTGTCCCCACCCTCCACTTTCACGTGCGTGCTGGGGACCCAGACTTAGCCGTGATGCCCATGCAGCAGGTACCTCCCCCACTGGGCAACTCCTCAGGCGTTTCCAGCTAGGGCCTGCTACCTCTCCAAGGAGGCAGCCATCTCTCGGCCATAGATACGGCATTATTACGGCAGGGTCCTCTTAAGGAGGCGTACAGTGAGCGTATTCTTACAGCTCTACAAGTTCAAAATCTGGGCCTAAGGTGTAGGCAGGGTTAGTTTCTCCTGAGGCCTTGCTTTCAGGCAGCAGCCCATCCATGCGATAAAGACATTAGTCATCGCATTAACGCTCTCTTCCCACCTCATTTCAACTTAATTGCTCCTTTAAGGCCACTGTCTCCAAAAATGTGCATGTTCTGAGATAATGATCTCAGACCCAGTTAGCACACCCACTGTCTCCTTTCACACCCCACTGTGGAGGTGGGGGGGTTGGGGGAGGGGGAATACCCAAGTCAGCCAGTGCACACAGAGCAGACACTGAAGGACACTTCTCTGCCGAGGAGCCTCACATATCCCCAGGCTGTAGCATAGGAGGAAAACCAGGGAAGGCAAGACCTGAGGTGCCTCTGCCACAAGCCGTCAACCCTAAACCTCCCAGGTAGAGAGGCCTTAAAGCAAGCAGAGGCAGGGGCAGGAGAGAGACCTGCCTGTGCTCCTCTAACTCAGAACATGAAAACCAGGTGGAGCACATCCCATGGGCGCATCCTGGGCAGTGCCAAGCACAGAGCCTCCGTCTGCCGGTCTCTGTGTGGCACAGCAGCATTTTGAAGGGCGGAGAACTCACGTCTCCAGAGGTACCTGTTTATTGAACAGAATTGAACACGGATTGACTGCACTATAAAGTGGAAACCTTGGGGAACTCGAGGGAGGGAAATGGGCACATTTCTGGAGCCTCGTGGGTGCTAAGTGCTCCCTTCGGACTTTTTTACGGCATCAGGTGGAGGCGCCAAGATTAAAACGCTTCTGGGTTATGTGTTCAGTGCTCTAGAGTGTGGCAGTCATGATTCAAACTCAGACCTGCTCTCTCTGAATGAGCTGCTGACAACTCCTGTCGCGTTTTGTTTACCCAGAGCTGGCCTTGCTGGCTTTGCTGAGAGCAGAGGCCCCCACAGTACTGCTAGATGGGGTGGGCGGCAGGGCAGGATGGTGGGTCTTTGGGCCTTAGGGGAGGGCACAAACCAGACTGCAGCATGCCGGCCCTCAGTGGGGACTGTTTAAACACTGCAGTGGCTTCTGCCCCAAGGAACCTGGGCAGTCCTAGTGCAGTAAAATGACAGCTCATGGCACACCTTGTTTGCATTTTTTCCGGTGATTTCTCTCTGAGGAAGCAGATCCAGGACCACAGCATCAAGGGCCCCTGATTAATTTTAAACACCTTGTGCTCCCAGGCTACCGGTTTCTAAACGCAGCCCTTCTCAACGCCCCTTCTGTTTCTGAGTTTTCCTCACTCCCTTCCAGGGAGATTCAGATTCCATTAGTGATGTGAGCCCATAAAGACAGACAGCCCGGCCATGATTTTAAACTCGTGGCTCTAATTTAATCTCCTCTTTGATGTCTCTCCTCTCCAGGCAGGGGAATCAGCTGGGGCTTCTTGGCGGCTCTTCATAGCTCCAATTTTTAGCTCTAGGGTCAACGTCTTTGCCCTTCCTCAACCTTTCCCGGGAGAAATTCGTAACAACCATCTGTCTGCCAGAGACAAATGCATGCTCCTTCTTCTCGTTTGGTAAATCTGTCAGCTTCTTCATACCTGCTCTGTAACAGACGTCTCGCTGCCCGGATGGAGGAGGGCGCTTGAGACCTTCCAGGCTGACAGTCGCTGTGTCTGTCAGGGGCAGGCTCGGCGCCCTTTGAGGCTCTGTGGAGGTTTTGGGGGATGCTTCCTGGACACATTAGTGTTCTGACTTCAATTCTCCAGAGGCTGTCACTGCTTCAGTTCAGTCAAGTTCATTCTAGAAATTTTTTCTTTTTTTTTTTTTTGAGGGGGGTTGTTGAGACAGGGTTTCTTTGTTGGCTGTCCAAGAACTCGCTCTGCAGAGTAGGCTGGCTTTGAGCTCACAGAGACACAGATCTGTCTGGCTTTGCCTTCCAAGCGCTACAGGGGTGGGGAATGGGGGTGGGAGTGAGGGGTTTTGAGGTCTCAGATGCTCAAGTCAGGCCCAGTGTCTCACTGTCTCTTCCTGCTGCCTACACTTCCTGCTGTAGGGCTCTGGGCTCCCTCTCTGGCACCATGCCCCTTGCCATGATGATAGCAGATTAAACTTCTGAGTAGTGCTAAGTCTCTGCTTCCCTCCTAGACCCCATCATGATGGATTTACAGTGGTGTTCTAACTGGGGTGAGCTCCCACTGTGTGTCTCTGTTGTCTCTGTTGTCATGGTTTTACAGTGCTGTTCTAACTGGGGTGAGATCCATTGTTGTTTTGATTTGCAGTTCCCTGATGACTAGTTGTGCTTCTCAGATTATATTTTGGGCAATTGCATTTCTTCTTTTGAAAGGTGCCTACTCAACTTATTTGCCCACTTTGAGTTGATGATTTCTCGTGGCTGTTTGATTCTTTTATATATTTGGGAATTGATCATTTGTCAGGGGGATTGCTGAGCGTCCTCCCACCCTAACTGCGAGCTGTTTCTTTGACCCTCTACTTGTCTCCTTTGTTGCACAGAGCTTTTAAGTTCACTGTAGCCACACTGCCTGCTTTCGCTTTTAATGCCCGTGTGTGTGTGTGTGTGTGTGTGTGTGTGTGTGTGTGTGTGTGTGTGTGTATGTGTGTGCGGGGGGGGGTTATACAGAAATTACTGACTATGCTGTTGTCTTTAAACCCTAACCCTATTTTGTTCCCCAGTAGTTTTATTGCTTCAGTTTTAGTTAGGTCTTCAGTCCATTTTGAGGTGATTTTTGTACAGGATGATTCTGTCTTTTATATTGTCCCAGCATTTACTTCTGACACCAGCTTTTCTCTACTGCACACATTGGGCATTTTAGTTAAAATAACTGGTTTGTTTCTGGAATCTCAATTATTTTCTGTTGGTCAATGCATTTGTTTTTATATGAGTACCATACTGTTTTGGTTATTGTGGCTCTGCAGTATGTTTTAAATCAGGTATTATGATGCCTAAGGCTATTCATTTTTTGTTCTAGACAACTTCAACCATCTTGGGTAGCTTGTAGATCTGTTTTAGAAATTGTTTTTCTAGTTCTGTAAAGATTTCTTGGCATTTTACTGAGTATGTGTTGAAACTAAAAATAAGTGTTAATAGTGTGGGTATCTGACAACAGTAATTCCTCCAATCCATTTTTCACTGTGTGTGTGTGTATGTGTGTGTGTGTGTGTATGCAACATCAATCTAGTTCATCACATTCTTTTTTTTGTAATTTTCTTGTGGGTTTATTTCTGTAAGTTTCATTGTAGATGCCTTTCATTTCTTTGATTATATTCCTAGATTTTTTTGTAGCTGCTGTGAATGAGATTGCTTTCATGCTTCCTTCCTTAAAACATCTTTCATTACTGTAAAATATGTCAGTTATTTCATACCGTATATTGATTTGAGTCTTAAAACTTGACCGAATTTGTTTGCTTATTCAGATTTTTGGTAGAGTCATTTGATTTTTCTCTGTATAGACTCACGTTGTTTGCAAGCAGGGATAACTTTACTTCCTCCCTTCCTCTTGGGATTCCTTTTATTTCCCTCTCTTGGATAACTGCTCTGATTAAGACTTGAGAAACATGTAATCAAAGCAGTGAGGACCATCCACACGTTTGCCTTCTACTTGATCTTGCTTTCAATTTTCCCCCATTCAGTACGATACTGACAGAAGGATCGTCATCTAAAGGCTTTATGAGTATAAGCTCTGTGCACCAAAGTTCTTCAGTTTTCTTTTTAAATCAGGGGATATTGAATTGTATCAAAAATTTTCTGCATTTTTTGAGATGATCTTTTGATTTTTTTGCATTTTTTGAGATGGTTTTCATCCTTCATTCTATTGGTGTCATATTTACCTATTCATTTGAATACACCTGGGATAGATGAACATTGATCATAGTGAATATTCTGCTAGTATTTTGTTGATGAGCTTTTCATCTATGTTCATCAAGGATATTTGTCTACAGTTTTCTTCTATATCTTTCCTTTGAGGGTTTTTGTTGTAGTTGTTTGTTAACTAATGACATTGTGCATTTTGTGCTTTATTGGTAATTTGTAATTTTTTGATAAAACGTTGATTCAGCTTCTTTGTTTTAAAGTTGACTTGTTGGTGTGACTAAAAAGGTCTAGAAGTTCTCTGGACAGTCTAGATGTTTTGTGACTACTTCATTTTCTCACTAGTTCGCTTTAGGCTTTACGGCAGCTATCCTTTAAAGAACAAATACTTTAAATTCCAAGAGAATTCAATTTTCCATTTTTTTGTGGTCCTAATTCTATTTTTTTTTTTGCCTAGCCCAAGAGCACAGAGTTTTTTCCTATATTTTCTTTTAGAATTTTTATGGTTTTTCTATATTCTAATTCCATTTATAGTCTGCTTGCATTAATCTTTATTGGTAAATTGCAATGGCAAAAATTCTATGGCAAATGGCAAAGGCTTTTGTATTGAGGCATCCACTTGCTTTGGCCCAATTATCAACTGGTTATAGTTGTACATGTTGGTCTATTTTGAAATGAGAACTTGGTTACACTGACCTCTGTTTTACTTTTTATGAGAATGCAGTACCGATTGGCTACTGCTATTGTAAGGTAAGTAATATAAAGCCTTTTTATTCCCTCTCAGAATATCTGGCTACACTCAGTCCATTGACTTTACTGCGATGATTTCCTCAGATTTTTGCTGGAATTGCAACAAATCTATAGATCATCTAAATTGAGGTGACATGTAGATAATGAGTATTTTAATCAATTTCTCTTAGCAGTAGTCATATTTTTTACTGTACCCTTTGGGTATACTTTCTGTTAAATCTAAATCAATTTTGAGATACTACTGTAATTCTTTTAAAAACTCTCTACCTATTGCTAGTATACAGAACCCAATAGACTGGCACCTTATCTTCTCCCCCGTAACCTTGTCTCACTCTCTAATCATTCTAGTACCTCTTGGCGGGGGTGGGTGGAGGGTTCCTTAGTGCGTTTCACATGGAGGATACTTTGTCAAGGTGATTTTACTTCATTCCCCTCATGATGACATCACTGAGTGCAATGATGAATTAAAATGGAGGCACCTTGTCTTGATCGTGGTTTGGGAAAACAGTCACCTTCAGCATTAAATGTCATAGCAGCTGTTCACAGATAGGCTTTCTCAGTTGATAGCCCCACCTTGGTCATCAAGGGGCAGTAAGCTTTATCAAATATACTTTCTTTTTTAGTCTCTAGTACAGTTCGGTACAGTTCTAGCCATTAAAAACCACACCTCTATTTTTAGCGGTCTTCATGGTTTCTCTAGAGTCACCTGGTGAAGGGCTTCGACATGTGTCCTGGTTGGTCTCTGGGTATCGTGTGGTCTTGTTGCCATGTCACTCTGACATCACCATGCCCTCAGGCTTTGTAATAGAAATGTGATAGTTTTATTTCATGCCGGCTTTGCATCTAAAACATTAGCTGAATCTTCTTCTATACTCTAGTAACATTGGGTTCCAAATGTGAGAATTTAATCTGTGAATAGTAACTTTGCGATCAGCATATATATTTAGTTTTTCAGCCCTTCTGTGTTAGCTAGGGCTTCAGCACAAAGGTGACCTTTCTTGTCCCTGGAGTAAGATGGGTTATTTAAGGTCTCACTGTTAAATCTGAAGGTTCCTGTGGAAGTCTGCAAGATTCCTTTATGACTTTGAAGATATTATACTTGCTTCCTTCTGCTTTATAAAGTTTTGGGCTTTCTGATAAAAAATTTCAGTGATTTTTTTCTTTACTTTTTTATTAGTTCAACAGTTTACCTGTAAATATTTTTTCGTCTTTAAGTCTAGTTCAAAGTTGAAAGAACACATATTAGACTCAAACACATATTTATTAATCAAAATAGGAACCATTACAATAAACATGTTTACCAGGAAAAATAAGTTTGTTTATTCCTGTAGCATAAAAAAATCCATACTTCAAAATTTGAAAAATATTTTCTGCACCATATTAGTCGTGGGAGCATTTCCCCCCAAATGTTGTTCAGACATTTGAAGAAGTCGTGGTCAGGTGCTGGGGTGTCAGGAGGCTACACTCAGTTTGTCCAGCTCTCAAAGCGTTGGTTGTGTGGCAGGCAGTCGGCTGTTGTGGAGAACGGGTCCTCTCTGCTGAGCAATGCCAACTGTGGGTGTTGCAGTTTATCTTAGCTAGGGTTTCTACTCTCCATGATGAAACACCATGACCAAAGCAACTTGGGGAGGAGAGGGTGTATTTGGCTTACACTTACACGCCATTGTTCACTACTGAGGGAAGCCAGGACAGAGACTCAAACAGTGCAGGGACCTGCTGAGGCCACGGGTGCTGCTGCTTACTGGCTGGCTTCCCCTGGTCTGCTCAGCCTCTGTCTTAAAGAACTTAGGACCATCAGCCCAGGAACGGCATCGTGCACCATGGACTGAGCCCTCCCCATCAATCACTAATTAAGAAAACGTCCTACAGGCTTGCCTACAGCCCAGTCTTAGGAACCATTTTTCAGTTGAGGCTCCCCACTCTCCAGTGACTCTAGCTCATGTAAAGTTGACATAAAACTAGCCATCTTAATTGACCCCTTGTCACCTTGACACCCAAACACGTCACTATCAAGTCACAACCTTCCCTTTCTCATTAATCCCTACCATCTCACATTAGAATGAATATTACAATATAAAATATTCCAATTTTTAAAAGTCCCACAGTATTTAAAAATTCAAACGCTTAAAAGCTCGAAGTTTTGAACTATCCAAACTTTCTTTTAAAATCCAAAGTGTTTGTGAAACTCCAAAATCTCTTTTAAAAGTTTAAAGTCTCTCAACTGTGGGCTCCTGGCCAGAGTGGATTGCTTTTTTTTTTCTTTTGTTTGCTTGTTTTTTGAGACATGATTTCTCTCTGTAACAGCCCTGCCGTCCTGCAACTCACTCTGTAGACCAGGCTGGTCTCAAACTCACAGAGATCCTCCTGTCTCTGCCCGCTGAGTGCTGGGATTAAGGTGTGCACCACCAATACCTGGCCAGAGTGGATATTTGACATATTGCATTGTCAGATTTAGTCCTTTGAGAAAAGTTCATTATATTCATAGTAAAGGTGAACTTGTAATTTCTTACCATTTCTCTCTGAACTTCCAATCATATTTTTTGTCTTCTTCTCTTTGTTCTCCCCAGAAGGGGGAACAACTATAGATTTATTTCTGGGTCTGGGAGTGTCTGGTGGAAATGTTTATTGTTTATATTTATCTTTTAAACTTTTCTATTCTGAAAAAGACAAAGATTTGCAAGAGCTTGTAAGGGGAAAAGGGGACAGGGACATCCTGGGTGTGTTTTCATCACTTCTCCCTTGACTCTGGAGTGACAACCCCCAGAGCGGGCCAGACTCCACTACTTCCTCAAGGATTCCTGTGGGCTAGTATTTTATCATGTGTTCCTCAAGGATTCCTGTGGGCTAGTATTTTATCGTGTGTTCCAGCCCTACCAGAATACTGGACCTCACCAGACTCCCAGGAGATCAGACCCCAGCTCTGTCATTTGTGTGACTTCAATCGAGTGAGTTCACAGTGTGCATCCGTCTGACATGGGCCTTCTCATGGAACAGAATTTCCTGGGTTTTATCCCAGCTGTGCGTCACTATTTCAATCTGTTTTTCATGTGTGTGTGTGTGTGTTGAATTTACAACAGTTGTCTTGACTGTTCACCTGCTGATGGACATTTACACACTTCTAGGTTGGGGTTATGGGGAAAAAGTCTGTTATAAACATTTGTGTAGAGCTCCTACATGAAAAGGAATCTCTGGAAGATTGATTACAGTTGCTTATCTCTCTGTCTCTGTCTCTGTCTCTGTGTGTGTGTGTGGACAACTCACAGGAGTCTTTCTTCCTCTTGCATCTTGTGAGTCTCAGGGGTACTGAAGCTGGGCATCCAGTTGCTGCCCACCCCAGCACCTCTGGGAAGGTTTTTAATGGCCGGCCTCAGTTCTGCTCTTGCTTCCTCTTTATTTTGCTTTGGTACAGTAAGGTTTTTCTAGGATGTTGCCAATTAATTAGGGGTTTCACGTTTATCAGCATGAAGATTATAATAACTAATTTGTTCATTTGCTATTTCTGTATTCACACTGACCTTTTAATGCCTAATATGGTTCATTCTTTTTCCTTAGGACATTTCATCAGGAGATGATTTTAAATGAGATTTTAAGTCTCATCAGGACTCCCTTTCTTCATCCTGTAGATGGCTTCTCTGTGTAAGCTTTATGCCAATTTAAGGGAAACAGAACACAAGGCAGGGCTCTCGGCAAGGGCGCTATTGCTTTTGAGGTCAGGCAATTCTATAATGGAGGGTTCTGCTATGTGCCCTGTAATCTGCTGAGCAGCACCCTTGGACTCTCCTGTCTACTAAGATGCAACAGTCATTCTCCAGTTGTGACCCTGTCAACTTTCCTAGAGGAAGGAGACAAAACTGTTCACGACTCTTATGTCCAGTCATAGAAAACACTAAGCCCCACAATCGCCGCTTTTCTACTGTGTCAATTTGAACGCTCAGCTCATGTGCTTTCAGCTTCATTTCCTAATGTCACCTTTTTGTTGTTTAAGTTTGGGATGTGGGGAGACTCAGTGAAACTCCTGAACTAGAAATTTCAGGTACCAGTGTTCTTCCGGCTGCCCTCTGCAGTCGACTCTAGTCGTCTTCACTGGCTGATCGATTATTAAGTGACCTCTAGGCCTTCTGGAGCAGCATCTGGAGAATGCGTTTGCTCGCAGCAGACACAGGATGATGCTCATCTTCCTGGAATGCCTGCTCTCTGCAGAGACCGGAAGGTGACTGTGACTGAGGTAGGACTACAGGACGGATGTGTAGGAGGCAGGGAAGGAGTGGGCAGAGGACAAGGAAGGGAGAATGGAGGTATGCTCTTCTAAGTCTCGGGGCTACCAGAGCCTCCAAGGGGAAAGGCTGAACTTAGTGTGGGTTATTTTTAAAAGCCCTTGGAGAGTGACCCGGCTGGAGTAGATGGCAGCCCTTCTCTTATGTGGCTGCCACTAGAGAAAGTTTTAGCCTGACACTGAGTTATTCTGTGTAGTTGGCATTCCTGGGGAGGCTGATGCTGCATGTAGTTCTCAGCTGGGCCTGCTTGTGTCTAGGTCTGTTTGCCCTGTTCAAAGTCCCCAAGACTAGGACCTACATGGGCACCATTGACCAAACCCTCCTGCCTACTTTCTTTCATGAGACTCTGATGTCTCAAGTGTCTTCCTCAGAGTCCACATGGGCCACAGGACTGACATCACTCTGACACTTGTTAAGGGGGCACAAGGGAGAGGTGGGCGGAGGCAAGGGTATCAAGGGGCCTCTGAGGAGATAAGCAGCGCAACCCTATAGGTGTAAATCCCTTATTGGCTTTTACTCAGTTCTGAAAGGAAACATCTGGTAGGCTTTTGAGTGTTTTCAACAGGAAGGCAAAATCTTCCGTGGATGTGGGATAAGATGAAGCCCACTGAAAGCTGGGACAGGAGGGCTAAAGGAGTCACTTCTAAAGCCGTCAGTGCCTCGGCTCCTTGTGACATTTATTTCTATGTTAGTTCTGATACTTACATTTCTGTAGTAGATTGGTTAGCCCTTAACAGTGTCTGGTCTATTGCCCTTATCACTTACCCATCCAATGGCATCACTGCTTACCAGAGGGAAACTACAAAAGAAACAACTGAATCACCCAAGTCCTGGGCTGGGAATGGACAAAGACTTAATGAGAGTAATTGACCATTCGTTATAGGGCATTTCTGTGTCTCTTCACTTCTGAATGGCCGGTGTGTGAAAGGCTGGACTCCAGATCTCTTTCTGCTAGGAAGCTGTGAAACTTTTGGGAAGTGGGGTTAGTGGAGAGCAGTTAGGTCACCAGGGCATGACTCTGAAGAAGTGTGGTGACCCTAGATTATCATCTTTCTTGCTGCCATGTTGTGAGCAGGCCCTCTCTGCCACACCCCGGCAATGATGTTCTGTGCCTCTACGAGGCCAAAGCACCTGGGCCAGTTGACCAGGGTAAAGGCTCTGACACTACGAGCACAATAAACCCTTTTGGAGTTGCATGTCCCCAGCGTGTTGTCACAGTGACAGAAAGCTGGCATGGCAGTAAGTGAAGGACTAGAACTCACTCTGTAGAGCAGTGACAGTTCAGGAACCACCCCCGCCCCCATGACCGTAGACTTGAGAGACCACAGAATATCAAAGCTAGAAGGGTCTTTGGGATCGGTGTCATCAGGAGGCAAGAGAAATGGAGTACTGTTCACTGTGGTGAAAGGAATCAGCCAGACGGCCATGGTGAGGCCATGTAGAGGGGTGGGCACCGAAGTCAATGGAAGCCAGAGACAAGGCTTGTGGATGGCAGAGGTCCGGGGCCGTGAGAGCTCAGGAGCAGGAGTCACAGCGACTCTGCTGGAAGGATCCTGCCCTGAAGAATGCACTCTGCTGTTCTTCCTGCCCTTAGGACTCAGTCTCGGGAGAAGGCGTTGGCTCTGTCGAGAGCGCTCATGGGTTTCTGGGCTTTTGTAGTGTGCTAGGAACTCCTTTCTGGTCAGAACTGCACCAGTTACTGAAGTTCTCCCAGAAGAACGAGGATGCTTTTAGGAAGTGGGCGGGGATGGCGGGGGAAATACCTGCTGAGGTCCACAGAGACACGTCACATAGTTTCAGTGAGGCTTTTAATAGAAAGGAGTTCTGTATTTTCTACAAGCAAGATCGCCTGAAGAAATCACCAGCCCAAGGGGGAATACGGTGATGTGTAGGGCTTCAAGTGCCATGAGCGCTCCAGGGATTTTCAGAGATACTCCTCTTCTGTCGTGGGGAATGGGATGCAGGCAGGGAGCCAGGCTTCCTGGGTGACAGATGCTCTTAGTAGTAAAGAAGCTGAGAAAGGGAGGGGTCTTCCAGGATTCAGACAGATCTGCTGGGTGAGAAGCTACAGCCCACCCAGACAGAGGAGGGCTGTCAGGAGGTGTTCGCCAATCCAGAAACACCCAGCGGATGCTGGACGCTGTAAGAGCAGAGGACTAGGAGAGTACTGTGCCCATCATAGCAGTGGGCTGGCTTTATGCCAACTTGACACAAGTTAGCGTCATCTGCGAGGAGAAACCTCAACTGAGAAAATGCACCTATAAGACCAGGCCACAGGCAGGCCTGTAGCCATTTTCTTATTAGTGGCTGATGTGGAACGGGCCAGCTCACTGCGGGTGGGGCTATCCCTGGGGTGGCTGTCCTGGGTACTGTAAGACAGCAGGCTCAGCAAGCCATGGCCTCTGCATCAGCTCCTGCCTCCAGGCTCCTGCCCTGTTTCTGAGTTTGGGTCCTGACTTCCTTCAGTGATGAACAGCGATGTGGAAGTGGGAGTCACATAAACCCTTTCCTCTCAAATTACCTTTTGGTCGTGGTGTTTCACCCTGGTGGTCAATAGTAACCCAAACTAAGACACCTGGGAAGTCAGCTGTGAGTGGCCCTGGGAACACAGAGTGGTAGTTTAGGGGTGACTGTTTATTCAAGCTCAGGACTTGAAAAGACAGGGCTTGGCTTAATGCAGACAAAGTAAGTGATGGAGAAAATATGCAATCACCCCAAACCTAGGTAAATAACAGCATTCTGTTTGGGGATGGCATGCAGAAGCCAAGCCCCGGCTGGGACCAGCTGAGCCCTGCACCAGAGCTAGCACAATGGACACATCCCTGTCAGCGTGTTTCCAAATATCAATCCCAGGCACTTTCTCCCCTAAATTCTCATGTTATAGCTAAACAAATCATGTTGTGAGAAACAAAACTCCCCAAAAGACATTGAAGAAAATACTGGCAAATTCCCAAAGCACATAGGAAACTCGGACTTGAACTACATGTCAGTCTTGAATTCTCAACAGAAAGAGACTCTGACTACAGCAGCACAACCATCATCATCAGGACTTATGTGCTTAATTACAGAGAAACCCAAAGCTAATAATCTCATGCAGTGTTGCAGCCAGAGGAGGCCGGTTACCATGGAAATCTCACTTTCATTTTCTTCCTTTTTGAGCATATTTATGTGGTAGAGGAAGAGAAATGTAAACATGACAGAAGGATCAAACAAGACACGGCACAGTTTGCTGTAAATATTTTACATTATTACAAGAACACAGTAAAGAGAGGCTTTGCAGACCAATGGATAGTAATTGGTCTCTGGCAAGAGAAAAGAAGGCCCACTTTACAAAAAATGATGAAGTTGTGTGTCATAAAGGGTAGAAGGCAACTTTCAGAACATGTGGTAGTGTTAGCCAAAATTCAAGGTGTATTTCTTCTGGATGTGAAATCTAACAGACACGTTAAATTCAGATCTGAGATACAAACGACCAAAGGTAGACAACTAACTGCTTCATATACTTAGCTGTCACCCATCTTCAGAATTGTTTACAAAGCCAGAAAAACCAGCATGGACCTTTAACGTGTTTATACTTGGTATGTTCAGAAGCGCCCTATTTCCAGTGTTTCTTTTATATGCTTCACAAATATATTATTTTAAAATAACAACAAAAGACTAAAGGTGCTTTAACCTGGTATTAAAATGGCCATACATTGGCACCGAAGAAAACTCTCTGAACCAGGCGAGTGCATGGCTCACAATGCTGCTTGCAGAAGGGACACTTAGATAGCAGATGGCCGAGGGTGGCCCTGATCCCTCAACCTCGGGTTCATCTCCAAGCAGCGAGCAGAGAAACCAACTCAGAAAATCATATTCCTGTCCCTGCTCTCTGTGCACCTGTGCCGGGAAAATGGTGGGGCTGACAGTCCACTGTAGTCACATGGCCTGGACACCAATTGGGCATTTTGATTTTTGTCTCAGTTGCTTGGATTTCTGGAGAGGTCAGAGTGTCTTGTGGGTCTCTGATGCTAACGTTCATTCTCTTGTATGCCTACGGATCTTTAGACCTGATGTGACGGCATGACTATGCTTTTGGAAAGTTCTGGCATTCTAGAGCACTCACCAAAGCATCCAGACCAGACTAAGACTCAGACACAAACTATGATGCAAAGTCAACATAGTGGGCAGCGCCATTCCCCCTCACTGGCCTCAGCTGCTCAGCCATTTATCCACTGAAACACGAGTAACACATGAGACCTGTAGGTATTTAAACAGGAGCCATAGGTGTTTGCTAAAGGCGCGGACTCAGCAGGCAGTCTCGGCGGTCTCTGGAGGAGGAGGAGGATGGAAGTGTCCCACAAGAACTACGTCCATTTGGAGGACTTGTGTCACAGATAAAGCTGGGGAAGAGACATTGTACCCATGAGGTGAAATTGCGGCTGACAAGAGGTATTTTGTGTCTGTGTCAGTTGATGCTCAGATTGTGACGTGTACCTATAGAAAGTAACCCGCTGAAGCTGGAGGAAACCCTCACATTGACACTACACAAACCAGCCAGCTCCCTTGGGATGTGTCCACGCTGCATTGTCTGCGAGAGGCCTGGGACCTAAGGAGTGACGGGAGACTCTTCTGCTGGAACTGTGCCTTTCTTAGTGCTGGTCTCCGATTTCTGCAGGGGATGGGCTCTGTAGCACCCCACGGATAATTTAAGCACAGCTGTCCTGTGGTGAGGATCAAGCTTGGTTCCTTCCACTGTGTTTGCGTGCACTAACGAGTCTGACATTTCCTAGGAGTTGGCTGGCAAGTGTTCCCCACCACCTTCTTTGTAAGAGGAAGATCCTTAGAAAAGAAAAGGCATGGTATGGTATGGCAAGCTAACACTTGGAGTTAATGATAACAGTGAGTCCCTCTTAGCCCCTAAGGGTTTGAATACAGGGCACTCAGACCTACCTGGCCTCACGGAAGACAGGGGATTGCTTTTTGTTATGTAACAGTTGTCAGGCAACTCGAACACCTCCGAGTGATTTGTTGGGTACTCTATGAGGAAAACAGGCACCGGAGTTTGGGTTCATGTGCAACTTCTCTCTTCATGCTTAGGTTCTCACTGCGTGCACAGGTGGTGTGTCCCTTGCGGGTTCTGTTGTTTGCCCTGGTGGTTACTGGAGGACACCTGGTTTCCTACTAGCCCAGTCTAGAATCTGCAGGGTGGCATGTACAGCCTACTTATCCGATGCTACAGAAAGTCCCGACAAACAGGGAAAGTAGTAGTGCCTGGGTTTCCACAGAGGGAGGTGCTCTGGAAAACTATGAGGAGAGCTAATGTCTTTAGATAATGTTCTGGGGGTATCTATTAAAAAACCCAGCAGACTGGCTGACTTTGAACTCTCATAGTGCCCTCTTTCTTGAAACTTTGGAAGAGAATTAAGATGATGTAACTTGGGTAACTTAGATATTGCTCTTAAGAAGGTTATAGAGAGCACAAAATGTATTAGTCTGGAGTCGTGTATGTCCAGGGCTTTACTGTATTCTGTTGCACTATTTCTTTGAGGTCAGCTTACGTAGCCCAAGACAATAGGGAAGCCTTCAACCTGGACACGCCCACTCACAGTGGTCTTAATGTCCTTAGGAAAAAGTCCCCAAGTCTTGCTGATAAGGGGGCTCACACAGCATACCTACCCCCACTAAGCATGCCACCTCTATAGGTCGCCTTCACTCAAAGCTTATAGTGTGCCCGACTTCTCAGAATAGGTCTGCACATTCCCTGAAAGGCAGGGAAGCCCTGAGCACAGACTGCTGGGTGTGTGGGTCAACAATTTAGGGTTTTGTTTTGGCAAAGAGAAAACATTGCAAAGCTGAAGATGAGAAAGGATGTAGCCAGCAGTGAAGACCGAGTCCTGGAAGCTGACTTCTTAGCTTTGCTGGCCCTGATATGGCAGGCCAGAGGGGAAACGCTGATGGGGAAGTCCTGTGTATATGTCAATAAAGCACTGTTGGCCAATAGGGAACCAAGATAGGTGGGACTAGGAGTCCAGGAGGACTCTGGGAAGGAGAAACATAGAGAGTCGAGATATAACGCCATGGGGTAGGAAGCCCGGAAACTTCTCTGGTAAGAGACATACTTAGATTAACAATTATGGGGTAATTACTTAAGTCAGAGCTAGCCAGTAAGAAACAAGCAAGGCTAACAGCTTCATAATTAATATAGTCTCCTGTGTGTTTATTTGGGACTGATGCGGTTCTGGAACCAGGCTGGCGGGAAGGCTTCCCTTTACAAAACGCTCTGCAGTAGGTCTGTTACTGTCACCCAGCACTCCGGGCCCCCTTATCCTTACTGGCTTAACAGATGTTTGGGCACACAGTTCCCATGTTCAAGAAGAGACTTCGGTAGGTATTCTTGCCTCGGGGTTGTTACAAGTTTGCTAATAAGGAAGCTAAACCTGCCACATTACAGTTTTCCATTAGTAAAGTGAAACTCAGAGACGTGCCGACAGTTTCCTGTAGAGTCTACACCAAGGTGCACTGTAACTGTTTCCCTGTGCTTGGGAAATGGGCTCAACCGCCAGCTCTGTAGCCTTGCAGAGAAAGCAGTGACTTCCCGACACAACGGGGAAACTAGCAGAAGCTGAGGAGGTGTTATGTTTGCTACTGTCCAGTAGGAGGCGGGCTCCGTGCTGCCCTGGCTGTGGGCTTTTCCGAGGGTCTCACTGATGCTCTCACTGTCCTGCCCTCCCAGAATCCTTTGCTGGATGCCTACCGCCTTACCCCCGCTGCTACACTGTGCTCTGCTTGAAACATGGCTGCTTTTCCAACTCCCCTGCTACTGTCTCCCTTCAGAGTGTGGCACAGTAGGACCCCTCAGCCGGGAACTCCAGGAACCATCTACTTACTAGTGGTCAAAGGTGTCACAGATGATGCAAGCAGGTTCTCACTTTAGAAACCTTAGCCCAGGTTAGCCTCTGCTGCATTAAAGGCTTTTCAATGGGATGTGAACAATCAAGCGTTGATAACTAGTGCAAATGTAAGGCGGCTTTGGCTACTCTCATCCGCGACTGGGCACAGGGGACCAAGTTTGCTGGGCGGGAAGGCAGTGAGTGGAACTTCAGCTGGCAGTGTCAGCTCTGGGTGGGGCCGTGTGGCTCCTGCTGCAGGGAGGGCCCTGGCCCTGGCCCGGGCTCTTTTGCAGCTTTGGGGCTGATGATCTTCTCGAGTTTGAGGGAAGGGTTTGGCACCTGGCAGTTTCCAGGCAGCACTGTCGGTCTTGTCCACTCTCTCCACCTGCTCCAGGAAACTGGTTCTTGCCTGTTTTGCCTTCCTGCGTGCTGCCAAGGTGGCTCATTGGCAGACCCGCTGTGCCCCTGCTCGTTACTCTTGGGCTCTGTAAAGGGATGAAGCATGTCACAGCAGGGTTTTTCTCCTACCATTCAAGAATCCCCATACCAGTTAGGATGGAGAGTGAATCCAGCTGGTCCGGAATTTAATCTTTGAATCAGCAGATCAAAGACCGACACGTGAGGAACACGGGTCTCTGCCACTTTTTCAGTTGTGATGCTGTTTTGTATGAGGGCTCTGATCTCCAAATGGGAAAGTCTGTCTTCCCGTGCCAATCACATCTACTGACGAGACACACGGAGAATGTCAACTGTGTGTGCTGAAAGCCAGAGGGCTCGGGCAGACAGCCCCCTTGTAGACGTCACTCTTGCTTCAAGGGCACACAGCATGTCACGATGACGTTCGGGTACACTTGTACAGCCACTGAGACGCCTCTGACCACGACACACCACACAGCTCTGCGCCGCTGTGGCCGGCGTGCAGCACATATTACAACTAAAATGCTTGCTTATCGACAGTCTTGGCACCAGCGCTGCAGAATGTCGTCAGTGAAGCTAGCTGACAGAAATAGGGCTAAAAGGAACAGACACGATCTCAGGCATAGAAAACCCTGCAGTGGAGACCACAGCCACTGAATGGCTCCAGGCTGTATGGATGCCCGAGAGCGTTGCCGGCTGTGACTGGGGCATTCACTCTACTGTCCCTTCTGTCGTGCACAGAGGAGGAAGACTCGCGTGGGGCATCTCCCTGTGGCCCTTGTGGCAGGTGGGGCTGAAGTGAAGTCTCACAGTCACTTACGGTTTTCCTAAGGAAATGGCTTTGAGAAGACAGCTTAGGTCCCACGGGATACACAAGGGCGCCCATTTGCCAGTAAAGTTTGCTTTCTTTGAAAAACAGTGGACTGCCCATTTCTCATGAAGGTTTCCTGAGATTCAAGTTAGAGAAATGCAGATGGAAAGTCAGACTGCTCAGGGTTTCCAGCCTTCTCCCTCTTCATGCCCGGGTGGCTGGATTGCTGGAATGCTGAGCACAAGCACCTCTTGGATAATCCATTAGTAAAATGCAGATTTGTGACCTGGCTCACAGCACTGATAATTTGGGGTACCACTGTTTACTGCTCTTTAACGAAACGAATCATAGAATTTTGTGCATTTCCGCAGCCTCTCTTCCCTAAATCAACTTGCAAATCAGAACCGTATTTATAAGTGCACTTTTTGGGAATGGATTAGCCTCCAGAAGTACATAATTCCAATAATTATCAGTGACAGAAGGGATGAATAAATTATGCTTCAAGCATAACAAAATTAACAGTAAGAATGTTTTGCATAAGCTTTTCGTAATGCATGCGCCTATGTTAAATTTAATATTCTGTAAGAATGGCACGATCCTGAGAGGCTCCCAATGAGTTAATCTTAAACTCTACCTCTGCCTGCTCTGGGACAAAGAATAAAATAGAATTTAAATGCTGCAGATGTCACGATGTTTTGAAAAGCTTTTTTAATTTAAGCAAAGAGTTATGATGTGAATTGCAAATCCCAACAGCCTAGATGAGTGAAATTATCAATGCCATGTTCTCTTTACGGCAGAATGCGAGGATTAAGCTTTGGGTCTTGTTCACAGAGTTGGAGCCAGGCCAGTCTCCTCTCCCTGGCCGAGAGTGTAGTGCTGAGAGGCTGCTCTTGCTTCTTCATAGACAAGAACTGTGTTGTAGACAGATTCGCCTGGAAATCCTGAAAGAGATCGTCTCATCTCCTGAGGGCTGGCAGATGCCTGGCGAGCATGGCAGCGAACTTGAGTTGCAGAGTCTGTGCTGATGGTGGGGCAGAGTGCTGTTGTGGACAGGCTCACGCGGCCTCTCCTCTAGTCTGCATGTATGGCCCTGACGTGTACAGAATGAGTACGGTGACTGGAATGACGGATGCTTGTCACTCTTCTCTTCAGCAGCCTCCTTTTAGAGTCTGCTCTACACTGCCCGGAAGGGAGGGGAGGGACCTGCCATCTTACCAGCTCTTCAACACAGACCGAGTAATCCTGACATAGGCCTGAGGACTAGTGAAGACTTCCGGGCCATATCTTCCCCCAGACACACTAATCCTGAGACCACTGTGGCTAGATCACGGGGGAGTTCCCTGGACACAGCTAAGGTTCAGTTCAACCAGATCCCAGTTTTAACTTGACACACAAGAGATATCTTTAACGGTATGTGTGCTTGCATACCTGTGAGTTATCAGTAAGATTTCTGGGAACCGCCTTGCGGAGGGGTGGGGGTGGGGAGAGTCGGAAGTTTGGGCGCGCCTATTTCATTCATAGTGACTGTGCACGCCAGTAGGTGTGGGGATGCTTGTGAATGAATAATGAGTTCTGAAGGCTCAGAATCTGGTACAATACAGGGAATTCCATCCTGGGAGTGTCCCCTAGGATGAAGACATGATCAGAACCGTGCTGTCCTTCTGTGGACTTCAGTATCTCTCAGTGTCCACTGGGCTCTACAAGCCCCAGGAGCATTTCTTAGACCTGCTGAGGGAATTCAGACTACAGACGGAGCGTATGAGAGAGGTGCACGTCTGGTAGGAAGCAGCCTGTTGTGTGTTCTTCTCCCGGATGAGCACTGGCTAGCTGCTGTTTTCCCAGCCTGCCCTCCTGGTCACACATGCAGTCTCCTGCAGAAGCAGCTGCCTCCATACCGAGTGCTCTCTGGGAGTTTTCTGCAGCATGGACTGAGGAGGTAAAAGACAAAATATCACAAGGGTGTGATGTTCTCACCGGGCTTGTTCTGACAGGAAAGAAAAGAAAAACCCTAGGAGGTCCACGTAATTCCCAATATATGATTATATTTATAGATCCAATCTCGCCTTGGCAGAGCAGAAAGCCACCTGTGGTGGGAAGGCGTCCTGCAAGCATGCGCTACCAACGCTGTTCACAGCACCAACTGAAGGGGGTCAGTGGTCCTAGGCATGAACACACAGACCTTCATCTTCTCAGCCAGGCCCGTGTTTTCTCTTTATAGAGGTCTCAAACGGTAGGACTCTGTGGTTAGCTAATACGGCCATGGGTAGGACTGTTTATTTCTTGAATAAATTTGCCTTTAACATACTTTAAAAGTGGAACAGACTTTAAAAAACCCAGTTAATTAAAAAAAACATAACCTTCCAAGATGGCTGCAGTAGGTGGTATAGGGTTGGATGGCTGAGGGCGGGTCCTACAGGTAGAGTCTAGCCCTGGCTGGCACTATGTGATTTTCTTCTTGATGGCAGTGAGCTCTTTGTGAAGGTCGCTGAACCTGGGGCGGTTCTCAGGCTTGTAATCCCAGCACTTCATCATGATTTTAGAAATCTCTTCTGGACAGTTCTGTGGGGCTGACATCCGGTATCCTAAAGATTCAAGAGGAGAGAACTCAGAAGGGTCCTAAGATAGAAACGCTTATGCAGGACATTGCACTGCTTGCAAATGTTAGTGCCTCATGCTGTAAGTGGGGTAGACGTTAACGATCGCTGTCAGTGTCCCCTCTGGCACATGACACAGAGCACACACCATTATAGAGCCATGTGTTTGCCAGCAGTGAGCTGCAGCACAGACGAATGCATATTTGAGTATTCTGAGGGTTAGCGTCCCGAATGATCAGACGGGGAGAGTCTGGAGATGGGGCTTTATGTGCTCATTCAACAGCGGGCTGCTGCGCGTGTGGGGGAGGACGGAAGGCAGGCCACCCCCACACCTGGGCTACACCCAAGGCATGCGCAGAGTGTTACTGCCACCTAGTCCCTCCTGTCTATCGGAAGTACCACAGCGGCGCTTGTTCACATTACAATTTCTCTGGATTCCTTCTGGAAACTCGGGGCAGCGCATCGTGGAGTACTGCAGGGACTTATCTGGTGTGGAACACAATACTACACTAAGGCGGTTTGCCTCCTTTCAGTGGGCAGGATAAAGCGCCAGGCCTCTGCAGATGGAACCACGCACTAGGACACAGCAGGGCTGCTATGTACACAGCTCACACAGAGGACTGTGCAACTAAGTTACAAGACAAACCGCAAAAGGAAAGAAGGCTTTAGGGGAGCTCACATTTGTGTTGGCCACGTCCACAGATATGCGTGGCTGCGTGTCACCTATGGGCCATGGGTTGGACAGGCTTGCGAGCGTTGGTCTCTGCTCCGTGGGAGCCAGGGCATCCATGGCATTCGGAAACAGACTCCTCTGATGTTTTCCCTCCCAAATCCGGTGCACGACACACCCAGGCCCCGACTCACCTCTTTCCACCTGCTCCCGCGCCTGCTGGTTCGTCATCCCTGGGTACGGGCAGACGCCTAGGCTGAAGGTCTCCCAGAGGAGGATGCCGAAGCTCCACACGTCACTTTCAGAGCTGTACCTCCCTGGAAGGGAGGAAACGGTCATAACCCAGGGGAGGCAATGGAACAATGGCTCTGGCTGTGAGTGCCAGCCACACGCCAGCGCGGTTCCGCCTCCAAAGGGATGCCGGAAGGACATCACATTCTTGGTGCCGTGTGAATTCCAGGCCTAGTAGTGTTAACAAAAATTCAGCCAGCATGCAGACAGGCTTACCTCCCTCTGTGGCATATGAATGAGACGGTTGGTTTATATATAAAAATATGAATTTGCACACATCAGTGCCTAGGAGATTAAATAAGTTGGTCTTCTGCCTGCATCATTTTCTTTCCTTATTGCTTTAAGTTTGTAATTTTACTGGAAAGTTTCTTAACTTCAGGTTTTTTTTTTTTACTCATCACTGTTTACAGATATTCTTGCATGCTTAAAGGTCTCATTTTCTCCACTGATAGTTGCATTTGCAGAAAATGCAGTTCTCTATGTGGTTTGTTTTGAATGGAGTGGAAATTAACATAGCTGGCTGATAAAAACAACTTCAAATTACATGGTGCCTTGTTTTGTCAAACTATCTCTGTGCACCTGTTTTACTGAGCTACATGAGCAAACTCACAGATTATTTTTTAAGTAGCCTTCAGTGGGAAGTCCAGAGATAAAATCCTACTAAAGATGCCTTCTGGTGCCGGGCAGTGGTGGCGCATGCCTTTAATCCCAGCACTCAGGAGGCAGAGGCAGGCGGATCTCTGTGAGTTCAAGGAAGGGCTGGACTGACAGCATCTAAAACAATACAGAGAAACCCTGTCTCGTAAAACCAAAAAAAAAAAAAAAAAGCCTTCTGGTGACTGCTGTGTGTCAGGAAGGGGCAGCAGAAACAGGTCTCCAGGAAAATATGCTCTTGTGAGACTTGTGCAGCAGAGCAGGCCACACTGCAGCTGCAATGCTGAGGCTTTCTCTCTCTCTCTCTTTTTTTTTTTCCAGACAAGGTCACACGTAGCCTAGGCTTGGCATATAGCTTAGACTGGCCTTCAAGTCCTGATCTCCTAGCTCTCCCTCTCCAGTGCTGGGATTACAGGCATGTGTCACCACTGGCAGCTTGCAGGTCTCTTGAATCATAGCTTTCTCTAACCATCTGCTACCCTGGGACCTATAAATGCTCCTCTAAAATACAATGACCAGAGAGTCGGCCTGTGCTTGGATGGCTCCCTCTGTGTGGAGCACTCGCTGCTCATGAGCTCCAACTGTGGGAACTAGCGTCCCCCTTACCATGGACATTCCCTGGGCTTTTGGATAGGAAAATTACTTTTCTTCTCGACAAGTCAGGTCTTTTGATGACACTGATTCCGTGGCTAAAGATGAAGGTAGTGTGTAATGAAGGTAAGTTCTGTAGACACATATCTTACCCTGTAAGTCCAGTCTGGTAGGGACCAAGAAAGACAGCCCCTAGGCAACCAGACCACACTGCAGGAAGCCCATGGAAGGAACCTGCCTGGCCTCTGGTCATTTCAACACCACAGAGTAGGTCGAGTAGGTCAGGGCAGCGTTTTGCTGCTCGTTTGCTGAGCTGACCCTGACAGGGCCTGTCTGGAGGAGAGGCACTACAATATGCATGACCACAGAGCAGGAGACATCTTGTTCAGGTCCTGTCACTGACAACATGACTAAGCAGAAAATGCTTTGTCCCTCTCATTCCTGAGTCTCGGGAGTTATATCACATGGAGGAGTTTCTGCTCAGTTACAGTGTGAGCTCTGACACCATCCCCAAACAATCAGGTGGCAAATGGTTTTACCATTTACATAAGTTTTCAGATTATAATTACAGCATCAAACCCTCCCATATGCCCGTTCCCACTCCCCATCAGTCAGACTCATGGCCTCTTGTTCACCAATTGTTACTGCATGCATGTGCATGTATATACATACATTCCTAAGCATGTACCTGTTACTATAGTATTATGTTACTGGCATGTATATTTTCAGGGTTGACCGTTTCACACTAGACAACCAGTTGGTGTGCTCTTTCTCTCCCTCTCCCTTATGAAAGTTTTGCCAATAACTGGTAAATAGGTGACTTTCTTAATTGAAGATCAGTGTACCACTTATTTTCTATAAATCTAGTACTTCTGTTGAAAACTGGACTGAGGGCTGAAGGGATACAGTCTGAGTATGCTGCCACTTAACTGCTGGGGAGTGTTACGGTTTAAATGTGAGAGGTCCCCTAAAGGCTCACGTGTGGTCAAGTAGTCCCTAAGTGGCGGAGCCGTTTGGAAAGGCAATGAGGCCTTGCTGGAGCGGGTGAGCCACTGCGGACAGCTGTTGATGTTTGTAGTCTGGCCCTACTTCCTGTTCGATGTTTCCTGATGTGATGTGACGAGTCAGGCACCTGCTGCCACGTCTTCCCTGCATGACAGACGATGTCCCTCTAGAAACCCAAGTCAGACATGAACTCCTTCTCCTATCAGTTGTTGTCAGGGTATCTTACCAGAGCAACGAGAAAGTAACCAAGCTAGACTGTCCCACATACATGTGTCTGAGAACAAGACCAGAACGCAGAAAGAATATCTGGCCCTAGAAAGGAAGATTATACTTCTGGAGGCGGGTGAGGGGCCCTTTACCATTGTCTGATTCTTAAAAAAAAACCCTTTAAGTAACGCTAATGACAGTTTCATCCAACAGACCCAAGCCAAAGCTTCAAGAGGGTCCTTTTTATCTCCCTGACCTCTGATGGGGACGTTCTTCTGCACATATGTTTATCTTATTGGTTGATGAATAAAACACTGTTGACCAATAGGACAGCAAGATAGGTGGGGCTAAGATATGAGGAGGATTCTGGGACGTGTAGGCAGAGGAGTCGTCATGTGGCCCCAGGAAGTGACGTAGCTGGGCAGACTCAGAATATAAGCAGGGACAAAGAGGAAATCGCTCTCTTCTGTCAGATGCTGAACAATCGAGATGTAGGAGTAAGAGGCATACTTGAAGGCGATCATTTTCTCAACACTAGGGGAATCTCAGGCATCTAGCCATGTTCATTGACTCTTTTAACCTAGCAACCTCACATGTATGAACGTGTATGAACATGTGACTAAGAGCAAGGTAGGAACATTTACACTCGCTTGAGTTGCTCCTTCAAGCAGTCCCAGCCTGGATTCTGCTCCACCCCAGCCATGCTGTGAGCTATTTGTGCTGATGCAGGCCAGCTTTACTACCAGAAGGAAAGCCAGAGCCACCATACCGTAATTAAGAGCTTCCGGTGCTGTCCACTTAATGGGGATCTGCTTTAAGCCAGAAGATGAATATACTCCGCCGTCTTCTTGCCGAGACATTCCAAAATCACTGATTTTCAGAACATTATTTTCACCTACCAGGCAGTTTCTTGCGGCCAGGTCCCTGGGTTGTAACGAGATACAGAGAACACCCATTAAAACAGGTTGAAAGCGGCTTTCATGTTTATGACTTACACACCTGCGGTGTATTTATAATGAGGTTAAGAATGCTTGAGATTCTCCAAGAGTCCCATCAATTCTGTCCTAGGTAAAAATCACCCAGGAGCATATTTGCATATGGAACAGGCCACAAGCTAGTTCACCGCACCAGCTAGATTTCCATTTAAATGGAAAATCAGGTTTCCCCTTAAAAGAGAAAGTCACGGAGGAGAGAGGCTGAGACTGTGACACTGTTTCTCTGCTGACTAGCTTCCCCAGGGCAGCACTGCCCAAGGGCTGCTGGGATAATGGGTGGTTCTCTATTGTCCACAAAAGTAAGTGGTCTCACGTGCTGCCGAATACGTGCGGTGTGGCATGTAAAAGCCCATCCATTTCTAGAGTGTCCCACAGAAGGGAAAGGTTGAGGTGGCGAGGAAGTGAGCTGACTCTTTTCCCACACCTGGGACAGACAACTCCAGGGTGACTTGGCCGTCTCCCTCACTGCTCCACTCTGCTCTGGATCGCAGCTAACAGAGAGAAGTCCCTCCCCCAAGGCTAGTGAGGAGGACATGGAGTAAGACCTATATATAAAGAAGGTCGTGAGTGCGAGCACCACCATATGACAGGATTTGCGGTACATGGATATAAACGTGTGTAAAGGGATAGGCTCACAGAGGGCAGCTCGGTTAGGCGTGGCCTAAAGGACTGGCGTGGACCAGAGACCATTTCCTCTTAACATCCCTTCCTTCCACTTTAGTACAAGAACCTGACATTTAGCTGAATGTTTTCTCATATGGTTTAAAACATGAGGCTTCCCTGCAGCTGGGTGTGATTGTGCTCTAAGTGCAGGCCAATGAAATGGCAGTCTAAGAATTATCTACAGTGTCCCGGCAATTGCTTTGAAATCAAGGAGGTGGACTGTCACTCTCCCTCCCTTCTGCTAGCCTGAACATGGACACGAGAAGGACTTGTACAAAGAGGAACCATGGCAACCCCGTCAAAACAGCAGAAAACCAGGAGCCAGGGTTACTTTTGAGTCCTAGGGGAGCTGCCAGCCATACTTGATGCGTTCTATATGGTTTTCATTTCTTAACTTTTCTGTGTGTGCGTGCGTGTGGTTATAAGCAGTAGATACAGGGGTAAACTTGGATCTAGACACCTTGAGTTTGAGAGATCTATCAGCTGTCTCCGTGGACATAAGCAGTAAGTAAAGTTGGCATATCAAAATAGATCTAAGAGGCAGCTGTGGCTTTGAGGTGGCATTTGAAGGCATGGCACTCAAGAATGCATACTGCCAGTGTAGAGAGACGAAAGGTGGCATCCTAAGATGAGGCGCCATGACACACACACTGTGGTCTAGGGAAGGGGCAAAGAAAGGCTAGGGGCCTGCACAGAGGCAGAAGGAACCCTATCTCTGTTAAGGGAGGGCAGCATTTCAAGGAGGAATACTGCTCAGTCAGCTACTCTGGCGAATACAAACTAGGTCAGCTGTGAGCGGGCCACTGGATTTGCCAACACGGACTGGGGAGGCTATGGAGGACACAGACGGAGAAGCAGCAGCCGAGACCTCTGTGAGCACGCTCTCTGTGGAGAGGTAAACAGAAGGGCTTCGGCACTGAGGGATGCCCTCCCCGTCCAGGGCAGAGGCTGCTGTGGGGATATGATGGCGGGAAAGGTGACATACATGAACCCTGTCACCTCTCGCATTCCCAATTCTGACTCCTCGTGTTCAGACATGTATGTGGTACATAGCGAGTGCTCAAAAACAGTTCATGAATGGACATCATCTCACTCACACACATGGCTGAAGGCATCCATTCTGGTTTTTCATCTGGTTCTTACATTTTGATTTTTGGAACACATACATAAGGATACATTTTTAGAAGCCTTGAGTCATATTTAAAGATTTTTTTTTTGAAATGAGGTCTCACTGGGCCCTGGCTGGCTTTGAACTCTGTTCCAGCGTCTCAAGGGCAGTGGTTGCAGGCATACACTATCATGCCAGGTAAGTCTGTCTTGTATCTTCAGCAACAGACACACCAACATCCCACTGATGATGCTGTTTCCTAACAGTAGTCAATGAACCTTACAATTACTGAACACACTTATGATCACAGAAGTAATATTTCCCGTTTTAGTAGGGAACTTGGCTGGTTGTCTGTGCAGCCATTCACAAGGAAGCATGAAGTGCTTTGCTTTGCTGATTTGCTGGGACTAATTTTATTCATTGGATCGAGACTCACAATGGAGAACCATGGAGGAAGCCCAAGTTAAAAACTGAATCTGACTCTCTGCCCAGCTTTGAAACGTGGCAGCTCACCATGCACTCCCACTGGGGGAGTTCACTGCCAAAGTGAGTGACAGTGAATGGCTGGTTTATAATTAACTTCTGTAGGATGCTGCTACCCTTGTTGTGGTGGGAACTCTAGGTCTTACCCATGCTTGGCCATAATACATCCCAGCTCCATTACCTATTTGTGTGGCCTTGGCATACTTAACTATGTTTTCCTTACCTAACAAATGTAAGTGGGCAGGATTAGGAGGGAAATGCTTCTAAAGTTGTAGCATAGAGTAGACACAGCATCAGCTTTCAATTAGCTACTGCTGTTATTTTCCTTGTTTACGGGTTAGTAGCGTTACTGTTAAAAAGATTGTGACAAGAGGCCGGGAACAATGAATGGAAATCATTTTGCAGAACAAGTCGATATCAGAGTATGCCATGATCACCACTGAGAAGGGGCAGCGCCTGGGCACACGACCGTGAGACTGTAACAGACGCTTGCAGAGGTCTCATCAATGATGCTCACACGCTTTCACACGGTTTGGCATTCTCTGGAATTACTGAAGGAGTCTCACGTGGGTGCAGACCTGGTTCACATGGTTTTGGCAGTGACACTGTGGTACACGGTTCCTGCATGCTTCCCAGATGTACTGTGACACTGCATACAAAGTGGGACCCAGAAAGGGACCAGTGCTCCGCTAACCAGGATCGAGCCAGGCCACACTGCATTCCATTTTATGACTCCCCTCCTCTGGGGATGAGGAGGACATTTTTTCTATTTCCTTCCTAACAGTCATCAGAATAAATCTGCTGTTAGTAACAGGGAGATGATCTGTTGGAGACTTCTGAAAGGAAGGCTGTGGCTATGTTTAACTCAGTGGGTCTACTTCTAATCTTAATGCTTTTGTTTTTTAAAACTGCTTGTTTTTTTTTTTTTTGAAGAGGACAGACAGCACAGATTTTAAATTCTGGATCCAGCCAGTCTTCAAAACACACAGTGTAGCTCTGGTTCTACCACTGTAGCAAGCCCCTAGTGCATACGCCTGCTGGTTAGAGCGGAAGCCTCCAGGTGAGCCACACAACCACTTTTCAGAGTTCATGCCTATGGATTCCAGAGTGAGACAGAAACTTGGAAAGGCAACACAGGAGTTTCCTCTCCCTTCTGTTGTTCTTTAGTTCATTTGCAGCTTCTCCCAAAACAGGCACAGAGTAGGCGCCTGAACTAGTGGTGAAAATTCAAACAGAAGCTGTCTTTCTACCTAGAGAACCCTGACAAAGTGGTACCTACGAGTAAACTAAGGAGGAGAGGCTCGCCTGATCCATGTGTGAGCACGCATGCCTCAGCTGAAGGCCCAAGTGACTGCGTTGTATGATATACCCACACATTACTTAAACTAAGGAGGAGAGGCTCGCCTGATCCATGTGTGAGCACGCATACCTCAACTGAAGGCCCAAGTTACTGCGTTGTGTGATAAACTAAGGCTAATGGACCCAACTGCCTTAACAGCAACCAATGGGGGAGTTTTAGTCTGTACTAAACTAATAATTTTCTTCTGCAGCATGCTATGTCAGGGCCTTTGAAGCTATACACTCACAGTATCAAGACTACAATTCAGATTGCTTTATGGCCAAAAATTTTCTTTTTCTTTTCCCCAGCTTTTAGAGACAGGATTTCTCTGTGTAGACCAAGCTGATCTTGAACTCAGAGATCTACCTGTCTCTGCCTCCAGAGTGCTGGGATTAAAGGTATGTACCAACACTTTCAGGTGTGGGTAGGTTGTAGTTCATTTGGTGGCATGTAAAAACGTAGCAAGCTATGAAGGACTTTAGGTTCATTCAACAGCACCCTACCCAGGGTCAAGTGACCACTTCTAGATTCTAGAAGTAAAGGGGAATACAACCAACAAATGCCGATCCTATAATAACTAGAAACAGACAAAAAAAATGGCTGCCATGAAGCTTGTTTATAAAGAAAAAACATACTTGAATGCAAAGGCAGGAATTCTTAGAAACATTGCAACTTGAACATACAATATCTGGAACCAAACCAAACACCTGACAGGCCAGTAGTGGACTAGTCACAAGGTTCAATACACTCCAGGAGAAGCAAACACAAAACTGGAAGATGTGGCTAGGGTTCTAGGGAACTGCAAGACAACCACCAAGATGTGCAGGCGGAGAGGGGATCACAGCAGTATCCAACAGTCACATACTCGAGTAGATGAACACATTCCACAGTGTCTGTGATAGCCTGTCGATGGAACCCGTGCCTGGCACAGGGTTAGGCCAGATGGTCATGGGAGAGTCAAATCCTAACCACTTGTCACTGTGTCTGTCCCATAAAGACAAACACATTGTCAGATAAGAAAAACTAAAAATTCAATGACAGCAGATCTACTTTACCAGAAATGCTAGAAATATTTAAGGCCAAAGGAAAATGATATGGGGGGCATTAAGATACAAAGAAAAGAAACACTACCCTCATCTTCATTATCTATGTAATAAATCTTGCCAGTGAGATCAAATATATCTTATATCAGGTTTTCAACATCTTCATGCTACACACGGGCTGGTAGGAGGTGGCGCTTTGATAAAGGCACTTGCCCAGTCTGAAGCCTGAGATGCACAGGGTAGAAGAAGAGAACTATGTCTGAAAGTTGTCTCCTGACCTCTACGTGCCCCTCCCTCAATAAACGAGTAACTGTGACACACGGGACAATTGCCATGCTAAGGAGAGGTGTGAGCAAATGAACCTACAGTGTAAGTTTTCTCACCCTAGGAGAAGGAGAATAACATTACCTGTAAAAGTCTAGGGCTATGTATAGTGCTGGATTATTCTAATGCTAGAGCAAGTACATGGTGATGGAAATTGATACTGTAGAAAATTCAAGAAAATATTTAAAGAACAATATCAAGACTGAAAGGACTTTGTTACTACTGATTGTATAGACATTGAGATGGCATACATAAAATGAGTGCATTTCTTAAAAACACAACTTGTGAAAATCAACATATGAAAATGTCAGTAGCTTTATATCTGCTATTAAAAACCAAAACCTTCCCCAAATTATGCTCCAATGGCTTCACTAGTAATTTCTATCTCATGGGAGAAATGGCATTAGCCTAACTTTGGAAAAATATAGAAGATCTATACCTAAATCATTTGATAGGGTCAGCAAAACTTGAACATAGGATCTAACATTATAAAAAATTTCCCACCTGAACCACAGAAAACCAGATAGTATACATCAAAAAGATCTTTGCAAACCAAATGTAATCTCTCTGTCTCACCATCATCCATAACCAAGTAGGGATTATTCTCATGATGCAGGGTTGGTTTTTGTTAACTTACTAGCATACTAGAACCCAGCGGGGAAGGTAATGATTCTGTCTGATACTGAAGCAGTTGTGGATCAAAGTCTACATTCACTTAGGATGAAATTCTCAGTAAATTAAAAATATTAAGAAAGTTGGCTTTTCAAATGACAGTATTCTATGCTAGTAACAGAAATGCCATCCATTGATTTTTAACACAAAAACGTCATGATGGAAGGAGTCTAGATCATCTGAATCTGCTGTAAAATTTTCACACGACAGTAGACACAAACTCATGAACTGTCTCTTAGAACACACCAGGAAACAGGTGGCACTGGGGGCCCAGTTTGTTCCTGTCTATACCAAAGCCCAGAGTTAGGTGAAAGTGATGGGGTCAGCAATTGACCTAAGAGGAGATATAACAGCTTCTGGAAAACACAACCGCGTCCTTTCCCAACATAGGTAGGTGAATGAGAACCACTGCTGGACAACAGAACAAATTCTAGTTGGACAGGTACAACTACAAACTCCATAAATTTCCCCCTATTCCTTAGAAAATCACATTCTTGTTGGGGGGGGTGCACACACTTTTAATCCAAGAACTCAGGAGTCAGGCCTATCTCTGTGAGTTCAAGGCCAGTCTGGTCTACAAAGTGAGTTCCAGGACAGCCAGAGCTGTTATACAGAGAAACCCTCTCTCAAAAACAAAAACAAAACAACAACAATCCCCCCAATAAAACGTAACAGGAAAATCATGTTCTTTTGTAGTTAAGGAGAACTGAAGACAGATGCTGAAAAATATTAGGATCAAACGCACAATCACTAATTTATCCCAAGAGGGCAGAGGGGCCTGTCCTTGCGCTTAGCTACAGCAGTTAATCTGAGGCTCAAAGCTTTAGGTTCTTTCTCCATGGAGTCAGAGACAACTCCTGTCAGTGTGAGCGGCTTTCCACCATCTGCGCATGGCACTGTGAAAGGAAATGCTGACTCTCTCGGGGTTATCTCTGGCATAAGGCTTAAATACTGATTTATGGTTAAACCCTTAATAGCCTAGTCCAGATGAAGAGGGGGAAGTATTAAAAGGCACTGGTGAGGAGAAAATGTTTAAATCCCCTTAGTTCACAGATACGCCAGATTTCAAAGGGCAATGCCACAGAAGTGTTTCCAGCACGAGCATTAGGGCCAGTCGCTATGGGAGGCTGCAGTGAACACCACTATGAGGGCATACCCTGGTCACTTCAGCACCCATGGCAAGGACTCCCATTCCTAAAAGACACCTGGAATGAAGGTTTACAATGTGAACTCACCTCTCCCGGGGGTCAGGGGGAGGTAGAGCTTACTTTCCTAGGTAACAAAAACACAAAGACCAGAACCAAACACTCAGTGTAAGTCATTCACTAACATAACAGAGCAACACTGAAAAAAATGATCAGGCCATTCCTAACTGAACAACCATCATGGTAATGGCAGTCATTTAGTTAGTGCTTTGTAACTTGCCAGGTATCTTTGTTAACACCCAACTTTATGCATACTATACTACACGTTAAATTCATTTGACAGTCTTTCCCCCAAAGCAATGATTTACTGTGAGGACTGTGGGACAAGGGATGTAGGAGGGGGCATCTCACTCAGTGTTTTCCTTAAGATGTTTGAGCTCATCTGCCACACGCCACCCCCTGGACTTTGGAGGTGAAGCACCCACCATTCTTTTCTGAGCATGAAGACTGCGTATAATGTCAAATAGTTGATAATCCTTTTTACAACATCTCTGCAGGCATGACAGCCATATGTTTTATGATTGGTGACAGCAAGAACATAACGTGGTGAGGAGGTGCTACGAACCCAACAATATTTGAATGATTTGTAATCTAGGGATGACAACAGTGAAACAGAGCTACATTTAGATATGTGTAAGACATTCTATCTCAGGTGCTGCTTCCGTGTTGGAAACAAGTAGAAGAAATGGATACCTCAGTCATAGAAAAATCACGGCATAAAATATCCAGGGAATCTACAACAGTATGAAAAGACCAAATTTACAAATAATAGGGATCCAGGAATGAGAAGAACCCCAGGTCAAAAGCACAGAAAGTGGTTTTTAACAAAATCAGAGAAAAAATTCCCCCAATCTAAAGAACAAGATACCTATCAGGGTATGAGAAGCACACAGAACACCAAATAGACAAGAGCAAAAAAAGAAATTCCCTATGATACACAATTATTAATACACCAAATGTACAAAACAAAAAAAAATAAAAGCTATAAGGGAAAAAAGACCAAGTAGCCCAGTCGCAAAAAGACAAATATGGTATGTACTCACTCATATATGGATTTTAGACATGGATCAGTATAGTGCCAGTCTGCACTTCCACAGATAGAGAGTCTGGGAAACAGGAAAGAACCTAAAAGATATGCATATATGCATAGTACCTAAGAGAAGAGGATGGAGACAAGATTCTCTGAATGGATGGAGAACACGGCAAGGGGTGGGGGGGGAGTGGGAGCTGGGAAGAAGAGAGGTGGTGAAGAGGAAGCGAGTTGGTCATGGGGGAACAGGAAGTTGAGTGGGTGGGGGTAGAATAGGGGGAAGAGGGAATCATAGGATCGAATACAGATCAGGCACCAGAGCGACCTCGAGTGATCTAAAGGGATAACACCAATTGGCAAGCTAAGCAATAGTGGAGGGACCACCTCGAATGCCCATTCCTGATAATGAACTTGATGTCTATAACCATCCGGGAGCCTTCATCCAGTGACTGATGGAAGTAGAGGCAAACACACAATTAATCACTGAACTGAACTCAAGGAACCCAGTGACAGAGAGAGAGGAGTGATGAGCAAATTGGCAAAGAATGGGCTGGCAAAACCAGCAGAGGCAGCTGATTTGAACAGGGGAGAGCTCTTGGTCCCCAGACCGACAGAGGGGAGGCTAACATGGGACTCATCTGGACCCCCCAAATGTGAGTGTCAGCGAGAAGGCCTGGGCAACCTATGGGGCCCTGAGCAGTGGATCAGTGTCTCTGGAATACAGTCATCGTGTGCCCATAGCACAAAGAGGGATGCTCTCTCAGCCTGGACTCTTAGGGGAGTGCCTGGACCCTACCCAGAGTGAAATGACAGACTCTAGATATCCCCTATGTGGAAGAAAATGGATATAAGGTGGGAGGCTGGGGGGAAGGGGAGTGCAGGAGGAGGGGAGGGAGAGGGAACTGGGATTGACATGTAAAACAAGCTATTTAAAATTAAAATAAAAAATGATAAAAAAGACCAAGTAGCATATAAAGGAAGATGCATTGAATAACCCGACTCTTCAATGAAGAGTTCTATCAGTGTGAGAACACACACCAGTCCAGACTACAGACCCAACAAAACATTCCATGATAAAACAAATCTATGCCATTTGTATCCTTTAGTCTTTCAGTGAAATTTACTTTTGCTAACTTGTAGGTCATAGTCATATAAAGTGTTGAAAAGGCTTAAGGTAGACAAAGTGATTTTATGTTGCCTAAAGGATTTCCACGAACTAGCAAAACTAATGACACCCAAACCACAAGACAAAATGCACTGAATTCATGGTAGCATTCCACAGAAGTGCAGTGCTAAGGAGGTTTACTACAGTCACCACAGTGGCCAGGCAGAGTATGTAATGACTCCACAACTGGGAAGTCAGTGAGAATATCAAATACCAAATCTTTTTGGAACTATCAACTAACATTAGGTTATTATTTAAAGGCGATGATATTTAAGCAAAGCCATGAAGGTATATTTGCAAGGAGACTCTATTCTTGTGACCTTATTCTGGAGTATATGTTCACAAGTATGACATAAATGCATGACAGAAGACAATGTATCAGACTATGAAGCTAGATGATGATGGTGAAAAAGAAGAAATCATTTCTGGTTACATGATTTGGGAATTCAAGAAGGTGACACTGGGTCATTATTAATCTGTAGGCTTTAAGAATACTGAGTACCATGTTTTATTTGATATACACTAGAACCATAATGTGTATACTTCCAATTTACTTTGTACTATTTCCATAACCCTTATAGTCAGAGTTTAATCTCAGAGTTCACAAAACAAGACACACATGTGTGTGTGGACATCAACAGATCATCCCATCGCTCTTGGGCCAGGCCCTCTGCTATACATTGCACACAAAGATAACCCAAGTCTTTCTTTCAAGGAGTTTGCTTCTGTAAGACAAAGCAGCATGACTGCATACATTACAACCCTGGGAGTCACACGTTTGAAGGTAATGCTGACAAGCAAACCCTTAAAGACCGGTATACCATGGGAACTATGGCTAAATAACTCAAAGAATGTGACAGAAGCAGTACCTCAAGGTTCTGTAGTAGAGATGCCAAGGGACCTTGTAGCTTTCATTTGTCTTCCTGAACACACAGACACCACACAAGGAAGTCTAGAGTGAGTGAGTGTATGTGTGTGTGTTATCCCTAACCTTCAGCCAGCACAAAAGTTCCAGTTAGTTAGCTGAATAAGCCATTATTACTCTCTCCAGTCCAGGGGAGCCATGTTGACCCCAGAGGAGAATAGGAAGAAATATTCAGCTAGGCCTAGTTAAGTTGTTGACTCCAATTGGCAGAATAATAAGCAATGAAAAGTCACTGTGGTGAACTGGTATGTTTTGGGGCTGACAGGTCATGCAGTAATAAAGAATGAGAAGGTCTACTAAGTAGTAGCAGCAAGAACTACACTTAGTTCATTAGTAACAGGCACCGCAGAGTTGGCAGTCAGAAATACCAGCAGTCAGGAGGAGCCTTACTCCTGTCTCAGCCTCACTAACAGCAAGTGGCTCAGACACTTTTAATGAAGCCACACGTGTTTTCTTATATGGTTCATGGTGGGGTACAAACCCACACCAGCCCCTCCCCCTTTAAGGCTTTCTTTGCACTAAAATCTGCCAGCCATTTAAGCCTAACTTTTCCTGGACATATGGCTGGAGCAGCTCTGCCCCAGCAATGATACTGAGTGTGTTCCTCCCTGTCTCACGATCCTCCAGCAACACTTAGAGCAAACAGAAAAGAGAATAGAGTGTGACACACAGAAAAAGGATATGTTATGTGTTTACACTTAACATAGTGAAGCTAGTTAATTTAGAAGTAATTTAATTTAATTTAGAGGGAACTTTGGATAATTTTGTTATCAGATTAAAACATATCACAACAAGGGACGTAAAAAACAACTCATCAATAAATATTAACTACTGTGTGCATAGAGTTGATATGAAAAAACATGAAAAACAATTCATAATAATTTCATAAAGTCATTTAAAGTTTTCAGGGGGGCAGAAACTGAGAAATAAATTGAGTGCATTCCTTCAAAAATGGCATTTATTTGCTAGGTAAGGCAGACACCGAAAACAGACAGGAGTTCACATTCCTTGTTTGTGGGATGGTGAATGAAGCACCATTAAGTATTATGCAGAAGTATAATAAGATGAGTTATTCAAGGACATGTGGAGAGAAGCAAGAAACGGGAGCAAACAAGTGCCCGCACCATTTGCTGAATTAAGCCAATGGAGACAGTTCTGTGTTAGAGACTTCAGTAGCAGGAGTGTGGGAGGGGTCATGGATTATGATGAACATGTCAAGCATGCTACCCTACTCACGCAGAAGAGACAAAATTAGTACAGGTTGTGGCAATACTGCTTTCGGACAGCAGAATTTGAGGAATCAGAATCAATCAAAATAAAAAGTACTCTTCTGCATTTCTAAGACATAGAATTTACCACCATACATTTTTTAGTGAATTCTAAGTACAGATGCAGCAAAGAGTTAGAACGCGACCCAGACACATCTGCACGGAGGAAGGGAGAGAAGTAGTGCAGTTGGTGCATGCGTGTGCTACACGTGATCCATGTGACTGCTTCCGGAGCGGGAATGCTACGTCAGCAATGGCCCACGGATGAAGACAGTCTCAGGAGCAGGACAGCAGTGACCGGAGCTCTGCTCAGAGGCAAGCAACAGTGATAAAGGAACATGGGGGTGGCCTTTGAGTATTTTAATAGTAAAATTACTAGTGGAAGAGGGCCATTCAAATTCTACCTGTGTTGAAACCATCAGAGTAATTACAGAACCAATACCGCCCCAGTGTGTTGTCTGATTACTCAACAGCAGCCGCACCTTTCTGAGTAGAAGCTCAGTCTACTGCACTGCTCAGCTTCTTTGAAACAAAGGGCTTCTGGGAACAGGCTTCCGGGAGCAAATGTGTCTTTGAGAAAGAATGGGGAGTTCTTCTTGCTTTCTCAGCTAAAAGTCTCAAAACCAATTATCTCTGTAAGGCTAACTTGCTTACGTTTAATGCAGTGTAGACACATTGTGACTGACTATTAATATAAGAACAACTGCTATGCAGACAAGCCCCCTGGCTTTATTATAGAGCGCTTCTGTAACCCATTCTGTTAGCTCTCCAGCACATGCAACTATTCCCAAACTACCACAAAATTATTGACTATCCAGGCACCTGGAACAGTATGCAATGGTTTTCCGTAAGTTCTGAGCCATATTTATGAAAGAAGGTAAAAAAGAAACTACGTGAAGTTAGCATTTAAAAAATTCATTGGGTTAAAATAAAATTTAATTATATGTATCCAAACTTTATTCCTTCTTCAAGAGTAAACCAGTAGATGCTTGCTTTTATTCCAACATCCAAGAATCATCTTTCAAACAATACAACAGAGACTTCCACCCATGGTAACTAGTGATAATTCAGGAAGAGGAATAAATGCTTCTGTTTTTCATGAAAATGAAATACTTCCTATTCCTAAGGTACCGTGACAAAGAAAAACCCCAAACTCAAAAGAAACACACTTGCTAAAAAGTGGAAAGCAAGAACTGGTGTGCGAATGCCGCAGAGCTGAAGAGTGCCGGCTCATATGAGTGTCTTAGTGTACTTATGACTGCTATGGGCTGATGGACCTCCTACTGTGTATACATGTTGACTTCCTAGTCTGCTCACAAACGTTTCTCTCTGTTCTCCTCTGTGATCCAGACACGTGACATTCTGGTTACAAACACACTTTCAGGGGAGTGAAATGTGCTCTAGAGCCACCAAACTTGGTCTACATTGGCATTTTAAGCTCAGATGAGACACTGTTAATGATAACAGAGATGACCATAAACTGTCAGGACTCAGAGACAGTGGAAGGATGGCTTAAGCCGTGATTCTGTTGAATTCATTTCATATAGAGAAGCAAGATGTAACAGTTGTGGTCATGAACAGCTGAATTAGAGAAAGAATTTTGTGCAGTGGCTGGTATTGTGCATAGCAAGTTGTGAAGGCATATTTCCGGAAGAGCTCTCCTCTTCTGAATCATTTACAGAAAATGTTTGAAATTATCATACACATGATGTTCCTTTAACTGAAGTTATTTGGACCCCAAAATGGAAAGGAGGGGAAAGTAGACTGAACGGGTTATGCTAATACCCAGCAGGTTCATGAATCCCTTCTCCATCATTTGATTCGTCTTGTTTCCTTCCCATGGGCTTGGAAGAGAGCATCACGAAATGTGGGACCTGAATGTCTGGAAGACACTTTACAGCCCATGGCTAACCTTTAATCTAAGAGGAAGGGTCTACCCAGGATGCCTTACTTCCAGTTTACCACGTGACAGTAAAAAGTGTAGATACCACCCCAGCTAATCATTAAATGTTTGAGACAGAAAGATGCTATCCCTACATTCCTTCCCTCTCAAGCTGGAATAAAGGGAAAACACTCATCCTTTTTTTTGGTCACATTACTAACCCCCATGAGAAAATTAAAAAGGCAGATAAACTACAAGAAGCCAGTAGACTGTTCGGGTGTGGATGATTTGCTCTGTGGATTACTGTAATGTTCATCTGTGCAGAGCCAGGATCAAAGGGCTGGGGGAAAAGAAAGCCTGGGCTACTCATGATCTCCAGCCCATGACTTTCATTCATAATTTTGACCCTGAAATACCACTGAAGTTTGTAGCCAAGAAAAAGTGTTAGTTCAACAGCTCCCATTTCAGCCGTTATTGCATTTTGAGGAAGAGGGATCTATGCACAGGTTTTACAATCTCCCTAGTGTTGACTATCCTGGCAACTATACACTCACTCCTTGACAACTGTCATCCTATGCTTTAGAAGTCCCCTTTCATCTTCTCCTTGACACACTATCTCCCTAGTAAGATGATGAGCTCTTTAAAGAGGACAACGACATGGTTTGAGATGACCATAGCATTCATTCATTCCCCTCTTCACCCAATGACCACTGTGACCTCTCTGCCTTCACATGAGTTGGCCACTGCGGGGTTTGAGATATGTGATTAAAATGTAAGGAAGAATGCGACAATGTGTTATAAAAGAAGCACAAACATGTCCTGGCAGCCAGGGCACAGAAAGATTACTCTCGAAGCTTACTATGGTTCACACTGTAACTCTAACACTGGAGACAGAAGCAAGGGGATCGCCAGGAGTTGGAGCTATCCTGGGCTATGCAGAGGGCCCAGGACAACTCATTCAGCCTTGTCTCAGACACACAAACACACAGCCCAGAATTACTTCCAGCTGGTGAGTAGCAAACAATTTGTGAAGCAAGGAGTAAAAGTTGAACATCTTGAAGGAAGAATATAGTTAAAAAAAAACTACTTAAGAAGTTGAAAAAAAATTTCAAGGGTTAAAAATGATACTACTTTTTTTTGTCACAGAAGCACCACATGTCTACTGTGAAAAAACTTGAAAATACAAAACAGGGCAAAAAGGGAGGACAGAAGACAGCTGTCATATAACTAGTGAGAAATAACGACCATTAATAGTGCGATGGATATGCCTGAGTTGTTTTTCTATGGTTCGTCTTTAAATGGTTTGAAAACAAGCATTCAGCACTGTCTACCTCTTTACCCAGCAATATAGTAACTCATTTTCATAATAGCCACTCAACCAGTAGTTATTGTTAGTGACAAGTTGGAGTTATTTTAATATCATAACTGATTTTTAGTGAGTATATTGGAATTCATGGACATAACCACGTTTATAAGAGGTATATCTGTGGTAGTTTTAAAGAACATAAATACATCCAATGGACTCTTTACCCTACAGAAATACTCACATTCATGTTTAATTCTACTCTGTTCACAATAGCAAGGAAATGGAATCACCTTAGATATCTATCAGTAGATGAATGGATAATGAAATTGTGGTACATATATACATAGAAATTTTACTCAGCTAAAAAGTAGCAGTTTTCAACCTGGCGGTCATGACCCCTTTGGGGGAGGTCAAACAACCCTTTCACAGGGGTCACACATCAGATATCCTGCATATTAGATATTTACATTATGATTCACAACAGTAACAAAATGACAGTTATGCAGTAGCAATGAAATAATCTCATGGCTGGAGATCACCCCAACATGAGGAACTGTATTAAAGCGTCAGGAGGGCTGAGAGCCGCTGCTGAAGTCATGAGACTTCAGGAAGTGGATGGAAGCGGGAGACACTGTCAAGTGAAGTCGCCCACGTTCAAAGAGATAGGCCCTTCATGTTCTCAAACAAGCAGATCCGATCTGGTTTCCATACATGTGCATTTTGGGGCATTTGGTGTGGGTTCACATCACAAACTAGAACGTGACCCACGAGAAGGGAACAGGTTGTAAAGGAAGGAGAGATGAAAAACACATGACCTGAAGGGGAAGGAGGGACACTGAGTACAACTGAGGAGTGCGGCCGGGGACGGGGAGGGGGTCAGCATGGAAATGTCACAGAGGGACATGGAGCAGGACAGACTCAAGCATCCTTTGTGAGGGGCCCTCCTGATGCACTAGCACTGCACACTGTAGCATTATCTCCGCGGGAAGCAGGTTCGCCTGTGTGTCCCTATGTGACATGTTATCTCCGCGGGAAGCAGGTTCGCCTGTGTGTCCCTATGTGACATGTTATCTCCGCAGGAAGCAGGTTCGCCTGTGTGTCCCTATGTGACATGTTATCTCCTCGGGAAGCAGGTTCGCCTGTGTGTCCCTATGTGACATGTTATCTCCGTGGGAAGCAGGTTCGCCTGTCTGTCCCTATGTGGCATGTTATCTCCGCAGGAAGCAGGTTCGCTTGTGTGTCCCTATGTGTCATGAACTTTTTGAGTACAGGACCTCAGCCCATACCACACAGTTGCTCTTAACTCACACTTCATGAAGAGAGGCATGAATCCCCAAGTTCCCAGTTTCCAAATGCCACCCAACTCAGGAACCTTTAGGGACACTGACGTCACACTAGAAAAATTCTGGGTAGGCAAACTAAAACCCATGATTTTGGAAATGGTGAAATTCCATAGAAACAAAGAGTGGCTAAGGAAAGTAAGTCAATTATTTCTAGAGGCCCAGTCTCACAGTGGCAAATCTACCAAAGTTAACAGCACTGGGGCTCAGTGCAGGACTCACTAGGGAGCTGTTTGAGATGCACTGTATCAGAAAAAGGATATCAGAACTCACGGCCTGTGATCAAACAAAACTACTAGCATTGTCCACTCCAGCAGGAGACTCCAGTGAGAAGATAAATAGTTTGCAAAATTACAGTACAGACACGACAGATCAAGGGGAACAGAATTTAAAACAGTGCAAATCTTACAGCCTTCCCCTATTGCTGATCACAGCGGTAAATCACATTGTAAAGTGTTTTCACAGAAATGGTTACTAAGAAAATCTATTTAACACTGTACGGCCAGTAGATTTAAAAACATAACAGAACATCTCAGATGATAATGAGGACCTGATTTAACCTAATTGTGCATCTATTTTCAAGAGACTGAAAAACAGGAGGTCTACCATACCGAGTGACTTGCACATGGAGTCAGCCCACACCAGGAGTCCCCCACTGGGACATAAACAGTGTGCATCTATTCAGCTTAGCAGTCCTGTCCCAGCCCAGCGCAACTACTTACCTGCTGTGGGCTACTCTTACCTTTTCAGCTGACATTTTCTAGCATCAGCGGAACCCAGAGGCCCTGCCCGAGCCTGACTCCACTCCACAGACTGACTGCTCCTTTACCCTCTCCTGCGCTACTGAATCTGATCTCGCCTCCCTTGTTCTACCACAAGGCTCTTTCCTCCCTGTAGTCCACATGCCTGGCCTGCAGGCAGCACCTGGCTCTTCGAAACCCTTTCTTTAGGTGCTCAGGCACCGGCCCACCTTCACAATGTACTTCTGGTCTCTTTTGCTCACAGGTTTCTTGAAAACTAATGCTCCATGAGTTTTTTCATGTTCTTTCTTCTGACTGTAGGGTATCCTGGGGGTGACTGTGGCGGTATCTTTCTTGAACAAACAAAGCTGGTCTAGGGGTCAGAGAATGGAGCTTTCCACTAGCTAACCAAAGAGATCGGGAGGTCTGATCTTGTAAAGCAGTGGTTCTCAACATCCCTAACGCTCTGACCCTTTAATACAGTTCCTCATGTTGTGGTGGCCCCCAGGCATACAATTATTTTCATTGCTACTTCATAACTATAATTTTGCTACTGCTGTGGACCATTATGTAAATTCTTTTTGGAGACAGAGGTTTGCCAACGGTTGTGATCCACAGGCTGAAAGCCATTGACGGGCATGTCCATGGCGCTGTCTGTCACCAGCATGCTCAAAGCCACTGACGGTGTGGCACGTCCATGGCTCTGTCTGTCACCAGCATGCTCATGTCTCCTAACTCTTTAGCATCTCCACGTTTTCCTTTCATTCCATTCAGCCCCACTCTGTACCTTTTCTAACGGGAACTTCCTTCAGTCTGTGTCCATATTATATGAAAAGTGACACTTCCAAAATGTGAATAACTTGATTATTTCTAACTACACTGAATAGGTCCAGGGTGTCCTTAAAATCTTAAATCCCTTTAAATATTTAAAGGAATTTTCATTATTTGGCTCAGTTTTTCATTATTTATTTTAGTAATGTTATTACTGTGCACGTGTGTGAAGGCATGTACATGCATGGAGGTCAGAGAATAACTGTCAGGAGTCGCTCTCTTGTCTCACGGGTGGTCTCCAGGGTTGAGTGCAGATCATCAGACCTGCGCATCTTTCCAGCCCACTGGCTCTAGTTTAATGAAAAGAAAAAAGGAAACGGAGAAATAAACTTTTTTCTATCCTCAACTAATTATAAATCATAACTGGGTTGTCAACTAGGATCTCTCTCATCATCTGAAGATTATAAGGAGAATGTCTTCAAATACTTGGCAAACTTGGAATAGGCGGAGTTTTTGTCTAGTCTACCCCCCCCACCGGCACTCGCTCTCAGAAAAGTGGGACAGTGCCCACCAAACTCACGACAGTTTCCCTTGACCATGGCGTTCCCTTCTGTTGACTCTCAGAACCATCGTTTTGTCATTTAGTGTCATCAAGCCTGGGTTTTCAGGATCTCTGTCCTCACTCTGGTGACAAATGAAGACATTATTTGCAGACTCCAATTCTTGTCTGGGCTACACTGCATCAGCTAAGAAGCTCACGTCAAGCACCTATACTGTATCTACTCTTCCCGGGCTCCAAGAAGCCCTTAGTGAGGTCTGGTCTCACTCTCTGTGTTCTGTCACCTGTTATATTTGGAAAGGCATATTTGTTTTTATAAAATAAGGTATTTTAAGATAAAACAATGCCCCATGAAATCCTCTCCCAATCCACCTTGAATACTTCCCTGGGTATATACACCCAGAAAATGTAACTAAATAAACAGATATTATTATAGGCAAACTTTTAAAATTATTATTATTTTGAGACAGTGTCTGGAACTCACTATGTAGACCAGGGTGGACTCGAACTCACAGAGATCCACCTATCTCTGTCTCATAGTTCAATTAAGAAACAACAGGAACATGTTTAATGGAGTTTCCTTTGCTTCAGAAGATGACAAGGAGGGCTATATGCCCATCTTCCTTCTGAGTTAATAACATTTCTTAATTCTGAAGAACAAACCGTTGAAATCTACCCTACCTACACTTGTTAACTTAACTCTTATCTCTTACCGTGGGTGGGGATCTGTTGTTTTTGTAGCAGTTTTCAGACTGACTAATCTATGCATTTTCTTAGTAAGCAGGCTCATTTTTTTTCATGGTTTCTGGAGTGACAGAGTTCAGTATTTCAGTATGTAAAGTAGAAAACCTAATTTTACATTTGAATTTACTTTTTTGCAATTGACTGAACTTAACCTTCTCCTATTTGACAGTGATATGAGAAAAACGTTACCTTGACACTGAATACACATACAACAAATACAGATCCATGATTTTAAAAGAATCTAAAACTTCCATCAAAAAGTATCAGACAGCAGAACATAATTATTTGGTGAATTATAGTAATTTTCTGTTTGACAAGACTATTTTAAGTTATTTCAGACTATTTCCACATTCAAAGAGAAAAGGAACTAGTTGATAAGTTCTTCAAAATATTTATCTATAATTCATGGTTTTCGGGTCTTTGCACATACGTTACAGTTTGTAAGATACAGTTCTGGTTACCGCATAATGATGTATGCTGTGAGGCTGGTGAGAACTTGCTTTACCAGGGAAATTCTCACTGAGTTCTACTTTTAGGCATTTTAAAATGCCACGCACAAATGACTACTATGGCACCAGTAATACAACCAAGAAACTTCATTTTAATAACTGCCCATGTAATTTACGTGCCGTGAGAATAGCCATCACTTTAAGGATATACTGGCTTCTCGGACCTTAAAATATATACTTACTACCTAAGAATTAGCCAGCAGACATTAAGAAAGCCTATGCATTTGTTTGCTTGTTTTCTACTTAATATACCAGTGTTCATTTAGGTTAGTTAGTATTCAGATTCTAGAGTGTTGTAAGTCTATGGGTAGGGGGACAGGTCACCAGACTACCACAATTTAGTGTCGTGATTAAGGTGATAAGACAATGAAAGGGCTCACTGGAGGAAGTGTGACTGGTGAGTGGGACGCAGAAGACCCAGCACTGTAACTGAAGATACACTTCAGGACAAAGGGTGGGTGACGAGGCCGAGCTGGTCAGTCTTAGGCTCGGGGACATCTTAGACGCTGCCTCAGGGACAGACTCTGCCATTTGTCTCATGCCCTAGGTTTTCAGGCCCTGCGCTATCTCTGGTATCTTTTGCTCCTAGGGGTTGAGGGAGGGAGGAGAGCACAGACCCACTTGGCTGAGCCCTGGCATTTGGGAAAGGCCTCAAATTTAGGCATTTACTACTCAGGTTCTACATACGGCTGCAGAGACAGGCTGCTGAGATCAAAGAATAAAAAAGGTCACAACTTTTATGCCCCTTCTTTTCTTTAAATATACCAGAAAAAAGTTAAGTGACCTACTTTATGAATTATATTTGCTTTTAGAGACCCTGATTGATCTTGGCTAGGTGGCATTATTAACAACGGGTAAAACAGGAGCCACCAGTCATTATCTTGTCTCCTATGTCATATAACTTACCTGATAGACTTTGACCTTGCTCATCTTTAGCAACTCAAGGCTGTCTCACACGGCTGTTAGTTCTCTGGTGCCTATCAGAGACCGTGACGACTTGCTCCACAGCAATTAAGGAAGCAGCATGGAGTCTCTTTCACTGTTCTGACCAAGACACGGGTGTTGTACAAAGGACATTACCTCATCTCTAGGCACTCTAATGGAAAACATGCTAAAATTCAGTCACACTTTCTCACACCTGTAAGCAGAGTAGACGTGAGGTCACGGGTTCTCCAGATCTAAGGGACAATGGTAGTGACGAGAGGGGGCATGAGTGGCTTCTGAGGGATGGTCTCTGAACACTACTCACTCTCACTGTTGGAACCCTCTCCTTCACTGCTGTCTTTCCACGTCTCCTGTCTGCTCTCCCTGGTCTAGACCCTCACCCTCTTCTCTAATTTCCTAACTCAAGTCTGAGAAACTAAAAAGCCACCTTTTGAGACTGAGCTTGAAGTCAAAATAAAAATGCCTAAATGTTTCTTTATGTGAAATATCAGGGTTTCAGTGAGTGGACTTTACGGCATTCATTCAGGTTTTAGAGCTCTTTCTTTCACACTTAATTTCGTGTGTGTGTGTGCGTGTGGGCACTAGCACGGCACAGCACCTGTGTAGCAGTCAGAGGACACGCTCAGGCCCAGCCTCGTCTTCACCCTGTTTGAGCTGTTTGAGACAGGTCCTCTTTGTTACTGTTTGCTGCACAGCAGGCCAGCTGGGCCTGGGTTTCTGGAGAGCCTCCTGCCTCCTGCGGAAGGAACACTGGGGTCACGAATGTGTGCAACTACATCTGGTTCTAAGTGGTCTGGGGTCTCTCATGAAGCATGTAACCCACAGAGTCATATCCCCAGCCCTGGTTTCTTCATTACTCTGAGGAGCTGCGTTTGCTGGATAATTACAGTCCAGGTAAATGAACTGTGCATATAAATTCTGAAACCTAAGTGCACCCAGCTAAGACAGATTTCTCTATCATGCATTTAGCCACACATATGCACAACATGAAACCCTTTTACTACACAATTAAAGATGAATTGACTTTGTAATGAAAGATTTTATTTTCTTTTTGTAGCACTGGAGATTGAATGCCTGGTCTTGTGCATGTTAGGCAAGTATTCAAACACTGAGCTACATCTTTAGACAACAAATACATTTGAGTGTCAAAAAATTGAACTTTTTTCTACTTACAAAAATGGTTAGTCAATGGAAAAATTATAAACTTATGTACTCATCTACCTGGAATCTAAAAATATACCACATTGAACATTTTAGTGTTCCAAAAATTTCTCTCAAAATTCTCTATGGAGAACATTTATAAGAGAACTTATAAAATTTATAAGATACATATTTTAAAGAAAGTGGTATCTTATATATTCTGAAAGTTGGCTTGCCTTTTTCAGTTAAGAGCAAAGTATGAATGTTTATATTACCAACAAATATTCTTACATTACATGACTTTTAACAGTAGTATTTATACTGCATGGCAGAACAGACCATAATTTAAATCAAACACTTAATTTTAACATATTTTTTTATTTTTACTGTCATGAATGTTGTAATAGACATCTGTTCACATGGATCTTTTAGCATGTCTGTAGTTATCAGTTTCATAAGTAGATTCCTAGAAATGTAACATCTGCCACAAAGTAGACACAAGCTCACATGGGCTGAGAATTGCAGTGTTGTTGAATGACTGCCAAAGAGGCTGCGCAGCTGGTAATACCAGTACCAACATTTATGTCTCTCCTCCTTCTCGTCCACACTGATTAACGCTATTCTTTGTAATGTTTACCATCTGCAGTTTAAAAAAAATCCATTTTTAAAAAAAAATTCTCGCCAGGTGGTAGTGGCGCACGCCTTTAATCCCAGCACTCGGGAGGCAGAGGCAGGTGGATCTCTGTGAGTTCAAGGCCAGGCTGGACTGACAGCCTCCAAAACAATACAGAGAAACCCTGTCTCGTAAACCCCAAAAAAATTCTCTTATGGCTTTTAGGCGTAGCATGTTTCAAATATACTGTTATTATGTATTAAATTCAAGTTTAGAAAGTTATGGAGCTGTTTGTCCATGCACTGACCTTACTGATTCATAAATAATCTTCATGAATCACAATTGCTGTTTGCCATGCACATTGTATACTTCTCCAGTATTTTTCCTGAATTTATTCATGGTGTTGACAATGTGCCTTTGCCACATCACTGAATCTTTTGGTAAACTACCTACAGTCGTCGTCCTTTTGTTTTTAAATCTCCTTGGCTTCCCTCCTGACTCACCAGCTCTGAGGTAATGACGCACACAGCATGGCAGAGCCATCCAGCCAGTGGCACGCCTGCCATACGGGCCAGCAATGGATACGCCACAGCTCACTCTGTCAAGCCTACTCTACTTCATGCAGACTTTTAAGTCGTTTACATCAATGTGTCACTTTTGGGAAAGACCCCGTGGCTCTTGTTAGGCACAGATAATTGTAGGACACATATAATGTCTCACAAGTCATAACTTCATATGTGTACAATATTGGGGAGAATACCACAGATTCATACTTTAGAGACTCTGGAAGGCAAAGGAATCTTTACTGCGTACGAGAGAAAGAACAAAGCAGCCAAAGTGATTGTCATCCAAAGTCTGGCTATAATGATACAATTCCTAGTCAGTAATAAAAGATTAGTCGTCAAAAATATTATGGAAGCCAGTGACCTGGAGATAAGGTATTTATTATCTCTGATGGCAGCTGGACTACACCAGAGCATTTCTCATTGTGTTCCTGTGTGTGTAAGGTTTGTACTCAGGTCTTAACCTCACTGCTAAGAAACATTCAGAAACCAATAAAAGATATTGAATTGGAAACCAAAAAGATATTAAAAACAAAATTTACTTTGGCATAAAATTTCATCATTCTACCAGTATTCTTTTTTTTTTTTTTTTTTTTTGGTTTTTCGAGACAGGGTTTCTCTGTGGCTTTGGAGGCTGTCCTGGAACTTACTTGGTAGTCCAGGCTGGTCTCGAACTCACAGAGATCCGTCTGCCTCTGCCTCCCGAGTGCTGGGATTAAAGGCGTGCGCCACCAACACCCGGCTATTCTTTTGTTTTTTAAACTGAAAAAAAGTAGCTGGGCGTTGGTGGCGCACTCTGGAGGCAGAGGCAGGCGGATCTCTGTGAGTTCGAAGCTAGCCTGGTCTACAAAGTGAGTTCCAGGACAGGCTCCATAGCACTATAGAGAAACCCTGTCTCGAAAAGTCAAAAAAGAAAGAAAAAGGGAAAGAAAAGAAAAACCTGAAAAAAGGTAGAAAATTATGAATTATATCTTTCATAATTTTATTAAAACTCTTATTTAGTTCTAGTTAGCCAGCACGTCAACTACATATGACTTAAAAAGATGTAAGTTTGCCTAAGTTTCAGTGTTATTTATACCAAGTTCTGAGAGATAACTGAGTTTTTAAAATAATGACATGAAGTTTACAGAGCGTAGGTTCTGTTTTCTAGTAACCACATAGCTTTTCATATTCAGCCCATCCAACTCAAGGCCTTAAGAAAGCGAGTGGAAACACATTAGCATACATTTCCTGAGAAATGCAGCATCTCAGGGTGACAGTAATAGAGTCCAATAATAACATTCTCTAGGTCCAGAGTTTTCCTTCCCAAACCGTACCCTCCTGAATAATCTCAGATTTTCACCTCACTGAATAATCCTCCTGAGAAATGCTAGGGTCTGACTGCTAGAATCTCACTGAATAAAGACCTCCTGAGACATCCCCAGGGTCTCAACCCTAGGTGCTGCTGGTGACTGGATGCCTCTTTTCTGCCTCCCTGGAGAGAGAAGGCAAAGTGCAGAGGGGTAGCTTAATCAGGAGGTTGGCGTGTCAGGGGCCCGGGGGCGGGGCAAGTTTCTAGCCGCTGATGCAAGGAAAACTATTGAGAACAGTCACTGAAGCGCATGACTGAAAGGCAAATTTAACTTGCCAAACTGAGACGATGAAGTTTATTTAAGCTGCTCTTTTTCATGCAATTGCTATAGAATTCTACATAGAGAAGGTTTTCAGTTTTTAAGTTTAGAGATGTCAGTTGATTTCCTTTGGAGCCCTGGTTTGGGTCACCCTGTCCTCTGGAGCACACTGAATAGTCAGTGACTTTGTACACACCCGACCTGGAGCTGCTGGAAGCTCGTACACAGGCAAAGGAGAGATGGAACTGTGTAACTGTGGGTATCATTTTCTCTAGCTGAGTTCGTGACATTTTTAACTATACACCTAGGGGCTGCAGGGATGGCAGTGGTTAAGAGCATGTTCCATCCTTGCAGAGACCAGGGTTCAGTCCTAGCACCTGTGTCAGCTGGCTCACACTGCCTGGAACTGTAGCTCCAGGAGGGACCGGCTGCCTCTGGCCTCCATGGTCACCTGCACTTATGTTCACACCTCCCCTCCACAAAGACACATCCTTTCCTACACTGGGTATTTCTGAAAAAATGACTGGATATCCAAGAGTGACTACCGGAGGCTGAGGAGGAGGTTAGAGCCGGGATACCCAAGCACAGGCAGACGGAAGAGGAAGCTCTGGTCTTCCCCAGGGACTAGAGGAAATCAGATGCTCCAAACACAGAGGAATGCTGGGAGCAGGGAAATGCTCCTCACTTGATCTGATCAATGTATGTCACGTACATGTACCGAGTGACACTACCTCATAAACATGCATAACTATCCATTTTGACAGGGCTTAAGGGGATGCTAACCCTGTTTCCATTTGGATTGCACAGACTTATTTCCCAGCACCCTGTGACTACCTGACGGATACAAACAAGTTCTTCTTCTGGCTAGTGCTATAGGAAAAGGCAGACAAAACCCCAAAGTGATGTTGTACTGCACATATCCTTACTTAGGGGTCTGGCGGAGGATAAAAGACCATGCAGGCATATGTACACACTCAAAATTAGTAAGGCACAGGAGGAAGTTCCATGGGAAGACAAGGTCACAACAAGTCAGGACTCAGTGACTGGTCGGTTACAGGGCATGTTTGCTAATCAACAGCAGCACTTGTTATGAAGCCTCCTCCACCAGCCCTCGAGACACAGGAGCTACTTTGATAGCCAGTGTATGAAATCATCAATGTTCAATATCATTTACTTTTTAAAAGTGGTTATCAGGCCAGGCGGTGGTGGCGCACGCCTTTAATCCCAGCACTCGGGAGGCAGAGGCAGGCGGATCTCTGTGAGTTCGAGGCTGGGCTGGACCGATAGCCTCCAAAACAATACAGAGAAACCCTGTCTCGTAAAAACCAAAAAAAAAAGTGGTTATCAGTAAAAAGAAGGCAGAGAGAGAGAGAGAGAGAGAGAGAGAGAGAGAGAGAGAGATCTTCACTGGGAAGAATGCCTTCAATCCATGCTTATGTATGTGTTGGATAATTATCTTTGATGTTTATTTTGACAAATATTTACTCAACAACAATAAACAGAATGCATTCCTTCCTCAGAGAGTCAAGAGGCACACACATCTAATAAATAAGTAGACAACACAGGTTCTGAATAAATAAGTAGACAACACAGGTTAGGAACTCAGAGATGGTCCGGGCTAGAGAGAGGCAGCAGGATGGAGACCATCTGGATGACGGACAGAGAGGCTGTGGATGGGCTGAACTCTGAGCTGATATGTGAATTACCTCTAGGAAGGTGGAGAGTTCTGGGATGAAATATAGATCAAATTAAAAATGGTCCTATACTAGATGTTTGTTAGGGCTGATCTCAAATGTTCTGCCTACCCTCATAGGCTCTTTAGATGATCCATCTCCATCCCCAAGGATGGCATAAAGAGAACTACATTTCTCTGTCTATACTGAGGCTCTTTTGTCGCACAGGATAAACTTTTTGTTTGTTTCCAACAGGGATGGTTTTGGCTGTAGTAGCCCAGTGTGTCATTCCTTAATGTAACTCTTCCTGAAGCTCTATGACGGCTGCAAGTGCTGACTCTGGCTGGAATGGCAGAGCTGCTGGCACTTGTCACTGACTGGGACCTCAGTCTTGATGAAAGGGGAGCTTGTCACTCAGTATAGCCGGATCCCCGCTTAAAGCAGGGTGTAGAAGTAATGCAATGTCACTGATTAAAGTCACAGTCCATCTTCAGTGACAGAACAGCCCTCCCCAAACAAAACAAACAAGCAACCTCAAAATCCATTTCATTATTTGCCAATCAACTTACATAACACTAAAAGGGCAAAATTTTTAGGGTCTCTCAGTCTGGTACTAGACTACAATCTACAATTTTAATGTGCTATATATATTTTTTGCTTAAAAACAAACAATCAAGGAAATCTGAAAGGGGCCGAGCAGAGAGTACAGAAGAAGCCATGGCTGAAGAGCTCAGTGACAATAGAGCGTACTTCTCCTATCTTCTCCAACCCCGCTCTCCACTTTCATCAACTGACTCTGCCTTTGATTCCTCAGGTTGAATCTTTCCCCAGCCCCCAAATAACCTGTACCATGGTACACATGCTTGCCTCAAGTGTCCAGCACAGAGTCTGCTGCACGGCTTTAGCTCAGTAGACACAGTAAAGGCAAGTCATTCCTCTCAGAGTCCTCCAGCAAGGCTCTTTCCATCTCTTAAATACATTTTACAATCCCTAAAACCATATTTCTTAAAAACCCTAGCTCAGAGCCTGCCTCTCTGTGTAATTCCTACACATACTTGCTCAGTGATTCACCAGTCGAGCAATAATATATTCATCCTTGTCATCCACTGATGCCATAAAAAGAGAAGGGAGCTGGGGCAGACTATTAAGCATGCAGATAAGGAACGGGTCTTTCAAATGCTCCAACACTCGTGATGCTCTTAGCACAGTTTTTAATCTGTTGGTAAGTCCAGTATAAAGCATGAATTCCAAGACCATCCAAAACAAAGCAAAACCTGATTATGTAAACGACAGAATGCACACACATTTTATAGCTGTTGCTGACATCCTATCTTCAATCTCCTGAAAGAGATCAAGAATGCTATTTCTAAAACCATGTAAAATCCATGAAGGAGCTGATAATTTTCAGTAGTAACAAATCAAGAAAAATGAACCTTGGCATCCACCCTCTGGTAGCCACACTGAAGACTGGCCATGGAGTCCACGGCCTCTTCAGCTGATGTGCTTGGAGACATTTATGGGTTCAACATCATAAAAAAAGCTAAGAAAGTAATGCACACATCATTGGCATAGTACAACAAGGGGTTGGCGTTACAGGTATACCACAGGAAACCAATGGTGTTTTTCCTTGTAGGAGGATTCCTCACATCACCCTACACAGTGAGCCAGTCATGACTGTCACTTCTAGAGAGCAGCTGTTAAGAGCCAGCATGTAGATCAGCAAGTTCTCTGCCTCTGTTAATAGGAGAGCTAGACAGCAATTCTTCTGTGTTTCTACATGAGTCCTGTGAAAGCTGGGCTTGGGACCACACCCCTAACCTTATCACCCAAGAGCTGAGGACAGATACAGAGTTCAAGGTTGTTTTTCTATCTAGCAGCAGGCTAGAGAGGAACCAAGCTACACCAGACCTGGTCTCAACAAACAAAAACATGAAGACAGATCCAGGTCATTTTCCCATCTAGCGGTAGGCTAGAGAAGGGCTGAGCTACACCAGACCTTGTCTCGACAAACACCAAACACAAGCACTACTGTGAGTAAGGTATCCTTGCCAGTACATGATGGAACACAGGTCAACTCCAAAGATCTTCATGGTGTTTACTAGTGAGTAAACATTTGTTATCCTGATACCAAAGTCAAGAACTCTCTACAGTGTGGTATGGCTGGAGGATGGTGACATCTTCAGTTAGTCTATAGTAACAACCATGGTTGCTCAGCTTTGTGCATACAGAGAAAAGAGTCTTCAGCCTCTACTTATTACAGGGTATGGGCTTTTACTCTTGCAATTCATTCTAAGGAAAACACACTGCTCATCAGAGGACTTGCATTCAAAGGGCCACTGCTGATCTAGTCCCCAATGGCTTAGACTCTAAGATGGCCAGAGGGGCAGCATTGGACGTCAGTTTTAGTACTTATTTTCCTTTCTGCTTGCTCCAGAACTATCAACACTTTTCTGATTAGAAAATTAAAGCACCATGTTTGGTATCTGCATGGTTTTGTTTTGTTTTGTGTTTGTACTTAAAGCAAATTTCCAGGCTCTTAATAAAGAAGTATACTCTCACAACGCTCATTCCCATGTAATCTGAATAATATATTTGGCCAAATGAAGCACAAGAAGGGTGACCTTCTGAGTGACAGCCTCGTCAGTTCCACCCCAGATGCCACGATGCTGCTTCAGACAACATTATTTTCTTTTCTATGTCTTTACTTGTATTTGTGTAATTATCCAATATAATGGGAAGGCAAATATAATTTTTGTTTATTACGAGTAAAGAGTCTGCTGTATTTCAGCCTATCCATTCTTTTCTATTTGAAGCATTATTGGAAACATTAAGAGCCACTATAATAATTCACTGCTCTTTAATGTAATATGCATATGGTTCTTTTGTGTGCACAGAAGAAAATATAGGCTTAATACGTTAGTAACAAAGCCTAGGCACTTTCACAGTCTACTGTAACATTTCACATTTATATACAGTAGAAATGTCCTGCTCACTATGCACTGCAGGTATGAACAACTTGAGCTTTTGCAGGAGTAAGAGAAAAATGATTTGGCCTCTATGTCTCAATTACATACTCACCAGCAAGCTGGTAACTGACAGCTGCATCCTTTCTTTAATTCACTTTGTGTCCTGCAACCTGCCCAGCACTGTGTAGACACTGGCCGCCCATCATCCTAACTGATACTCACTCTAGCCACTGCAAAATGGACAAGTTTTTAATCAATCGATTCCTATCCCCAGGTCAATTCATCAGAATACTAAGCTTCAGAACACGTCAGCAAAATATGTGTTCCCATGACAACGCAGCATGCCTGAAGAACACTGGAGGTTTGCGTTCATAACAGGGCATAGAGTTACTGCAATTTTTATGCTGACTTACCAGGAAACCTCTAAATTGTAGCAGAAGAAAGAAAGTGAAATACAAACCAGTTCTGACATCTGAAAATGAAACAACAGTCAAACTGTATTTCCTTAAAAATGCTACCTTGGTGATGTCCAATAGGACAATTTCTCTCTCATTTAGCAAGCTTTCTAAGCTATGCGGAATGAGAAGCTTCTGGAAGGAGGGCTGTGGTGGGAATCTTCTGCAGGGTCGAAAGCAGGACAGAGACTCAGAAAATAACCCCAAGTGGGCCTGAAAAAGACTGACGAGTCATGTTGAAAGAAGGCCTGGATTCATTTGGTCTCTTCAATCCAATCTTTTACTGGTTTCACCCTTGTGCCTCTTAGAAGCTGCTCCCTGGCTGCAGCCCACGTCCACACGCACACCTACACATCCTTTCCAGCGGCTTCAGTGACCACAGGTAAGAATTGGTCAGCCTCACTTTTGTAGATTTCACCCCGGTGTTTCTGTTGGATTCCATTAGGTTGACAAGATCTTCCCTCAGTGTCTGCGTGAGCCCCTCCCTCTCCTTGGCCCACTTCTGATAAAGTCTGTGAGGTCAACCATTTATCCTTCCTGGAACCCACAATGGACCTGTCATAGTTCAGGATACCTCTAACAGTTGACTAACTGCTCAGAGAGGGCGAGTGATTCCACAGCCCTCAGTCTGGGAGACATCAACTGGAGACTCCCTGGGAAATACCAGATGGAGAAGTGAGTAATTTTGAGTAGTGATGTGACTTTAAGCAAGAGAAATGGGTTTAGGAGAGAATAACTAAATCTAAGGCTTATAGTTGACACCAAGGTCTCAAGTGAATGTTTCCTTTCTTTCACTTAAAAATTAACTGACAGAAATGTAACATAATGACATGATTTAATATGAGCTGGCTAAGGATTATCACAATGTAATGTTCATCATCTTCCACACTATACTTTAGGTACTCAAAGAGTTTTTTTTTTAATCTCATAACCGAATGTTGTACCCTCTGAACACAACCCCACTTCCCTAACCATGGATTTCCTCTCTAACATCTTCTTACTCTTTGATGTTTGTAGCAAGAAACCTAGAACTGATAACAAATGGTATGGACTACGAAAATCTTGCAGACCTGCAAGTGCCCCAGTGGAAACTCTGTTTTCCTTCTTCACTGGACAGAAGTAGGGTCACTCCCCATGTCTTCCCTTTTCCTGTGCATACTTAGGCGCATTACCTCCCTACACTTCCTGCATGAGGAGACACCACCTCAGTTCCCAGGTGGCCGTGAGGACGCAGAGAATCAGTGAGGGTGCACATCAGTGAGGGTCTAGGGTTAAGGGTACTGAGTTTGCCTTTGGAAGGGTGCCAGGAGCCAGGACACACCCTTTCCAAGTCAGATAATTCATTAGCTACCAGCGCAGGGTCGTGTCCACGGGGGGGGAGAAAACTGATCCCCGAGCAGCCCTGAGTCCTCCTTAACTGCTGTGGGATTAAAAACTGGTACAGATCATCTTCTGGGTCGTAGCCACAGGGTAGCCCTAAAACATGCTTTCCACGAGTCTCTAAGCTCTGTACTATACATCTCTCTATTTCTGTCTGTGGCTCTCTTCTATCAGATAGGAGTTCTTCCCCCCATGGACGGAGATTCACCACACTCTGTGAACATTCTGAGGTCACCAGAGCTGTATTCTTTACAGTTGAAGTCAGCCTTGTCCTACGTCTGATCCTGTCTCAGGGGTGACAACTTAGGAGAGGCTTCAGACAAGGGCACAGAGGAGGAGACCTGACAGGCAGACCCATCAGGACAACTCCAGTAAATCCCAGGGAGAGAATCCACTGTGAGGTGCACAGGTGTTACACAGTATTTGTACACTGTGTGAAGATGTGTTGCTGTGACTGATGAAGTAAAAAGCTTAACAGCCAATAGCTAAGTGGGGAGGATAGGCGGGATTTACAGGGAGAGGGATGAAGAGGAGGGATCTAGGAATCAAGGTGAATTACACCAGCAAGACACCAACACGACATGGAGTAAGACACACAAAATCAAAGAAAGGTAAAAGCTACACGGTAAAGTATAAATTAATGGGAACAGGTCAATTTAAGTCGTAAGAACTCGTGGAACAAGCTAAGGCTGAGCGTTCATAATTACTAGTAAGTCTGTGTGTTATTTGTGAGCTGGCTGCCCCAAGTAAAGTCCAACTACACACGGGCACACCGGTGCACAGCCACAGAGCGAGAGATCAGCCTTTGGTGCGTTTACTTTCCTGCTTCCAGACCGCCCCATGCATAAGTGTGCATGAACTTATGCAAAGATGCACACATTCACACACAAGTGTGCATGCATTCACACACAAATGCAAACACATGCTCACACACTCACACGCATCCAAGTCTTAAAGTTAGCATGTACAATTCTATGTAGAAAACATTCCTGCATGACTTTGTGTGGTCGGAGGCTTCCTTCCTTTCTTCCCCATGTCTCTTTCCTTTATAAAGCTTCAAGAGTGCCCTAGAGAGTAGACTAAGCAATCTGCCCTTAGAAGACACAAATAGAACCACCTAATGATTTACTTTCAAGGAAATGAAGACTTTGGAAACTGTAGCCTTAAGTAGACAGGTGGTGCAGCCTGCACCACCTAAAATTACACTAGGATTCCTTTTTGCTTCATATTGATGTCAAAATTGTTTTACAATAATGACAAGTTCTTGAGGGTTTAACATTTATACAGATGCCACAGAGGAAACTGAGTTAAAGCTTGGACTATGACTTGTGTGTTTTCAGTGTCACTGAAGTACAGTTTGATACCTGAAATGCAGACACACGATGGAAATGGGGAGAGGATCTGACATGAAGGTAGAAAGCCAAGACCTAAGCTCTGGAGGCACACACGTCCTCACTCACGTTGGGCTCTTTCCCTATGAAATGGTGGGAACTGTTTCCTTTGACTGCTGTCAGAGTCAGATGGCAGTCTACATAGGAAAATGAACTTCAAGCTATAACCAGATAATTCAACTATATCGTTATTCTGAAGACCATTTTCTAGAGAAAATGTCTCAGACAGTAAAGAAATGAAACATTCCTGCTTTATGTATGACATGCATGCGTTATTTCTTTCTATATGTTTCCAAAACATAGGAGGGAAGGCAGTATTAGCAAACCCTCAAAAACGTATGTAAGCTTTAAACCACTCTCTTATAAAGTTACCCCGTTCCGAGTTTTATGTCGGCATGGTTTGTGGGTTGACAGGGATGGCCCAGGCCACACAGCACAGCTTCAGAGTTCCTCTCATCCTTCTCCACACTGAGTGCAGATTCTTTACCTCACTGTGCAGCAGCGGAGTGAGCCCAAAGGGAAAGGCAGGGGCGGAAGGAAATTCAGGGGACGGCTGAAGCCACAGGAGTGAGTCCCAGGGGTGAAGAGTCAGGCCAGTGTATAAAGAGACCGACTCTGGAGCGTCCTCCTCAGAGCTTTGAAAGCAATTAGGAAGGGAGATCCTGTAGTTCATTGGCCCAAATCAATCTCGTTTCCCTCGCTCTAGTCCTTTCCAAAATCCCACCTCCATCAATGACATCCACACTCTCACATGCTGTGAGTTTGAGCACTTGAAATTACCAAGACCCAACCCTTTTAGATCCACCCACTGTGATAAACAATACAAAAGACGCTGTCACTCGTGCTTCTGTGGCTGACGTCGACTTTCATAACTAAGATGGATGCTCCCGCTCTGTGACCCAAGCTATCACACCCTGAGCACTGTTTGCACGTCTTCATAGGCCAGGCAAGTAAGGCCTCCTCTTTTACTGTCAACTGCACATTACCAATTTACTTCCAAGATAAAGAACCCTTTCCCAACAACAGATACGTCCTTTCCAGCAAAATCAGAAGTTACAGTAAAAACGTACACACTGAACATGTCCTAATGCAACTGAGTTACACGGAAGACATTTTACAAATTATGTAATGAGCAAGGGAGATAAATGCACAGCTCTCCCCAGGCTGTGTTCCGTGCCATTGTTCCGTTTCAGTCACTGTCCCTCTGCACCATGTACTGACTGAGACTGCTGGGAATACAATGTCGCCTGAGTTGGACGCGAGGGACCCATCTCCTGTGAATCAAGGCAATGGGGTTTTGGCCTCATGCTCTTGGGTTTTGTTTTCTTTTTTAATTTTACATTACCAACCCAAGTTCCCCCTCCCTCCATCTCACTCCTCGAGGGTATAGGGAATGGGCTCCAAAAAGCCAGCTCATGCACCCAGGATAAGTCCTGGTGCCACTGCCAGGCATGCCACATAACTGTCTACTCGGTCCCATGCAGGTTCCCCAGCTGTCAGTCCACAGTCCGTGTGCTCCCACTAGCTCAGGTCAGCCATCTCTGTGGTTTCCCATCATGCTCTTGATGGTTCTTGCTCATATGGCCCCTCCCCTCTCTCCCACTGAATTGGAGCTCAGCCCAGTGCTCGGCTGTGGTCACTGCATCTGCTTCCATCAGGCACTGGGTGCAGTTCTATGATGGCAATTAGGGTGGTCACTAACCTGATTCAAGGGGAAGGCCCGTTCAGACACCCTCTCCACTACTGCTAGGAGTCTTGGCTGGGGCCGTCCTTGTGGATTCCTGAGAATTTCTCTAGCCCCAGGTTTCTCCCTAACCCCATAATGGCTCCCTCTATCAAGATAACTCTTTCATTGCTGTCCACCTTGGTGCTTCCCCAACTCGGCCTTCTCAACCCCTTGTTCCCATCACCCATCCCCCCCCCCCCCAGTTTGCCCAGGAGATCTTAATTATTTTCCCTTCCTGGGGCCCTCCATGCATGTCCCTTGTAGGGCCCTCCCTTTTATCTAGGTTCTCTGGAGTTGTGGATTGTAGCTTGGTATTGGCATAGAAACAGGTAAGTGGATCAATGGAATCAAATTGAAGACCCTGATATTAATTCACACACTTATGAACACTTGATTTTCCAAAATTGTACAGTTTTCCAAAAGTACCTTTTACTGTTATATATATGGGAGAATATCACAAGTCCAAAGAGCAAACAGTACAGACCTCATATTTTCTATTCTAAAGAAACATTAAATACCCCATGATTTAAAAGTTTAAATGCCATTATATAATTCAGTCAAAGAAAGTATAGGGAAAAAATATAGTTAGCAATGTTACTGCTAATGCACACAGTTTGATTAATGCTGACCAACTGTGGTCTGACTCCATTGAGGGTTGAGGAGGAAAAGTCTTATGTTATAGCCAGAGATTATCAAGACTGGCAGGGAAGAAATCTGTAGCGGTGAGATTTATTCAGCATGGGACAAGGTTATATTAAGTCGGGCTCTTGAATCCACAGCCCTCAGTGATCTGTAAGAAGAAATCCAGCAGTCATCCATTGCGGCTGGCTGATCTGAGGCATGAAGACTTGAGCGTTTCCTCTCACATTGCTAAACACTACGGAACTACGAATCTGCTATTGTGGGATTTAACTGAGTCATGTTTCACGAGACTGATTTGGTAAAAAGAAAAAAAAAAGCCTGTTTCTTTAGCAACTTCTTCCCTGAGTTCCTCTCAGCAGTTAGTTGTCTAGCAATGCTTGGGAGAACAGCGGTCACTTCTGTGAGCTCTGTGGCAGTGAAGGCGGGGACAGTGTGCAGGCATGGCAGAGGAAGCCGGGTGACAGAACAGAGTCCATCGCGGTGGAGGCAGATTCAAAAGCGTATTGAAAACAGGCCACTGTCCTGGGGTGAGGGCTGAGAACAAACAGATCCCTGGCTCTCCAGAGCCTCCATTCTAGCACCCCCTGTGGGACGGGACGGCTGCCACTAGCCTCATTCGTGGAAAGAAGGCCATTCAAACCCAGATGTGCCTCAATGTAGGAAATTTGTATTATAAAAGAATACAAGATCAGAAAATCCATACAAGCTGATAAAAAGTTCATATGGACAGTGAACTATTAAAACTATCTATTTGTACATTTAAGGTTGCTTACTTACAAACTTTTAAATTAAGTATATGATCATATTGTCTTAGCTACTGGATGAAGTTAACAGAAGCTACCGAGGGTTTGGGGGTGAGGGATGCTGTTCTATTTTGTTCAGAGCAGTGGTGGAGTGCTTTGAGCTATCTGAATAAGACAGCACCCACAGGCTCATATATATCAATGCTCAGTCACCAGGAAGGGTAACTTTTCCACAGGATTAGAAGGATCAGGAGATGTGGCCTTATTGGAGGAAGTTTGTCACTGAGGGTGGGCTTCACGCCGGGCCTCCTCTCTCTGCCTGCAGGTCAGGGTGCAGCCCTGGGCTCCTCTCTCTGCCTGCAGGTCAGGGTGCAGCCCTGGGCTCCTCTCTCTGCCTGCAGGTCAGGGTGCAGCCCTGGGCTCCTTCTCCAGCACCATGCCTGCCACCAGCGTGCTTCCCATCGCTAGGACAATGGACTAAGCCTGAAGCTGGAAGCAACCTCCCCCGCATTACATGCTGTCTTCTGTAAGAGCTGCATGGCCATAGTGTCCCTTCACAGCTATAGAACAGTGACTCAAATACCAAAATGCTTTCCTAGGGGAAAACACTTATCTGAATAATCAGAGTGTGTGAAAAAAGTCAATTAGCACCCATGAAATAATATGAAGGCTCATTAAAATGCCAAACCCTGTTAGGCTGTATTTCTTACTCATCTGACACAGAGTCCCACTATGTTGTGCAAGCTGGACAAGTCACGGAATTCCAGGCATGTACCACCATGACCAGGTAGCAGACATGTCTTAACTGCAATGTCAACTATGGTGTCAATCTTTATCCATTTTCTTAATTGTTTCTAATATATATTATGTCCACTAAGGCTCTAATATCCAATTTTAGTCTTAGGAAGAATAAAAAAAGCTACATGTAGACATTTTAAAAACCAGAATATTAAAGTACATATTTGAGACACTGAATTTTAAATTCTTCACACTTTCACAAGGTATTTTTTGCACTGAGTAGTATAGAAGCTACTGCTGAAAATAACCGAATCTATGTTGTTAAGAGGTCCAAGTGCCTTTCTTTAGTCCTGTGCCCTGACCCCAGTCCTACTACAGCCAGCTACCTGTACTCAATCATCACGCACTCAGCCATGTTCCCACTTATTTACTCGACCGCTTTTACCGCATCCCAATCTTCATCTACATGCTAGTCTGTTTTTCACATTATAGTCTACTCCCCCATTATTTTGCACATACATATCTATATATCATCACCCTAATTATTATGGGAAATTATCTTTAGGTCTCTACTTTTGTTTATTTTGCAGCATACTTATTTTTTCACACATGTGTAGGATCATTTTGTAAAGTACCCAATCCAAATCTTTTTTGGGTTTGGATAGAAAGCATATTAACTGTGTAATCCATGTGTTAATACAGACAGTATAGACCACTTTAACTTGTATAATGTGAATGCATTTTAAAAACATTGGTGTATACATACTCTGGCCGTTTACACTGAATTGGCCTATAGGAATACTTGCAGTTCCAACTCTGTAGCACTCTGCTGGAGCCTAAGCAGAGTGAAATGGTCGCTGTGTACAGGAAGGCAGACCCCACAGGTTGATAATGATTGCACCTGCTTTTTTCCCCTTGATTTTGATTCAGTAATTTTCAAATAGAAATTAGAAAAACATCACATTATTAATGAAATGGGGAAAGCCGACTAGAATCACATATTGACATTTGAAGTGTTTACTAGGAGCGCCTTAATTAAGAAAGTTTGTTGCTTTATCCTCCCCAAAGTCAACAGGAAATAGTCATAGATATTTTTAATAAGCATTATGAGTAAAAAAGTAGTTTGACTATTTAGTCACATAAAATAAATTTCATGACGTAAGAACTGTACGCAGATTACTTTCATGGTCAGGTGTTTCCCATTACAGCATAATAAATATTTGTGGGATGGACAGCGCGTGGGGAAGGAGAGGGTGAAGAATGTTCCGCTCACATTCAAGGCAGGACAACAACCACTGCGGCTGTTGACAACAATTTAAATGGTAGATATGAAACTTCCTATTTACAGATTTTTTTCTTAATAAAATTAGGGAAGGCTAAAAACTAAGCATGGAAGAAGCTGTACTGTTACAAAAAAAAAAAAGGCAGGGGGGAAGGGGGGAGGCGGTGGAGAGACGGCTCAGAGGTTAAGAATACTGGCTGCTCTTCCAGAAGACCAGGGTTCAATTCCCAGCACCCACATGACAGCTCACCTGTCTGTAACTCCAGTTCCAGAGGACCTGGTACCCTCACATAGACATACATGTAGGCAAAACACCAATGCACATAAAACAAAGGAATTGTAAAGAAATGTTTAAAGAAGGAGATGAAACTGCTGTATAAACAGTGTTATTTTCTCCTGCTGGCAGTGACCCTTTATGACACGCAGTGACACTTAAGATTATTAATAATTCTCAGCAACAAAAGATACATGAATAATCTGCTTGCTTTATAGCTCCCTCTCAGTAATATACACTCAGAACAGTCAAGAAAAAAGTAGCAACCATAGACTGGTACCACACATGAATTGTTTTAGCGTCTATAGCTTTTGCATCCAACAGTTCCTTGTACACAGTATGAACTTAGGTACTCAGTCATGAGTGGCTCTACTGTGATATTTACTACTTAATGGACTCTACCAGTAACGGTCAAAAGGTGAGAAAGAGGAAAAGTTAGCAAGCATGGGAATGATACATAGAGATGGGCAGTTTAAATGCATTTCACATCTAGAGTTTTGTGTCATTATTAAACACAGGCATTGACAATGGCCTCCCACTTTCGCAGAAGGGCAACTCATGACGAAAGAACATACAATGAATGCTGCCAGTGATGTCTAAAACAACAAGGGAGATCACCTTAGGACTCCTCCAACAGTCACCAACCAGCTTCTGTGTTGGAAGCCTCCAGGCTGATAGAGAAATCTGTTAGGACCTTATTTCTGGCAGCTGGGTGCCATGGCCTTTCACACGGAGCCTGGTAGCCGCTCACACAGCTAACCTTGAGTTCTTACTGAGACGAGCGAAGGCACTGGGCTATGTGAGAGCTCCTTATTTGCATCCTGCTTGCTTCTAACCCCGCATGTGCCGTGTTCGTGGATACTGATTTGGTTCTTTACCTGGCCTCATTATAAACCATACGATGATACGTGTAACACTTAGTACTGTGTTTGGCACAACACGAACAGAGAAGTTAAGATCTGCTAGGTGAATGACAGAGATTAAGGCTGAAAAAGTCTGTCCTTACGCCTGTGAAAAAGCACAGGCAACCCATTCTTATTCATTAGCCAGTCCTTTCCAGATAGATTAAAAGACAACTAATTCAGCTTGCAACTTCTTATTGGTATCCACATCTGAGCTTCAAGAGGAGTAGCTGCAAAGTTACATCTCGAACTCCCATTTTCTAAGTAGTGTGGTGTCTCCAGAAGCTGGCAGGAAATGTTCATCTGATCACATCAGCCCTTCCAAGAGGAATGGACTGCCATGCTGTGTAAACATTAATTGGGCATGGAGACCGACGCCTCCACCCTCCGCACACATAAAATGGGGCATGGGTGAAGGAAGGAGGTGCACGCCCTCTGTGTGTGAACAGCCACCACAAACTAAAACAGGAGAGTTTAAAGACAACAAGCATGATGATTTCCAGGAGCATAACTTCATTTTTCCATAGAGAATCCACTACTGGTCAAGGAGTAGGACTTACAGTATGGTTTCTGGAACCGACCCAATTACTGGAGGCAGCAGAAAAGAAAAAAACACACCAAGAGAGGTATGAACACTGAAAAGTAAAAGAGCTGTCCCTGAGTGCGAGATTTCAGCCCTCACTGTGGGCCCTTTCTGCAGAGGCAAGCGTCCTGAAGGAGCCAGGCAATGAATGCCTCAGAAGGTCTGACTTGAGAGCAAAGCCTGGATGCACTGAGGACGCTGTCACTCCAGAATTCCTACAGTGACAGAGCCATCCAGACAGGAGAAGATTTACATATGAAGAAGCTTCAGAGCATTTTGGGAAGATGAGAGAGAAAAGGAAGGAAGGCAGGCATGAGTGAAGGAATGCAGAAGGCCACCGAGCCAATTCTGCAATTAGTTGGGCATTTAAGACAACGCTGCTTTACACCTGGGCTGTCTCACAAAGGCCACTGGTAAGCAGAGGTGTGTTCACTGGGGAGGCACCAAGTTTTTAAAGGGAGGGCCTATGGGAGGCTACAGAGCACTATGGTGTCCTTAGAAGAGACCATAGGGTCCCCTCACCCCCCCTTTTTACCAAGGAGCAGCCACGGAGTGAGCAGCTTCATCCCACACATGCTGCCTGACTTGATTTGGCACTGTACCACAGGCCCAAGTGCAACAGAGCCCTCCAGTCACGGACCGGAACCTCAAACTGTGAGCTAAAAGCACTTCCTCCTTCATCAGGAGGCTGTGCCAGGCTTCTGTTATGGTTATGGAAAGTTGGCTAATAACATACAGAACATGGAGGCAAAGGAAAATGGACACAGTGGCGTAGGACTTGAGCACGGTCTCACAGAAAGTTAGATCCAACGCTTGCGAAGGGACGCAATCCTCCCTCAAATGCTTCCAGAAACACTTGTCATCTGAAGTGTTTCGCTATTTTAGAGGGAGGGTCACAAAACACGGCCGTGAGCCAAACCATGGAACCCAACTACTTGTATGAGGGGAACATTTTAGGAATTCAGCCGGCTTCCGTTTCTTCTGGTTGCTTTTCCTGCACCACGATGGCAGGCTGAGCAGCAGACAGAAGGCCTTGTAAACTACAGATCTAGAATATCTCACTTTCGGCCCTGAAGATAAAGTCCTAGAGCAGGATTCAGATGTCCACCCAGCCTCTTTAAAGACTTAAAGTTAAGATCCATTGCTACTACTGAGTATGTCCTCAGAAGCCATCAAGTCTTGGTAGTGCCACAAAAAAACCAGGAAATTGGTATCATTTAATGTGTTTATCAGATATTATCATTTTCATAAAGCTTATTTTCATATGCTGATGTGTTTGCAGTACTATAATAATTCACATAGGCTAAGTGGAAACTAGTTGATGACAGTACCGGGAAACCCAGAAAAATTACTCACATCAGTCTTAGTCTTCTGTATGCTAAATGGCCTCACAAAACTTTTAAGACATATTTTTATGTGGATCAGTGTTTTGCCTGCCTGTGTGTATATTACCATGTGTGTGGTCCTGTGGAGTTCAGAAGAGGGTATCAGATACCCTGGAACTGGGTTTATAGATGATAGTGAGCCGTCATGTGGTGCTGGGAACTGAACCAGGCTCTTTTGCAAGAGCAGTAAGTGCTCTTGGCTGCTGAGTCACCTCTCCAGCCAGCCCAGGGCTCCTTCTCACTTACATTCATGGTGAATTACAAAAGACAAGACTTTTAATGGTCCACCGCACAGCCAGCCTCTGTGTATCAGAGAGGGTGGGAGCCAACATAAGTAGATGACACTTATGACTATGTATATACAGATCACTGCGTGGAGAGTAACAGACTTTCATGCTAAGACTGTCACCTGCACTTAAGACACCACAAGGCGCCGGGATATGTATGTATTATGTATATATATAATTTTGATATTTATTTCCCATGAGTTTCCTCTTGCATATTACAGCATCCACTGCTTTAATAGGAGATCATATTTTCATTATATTGTCTAGAGCAAATCAGGGAGTTTTTTTTTTTTTACCACAAATCATAAATATTAAGATCAAGAATAATTTGTACTTAACCCATATTTAATGATCTTACACATGAGTTACTTGGTCACACTACATGCCAGGCACTGCGCTTGGCTCCCCCTCAAGAGGCTCCCGGGATGGACCCTAAAAGCAGTGCCGAGTCACGAATCTCAGTAACATTCTTGGCTACATTGGTGCTGCACCCAGAAGTGAGAACAGCGTCTCCTTTAACACTATTTGGAAATAGTTTTCAGACCCTTCTGCTAACAACTATAAAAATTTCCTAAACTACCCCAGAACTTCATATTCTCTTACTTTTTTTTTTTTTTGTTAGAAAATGAGAGCAGAATCCACTTTGGTAACCCACACCGTTTCTATTTCCATTCACCTGACTGGAGGTCTCCTGATATTCTCGTATGATAAGTACACAGCAGGGGGACTCAGAGCTGATGGAGATGACGATGACCAGTACTCACACTAGCAGAGGCTGTGTGAGTACTGGTCACTTGACCTCTGCAGGTGCTAACTGTGGAAGATGAGCGCTGGGGTCTGGACTTACTCACATCTCTCAGCAAAACACAGAAAGTTCTAGATCATGGCCACCTTTTCTTACACTGGCAGAGACAGCAGGAAGGGCAGGTTAACCACATGAGGGCAGGTATATGAAAATGTGAAAGGCTTCGTGCTGCTGAGAGGGGGCGACGTTCCAGAAACCTAGATGTGTCCTCTTCTCCGCAGATGCAGACAGCATCCCCTCCCTGGATGCCCTCCTGTGGCTCCATCAGACTACTTCAGTTTAGCTCCAAAACGGGGGTTTAATAAAAAGGCTCTGGGGAAAAGTGAATTCTCCCTCCCCACAAAGAAATCTAGCAGGCACAGACATGTCTGAAGAGGCTTTCTCAACATCACAGTCTTTTTCTTCTAAGTAAATAAAACCCTGCAAATGGAGACATGGAAATGTAAGAGCGAAAGTATACGCAGCCAAAACGCTCTGGCGTATGGCCTGCCTGTGCCTGCTGGGAGGCTGCAGCCCAGGAAGTCCCTGAGAGGGCTGGTGTGGCTGCCAACCCAAGTGTGCTCCACAGTGGCCGACGGGGCGGGTGCCTGCAGAGGATACAGGAGGCCACACTCCTGTTAGGTGAGTATGGCTCTCATCTACACTTATGCTGGTCAAGTCTGTGTTTCAATCAGAACATCTTCAGTCCATTTCTTTCTTGATCAAAATGCTTCCATTTTTCATCTTCTAAGATGCCCTGGTATCTCACTCCTTCCTCGACACCTGGATAGTGACTGAATGTTATAATCGACTAGATTTTGGAAGGGTTTTTATGCCTTCTATTCTGATTAAACCTCATGGTCATTGACTATAAGATAGGTACCAGTAGTCCTCTTACAGATGACTCATGGTCATTGACTATAAGATGGGTACCAGTAGTCCTCTTACAGATGACTCATGGTCATTGACTATAAGATGGGTACCAGTAGTCCTCTTACAGATGACTCATGGTCATTGACTATAAGATGGGTACCAGTAGTCCTCTTACAGATGACTGGAAAAGCATAAGGAAGAAAGAAATAGACTGTTTTGTTTCCTGAGAAGTTTGCTTTTAAATTTATTCTGTTATTACAACAGAAACTGTTTCTATTTTAGACAAAGCAATATAAGTATCTCAAGATGAAAAAAAAAAGTCAGATATTCTACTGTTTTCCAGTGCTTGGTGCTAGAGAGTAGAATCAAGCAGTTCAGTTATTTCATTGTTAGCTTGTTTCAAATGTCACCAGGAGTTCTGATGAAATACAACAAAAGTTTCAAGAAAAAATCATGTTAGTCTCTAGACTTTCTCTTCTAATTTCCCCCCAAATACAATGGATTTCTGAGTATGGAACTTTTACAAGTCTGTTTTTCTTACATAATTCAATGAAATTGAATCTGAGAAATTTCTGAAGGCCATGAATTACATTTCCCTTTTGTTATTCAGTTATTATTGTGGGAGTGGACACTTACCAATGCTGATATAATTTGTTTTGGGGCTTTAATGGAAGCAAAATGGTGATTTAAATAAGTTACACAAACATTATTTTGTTATCTGTAGACCAGTGGCACACTATCATCTTAAATTAAAAGTAATTGTTGCTTTTTCTTAGAAAAAAATCTGGAGTTAAAATTAACGTGAACTACAAAAAAGCATGCTTGTTTCTCATGGATTATACCCCAGAATGGCGTTTCTTGTCTTTATACTTAGCTTTCATTGACTCATTAACGCAAAACCTTGCTTTCCCAGTCTGTCTATGTTTCCACTATTTTCACATTGCTCCATCTAAGTCAAACCTTTCTCCTGAGTTCTAGATCTGCATATTTACTTACCCGATTAATAGCTTCACAAGTATCTTGTGGGCACTCCAGCTCCAACACCTTAAACCTTAAGCACAATGCCCTCTTGCCTGTAAGGAAACCGTGGTTTGTCTTGTGGAGTTTCTGATAGCCCCACTGCTCGGCTGTATAAGGAGAGCATTGATTCCACTGTCGCAGCGTCCCTGACAGCTTCACTCCCCGTCACATCTCCCTGCAGTGTGGTCTCAGTTCCTCCAGGTCACAGAGACACAGAACAAACATGGATTTGAACTCCTCTTCTGGAACACTACAGTGACTTCCCTAGCTCTGAGGGTCAAGACCAAACTATTTCACAGTCTGATGCCTGCAAAACTTTCAGATCAAATCTCAAGTCAATATTCAAGTCAGTCCAATGTGGATCCTGTCACGGCCTTGAGGTCATTTTCTCCCCCATTCCCATGCCTGTCTTCCTTCTTTTGTCCTTCTAACTGATCATCTTCCTCTCCCCCACCTTCCCTCAGTCACTTTTTAACCTGTAGTTCAAACACCCCTTCTTTTTTTTTTTGTTTTTTGTTTTTGTTTAGGAGACAAGGTTTCTCCGTATTGTTTTGGAGGCTGTCGGTCCAGCCTGGTCTCGAACTCACAGGGATCCGCCTGCCTCTACCTCCTGAGTGCTGGGATTAAAGGCGTGCACCACCACCGCCCGGCTCAAACACCCCTTTCTTTAAAGATGCTTTCCATGATATCACTATGGAATGACATCGACAATAACCTCTTTACATCCTATCTTGTATGAACTGATGCGTCTGCTTATGGACTTCATGGTCCAGGGAAAGATGTCCTATCTGAGGAACTCAGTGTTCTATCTCCAGCATCTGCTGTACATCCTGCATATATGAAGAACACTCAGCTGTATCCAATGACTTTACGAGACTATGACACATCTGCCATGTGGCTGCTTTTCAGCCTAGATGCTTGCAGCACAGTAGATAAAGCATTCCTCAACTAAGTTGGGGACATGAAGACTCTAAAACATTTTGCTGAGTATAGTAAAAGGTTACCTCAGAAATTCCTTATGAAGTTTGAATGAAGGTGATCATGTAAAATTTATTAAGTCATCGAATGTTCACTGGCCATTCCTAGACCTTAGATGGCTGCATGGGACCCTATCCTTCAGAGATCCTACCCCTTCTTCTTCTCTTCCCTCCCCACTGTTGACTCACTTGTACATCTCCAACTTCATCTTCCTTGAGTAGGGAGCATGTGTTTACAAATAAGGCATTTGAAACATGAGCCGGGCTAAATAAATGCACCAGTGACTCAGAGGCCTTGCAGTTCTTGAAGAAGACTTTGGAACCTGATGCTCTTTGACATGCGTGGGCAGCAAGTATGGATGTGGTGTGAACACAACTACATAAATTAGACAAATCTAAAAATTTAACTAGAAAACACATGGTTGTTGCTGGTATCATCTATGGGACAGGCACTTTAGAAATTACAAAAAGAGAAGAAAGAATTCCATCAAAGAGTATGTGATATCAGAAAAGAAATACAATAGCCTCGATACTGTTTGCATTACAATATGTATTTAAGTATATATTGTTCATGAAAATTTTAATTGTTTACTGCACACGGTATATATTTAAGAAAAACCATATCTGATAATGAGTGGGGCTGGGCAGAGGGCTCTGTCTTAGTTTGTTCTGTAACGCCCACTTAAAGTCAGACACTGTGGTGTACACCAGTAATCTTAGCAGAATGGGAATGGAGAATGGAGGGTAGCTGGGAATGCTGGCCGCCCAGCCTAGCCAATCGGCGAGCTCTGGGTTCCTGATCAGCCAGTCTAGCGAATCAGTGAGCTCTGGGTTCCCTGAGGGGGCCTGAAGCAGAAAACAAGCTGAAAATAGCAGAGGAAGATACTCAACACTGACCTCTGGCCTCTGCATACATCCATATCTACATGGAAACAACACACGCACACATACATCCCAATACCACACATCCCAAGTTTTTATAATAAACAACCCCTAAGATAGCACAAGGCCATTTTTAAAAAAGAGTCAACCTTATTTTTCACGTGAACTATGATTCATTTGGCTATAAAGACGTTTTTAGATATTTATATGCCACACCATATGTGAGTGTCTTGACTGATTTTTAAAGGTCTTAACTCATAGATATAATTAAGTCATCCATTCACTAAAATATATAAGTAAGTAGCAGTCTAATTTTAAAGAGGCAAAATGTAAATTTTAAGAACCTTACCCAGTGGGGACTAACATTCCTCATTTGCTTTCTCCCACTGGTCAGGAGGTGGGTTCTCTGTCAGAACCATGCTGGCCTGACAGGGTCGCAGAAGCTCAAGATGGGGTTATCCCTATCCGTCTACACAACAATACACCTGCTCCTCAACAACTCTCTGGGAAGGAAGCACCATGGTCCGAGCGTCTCTCCAGGATCGCGCTGCTCAGCCTCTGCTGCTCTCTGCTGTCTTGTGAACACAGAACAGCAGATGTGAGTCACGCCATCCCACAAAGCGGCCCACAGACCTTCGCCTCCCATTCCCTGTGGATCAGAGACCCCTTTACTGTGGAGGCCTTTACCGTGGAGGCCAGTAAAGCCTCACGCGGAGCCAGAGCTCAGACTTACTCTGAAGCTACTCTTTAACCTTTCCGTGCCAGACACTGCTACAGGGTTTTGCTTTGTTTTCCTTTTCCAGTCAGCCGAGAACACAAGTACAAAACAAGGAAGTTTTCACGATACCCCTGTTACAGTGGCTGTCACTTAGAAGACACTCAATCCGTGTTTGCTGCTAGCATATAGGTCCAACATCTCAAATCCATACATGACCTCATGTGACAGGCTGCCGTCAAAGCAAGGTGAAAGCACTGAACAAATTACCTAGGGCAACACACTTAGGTGTATGTGAGATGCAACAATTCCTGTGCTCAACATGGGTTTCATCCTCAAGATATCTCAGCATGTATGTGCACATGCTACAGGGTCTGCAGTGCTCAGCACATGTATGCGCACACTCAACAAGGTCTGCAGTGCTCAGCACATGTATGCGCACACTCAACAAGGTCTGCAGTGCTCAGCACATGTATGTGCGCACGCTACAAATAAATACAAAATGGCAGAAATATGTTCAGTGTTCAGAACCACTTCAAACATCAATGGAAGTTCTGATCTAACTCTAAGTGAAAATTAACTTAGTAAATTTAAAATGCTACTCAGGCCAGAAAATCAAATAGTAATTTTAAAGATCAAACATTCTAATGCGATGTAATCCAAAGATGGACTAATCTGATCCTTATGTGCTAGGAATGATAGTAAGAAAAATCAACATCTTTGTTTTCTGTAATTAAACCATTGTGTGTGTGTGTGTGTGTGTGTGTACAGTAAAAAAACAAGGTATTCATGACACAGCAGTCTTGAATCTGTGTCAAGATGCTTACCACAGTCTTACTGGTGTGTGCTGCATGGTCGTGGAGTGCACCAAATGTGCATGTTGTGTGCTGAAGTCACACTAAGCAGCACAAGCAAGAGGTACCGGAGACAACGACTCCAGATGCATCTGACTTTGAACTCAGTTCTGCTGTTCCCTGTTCAGTGAGTCCCACTACTGTCACACGTCAGTGGCTCCCACATTCAGTCACGTCTAAGATGAAGTCAGCATGACCTTATCGATTCTTTTCTGGACTCAGTTATGGTCTTAAAGCCCCTCTCCTGAGTACATGGTGAAAGGGTGTGGGAGGGGCAGACACCACGTTTGCATGAAGTACCGATGGAGGCCAGAAGAGAGCATGCCATTCCCTGGAACTGGAGTTACAGACGGCTGAGCTGGGTGGTGGGAACTGAACCGGGGTCCTCTGAGGAGCAGGAAGCAAGTGCTCATAACCACTGAGTCGTTTCTCTAGCATCTGAACTCTTCTTCAGGTACAATACTCTCCCTCCTTCTATCCAGCATCAGACGTCACACCTCAGTAAGGTGGGAGGCCTTGCAAAGCTTTCCTGGCTATTCCAATACCATGTAGCCCCCCACAATAACACCAACAAATCATAATATACATTTTTATAGTCCTTCAAAGAATCTTGCTCATATCACCACAAAGATGACTTTCTCTTCATGTCATTATTTTGTTGTTACACCATTCTGACGTCAGGGACCACAAATGTCCTGTAGGCACCAGAGCACAAGTTAAGTGACTCCATTTGTGAAGTGTGTGTTGCATCTTCCTTATTGGAATTGGATCAGTGCTGTGGATTATGGTCACTGTAAACAAAAGCTGATTGGTCTACAGCGGAACAGGAAGAGATTGGACTCAAGAGCCAGACTGGGAGAATTCTGGGAAGAGGAAGGGCGGAGTCAGAGAGTCAGCTGCAGAGAAGCAGGATGAGGATGCTGTACTGAGAAAAGGTAGCAAGCCATGTGGCTAAAGATTGTAAGAATTATGGGTTTATTCAAGTGTAACAGTTAGCTAGTAACAAGCCCGAGCTATTGGCTGAGCATTTACGAGTGATACAGGCCTCTGTGTGGCCGCTGGGTATTTGGGATTGAGTGGTTCCATGACAGCAAACGTCCATTTACAGAACAGGGTGTTTTAGATTTCACATTTTTGTGTACATAATGGGGTATCTTGTAAACAGGTTCCAAATCTAAACACAGTAATTTTTAATGTTTCACATATACCTTAATATACATAGCATGATGATGATTTTATAAAATAGTTCCAGTAACTAAATGCATGAAACAAAATGTGGGGTTTTCCCACTTTGCTGTTATGATGGTACTCAACGCTGTCCTAATTTGGGGCATTTTACGTTTCAGGTCTCAGAGTGGGAACTCTTAACCTGTACTGGAAATAAAGGGTAGGTGGAACCCTTTAGGAGTCCTAATCATGGCCTGTCAGATTTTAATTTATATAGCTGCTACTCCATAACAGAAACCTTTTCAACACCCCCCCCAAAGACTTACATTCTTTTTATCACATATTTTGTTAATGATGATGATGAAATGGAATTAATATTCTCACACTTCTATGATGTGGATTATGATTTTGATCTAAAGCATGTAACAATAAAGGTTTATACTTTTCATTAAATGTTCATAAATATCCAGGAATGGCAGTGTCTAACCAATGTTTAGAAGTAAATCGGAATAAATCTTACAGCCCATTGCTGTTTGTATCTGTTGTGTCTGTAATGACTTCTGCGTTGGACAGCTTAGGACCCTTATGGCATGGACAAAGATCTGGAAGCCATCACTATGAAAACTGCCGCAGCACAATTCTCAGGCCGTTTCAGACACAGTAGAAAAGAGAATTTCACATTGGCTTATAAAATTATTATAAAGAAAGTTGAGGTGATTAAAATTAAGCCCAAACAAAAATATTCAAGTTCCTACCTATAAGCAAAAACTGTGGCAGCCAAAAACAACTATCAAGGGCACTGTCGTAGAAGTTAATGGAAACCAAACCAGAACAAATCCCAAGGGCAGGCCATTTCTGAATGTTTTCCTTGCTTTCTCCATTGAATTTTCACACTTATTTTTTCCTTCATAAAACATTACTTTGATTTTTTTATAGTAACACACACAAAGAAAGAAAATGTGTTGTTCAACTGTTAAAGAGAATCATTTAGCAGAGTGGCAATTAGAAATATGTTCACATTCTGAGTTCTAACTCAGCTAATGAGTCAGTGAACAGACAAACATTTGTAAGTCACACAATTTGAAGCATATTATAAATTGTTGATTGGATCTTACGGTCCTCAATATGCATTTATTTTAGTAAGTTGTATGATGTTAAAAATAAGGCTCAGTGATTTACTCATTATCTGAATAACAATAACAAAACATGGTTTATATTATTTAAATTAATTTTTAAAATACCCCCATCAGAAACTATTACAAAGAAATAAACCACTTCACGGAAGTAAATACAATATTCTTTGGGTGCTTGATAATATGCACTGACTGCATTTTTAAGTATAAAGCAAGTTGATTCCATTATAACGACTGCTTCTCCCCGAGAAATAGCTTCTCGCCTGGCACATGAGAACAAGCCCACAGCATGATTCATGACTATTAAAAATGCAACAGAGAGAATGACTTATCCTCTCAACACAATGCCATACACTGCTGTAGTAAAATGAAGAGAAAAGGAACCACCTAAGTTCAAAGAGGAACAAAAACGGTCTGCTGCAGATATGACATTCATCCAGCTCTCTTGATTAGCAAGGGAAATTAGGGATACATTACAAGAATTTGATAGACGCGATCACAGGAAAACAGTACACTGTTACTATGTTATGGCTAGTAAAAATCACGTCAAAGATTAAGCATTAGGAATGTATTTATGAGAATAAAGACAGAAGGTTACTAAATGCCAAGAATGACAAAATTGGGGTCTTTATGCTAATGAGTATCAGACATGACTAATAAATTACTGAATCTTTGTAGTAGATCCTGGATTTCTTCTTAACACAGACCACAGATAGTCAATACCAATCACTGAAGGCTGGCATTAACCTGAGACCTATTTATTACTCCTGCTCTCAGTGCCATTGTTCAAGAAAAATCTTGCCAGTTAGCATGGCAAACACACATCACTGCTACGACTAATCAAGAATGACTTTCAAAAAATCCAAAAATATGAAACATATTAAAAAGGAAAATAAAAACAATACTGTAACACATAATATTGCGATTCAGAAAGAGGAACAAAACTAAATGACATTGCCATCTGCAGTCTAGAATGGTTTTGATCTTGATGATTAACAAGTCATCACTGCAAATAATACAAAATTAAAGCAATGGTTCCCCAAATGCAGCACAGCAAACATTAAAGATCATTACAGGGCCGGGAGATTATAGCTTTATGGCCTGCTTGAATAACATGGTTAATTCAAGGCTACCCTGGAAAATTGTCAGACCCTGTCTCAAAATAAAAAGTAAAAAGAGGGTTTGGGATTTAACTCAGTGGTAGAGCACTTGCCTAACATATGGGAAGACAGGTTTAATACCCAGGGCTTGCAGTGGGGAAGGAGGACACAGCATATCACAGATAACTCACAAATTGCTCATGTAATTTAATGATGTATGTTACTTAAGATTTATAGCCAGAGATGCCTAATAGAGAAACCCTAAGAGCAGTAACTATAGAGAATTTGATGAAATGTTGATACATAGAATACCTTAAAAATCTCAGAAAAAAATTTGCAAATTTTCTCAAAATATAAGAGCATGACTTTTATGTTTTTAGACATATAGTTTGGTTTATCTCTACCTTGTCTAAACTTAAATGTTCATTAAGGTGTACAAATTCCTACAGTGTGACTTTGTAGATATTTATACAAGCCAGGCAGAAGTATAGTGGTATGGCTTAGTCATTGTTATCTTAATTTCTAGGAAAATAGTACCTCACCCTGACATTTTAAAACAGTAAATGCAATTGTTGAACAATATTAAAGTAGTACTGCAGAGGTGACTTTGCTGTAATTCTGTATTTTACAACCTCTTGACAATGTGGAATCAATACTCTCAACACAGTATCCTCCGTTAAAAGCACAGAGCAATAGTGAAGCCAGCAGGTAAGGGCTACGGCACGTAGGCGTGAGTAGCCAAGACCCCTGCTCTAGCACATGCAGTGTGACATACTGCTTCAGCAACTAAAATCTGCACCAGTCTTCCCAGCCTCCTCACGCCCACCCAGACACCTGAGACGTGGCCCTCACGCCCACCCAGACACCTGAGACGTGGCCCTCACACCCACTTAGACACCTGAGACGTGGTCCTCACGCCCACCCAGACACCTGAGACGTGGCCCTCACGCCCACTTAGACACCTGAGACGTGGCCCTCACGCCCACTTAGACACCTGAGACGTGGCCCTCACGCCCACTTAGACACCTGAGACGTGGCCCTCACGCCCACTTAGACACCTGAGACGTGGCCCTCACGCCCACCCAGACACCTGAGACGTGGCCCTCACGCCCACCCAGACACCTGAGACGTGGCCCTCACGCCCACCTAGACACCTGAGACGTGGTCCTCATGCCCACTTAGACACAGCAGAGACGTGGTCCTCACGCCCACTTAGACACAGCAGAGACGTGGTCCTCACGCCCACTTAGACACAGCAGAGACGTGGTCCTCACGCCCACTTAGACACCTGAGACGTGGCCCTCACACCCACTTAGACACCTGAGACGTGGCCCTCACGCCCACCCAGACACCTGAGACGTGGCCCTCACACCCACTTAGACACCTGAGACGTGGTCCTCATGCCCACTTAGACACCTGAGACGTGGTCCTCATGCCCACTTAGACACAGCAGAGACGTGGTCCTCACGCCCACTTAGACACCTGAGACGTGGTTCTCACGCCCACTTAGACACAGCAGAGACGTGGTTCTCACGCCCACTTAGACACAGCAGAGACGTGGTCCTCACGCCCACTTAGACACAGCAGAGACGTGGTCCTCACGCCCACTTAGACACAGCAGAGACGTGGTCCTCACGCCCACTTAGACACAGCAGAGACGTGGTCCTCACGCCCACTTAGACACAGCAGAGACGTGGTCCTCACGCCCACTTAGACACAGCAGAGACGTGGTCCTCACGCCCACTTAGACACCAGTGATGTGGTCCTCACACCCACGCAGATACCTGAGACGTGGCACAAATTTTCCACAGATCTCAAGGTGCACTACATTCCGTATGAAAGGCCACTTTCAGCCACAAACAATACCACAATGTATGGGCGGGAGAGGTGGCTCAGGGACTAAGAGCTCTTATTGTGCTTGTAGAGTTCCCAGCACACATGGTGGCTCACAACCATTGGTAATTCAGCTGCAGGGGACTGGGCACCTGCTTCACACACATAAAATTAAACCATAATCTGTGAAGTAGGAAGGCAAGGCCACTATGCAAAAACCAGAGGTAAGTTTTCTAAAATTCCTTTGGAATAAACATTATAATCTTTTACCCTCAGCCAACTTCACAATTAAGAATTGTTGTTATAGCTGGGTGTAGTGGCTCACCCTTTTAATCCAGCACTTGGGAGACGGAAGAAGGTGGATCTCTGTGAATGAGCTAACCTAGTCTACATAGTAAGTTCCGGGGCAGCCAGGGTTACAGAGAGGCACTGTCTCAAACAAACAACAAGAAAGAGAATTGTACTTATAGTATTATGTTCTCCCTTGATTTTGAAAACTGATAGTAACACATGAAGTCATTTTCCTAACTTCAGTGTACGCCATGTGAGGCTATTCATGATTACATCAAAACAAATTCTAATTACGAGGTTAAATTGTGTTCTAGTTAGGTACTTACCTTTAGTAAGGGGTGAATCACGTACTTCTGGAAAACTATCAAAGAATGCTTTCAAAGAAAACATAAAAACCAACACATAAGCTTTATGAAAGGAATCTACTGTAGTATTACGGAAAGCATGTTAGTTTTCTAGGACTGTAGTGATAAAGGTGAAAATGTCTTTAACAACTTCTTACCTGTGTATACAGTTTTTGCTCTCGAGATACAACATGCCAGACGCGACATCCAAGGAAAACCTCACTAGCTGCTTGAGCTTCAGTTCATCCTTCCTCTTCCTCAGAAAGGAGAGGAAATCACCTCCTACAGGAATTGACAAGAAAAGGAGATGAATCGTGATGGGAGTCTTATGTCTCATCTCTAGCCATTAGGAGGCCTGACAAAGAAACGTGGAAACGGCACCCCTGGCAAGCAGGGGCCTCACGTTTCTAGACAGTCAAGTACGTTAAGTCAAAGACAAGCCTGTCCCTTTGCCACTGTGTGCACCCATTTATTTTATTGACCTTTTCTTAGAAATTTTACTTTATCTAATAACAAAACATGTCTTAAACAAAAGAGTCAAGTGATATTAATTTCTAGATTCAGTGACCTTCTAAGAATTAAAGCTATTTAAACTAAACTGTAAGGACACACACACACACACACACACACACACACACACACACCATGCTATGAGTCTGATACAATTTTGTTATTCATCTACTATGCACACTTGCATATCAAGCAGAGTCCACTGATGTCTTTCTGGCTGTTGGCCCAGCCTCCAACAGCTGAGCCGTGTCTCCAGCCTCTAATGATGTCTTAGAAAAGCTTTTTAACCATCATGGTCCAAGACAAACACATATTATAGTCCAAACAGTCATATAAAGCTTAAAATTAGTCCTATTTTATGAAGTTTAAAAAAAGCTACAGTGATTTTAACAATATATTTTCCTTATCTCAATAAATCTCAAATCTTGGAAATATGACAGTTTATAAGCAATTTTTATTTTAAATATTTAATTGACATTTAGATTTAATACTTAGAAATGAAAAGGATTCATATGCTTAAGTTATACCAAATATTTATTTAGATTTTATGTATGTGTACTCTACATGTAACCTGCAGGCCAGAAGAGGGCACCAGATCTCTTTACAGATGGTTGTGAGCCCCCATGTGGTTGCTGGGAACTGAACTCAGGACCTCTGGAAGAGCAGCCAGTGCTCTTAACCTCTGAGCCATCACTCTAGCCTCCACCCCAATTATTATTAAAAGTTTCTGACAACTAACTCAAGTATAAGATCTCAAACTCAAGTCAATTAAAATGAAGTGAAATTAGAGCTCAGTACTTAGAAGCACTGACTACATTTCAGGATCTGTACATGGCCAGGGCTGAGCAGGGTACTCAGTGCATGAACCTATATTACATCATGTATGGACTGCACTATTTGGGATCTTTATTCTAGACACACTGGGCGTCTCACACATGCGGGGGGCCCCACACACGCGGGGGCCCCACAGGCTGGGCCATCTGCTGAAGCAGGGCCAGGCTGGTCTTCCCTCTTCTTAACAAGCCCTCTGCCTGCAGACAAACCTGCTGCCTTGCACATGCCAAGCAAACTCTCAGGTTCCACTCATTCTCAAGAGACTGTTACTATTTTTTTGCACGATAATTTATAGTTTATGGCATTAAACAGTAGGTAAAGTATGTTTTGATGCATGACCTTAAAACAACCATTCACTTCCTATCAGGCCTCTGTATTAAACTACAAATTGTAAAGAAGGATTACCCTTGGTGCCATTCCATGACCCTTTTACACTCTGCTAAAGATTTAGGTTTCCTTAAACGGAAATATTCTAGAAGAGAAGAGTTAATGTCTTTTTCTTTGGTGAGAACAACTGAAAAATAAACACCCACCTAAATCTACTTGAAATTCCCCCTTTCTTATCTTAGTCACAAATTAAGTGTTACATGTTTTGTGGGCCTCTTAGAAAACCAATAGGCTTTTTTGCTTTTTAAAAATAAACTTATAGGGCAGATAATTCACCCTTTCTGTTCATTTTAAAGCTTTGTATTATTTTAAGTATATGTACGTAGCACATTTGTGTGTGCTCGCAGGGTTTGGTGAGGCAGTGACTTGGCTCGGGAGTGGAGAGGAATTCCATTTTGTCGCTGTTAGGGTTGACACAGGGTCAGGGCAGGAGCTGGGCACCATCTAGACAGTGCTGTTGTTTAGACTGAGCTGGTCTGGAGCCTGAGAACTGGGAGCAACCACAAGATAGGGGGCTTAATTTCGTCTGCATGGGTGCCAGAGATAGAGGCACTCCCAGGGGGATGACAGGGAGTGTGGGCAGACAGACACTTAACATTAAAGATGAAAAGTGCAGGCTGTAGGCTGCCCTACTCAGGCCATGGACCAAGAGAAAGGTGGCCCCACCGTAGATGCCAACAGCGGATCTCATCAGCCGAGAGTAGTTTTCGAGTTTGACAGCTCTGAGGCTTGGGCTGGTGGGTGGACCAACTCTGAAGTCACCTACCTGCCATTTATTGATGTAGAGCCCTCAAACTCTAACTCTGAAGGTCTACTTCACAGCCACAGGTGATCCCTTCAACAGGGCAATTCATACTTAGGAGATCTTGCAAAAACAGACCTCAGGCTGTGGCTGCCTCTTACACTCCCACATACCTGGGAGACACCCTCATCTACAAATGATCTACTGCAGAAGGTGCAAGCTGTCCGTCCTGTTCTTAGTCAGGTTCTCCTGAGAGCACAGCGCTACAGAATGGGCTCCTAAGAGAAGGAGAGCCTCATTAAAAAACCCACCAGGGATGTTCAAACAGCACTCACAAATATGGAAACAGATATAAACCCAGGTGAAGGGTTTAGAAGTTTACTATTGATCAAAGACTTGAAAGAGGACACAAACGAGCAGATTAATTCAATTATGGATATGGTGAGGAACATTAGCAATATAGAGAAAAAGTTAGAAAAAAATGGATGAGGAAATCAACAATATCAATGAAAAAGGCAGCAGCATAAAAGAAAAATTCAAGTAAGGAGATCCAGATTTTTGGGGAGAGAGTGGAGAAACTCAATGAACAAGGGGAATATGCAGGTGGGATGCATTTTATGAGCAAAGAATCTATTTTCAATAAAAAACAAAGCAAAAAAAAGCCTTAATGAACCAAATAAAAAAACACAGTATTATAAAGACGTGACTAAGTAGAAGAAATATAAGGAATTCTGTAAGTAAATAACAGCAACAGGAAGAAACATTTCAATATCACCCAAGAGTTCTTGCCACATGATCAACAGGCCAACCTAAAACAGTCAACTAGATAAAAGAGGAGCTGACATAAAACTAAAGACATAGAAAATTCCAAAATTTGGAGAAAGAAATGACACCACTGTAAACAAAGTATACTTACAAGGCCAATCAGAAAGAACCTTAAATAGATATGACTAGAGAATCCCCTCCATATTAATACTATAGTTAAGATGTCCACACCACAAAGCAAAGAACCAATATTAGAATCTGTAAGGGAAAACACCAGCTTACTCACAAAGGTAAATAAATCAAAATAACATCTGTCATCAGCTCTCAAAAACTGCAAAGGAGCATAATGCAATCAATGTATCTCAAGCCCTGAAAGTAACAGGGAGAGATAAACCGCATGAGGACTTCTCAAAAAAGTCACATGGAAGACTACTGCTGCATAGCTTCCCACACTATGCACATGTAAAGAGTTAAAACGGAGTTATCATATAACAGGACAACAGCATCCACACTAGACATGGGAAGCTAACAAATAAAAAGCAGGGTTTGTAGGTCATGAATGCAGAGAGGTGACCAGGAGACGGGAGAAGAGATCTTAGGGGATGGAAAGGCGTGGCCACGTGTGTTCTAAAGTTACCACTCTCCATGCCTATGTCACTTTTCTTTTGCATCAATGTACTACAATTAAAAACCACTGGCTTGGCAATGGAGGTGCCCGATTTTAACCCCAGCACTTGGGAGATAGAAACAGGTGGTTCTCTGTGAGTTCTAGGCCAGCCTGGACAGACAGCGTGGTTTTTTGTTTTGTTTTGCTTTGTTTTTTACAGAGAAAACATTGTCTTGAAAAAGAAAATCGCTGGCTGACTAGTGTCTACCTGCATGGCCACACTGATGCTATCATGTGCACCACTAAATCATTTACTACTTGTGTATGTGCACATGGGCACAGTCATACCTTTTGCACTACTAAAATCACTCCCTGGCTGGTGCGTGTGCATGGACACTCGTGCTACCACGTGCACGTGAAGGTCACAGGACAACCTGCAGGAGCTGGTTCTCTCCTTCCACCACTCGGCCCTAAGTATCGATTTAGACCATCAGGTTTGGCAGCAGACACCTTTAGCACAGTGTATCTCACTGTTCTGATAATGCTCTTTTTCCACTCTCAAAAAGCAGTGTAGAAAGAGACTCGCCAGTGCTTAGTGTCCCAGTGAACATGCTCCAAGCCCACACATTCCCCCTCCCCTCTCTCTGTTTCATAGGAATCACCTTACTCTGATGCCCAGCTATTCACTTTTGGGTCGTAGGGTTCTTACCTTCCCTCAAGTCTTCTTTTGATAAGTCAAGGAAAATGGTTCAAATTTAAACTCCCATTTAAAGATATATTGGATGGAGCCGGGCGTTGGTGGCGCACGCCTTTAATCCCAGCACTCGGGAGGCAGAGGTAGGCGGATCTCTGTGAGTTCGAGGCCAGCCTGGACTACCAAGCGAGTTCCAGGACAGCCTCCAAAGCTACAGAGAAACCCTGTCTCGAAAAAAAAAAAAAAAAAAAAAAAAACCAAAGATATATTGGATGCAAAGATAGCCAAAATTACATTTAAAAGTGTTAAGGGTAAAATTAATAAAATATTAAATTAGGAAAGCTAATGATATTTCCAGGATATTTTAAGGACATTAAAGTTCTCAAATGAGTGACATCAATGTCCACTTTACAAAACATAGCATTGGTGGCACACCTTTAATCCCAGCACTAAATCTCTGTGAGTTCAAGGCCAACCTGCTCTACAGAGCAAGTACCAGGATGGGCTCCAAAACTACAAAGAGAAACCCTGTCTTGAAAACAAAAACCAAAAATAAAACAAAAAAAAAAAGAATGACAGCATAATTGTAATTTTGAAAAATTAGGAAAATAGATTTTCCTTTAGGCAATCTCACTAGTTATAATTTATATAATCAGAAATATATTCAATTATCAAATTGGTTTATTATAAAAATATAAACAGTCTGATAAAATGTTATATTAATATACTTGCAAAGAATAAATACTTTTCAGCCAATATATGGGAATACCTGTGTTAAAAAATTCTAAATATAAATATCTTTTCTCAGTTTTTGCTTTTACTGTGGTAAAATTCACATAACAATTTTATCCTTTTAATTTTTTTAGCATACAGTTCAATATCATGAGACCCATACAGATTATTGTTCAATTTTCTATTTCTAAAATTCTATATTCATTTACCTGATAGCCCTGTTCCTCTTCCGGCAGACCTGGTAATTGCCATCCAACATTCACCAGTGTTTCTGCGACACCAGTGACCTCCAATACCACCCTCAAGTATGTAGATCCTACCTCCTTCCCAAGCTTATCCCTGTTGTGGTTTTCTTTTCCAAGGCTGAGCAATAGCTCAATTTCTTTCTTTATCCATTCATCTCTTCATGAGCATTAGGTTTCTCCTATTGCTTGACTATTCTGAATAATGCTGAAACATGCAAAACTCCGATTCTTGTTTTCAATCTGCGCTCGGGAGGGATGACTGGGTCACATGACGGCTCTAGCTCTAGTTTTTCAGTAGTCTGTTTTACGTTAACAGTTTTTTTTTTTTTTTAGTATTTAACTTTTATTTCACAATCTCCCGTCCTCTCCAACACCTGCCGTCTCCTGACAGCAACTATTCTAACAGGTGTGGAGAGCATGTAGTCGTCGTCCTCGGGGTTTTGATTTGCATTTCTCGGGTGATTTGCTATGTTAAGCAGCACACATGCACGTTTACTTATCTGCTTTGAAGGAATGAGTACTCAAATTCTATGCGCATGTCTAAAAATCTGCTGTCATTCTGGTGACTGAGGCTGTCTTTCTTAAGACATAAACCCCTGAGCAGGTATGTTTTCCAGGCTCCTCCCTCACCTCCTAGGATGCTTCCCCTGTCACTGTGCTCTCTGCTGGGCAGAGCACTCCAGTCTGCTGCAGTCTTGCTTGTCTGCTTGCCTGTCATGCTGGTGTCACATTGAGAAACCACTGTTTACTCAAATGCCATGAGACGTTCCTCACGTTCTCTAATCTCAGGGGTAATTTCACACTCACACTTGCCGTATTTACTCTGTGTGTGCCGCTGTAACATCGCTCCTGCTCTGGAGGCTGAAGTCTAGGATCAGTGTTCTCACTGGATCAACATCTCAAGAGGAGGGTGGGGTCTCTGATGCTAACACAGCACTTGGATGCTGTGCTCGTCAGACAGCACAGTGTCTCCTCAGGATGGAGACAACAGAAGGACAGAGGGAAAAGAAAACCACCCCACTAATACTGATGAGAGAGTTTCACCTTCTCATCACTACATTTTTAACTTGCTCCAGTTATCAGTCTGAAAATCTAAGTCCCAAATCACATCTAAGTATCATGTCAATCACACGAATCCAAATCATGAGGACAGAATCTGTGCTGGCGTGACACTGAACTTAGAGAGGTGCTCCTACGCTAGGCAGGTAGTCAAGCATGTGGCAGATACTCCCATATAAATACATGGAGACAGATTACTTATAAATGCCCAGTCTAGCTTGCCTTATTTCTACAGAGCTTTTCCCAACTTGAATTATCTGTCTATCTTTTGACTCTGGGCTTTTATCTTTATCCTGTATATCTCTCTTTACTTCTTATTCCGCCTGTGGCTTGCTGTGTGGCTGTGTGGCTGGCCTCTGGTGTTCTCTTCTTTTCTTACTCCTTGGTCCTCCAATCACAGATTTCTCCTCCTGTATACTCTCTCTGCCGCCAGCCCCACACATCCTTTCTCCTGCCTTGCAATTGCCCATCTAGCTCTTTATTATACCAATCAGGTTTTAGACAGGCAAATAACACAGCTTCACTGAGTTAAACAAATGCAACATAAAATAATGCAACATATCTTTGCATCATCAAAACAAATTATCCACTGCACAAATGTAACACATCTTAAACTAGTATTCCGTAACACCATCTCAAAGGGAGAAAGAGCCAAGAAGAGAGGGCAACTGAGTGCCTGCCCAGGAGGTTCACAGCTCAACTGGGCAAATCAAAGTCAAACCCTAGGACTGAGAGCCCTCCCTAACTCTGGACACGAGGAGGTGCCTGTGTATCCTTAGACCCCAGCATCCCTGTCCCACGACAGGCGGGAGCAAGGTTGCTAAGGCTCCCCCAGGCGGGCTACAACGTGGAGCGTGGCCAGGGCCCCAAGGATCTTCTGGCAGTGCTCCACTGTGGGGTCATGGTCTTCTCGGGACAGCCATGGCTCCCTCACAAATGTGCTCTCCCTGTGGACGAGTGTGACACGGTCACCACAGTTTATGGTCTAGACCGTCTAAAGGACAGCTCTAACGGAACACACTGTACTGTCCCCCACCGAATGAATGCAGGTCTCAGGGAGCCTAGGCACACCGTGCAAACACAGATGAGGATTCTGGTGTTTTTCTTAAGACAGTACTTTTATAAAAGTATTCTTCATAAAAACTCGTTAATGTAGTAATACTCCAGTTAAATGCAAGAAATGAGCTCTATGTGGGCTGGACGTACATGTGTCATGACACACAGGTGGCGGTCAGAGGGCAGTTTATGGGCGTTGGTCCTCTGGTCCTTTCCACCATGTGGGTCAGGTCCTCAGGGTTGGAGGGAAACACCCTTGCCCAGTAAGCCAACTCTCTGCCCCATCAAGTTTCCATTCTTTAAGCCGTAGCTCCTTCCTCCTTCAGCAAAGGTAAATTACAACAATACTCTCAACTCTAAAAGGGTTAATGCATCATTTAACTCTTCCTCAGCTATGCGACTCCATTTTCACTTAGTAAACATTTCACTAATCCTTTATATGAACTTCATATTAATTTATCATCTATGTGACTTTTTGACATCACACCCACAGGACCCTCCCTAACTCTATTCACCTTTCATCCCACGAATTCAGAAAGCTCAGTCGGGAGAGTCACTTTGTACATACCTCATACAAATAAACAAACAACATATAGTCACATTTAAATTGTTAACATCAAATAGCAGTAAATCTTTATACAATCCTGGAGTGAACTATGCAAGGTAAGTGTGGCATGAACTGCAAATATCTTCACCATTAATGTCATTCATGAAGAACTCGGTTTGTAACACAGATGACACATTCAAAACTGATTCTTGCGATGCTACAAGGAGGCCAGATGACACAAGATTAGAAGGTACAAGCCTCTGGTGTAGACAGGATCACACAGCCATGATCACACAGCCAGGATCACACAGCCAGGATCACACAGCCAGGATCACACAGTCAGGATTACACAGACATGTTATGTAAAGGTCTCCACAGCTAAGTCCTGTTTTCCTAGGTTCCCAATTCGAAAGTTAGCTTCCCACGTAAGAAACACACTAGCAAACACCTTTGCACACAGGATGTCTATTTTTAATATATATGTGTGTCTTCTGTAGTTATTTTGTGTTATTAGTGAAACATAATTTTAAAAATCCTGTAATTCTCTTTCTTACTTAATGGTGTTTATTTTTGAGTCAGTTTCTCTGTGTAGCCCTGGGTGTCCTGGAACTTGTTTTGAAGCCCAGGCTGCCTCTGCAGAAAAGAGCATATTTTAAATAAGTAACTTTTTCTCTACTGCCTGTCTCCTTTACTCTGGGCGGTGTGGTGTTGGCGTTACAGTGTGAACAGAGCAGCTTTCCAAACCATGCCTCTCTAAATCACAGTGACGTAAAGCTAAGTCGATCCTCTTTCTACAGTTAACCTAACGGGTAGTCTTGCTTCCTTAACGGCTGTGCTCACCGCTCCTTATCAGTGAAACACCTGCCTCATATAACCCTTTATTTCGGAGTTATTATTTTGCTCCTCACAGGGAACTTTAAATTTCCTAAGTTTCCTGTCACAACTAATACCAGAGCTAAATCTCTTCTAAGAGCAGATATACATGTTCAACTCCAAACACACTTGAAGCTCTCTACTCACTATTAAACAGGCGTCACTTGGCATTTACAAAGCAAAGGATGTAGACTGACTGCCAAAGATCCTACCCACACTCAGCAAGTGCTTTATTCTACCTGGCACCAGCTCTTCCAAAGAGTCCCTGAGGTACTATCTTAGAATTGTCCCATAGCCATGTATGCGCCTATACATCAGACAGATAAAACCACCTTCACGCCTGTTCTGCATCCAAAGTGACTGGCAGCTTAAAAATTGTAGACATCAAATCTTTCACAAGTTGCATTCCATATTGTATTTTACTTCTTTGGCTAGTAAAGAAATATTCAATAGACCACTTACAGCTCATCTTTCTCAAAATGGTAACGCACAGAGCTCCATCAACCTTGTCTTGGACAGGGACATTTTATCAGGTCACCGACATCAATGTCATCCCCTTCTTCATCTCCCTCTTGTCATCATCGCTGTAATACCACCAGAACTCTCCCAAATTAAGATAGAGTATTACTCTTCATAGCTTAGGCATTCCTACCCCAGCTATTTTAAATTGGGAAGAAAAGAGATCCAGGGAAAGGTATCAGCACCAATTCTAGGAAATTCAGCCACACATCCATGGAGAAAAGACCAGGCTTCTGTTAGCATCTTGGAGAGGTCTGGGCTCCTTACAAAATTCTCATACTTTAAGAGTTTGTTTGCTCAGGAGATCCTGTCCTTTCCCCTTCTCCTAAGGACCGTTTATGTCTCTTCTCTTAAGGTCCTCCTTGCTTCCTACCTTCTCTGACGGTGTGGATTACACGCTGGTAATCCTGTGCTCTATGACTAAAATCCATATATGAGTGAGAACATAACATGTTTATCTTTTTGTGACTGTTGCAGTGAGAGAGGAGGAGTGATGAGCAAAGGGTTCAAGACTGGGCTGAAGAAACCCACAGAAACAGCTGACCTGAACAAGGGGGAGCTCATGGACCCGAGACCGATGGCTGGGAAACCAGCATAGGACCGACCCAAAACCACTGAATGTGGATGTCAGTTAGTTGGCCTAGGCAATCTATGGGGCCTCTGGTAGTGGATCAGTATTTATTCCTAGTGCACAAATGGACTTTGGGAGCCCATTCATTCCTTCATAGAGGGATGCTCCCTCAGCCTAAATACACTAGGGAGTGCCTAGGCCCTGCCCTAAATGATGTGACAGATTCGATGACCCCAATGGAAGGCCTCACTCTCCCTGGGGAATGGATGGGAGTGGGGGGATCAGTGGGGAGCCTGGAATGATGGGAGGCAGAGGGAACTAGGATTGATATGCAAAATAAAATTGTTTCTAATTTAAATAAGAAAGCTGCTATTTGTAATCTACTGTGTTTATGTAGTTTTCCTACAGAATCTAAAATGCTCATATTTGCAAATGTACTGATTTACAAATTAGCAGCATCCCCTCTGTTAAATAAAAATTTAAATGTCACTAGTACTCTGAGTATACAACCTTTTAACATTATGATCTATATCATCATATACAAAGTTAAGGCTAGGGAACTGTGCAATCAAGTGAAGAGAAATATCACACAATTCTCATAGTGTTTTAATTAAGGGTTACAACCCTGTGCTGCGCCACATTCAGGGCTGTCTCTGACTGTGGTGGGCCTGGGTTGGACATGCCAAAGTGGCAAGAAATAACAAATCCTCAGATCATTTATAGCTGTTTAATATTCTGTCTCAATAATCTAAGTTAGGATGCTTGTAAGCACTGACAGATTTCAAAAGACAGGTAACATCTATCATGAATTATCTGGGAACACAGGAATCTAACAGCCCAGTGAACTGGAATTATATCTCTATTTTAGTCTGTGTGCCTTAGTTACTTTTCTACTGCTGTGATGAAGAATCATGACCAGAGCCAACTTGGGGAGGTGTCTTAGTTAGGGTTTTAATGCTCTGAAGAGACACTATGATTACGGCAGTCCTTATAAAGACAGAAAACATTCAACTGGGGCTGGCTTACAGTTCAGAGGTCTAGCCCATTATTATCATGGCAGGAAGCATGTGGGATGCAGGCAGAGAGGTGGCTGAGAGTTCTACATCTGGATCAACAGCCAGCAGGATGTGAACACCACACTAGACCTATCTTGAGCATCTGAGACCTCAAAGCCAGCCCCAACAGTGATACATGCCAACAAGGCCATGCCTCCTAATAGTGTCACTCCTTACATGCAAATCATTCAAACACATGAGTCTATGGAAGCCATTCCTACTCAAGACCACCACTTATATATCCTGAATCACAGTCCCCTGAGGGTCGCCAAGGCAGGAACTCAAGCAGCACAGGAACCTGGAGGCAGGAGCTGATGCAACGGCCATGGATGACGCTGCTTATTGGCTTGCTCAGCCTGCTTTCTTATAGAACCTAGGACTACCAGCCCAGGGATGGTCCCACCCACAATAATCTAGACCCTCCCCAGTCAATAATGAATTAAGAAAACACCCTACAGGCTTGCCTACAGCCTCATTTTCTGAATTTATTTTCTCAGCTGAGGTTGTCTCTTCTTAGATGACTACAGCTTGTGCCAACTTGACATGAAACTAGCCGGGACATTATACCTCAGGACAGATTACTTTAGCAACAGTAACTACTGCAATAAGAATCTAGGATGTGAAACTGATGCCACACTGTTTGAATATTTAACTACAAGGCTGTACAGCTGTGAGTAGTAAAATGGGAACTAAAACTCACGTGTTGCTCCCAAGTCACAGTGGTCATGTTTCCACTGGCAAAGCTTGGTCACAAGCATGCCACTTCCTAAGTGACAGCGTGAAGTGCACCGAGGTCTCCAGAGTCATCAAAGACAGCGGAGCACGGTGAGATGCTTCAGATGGGATGGCTCCCCACTGGACTGCAGTCTCCTAAAGTAACCTGACTCCATAATCATATAACCTGACTAAAAACACGTTTACTCAAGGAAAAATATCCAGAGATAGGAAAAGTAGAGCTTCTGATAGTCTTACTCAAAGAGTGAAATGCCCCTGTCCGCCACCATATCACCCTGAATGAGCCTGGTCATCTCATTCATAAAGAGTGAAATCACACACTGTATAGCTCATGGTTACTCATAAACTCGTATCTCCCATATGTTTCTCAAAATATTGTCAAGGCTTTGAGAAGCACAAGCTCAGAGGTTGCCATGATCTATTCTAGAAATCTAGAGTTAGGGCATGATAGTATTGATACAGCTTTTCTAAAATTAAAAAGAAATTAATTCATAAATATTTCCTATAACATCTATTTAGATATTCAAGAGTAGAATTTAGACAGGAAATACAAATATAAAAAATTTGTACTGAAGCATTTATAAGTATTAACAGATACTATGTATCTGTTGAGGATAAAAGAAAACTTTCTATCATATATAACACACACGCGTGTGCGCACGCGCGTGTGCACACACACACACACACACCACGGTCTTTCAGCGGGAAGTGTGTTGCGGTTAGCAAGGCTGTAAGGGCAGAGCCATCTTAGCCTTTGACATCAGACATGGAGCTATGGGATTGGAGTCTTTCCTGCTTGCTCTGGTCTTGCTTTGGATCCAGTGCTTCCCCACCAAGCCCCCCCCTCCCTTTTAGAAAGGTAGCGCATACTCTGTGCCACTGTGTTAGACACATGTGATCTCCGATTTTACAGGTGGGTATGATGAAGAGACTCGGGAGTTGTGAGCTGTGTTGGGGCTGTGAGAGACTGTGGGGACTTTTCTAACTGAACTAAATGCACTTTGCATTATGATGTGGCGACAAGCCTCTGAGGGCCAGGGGGTGGGCCAGGGGTTTTTAATGAGAATGGCCCTGGTCAAGTCATGGGAACTCTTGGTACTCACTTAGAACGGTCTGGTCTGGGAAGGACTAGGAAGCTGGCCTTGCTTGAGGAGGTGTGCTGCTGGAGAGGACTTTGAGGTTTCAAAAACTCACACCACCCCACTACCGCGGTGGATTAGACGTGAGCTCTCAAGTATGGCTTTAGTGCCATGCTTACCACCCTTTGACGCCACCGTGAGCCCCAAAGTAAGGCTTTCCTTCAGCTAAAACTAAAATACCTGCGCTATTTTCCAACTACAAACAAAACACCAAAGGCAAAAAGGAGTATATGGAAAGTGGTCATTGTTATTTTTTTTTTAAGTAGAAAAACACATATGTTCCCATTTATACAGAAAAACAACAACAGAGAACATAAAGTCCCACGGGACCCTTTGGAGAGTAGCGGTTCCAGGAAGAGACCGCGCCAGGAAGGAGTGGCATCCATGGGTGATGGAGAACAGGCTCAGTGCGCCCCCGAGTGCAGGCAGTCATCACCCCACTACCTAACACACACGGCAATAGCAAGACAAGTCAACTGCTTGCCCTCTTCCTGTCTGCTCTCCCAGCCTTCTTCTCCCTGGCAGGACTTCCCTGCTTCCTGTCTGCCTCCCAGCCTTCTCCCCTGCAGGTGTGGGTACCGTTACTCTGCTTAGCCTCTCTGCTCTTCTTCCTCCTCTTCAACACGGAGGGCTTCCAAGTGCTCACATGTTCTGCACGAGACAGTCTTGCACTTCCTTGCTCTGTCCAAGCTAGAGAATGTGCACCTCTCAGGGCCAATGCCATCTTCTCACAGAAGTGTCTGCGGCACCGAAACAAGGCACCAGCACTTTTTGTCTGGTTTGTTTTTGCTTCTTCCTTTTAAGTAAGTGTGTGGTTGTTAAAGATATGTCTGCACGACTATGCTATAGTTCTTTGAGGGAAATAGTCATAATTGTATTTTGCATGGGATGTAGCTGCTACTCACTGTTTACCATGCAAGTAACTAGATCAAATCTGAGAATAGGTGTATAAAGGGTGGAAAGTCTTTTTAAAGAGTGAATTACTGAATATCAAAGTCATTTAAACATAGGGTGGTACATGTATTTCAAATAAAAGCTACCACTGTATTTCTTGGGGTTATTTCTAATTTAAACTGATTAGTTTTGATTAAATATTGTATGTTAAAATAGAATAGTATATATAGAATATAACAGGGTCCACTGTATTGTTTCCTCAGTATTTACAAAGGCAGAGAGATTTGATTTTGACAGAAGTTAATAATTTCAACGATTATTTGATCTATTGTCATGTGGTATTATCTATACAAAAAAGTTTTTGAAGCATATTTAAGAAATGTAAGACAAGCTTCACATGGCAGGGATTCGGGTGTTTTATCTCATCATCAAGTAGCCTGAGGATGGCATTAAAGTTATTAACTATAGGAAGGTGGAGGATTTCTTCCTATGTACAACAGCCAACAGAAAGATAGAAATTTGCAAACTTGCTAATAGCAAGCAGCCCTTTCTGTGTCGACAATCTGGAGAACACAACTGCATGGGCGCATGTGCAGAGGAGAGAAAGAAAGAGTCTGCAGGAGGTGTGAGGCCAGACTGCCTGAGGTATGTATCTCTTGTGTTACAGAGTCACCCCTTTAAGCACCACCCCTAATGTCTCTACTTGAAGGCACATACTGCCGTTTTCCACATTTGATACAGAAAAATATAGGCAAATTTAATCTCGCCAGAAGCCTTCACTTTTTAAGGGGTTCATGAGGCGCTGGATCTCAGGCACAGCTGTGTTAGGAGTTGGTGTGCACCTCTATAATAGTAGCAGTGACAATCTACTTGAGGTCTACAGGAAGGACGAATGAAGGTCCATGAAGCAATGACATTTCCACATGTGCGAGTGTCATAGCGACAGTTTCCAATAGTTTCCTCATTTCCTATGACAAGAGGCTATACAACATTTAACATAAAGTACAACCCTCAATGAACTTGCAGAGATAGATACTTCATGTTGTGTAACATCTGAAAATCTATAGATGAAACAAGAAATAACTAAAAGGAGGAGAGATTAAATATGATCAGAGAACTCCAATGAAAAGAGAAGAAAACAGAATCTCGAGTAATTAACCTTGCTAGAGACAAGTTAAGCAGGAAGCAACCAGAATGCCAATAACATCCTGTAAGTTTTCTCAAAGTTATGAGAGGACAAAACAGTGAGGATATGCTCATGCTGTTCTTGTGACACAACCAAGTGGGCCTGGGGGACCCTGAGGATCTCCCTCAGCATTCACAGGACACGGATGAGGTTCTATTCACATTATGCCCCTCAGCATTCACAGGACACGGATGAGGATCTATTCACATTATCTCCCTCAGCATTCACAGGACATGGATGAGGTTCTAATTCACATCTCCCTCAGCATTCACAGGACATGGATGAGGTTCTAATTCACATCATCTCCCTCAGCATTCACAGGACATGGATGAGGTTCTATTCACATTATGTCCCTCAGCATTCACAGGACATGGATGAGGTTCTATTCACATCATCTCCCTCAGCATTCACAGGACATGGATGAGGTTCTAATTCACATCATCTCCCTCAGCATTCACAGGACATGGATGAGGTTCTAATTCACATCATCTCCCTCAGCATTCACAGGACATAGATGAGGTTCTATTCACATCATCTCCCTGGGCAGCTGCAAAGGAAAGTAGGAACCTTTTCGATTCAAAGCAACTGTCACAAATAGCTCAAACTGGTGTCACCCTCACTCTGACCTGCAGGGTTTTGCTCCAGAAGGCTCCTGTTCCGTCTGCATCTCATCTCCTGACTCTCTCACCTCATCCCCTCTTCTCCGGATGCTGCAGTAGCTAGGGATGCTGAGCTGCTGAGACCCATCTGCTTTGGCCCCTCACGCCATCAGCTTTTACTCAACTGTCTCACCCTTGCTGAGGTTTCTAAGCCCTGACAACCCCACACTTCCTATCTTTTCCATGCACTGAGCATACTGCACACTCCATCTATCTCCTGTCCCAGGAGAACAGGGTTACACTTCTCCCTTTTGTAGAAGTCACTTTTCTTGTGGCCAATGTGCCTTCCACATTTGCCATCCTACAGACATTCAGTAACTTTCTGGGAAGAACAGAGCCCCTAGAATCACGAACATTTCAATAACATCCAACTGAAAAAAACACTGGTATCTCCAGTTGGGCAACTGACCTCCATAATATTAATATATAAGGTCCATGTCTGAAAAATTGAGATTTTTTTGACATAGTTTCTGAAAACAGACACAATTTTACAAAGGGGATAAAAATTACAGATAAAAGAGCAGATACTCCCTCTGGTAGCCTAAGTCCAGCCCACAGCTTCAAGTAGCTCCAAGAATGCACCAGCAAAAGCATCGGGACAAGATAGATGTACGCTGAAAACTTCACTCGGTTGAGACCTGTTAGGAACAGCCATCATGAGTTAGGAGACCTGCCTTTATCTCAGCTCTCACCGAGGCCAGCATCATACCAGGAGAGTCTGGTCATGTCTTCAAGCAGCCTTACACAGGCACCGGAATATTCCCACTCTGCTCTTTGTTGCCAAGAACATCCTTTCAAAGTCACTGCCAGAGGCTACATCTGCTGACAGGGAAGATGGGTGTTCCCGGGAGGCCTGGTCAGGAAGAAAGGTGATGGCCTCTCATAGGCAGCCTGTGGAGTGCTGACCACGTGTGAGCCTCCCCTCTCTACTTCCTGACCTTTGATGAGTCCTTTCCCATCTGTTATTTTCCATCCTTCCCATACCATTAATATGTTGGAGGGTCACTGCCCTATACTCTTGGGTAGGGCCTGAGGCTAGATGGACAGACAACTTTCCCTACTTACATGTATTTGAGTTTTTAATTTTATATAAAAATTACCATATTAAAATGTGAGGAAGAATAGTATTATGACAACTTTGGCTACTGCTGTAAAGAGGATTTTATCAGGTGGTGACATAATAGTGTCTGAGTACCTATAACATTTTGGTGGAAGAAAACAAAGAAATAGCATATATACATGTACACTTTCATGTGTGAATGCATGGGTATGAAAAACAACTTCTGTTCAACTGAGTTCAAAGATTCTAATAGTACTAGAAGAAATTCCCAGATTAATATGCATGGCATAGATGATTGGGGAACACTTTTTGTTGGCAAAGTAAGTCAATAAAACTTCATTTTGGGAGGGACCCTTGAACGAACTGATACAGGGGACTGCTTCCTGAACATAACACCATTAGCACAGACACTGAGATCGACAATTAATACATGGGACCTCATGAAACTGAGAAGCTTCTGTAAGGCAAAGGACACAGTCAACAAGACAAAATGGCAGCCCACAGAATGGGAAAAGATATTCACTAACCCCACATCTGACAGAGGGATGATCTCCACAATTTACAAAGAATGCAAGAAACAAGTCTCCAAAACACCAAATTATCCAATTAAAAAGTGGGCTACAGAACTAGAGAATTCTCAGTAGAGGAGTCTAAAATGGCTGAGAGACACTTAAATTGCTCAACATCCTTAGCCAATAGGTAAACACAAATCAAAACAAACTCTGGGATATCATCTCACTCCTGTCAGAATGGCTAAAATCAAAAACACCAATGACAGTTTATGCTGGAGAGGATGTGGAGAAAGGGGAACACCCCTCCACTGCTGGTTGGAGTGCCAACTTGTACAGTCACTTTAGAAATCAGTGTGGAGATTCTTCAGGAAAATGGGACTCAGTCTACCACAAGATCCAGCAATTCTACTCTTAGGCATGTACACAAAAGATGCACATTCATACCAAGGACATCTGCTCCAGTATGTCCACAGCAGCATTATTTGTAATAGCCAGAACCTGGAAGCTGGGAGCTGGGATTGACATGTGAAGCAAGCTTGTTCCTAATTTCAGCTATTTTAACCAAACTATCAGTTTTTATTTACATAAAAAAGTGGACTATCATTAATAAAGCAAATTTTCTTATATAAAATATTTATCTCTGACAAGCCTCAGACTTCTCCAGGTATAAGTATGAACACATAAGAAGGATGCCTCTAAAATGCTAAGACTCGTTAGAAAACTGAGGGTTGCTTATTTGTGCAGAAGGACGCACATGTAGTCACCACTCCCACACTGTCCTTTCAATCAAGGATCTCCAAGTACCATTAAGTCATTTTGAAAACAGGAGCTAGAGTAGACGGAAAACACATCATGCTGCTCACCATGCCAGTCGCCTACTTGAGGGCGCTTCCTACTCATAGGCACACCCGCTGTGACAGAGCACAAAGCTCATAAGTCATGCAAAGGCACACGCGGGAGCACGGTGCTCATGGCAACACACCAGCACCTGCCTTTTCCAGACACACAAGGCTTTTCTTCCTTCCACGCCTTTGACATTTTACTCACCCCTGGAAAAGAACACCCACTCGGGAAGGGCGTGGCCACTGGAAGGGAGTGGCAGACTCCACAACAAGACAAAGGCAGGGATGCCAACGGGTTATTGATTATGTCAGCACAGGTTAGGGCTGCTGATACCTGCAAAGCTGGCCACTTTCAACTCTTTCAATTGTGCTTGCCTTTGGCTGGTAAACGGCAAACAGCTGCAGAGGAGGTAGGGGCTAAATGTAGGTTTTTCTGAAGCTGACTGCAAACACCTCGCTCCTGTCAACAGTATCAACTGTGATAGTTACAATGGCAATCGGGCACACTCATACTTGATTGTAAAATGCAGGCAAATATGCAATTTACAACATCAGTTAACCATAAAAGAGAGTCATCTAGTCTCTCAAATTGAAATCTTCAGTGTACCAGTTGACGTTAATATAGATTGTTAGCAAGTTTGTTCTACCACATACAAAAAAAACGTAAGATAGATTCCACAGAATTAGGACTTTGGCTTATCTGAAACATTAAAAACTTCAGATCAGTATGGTAGCTCATGGCTGTAATCCTAGCACTCTAGAGGCCGGGGCAGAGGCAGACACATATCAGTGAGTAGGAGGCCAGCCTGCTTTAGAAAATGAGGTCTAGGCTTGCCAGGGCTACATGGAGGAAACCCTATCTCAAATCAATCAAAAAATTAAATCAGATATACCAATTCCAAGTTTTGCATGAACACTACTTTGAGACTCCTTTCCTTGCTACTGAGGAATGATACTCAACCGACAACAGGGTAACATCATGTAGGCAAAGATGCCACTTCATACTCTAAGGCTCTCTCTCTGGGAGCCAAGAGCCACGCTCCTTAGACCTTGTCAGCAGTGTGTGCCCGTTCTCAATGAAGAGAGGAAGAAACAAATGTCAGGCCAGCATCCAGGGCTAAATGTCACCCGCGGCTGTCAGTGTCAGTGATTTCTCAGCTAAATTCATAGCTGTGAGGGCACATGACTGAAATTGATGCAAAAATCAAATGAAAACATCAAATTCCAACATGGAGAAGAGTCAAATTCTTACTTTTTAAAATAATTTACTCTTTTGGCAAAAAAAAAGTACTGAAACTTAACTGCCACAATTACAGAGCAGAATAATTAGAAGAATTCTGGAAACTGAAAAGTTTCTCTGGAAGTGCAATGGTGCTTATGGGAGTCATATTAATGACCATGTCTGGATTCCTAACCACAGATATTCAGACAGTAGAAACTGAATGAACTCACTTTTCTCTTTCAAATCATACTATTAGGTTGCGATATATTTTCATAATGCCCAAACCGCCATAAAACTCTACAATCATCTTAAGACTTTTAAAGTTCATCTTTAAATTCAGTTAGTTTTGTAGGTCTGTCAAGAGCCATGTGTCTTTGTGACTTGAGAACCAATAATCAGTCTCTTCAGGAAGATATGAATCAAAGAGCAGGGGCAGTCACCAAACTCTGGTGAAGAGGCCTTCACGCCTTGCCAAGCTGTAGTACTTGGTGGACCGGCTTCTGCTGCCTTCCTCCATGCTATCGGAGGCATTTCGGATCTGACCACGCACACGCGGACAAGCAGCATTCACTGGACTCTAAGCCTTCCAAAGTCTATCACTTGAACTGTGAAGGAAGCGTCACCACATCTGAAAGCTCTCTTCTGTGATTACTGTCCCCACCACCATTCGGAACGGACTTTCCGTAAAGTATTCATAATTCAAGACATGATGTAAATGAAGACAGGCTCATCCTGGAATATTCACTTTAAACTGTAATTCTCAGATGCTCACACTCCGAATTATTAGTTTGGTACAAGCTGTATTTGGGGTTTATGATTCCAGAGGGCTTATTTATCTGACAAGGGCAGGGGGGGTTTAATCTTTCATTGTAGAAACGGTTTTCACACTGGACAGTTGCAAAGCAGTTACTAACCTTGTTGAAATGGAGACAATAACATGGGTAGAACAACTGACAATGTCAAGCAAAATGTTGATGACTTTAGAATATTAGGCAAAAGTATCCCCCCCCACACCAACATGAAAGCAAGAGGAAGACTATTTGAGGAGAATGGAGGGGACCAATAAAGATGGAGAAGGGCAGGGAAGAGAAATTATTATAAACAAGGCACAACAATATCTATACATGAAAATGTCACACAAAACCATTATTTTGTATGCTAGGTAAAAAATAAAACATAAAAGTAGATTAATCTCATAATTATGCTAAGTACAAGACTTTAGAAAAAATAAATGCATACTGTACGATGCCATTTTTCACAAAGGTTTAAGAAATGCTAACTAGCAGGACAGGCACAGCACCGTGGGTGACTGGGGTTCTGCAGGAAAGTCAGGAGGAACCAGAGAAGCACGCGAGAAGATATGGTGACAGATGTGCTCTCTGAAACCTTTACCACACACCAAGGCAAAGGATTAAATAATGTCAATAAATACATACTTTTTATACACTAGTCTGTACTCTGTATCAAACACATCCCATTAAATGAGCTCTTAAAAAGTTATAATGAGTGCAGACCTTTGGCAGTTATTTTCTCCAAAGTGAAGTGGGCTTTAGTCTTTAAAGAAAAAGGCTGATAAGTTTTATGGCGAGGGATTAAAAAATATTTTAAATTAAAATTAGAATTAAAAAATTAGAGAACATGCTTTTGCTGCCATGAACCTAAGAGTACCTCCATCACTTTCTCAATGAGACTATTGTGACATTAATGAATGTGCTCTTTGGATACTACTAAAGAACTGTGTCACCATTTGAAAGGTCTGCACATGTAGACAGTTTCAAATTTCCATCTACATGCATACTCTAATAACCTGGTGTTTTACAAATGACTCAATCCACCATGCTTCAGAACAGGCATGGGCAAAGATACATTTCATTTGCATATCAACCAGTGGCCTTAATATAAACATGTATGAAAATCTTATTAATAAGGTTTTAGATTCCACATTGCATCTAGTCTTTAAGAAAATGTAGCAAAATCTACTTGGGAGGCCGGACTGAAAAATGGTGTCCCAAACATGCCCCACCGTAGTCCTGGGATATTGTGAACATTAAATACCACTCATACATATATTCAGTCATATGGCAGGTGACCTTCATACAGGGAGATTATCTAAGGGGACCTGATCCCATCACATCAAATCCCCAGCTGGTAAGGAAAAGGTAAATCTGAGAAATCTAACGCTCGTGAAGTATCTGGCATGCCAAGCGTGATATGAAGATGCACAGAGCACATGAGAGGCACAGGCAGTACAGACATGAACATGTACAGACCATGAGAGCCTCCGGCAGTACAGATATGATGATGCACAGACCATGAGGGAGCCGAGATACAGGGCTGAGAGCTCCAGGCAGTATAGACAGAGCTGTAGTCTGCCCAGACCTGAGCAACCCTCATAGTAGACTAGTCCCCAAGTCCCCAGGTCAGAGCAGTGTCACATTTTAAGATAGGCCTGAGAAAATGCAGTCATGTTTCAACTTCTGATGGACATTACAGTGAGGTAATAAATGAGTGACTTTAAGCTGCCAGACTACCCAAGTTTGTAATGAGCTATATACACTTGCCAATTCAGAGCAGGCAGGGAGTTGAATGAGGTAGGTTCACATGAGTGGAAAGTGTTTGAGGACCGTTTGCAAAACAAAGAGGAAAAGAGAAGAAAAGGGAAACAGGCAATGAAAGCAAACTAAAGTACTGACCTGATAAACCACATACATTTCACAAAAGGGAATGCTTTACGGTCGCCAAGAGACAGGCAGACGTGACTGGGGGTTGTGATAAGGTGACGTCATCCACAAGTTACGTGGCAGAAAGAGTCGAGACGTGAGCGATGCCGGCCGGGCACAGAAAGACCACTGGCCCACTGGCTAGCAGGTGGTCACTTTCATCGCGTGTGCAGAGCGGCAGACAGACTTGTCACAGCACTGCTGTGCCTGGCGACTGTGCACACTGTCTTTGGGTGCATTCAGCACATGCTTGCTGACAAGAGTTACCTGTCTTCACGTTCAGTCCACCACCTCCCATGTCTGAGCTTCTGGGTAGTATTTCTTACTAATCAAGGGCTTCGTTGGCATCCATACAAATGTTAGCACACACTTGGCTCAAACATCCTATTCTAATAATCACTGTATGTGATTCAATTGCTCCTAAGCTTTTAGACTGTGCTTGTCATGTACAGATGCAACATATGGTTCGCCTAACACAGACAGTGCCATTTTCACAGTTAGTAATAATCTATGTGTGCTGCAGTTAGGTTAACAGCTAGAGTACTTCAGTAGCAAGAAAAGTAGAGGGATAAGACAGGATGATGGGGAATGTCCTCCTGTATATACATTTCTCTCATTGGTTGATGAATAAAACACTGCTTGGCCAGTAGGCAGGCAGGAAGGAAGGACAGGCGGGGCTATGAGACAAGGAGAAGGCTGGAAAGAGGAGAGCACAGAGAGGCCACCAGGAAGAGACGCCATGTAGAGACTGGGAAGGTAGGATGCACCAGGCTTTCTCTGGTAAGATAAGGCCATGTGGAAACACATAGATTAATAGAAATGGGTTAATAATTAAGAGAGAGTTAGCCAGTAAAAAGCACTAGCAATCGGCCAACAGTTTAATACTTGATATGTCTCTGTGTGGTTATTTAGGGCTGCAAAGTGGCTGTAGAACCAGGCGGGACAGAGACCTCCATCTTCAACAGGATGTTAACCTGAGACAGTGGGAGTATGCTTCCTATAGGCCATATTTACCAGGGAATCTACAACACTAGGGTTACTCTAGCGATTGAAACTGCAGTTACAAATAATGTTTATATTCATTTGATTTCTTCTTTTTAAACAAGCGAGGCAGGCACTGGAAGGGTAAAGCAACCCTTTTTGGTTGGGAAGCACTGTAGACTGCATCAGGATCAAAGCTTTTCTCTGTAGATGTCCACAAAAGGAAGAAAGATGACAAGAAAAACCTTAAACATACTAAACATACTATGTCAGTTTAAGGTCACCCATGTTGGTTGCTACAAGTTGTTAAAGAACTAGAGCCAGGAAAGTGTCCCGAGAAGATTTCCAGACAGCTCACCCTCGGACCAGCCACACGAGAAAGCAGCACGTGATTCACAAGCATGGCGAAGCACCATGAGCATTCTCATCACAAGGCGAGTGTGGAGACGGGTTTTGAAATGACACAAGGACGAAGTGTAAGGCCAGCTGTCAAGTCACACTAATGCTCACTTTTCCAAACACCCTTTCACACATAGTCATTATACGCAACTGAACTCTGTGGGTAACTGCACTCTAATAAATGTGTCTCAAGAAATGCTGCCTGACACTTTCTAGAAAAGAGAAACATCTAAAGGCCTATAAAAAAATACTGAGTATATATGTAGGCTTTGTTACCAGGGAAATGTTATGCAAAACTCCTTGGAAACTTTACAAGGAAATATCAAAGAGACTGAATGTAAAAATGCAATAAAACGTGGTATTAAAATGTCATCAATTAACCACTTAAAGTAGCGTTACCTGGGACTAGTTCCATAATGATGTAGACAGGCTGTCTTTGTGTGCACACGCCTATAAGTTTCACGATATTGGGGTGATCATATTGCTTGAGAATTCTACATGAGAAAAAAAGTATAAAAAGTTACCAGTTGAATAAAACAAAGCTTTAATTTGATACTTATAACACTATGCAATTAGAATATATATTAATCAGAACTCATTTTTAAATTTTCAGTATACCCTGAAGTTCTGATAAGAGACACACATAAATTATCAGTATACCTTGAAGTTCTGATGAGAGAGACACATATCAATAGGTATTGATAAATATGGGCAACCCAGCACAAGTCAAATGAGGTGGCCATCTTAAATAATCATTTAAAAATTGGTACCTGTGCCAATGCTTAATAATCAGGCTTAATTAGGAATGATACATGGAATTCACCTTAAAACATCTAGTCATCCTTAAATCATCATCACCCACTGGCAAATGTTACAGGCGTCACCTCACTCCATGACAGTTACAAATGCCGAAACCAGAGTTTAAAGAACTGGGCTAACAGAAGTGACCAAATTAAGAGTTTCCACAAGGACTAAGGCTGAGTTGGTGTGGAGTTAGTCTGGAAAAATATTCCAGTAGCGGTTTCATGCTAAGAGCAATCCTTAGCAGAGCTACAAGCATGGCCTAAAAATGGAAGAAATCCCTTAGACCCTTTTATTCTGACATGATTCACTCCTGTGGGAAAATTTCGACATTCTCTGCTATGAAAACGTAAAGAATAGACAAAAACGTATTCTGTGCAAACACAACCACAGACAGACAAATCCTAAGAAAAACAGTTTAGATTTAAAATAATGATTCATAAATGAAAATTAGGAAAAATTCTAGAGATAAATACTGTGGATGACACAGCAAAATTTCTAATAGAAATTAAGTCAACTTTCAAGAATCTTTGACTTTAATACAAAATGCTGCTGGGTGTTGGTGGTGCCCACCCTCAATCCCAGCATCCCAGAGGCAAAGGCAGGTTTGAGGTCAGCCTGGTCTACAAAATGAGTTTCAGGACAGCCAGGGCTACACAGAGAAACCCTGTTTTGGAAAAACCAAACCAACCAAACAAACAAAAACCAAAACGGCATTTGTGAGGTTGGAAGACGGCAATGAAGAAACGCACAGAACAGCCAGCTGCATGATGTCATGTCTGTGAAGGAGTACTCAGAAGCATGAGTGGACAGAACATACATTTCTAGTATCAAACTTCATAATTCCAGTTAAAGAGAAATTAAACTTTAGTTTGCAAAATAACCACAAGTTTAAAAGTAAGAAAAATGTTTTTAGGCAATGTTAAATGAAGCCTTTCACCCTAAGAATACCTGCTAACTAATGAGATTTCCAATAATGTACATTAAAGGACTACAACTCCATTGCTTACACAGCATTTAAGTACTCAATATTTAACTTCACTATACGGCCATAGACATATGTAGATGATGACTGAGATGCATGAAGACACCCAGGCCACAAGCTAACCCTTCTCACCGCCATCTCCTCTGTTCGCCTCTCCAGCCACCCACCCATCATTCCAGTCACCTCTCCAATACTTTTATCTGTCTTACTCCGTTCAGATTACATTTTAGTATTTCAGATATATCATTGGCATACTTGATTTTATAAACAGCAGACTAGTTTTAACTATATGCAGAACAGGGATAGGTAAGATGGGCCATTCAATTTCAGGTAAGAATATCAGATAGAGAAGAAAGCCACTTAGAGGGGGAGAAAAGTTTAACAAATGCCAGACCCAAAACAGAAAAAGAAATCTGAGATTCTTGGGAAAGGAATCAAATTTATAACAGCCAGCAAGAGTAAAGGAAATGTAAATATAGGTAAAGGTATAAACAAGATATGTATTTAGTAATGCTTTATTGCAAATATAACTATAGCACTACATATAAACACGCATGTGAGGTAAAATAAAAGGTGCTGTGGTATTTTTAAAGACCCAGAGAATAGTTATGCTGTTGATGACCCATTGTTATCACGCCTGCTTAACTGCGCTCCAGGCTATCTCAAGCCAGAAACTTCCCACACCACTCCAGAAGGTTCTAAAGGTACTGACTTCTACGTCAGCAAATCACAGCTTAGGCGCTGTTCCGAAACTGACCTCACAGTGAATTTAATACAGCGGAATGGTAAATGCAATGCATTATAAACACACATTTTGTATATTTTTAAGGAACTCACTTGGCTTCCTGTAGAAACTTGATTTTTAACTCCTGAGGAAGATCTTCCTTGCATGTTTTAACAGCGACAGCAGTTTTATCCTTTAGTGTGCCCTTATATACTTCACCAAAATTCCCCTGAAAAGAAGAATACAAGCATTGTTGGCAAAGCATAAAACAAAGTATTCTGAGTTAACTAAAGCACTGCGCTGTTAGCTACAAACTTTGGGTTGTAATGCGTATGGGCATCCCTCTTCCACAGTACCACAAGTTAGTCTTTGCTAGAGAAAACTGTCGTTAATCTAATGCTTGGCTCCAACAACACGGGAACCCAACACCGACACCGCCTTGAGTATGTAAGTTTTCTTCTATCCCTCAAGCACCACATTCTATTGCATTGAAGATCACTGTGGTTGGAAAGAGGGAACTGCTGGCATGGATCCTAACAACCACGGCTGCTGCAGAAAAGGTGTGGACCAGGGTGGAGAGGGGGCTTCCTCAAGCGTCAGTGTCACCAACGGTGAACATGTATGGACACTGCTAACCTCCCTCTATAGCTAGCGCCTTCTTTGACACAGATGCCTTATAGTCAATGCATATAGGAAGAGAAGAAAGCCACACTACAGCTCTCATTACCGGCTTTAAACTCTCGTCTCTGTCCACAGAGTTCCCAGCTCTGAGACGGCCTTCCAGCTGTTTCCACTATGCTTCTCCATCCCCTGAAAATGTTTCCCTTCGCACTCAAGTGTCACTGTCACGCAACCCACTCCAACATGACTTTACCGTAACCTGCTACCGAATCAACTGCAAATTCATGAACGAAAACCTTTAGGGCCCTCGATGCGGCTGGGCTACTTCTTAGGTAATCTACAGTCCCAGTCTTTGGATACCTGGTTTGGCCTCTCCTCTCTTTTCAACACTCCCCTCATTCTTAGCTGATGATGCTGCTTCTCCAGCAAAACGAAAATAAACCAAGTCATCTCCATGGAGTTACTGGACTCCGAGTCACATCTGCCACCCATCTCCCTCCCTGAGTTTCAAATGTGATGTTGTGTTTATGTGTAAACATTAAGAGTTCGTGTTCCACTGTGAGCATCTCATGCTGGCCTTACTCAGCTGTAGCAATTCATACACACTCAGATCCTAAAACCTTCAATGAGTTCTTTCTCAGCTACAGACTCGCACGCCATTCTTTCTCTTACAGAGTGACTCTCGATGTAGCCGCCTACGCCTTTGCTTCCTTTAGCCGCAGAGTCAAAATTACAGCCTTGCTACCTTGGGCCTCTCTTAAATCACTCAGACTGCGTTGGAACAAAATTGCCCAGCCACCGCCACTGGCATCTTGCAACTGACTCCCGCCAGCACCGTGGTTAATGCTCAGTCTGGTGCTCCCCTGACTCCCGCCAGCACCGTGGTTAATGCTCAGTCTGGTGTTCCCGATTCCGGCCAGCACCGTGGTTAATGCTCAGTCTGGTGTTCCCGACTCCCGGCAGCAGTCTACCCTCCCTGGGTTAGCTTCCCCTCTTAGTTTCTAAGGCATAATAAAGTTCCTGGTTTTCTGCCTTCCTAGTTGGATCGTTTGTTCCAACTTCCTTTGAGGACTGCTTTCTCTTCCCCTTGCCTCTTGGTGCTGGAACGACCAGCGCTCAGTTCTGACCCTCTTTATCTATGCCCACTCCCAAATACTCAGTTTATATTCTGGAGCAGTTATCTTGTTCAATCTCAGCACTTGTTACCCAACTGGCTTTCCTTACTGTCTTGTAGAAATCTAATAGATAAAGTTGATGTATTTCACGCCTTCAACTTTGTTTCCAGAAGCCTGCTACACTTGGAACTGGCTTCTATATTTCTCTCAGTCCCTACAACATCCACTGAGATACACAACGGGTTCAACTTCAACATAGATCTAAACTTATTACCTCCCAACTAAGCCCTGTGCTGGCATCGGTTTTCATCCCCTAACTGCACGTCTCTAACGCCCGGGGACACCCTCGCAAGGTGTAATGATCCTGCTCTACTAGGACTCCAACAGCTCCACATTGCCTTCATGGTCAACGCTAAAGGCCTTAGGAGATCCAGGCCCGCCATACATGATGCGTGTCCCGCCACCTTGCTGACTCCTCCTCCTGCGATCCCCTTTACTTGTTCATCACAACCCAACTTCGTCCTTTGCTGGGCAGGTGAGCTCTGCACGGGCTAATCACTCTGCCTAACCCTCACTGTCAGCTGTCCACGCAGCTCAGTGGTGTTACAGACAAGTTTTAATTCAAAGGTAACCAGGAATGAGATCTGCCTGTTCCTTTTAAGAATGGCAGCACTGACTAACAAGCAGCCCCAAGCCTGCTCCCCTTTCTCTAACATAAAGGGGCTCATCCCCGGGCTTCAGTTACCTGTCCTTCCCTTGCTGGTCAGAGCAGAGGCATGGCAGGCACAAGGGATTGTCTCTGTGAGTTCATGTACAGTCACCACGCACCCAGGAGACTGCGTGACACGTCACAGGCACAGTAAATGCTGGATGACGTAAACAGCAACTGTAGAGTAACTACTGTGTAAGGCTACGTGGTGTTGCATGAAAAAGTTAGTTTATGCCACTACTCCACTATTACTACTGAAGACTTGACTGTGCTTTACCTACTCATGCATTCTCAGTGTACAATAAGTGTTCAGGAAAGTAGCAAGATATTAATGACAAATTATGTTCTAGGATTTTAAAATACCACATAAAGTTAAGCTAAATAATCTCTTTAAAAGCATTTTCTTTAAAATATTTGAGATTTTCATGCCTAGTCATTAAAAAGTAATTATTCTATAAAATAGCCTCAGTAAGAAGCGAAATTCTTATTGAATTTTAATACTTAAAATGAAAACCAACATAAAATTATTAGAAACACACTGTAGACATACATGCATACATGCACAAAGCCTATATGGCTGTGCATGACTTTAATCCACACTTGGGAGGCTGGGACATAAGGAACTCTGAGTTCGAGGCCAGCCTGGTTACAAAGTAAGTTCCAGGACAGCCAGGGCCATACATGAGACCCTGCCTCAAAGCAAACAAAAAATTAGAATGTTTTCTTTAATTAAAATATTTTTGCTCAGTACTGAAAAAGATCTATCCTTGTAAATAGTCTACTTCAGTGTTTCAGTTTTGAGATTTATCATTTAATTGTATTTAAGGAAATTAGTTTCTTTGTAATAACTTTTGACCACACTGCTTCTGTTGGGTTAACCCAGCATTACTGTTACCATGTTTAGGACTAATTCCTTCCAAAATGGGGGAGTACCTCAGAGTAAACATAGTTGCCTTCTTTCAACTTAGGTTCTTTAGAATTAATTTACTAAAAAACGTCTTAGCAAATAAAAACCATTTTCCAATAGCAACTAGATGCTTCCATTTGGAAAAGGCATTTAAAATAGCAAGTGCTACAAGTCCTGCAAAGGAGAGGACTTCAAAAAGGACCCATGGTCTTAATAAACTGCATGTTTCTTTTGAAAATTGGAAGAAATGGTCAAGTTCACTTTTGAATAAAAATGGATCATTACTTTTCTTAAATACCAGTCTAGCACTGAGCACTCATAAACTATACAAAAACTTTCCAATAACAGTATCTGAATTTTGCCTTATTTTTCACGGTGCTTCATGAAGCTAAATCCAACTCAAATTTCACACAAGAAACATCCACAATTAAGTCACTGACAAACTGCTATTCATTCACTACAACCCAAACAATAATGATCTGTGAAGTCTATCTGGCTAGCCTGTCTTTATTGCTGGAAACAAGGCATCTTAGTATGGACGATGACTTGGAGGAACCTTCCAACTAGAATGCAGGGAAAGGAACTTTCACTCTATAAGACTGGTCCTGTACCACCACTAACAGAGCCAGTTACAAAACAGGTACTTGAAGTGCAACACATCTTGCCCACAGTACTTAAATAACGTATCCTTCTTCTCCCGCCCCCATCTCTCCGGTGGGGGAGTGCACATGTTCCATAGCACACATGTAGACGTCAGAAGTCGGTGCTCTCCTTCTGCGGTGTAGGTTCCTGGTACTGAACACAGGTGGCCAGGCTTGGTGGCAAGCGCCTCTACCCTACACCATGTCCCCGGCCCTGACCCACATTATATCTACACCAGGATAGTGTAGTGTTATAAACTTTCCTGATATTCCATGAAGCAAGACTTGACTTTTCCTGAGTCACTGTGTACAGATGGAAGCAGGGTGACTACATTCAAACTTTCCCTACCTCACGGCTTCTTCCCTTCATTCAACAGGTTTTTTTTTGGGGGTTTAATAAACCATTATGGCTTTGACATTCCATGAAAAATATACACTATTTTTAAAGCTAAGAATCATCATATGCCTTTCTAGGATTATCAATCTATCTCAGGGAAAGTCAATACTCAGTTCTTCTAGGTCAATTAATATACATGCACCATGGCATGTGATGAGTATTAAAAACACTTTGGACAGCAACATAAAGTGCTCATGGCTAATATAAAAATTCCTTATTTGATGATTGCATACCTTGCCCAGTAACGCTCCCAATGAAACATCTTCATGATTGAGAATCCATTTCTTATCCTACAGTAAAAAAACAGAAAAAGACAAACTGTTAACTCAGGCAAGAATACAGTTACTGTAAATTCCTTTGAAGAAGTGAGTGCAGTCAACAGCATACTAAGAGGCTGTAACTTCAACATGACACAAGAGATCCGAGAGAGGTTACCATACTGTCAGATACCAAAATCAATATCGCAGCAAAACTCTGTCAGACAATGCAGCTTCAAAACGATGCTTTCCCAACCTGTAAGTAACACAAAGTGTGCTTTGTACCTACCACAAAGCCATGACTATGCTACTGTCCTTTTTAAAAAGTTGTGTTATAGTACATCACACTTTCTCTTTATCATGAAAATTTTCCAATTTTTTTTATGTTTGAAAGCATTCTCTTCCATGAACCACATTCCTAAGAATTACTTTTATGCATGCACACACTATGACTTGCAGCCTTCTGTGTGTGGCACTGCCCATAGTCTCCTATCTTTCCCAGCCCTCCCTATGGTAAAACGGAGCAACAAGCATCAAGGACACCACCACTAGGATGTGCAAGACCAGTGATGCACACATGCCATTGCCAAACGGTATCAATCTGTCTGGGTTCAGGAAGCAACTGCACGAAGGGAGTACACCAGTGTGTAAAAACAGGTAGCTGCAAAATCACACACAACCATAATGCTAGCATGGTAAACGGGTCCACTAGAAGAAGGAAGGAAAAGAAATAAGCAAGAGGTAGGTTGGAGTGGAAAGTAAGGAAACAGAAAATGAGAGGGTGGGGAGGAGGAGACAGAAGTAGACTTTAACATTATTTTGGATCTTTACATTAAAGCACTATTTCTCCATTAGTCAGAAACATAATTAGGACGTATAGTATGAGTCATAACAGGTAATCAAACATATTGAAGCAAAACTGTAAGTGGTTTTAAAATGTCCTTCAACAGTCATTTGAAGTGCTTTTGCTTTAGAAACATCATGTGACATTCCCCAATCACCCTCTGCAAGACAAGTTACCCACAGATCCACTGTTTTTAAAGTGCAACTTACATAAATAATACTTCATCTATATATTAAGTAATGGGAGATTAAGAGACAGTATGGAAGGAGATCAGGGGGCATGCGAGGGAAACGGCAGGCAGCACTGGAACTCATGGGACACAGCTGGACGGCTGGCAAAGTCACGCCTGAGTGAGCATTGGAGAGGCAAAGCCCCGAGGACTATGTGTCCTGAGGACCTCAGGCTGTTATTGAGCATAGCTCTGGTCACTGGCTTCATGGTCACCACATGCCTCATACACTGTGGACTGCATGCCTTTTGTTGGAGAAGGGTCACTGAGGGTCAGTCTCCATGAGTTCTCTCTGCCCCACCTTACAGATAAGATGTGAGCTCTCAGCTACTGCTCCAGTACCATGCCTACCGGCCTGCTGCCATGACCCACATGATGATCATGGATGAACCATCTGAAACGGTAAGCCAGGCCCCCGTTAAAGGTTTTACTTTATAGGCTGTTTTGGTCATGTTGCCCCTCATAGCAATAGGATAGTAAGGCACAAGACATCTTCTCTAGCAACTAAAACAAACTTAGAAATAATTTCTCAACAGACTCAGTAACTAAGCTATGTACATCTAAATAATTCGTAGATTTTTTTTAAGGTCATGGAAAATTGGGTAAAACAAAAATATGAAAATTTATCAGAAATTGTGGGGTACAGTTAAAGCAGTGTTTAAAGGGAAGTTTGTACTATATCACAGGGCATATTTGAAACCTTAAGAGTGCTCAAAGTGAATGACCGTAAGGACGCAGCTAAAAGGAAACCCATTGCTACAGGAAGCAATATGAAGAACAAGAAATCAGGAATGATCTCTAAAGGTTCCAAAGCCATAGAGAGCTCTGTGTGTGGAGAACTGACTCAGTGGCTGGCTGGCTCTGTCTCACTCAGTTAAAGACGGAGTTCAAGCACATATAAAGTTTCCATTGGAAGCCAGGAGTGATTGTTTTTCCAGGCTGATTTCATGGCAAGATAATTGTAGTCAACAGTAATTTCAGAGTCACTTAAAGATGTATGTAAATAATGTTACTACAAAAAAGTTACCTCTTTCTTTCTCGGCTGAATGGAAAAAGTATCCTTGAGCCCCTTGTCAGTGTCTGGACTCTGGTTCCTGAACTTGGTAAACAATTAGAGGCCTACCTCTTCAGAGTGGAGGAAATGAGAGAACCAGTCAAGATCCATTACAAATACAATCTTTGGCCTCCAGCTGGTGGGGAGTCACCTGGCCAATGTATCACCCTTTGGAAGGCAGGTTCACCTTCATTTATGAATGAGACTGCTGGAGTAATTTTCCCTTTGTTGAGCTGCTACCATTCTCTTTCTTGGAATCCCCCACCCCAAGTGGAGCTGCTGCAAGTTCCCCTCCCTCCTACATGCTGCCTGTCTGCCACTGTCTGACCTCTATGCTACCTGAAACAGCATTCCAGTTTTTCTTTCCCTTCATCCTGCTCCTCCAGGAAGTTTCTGAGGTTTGTAGCTTGCTTGTCCTGGGATATTTTTATTCTAAACTCTAATGAGTTTGTCTTCCAGAGTGTTTTAAGGTAATGTGTAAGATGATAACTTACTGGTTAGCCTGACACAAGCATCCACAGTATCTCTGCAGAAAATCGCCACAATGCTCACCTTCCTTGGTGTCTACCTGCTTCTTTTAAATCAACCAAGACTTAAAATGAATAAGAAAAGAGTCTTCAAGGGAGGCAAAGCGTCTAATGGAATTAAGTAACTGCCTGTTTTCATCAGAAGGTGGTAGCTACAGTTGCTGTTAAAGTGCGAACTGAGAGGCAAACTCTCAGTCTGTTCAACTGGATGAAGAGAGGGGCACTTAACACATATCCCAAAGGGGAGTTGCCAGTTATGATAACTCTTCCCGCCAGCCTGGTCCCAGTGTCGCATCAACCCCAAGTAACACACAGAGATTCTATCAGTTACAATGCTGTTGGTCAATGTCCAGGGCTTCTCATTGGCTAGTTCTGTCTTAAGTATTAACCCATAACTACTAATATATATAAAATCTTACGGAGGACGACAGTTTCATGCATCCTCTCTTCCCGGGATCACATGGCGACCCCTCTTCACTACATTTCCCAGAATCCTCCTCAACTCTTAGTCCTACCTATCTTGCTTTTTGCTTCCCTATTGGACAACAGTGCTTTATTTATCAACCAATAAGACAAATACATATACACAGAAGGACTTCCCCCATCATCTCTTCTTACAGAGGCTGATAAGTGGATGGGGAAGACAAGGAACCCTGGTTACATGAAGACATTAGCATTTCTCCCAAACCACTGAGACAGCACTGCATAATTCAAAAGTAAAACTAGGGAACAGGAAGTTAGGTCGCATGGGCTGTTTCCCTCTTTCTACCAACCTCTTCTATCCTTTCCTAACCAAAGTCACACTCCAAAGTGATGGTCAAGAAGCTTTCTGACACATTTCTCGTTCTTCCTTTGTTGTTTTCTGTAAAGGGACAGGGTTCCCCAATCTAGAAAGAACAGAATGAACAAAGGGAGTCTGCTTCTAAGTCGTTCCAGACACAGGGAGAGCAGCTTCTCTCCCGCTTCACATGTGTACCCATAATGGATGAAAATAAAGTCTGCGATGCATGGGGCTGAAGAGAGGGCTTGGCACCTTAGAGTGCTTGCTCTTGCAGAGGACCCAGTTTCAGATCCTACCACCCACATGCAGTTCTCACACCATCTACATCTCCAGGCCCAGGGGAGCCAAAGTCCTCTCCCGGCCTTTGCAGCACTGCATGTATATAGTGCATAGATACATAGTTAGGCGAAAAAAAAAACCATACAAATTAAATAAGAATAAATCTTTATAAAAGACTGCAAAAACTATGTCATCAACAGAGACAAAAACGTAGACAGTGCACAGCAGTGAGGCACAAAGCTGACATAGTTTTATTTAATGGTCATCTGTGTGCCAGTGACTTGTGACCATGTTAAAAACCCATAGACCAACGTTCAAACTCTGATGATTATGCCTGTCTCATGCTGAAGCTTCAAGAGATCTGGCTTAGATATTTAATGTGTTTCTAATATTAGCATCTCATCCTTTTTGCGGGTTCATGAATATTAATGTGTCATTATTATGGCAAAATAAATCAATATCCATTTCTCTATTTATTAATTGTACCTCAACACCAAAAACTATGTTATTTTTAAATGTAAGATTCTTTTGGTTTAAACTGGAGATTTTAGTTTTTAAAATATACTTCTTGCTTATTCGTTGAGAAATTCTTTAAAGAACCACTGGGGGTCAACTCTGAAATACACTGCACACTTCACAGTATCCGTAAATCAAAGGATTAAAAATTGCTAGAAGATTTAAGGTTGGCCGACACAGATAAAGATGATCATTTTCATTGTCTGAATCAAAGCGTTCGTCGAGCTCCCCTGGACATGATTCCACATACACCTGCTACTGAGACCCCTACTACATTGGGAACGGCTTAGAAAGACATTACTTCTGTACAAGAGAAAACTGGGGCTGGAGAGGTCAATGCTTACCCAGGGTCCAAAGTACTAAGTGACAGAGGAAGGAAGCTTATCCCGTGTCCCTTCTCCTAGTACTCCAACACAGAAGCACCACGTCTGTCACTGTGCCACGGAGGGCAGGCAAGGCAATGCTTCAGACCAAATACTGTGCTGAGTCTAGACTGCACTCCTAACAGCCCTACTGCTAGCAGACTTGGAGGATCAAACAACTGCCTGCATGTGTGGACTGAAGACATGTGTGTCACTTCTATCCTGGGTGCCCATCTACACACACTATAATTGAGTGTCTTTTACGGAAAATTAATTCACGCCAACCTACGAGGTTACCCTAGGGGTGAACAACTTACAGGTCCTGAAGTCTCACTCAGAGCCATGACCACTATATCTAATGTAAAGCGATTCTGAAATGGCTTTTTATTTTATCAAAGAAAAGGAGGGTCAAGAAGCAGCCCTGAGAACCAAATTATCCCAAGCCAAGAACAGAAGGTCTCAAGTCAGTTCTGGCTGGGACATATACAAAGTCTGCCTCAAGCACACCTGGTATGGTCTTCAGCAACACACTTCAACTACCTCATTAGCAGCAAGCTTGTTTTCAGCTTGCATTTTACCCAGGATTTTAGTTTGTTTTCTGACTACACTGGGAGTAACTGTTCTAGTCTCAAACAGAATAGTCTCTGGGCCATTTTACTACAAGACATAGTTGCCATGGCAATATTCCTCAATATAGACATTAAGATACATTACTTATTTGTTCTAAATTCCTGAAATTTTGTGATTCCTGTAAAACTACAGAGCCCAAACTATCCATATAGTATAGAGAGACAATAGTTTAATTAGTAGGTAAAGCTAACTATACCTACCTTCCGTAAAGAAAAGAAGCAACAGGAAATTCAAACTGAAAAGTTATGTCAAACAAACACTGTGCTACATTTAACACCCTTAACACATATGATTTAAATTGCTACATCAGTGAGTGTTTTTCTGGGTCTGACTCTACGCAGCTCCCGGAAGCATCTGGGAAGCCTTGTGTACTCTAGGATGCACTGGAGTCCGGTCACCCTTCGAACTAGACAGCATACTGTCTCTATCTTGACCTCCAGTGACAGGATGTTCCTGCTGAGGGTACTCTACCACAATAAAACAGCAAGGAGACTGGAAAGAAAAGACCATTTTCCATCATTTTGTTTCACAAACCCTTACTGAACCCTGTGACTCTCAACGCATGACAGAGGATTTTAGAAAGAAAGGTCACTACAATACACAGTAGCACTCTACCTTACCAACTCTGCACACGTAAGACGAACTGTTCCAGTTCCTACAAGACTTATTACAGTGAGCGTTTATCAATGGACTCTAGCTGGAAACACAAAGTATGCATCTCCCATGTCTACCACACAACAGTGTACTGAACCTCTGAAGACAACAAGTGTCTTCCGGAAATCGTTCAGGGTTTCTTTTTTCAGTTTTCAAATATAAGAGCATTCAGAACATTTTGGAAGGATATACGGTAAACATTAAGTTATCTTTTGGTGTGTAGATATATTATATAATATATGATCAAATTCAAAGATGTAACAGTACACTACAATATTCATAACCACTTAAAATTGTGCGTGGGCGTGTGTGTGTACCACCACATGATGTTTTGCTTATATGTAAAGTCCAGAAACAGTTCTATTCTAAACAAAATTTCACGTCATTATTAGTAACATCCAAGTACATTCACTGAAATATTAAATATAATGATGGGAACATACAGACTTCCCTAACATACAACATTTTCTTTGTAATTGTTATCGGGTAAACTGGCTCTCTAGGATGAAAACTGGCAGGATGAGACATTCTCAACTTAATGAAAACTGTCCTTTTTCAGATGAATGTTTAAATGGCAAGCCTTTGGTCCCCAAGAGTCATTTCAGAGATTAAGGTGTTTTATATTTTACATGTCTTTTTATGGGTGACTTTGCTACAGCCTGGTTTTTGATAAGTCTTGCCAATGGTGTCACCAGAATCACCGCTAGTGGAGCCACTATTAATACTTGATAAGTCTGTCCAAGTTAAATAAAAATTCAGTAGCGAATTGTTCCAAACTGTAGCTCAGCCATATAATTCACAGACAATATAACAACACACACATCATAGTCCAAACCCTGACAGAATGTAGCCATGTCAGTCTCCATCTGTGGGGCTGAACACATTATTGGTCACTAGTGACACAGAGCTGACAATAAGCAGGGATCGTGATTATTGCTCTAATGACAAATGTTTCAGTATTACATGAAATTAAGTCAGTGAATCATATTTTGAGTGGGTGTAAGAAACAAAAATATAAATGTGACATTTCAGGTTACTTCTATGCTTCATAATTATCACCCCTTTACAATCAAGTGTTCAATGGAAAAATTTGTCACACACTCAAGCACTAAAAAAAAAAAAAAAAAAAAGTTCCTAAACTGGCTTCCTTAATTTTTCTATTGCTGTGTATTTAATGTTTCAGAAACCACTAATCTTTCTCGTCCTTCAGCAGAAGGTAACTACATGAACTAAAATTCAACGTGATTGATAATGATGAGACAATCTGTGGCAGGATTAATGAAAGTGTCCAGGAATATATTTATTGCGGAATACTTGGGAACGAGAAGTTATGTGCTTCAATAATTCTAACTTGGAAGATGTGAGCTGAAGATGAAAGACTCTGGGGCCATTTGAACACATGAATTTACAATGATCCTTCTAACAGTCTGGTTGTAGGCAATATTTACTTGCACAACTCACTGTGAGTGAGAGGAGAGTGGGAGGGTCAGCTCAGATGCGCTCCCCTCGCTCTGACAGACTGAGATGACTGAAGGACACGCACTCTGGCTTTAGTCTGGATTCTTCCAGAAGTGAACTCAGACAAGGATCCAAATGTAAGCTATTAATTAAATATATATTTGCAAACTTAATAGATTAAATAGAAATTTATTAAATATAATTTATATTTTATATAATGACTTAATTCTATATATTAATAAGTAATAATGGCTTAATATAGAGAAGCACAAAAGGACAATTAAAAGTAACATGAGTATAAATAAGATATAATTAAAAATAATACAAGCAATTGGGTAGCTAGCTATTACTTCAAGTCTTAGCTACTTTTTATTGCTGTATGGAAACACCTAGATCAAGGCAGCTCTTAGTTCTAGAGGGCTAGTCTCTTATCACAGAACAGAGGAGACAGGCATAGTGCTGAAGCAGTAGCTGAGAGCTTTCCATCGAGATCCATGGGCAGCAGGCCAAGAGACACCAGGCCTGGCTTACTCTTTTGAAACCTCAAAGCCACCCCCAATGACACACCTTCTCCAACAAGGCCACATCTCCTAATAATCCTTCCCCCAATCCTCTAGATGGGGACTGAGCATTCAAACACATGAGCCTATGGGGGACATTCTCATTCAAGCAGGACAATGCAGCTACCTGCACTGGGGAGTGAGGTGAACCATGTACCTCATTGCTGAGCTCACCTGACGGGGACTTACTCAGAGCTGAGCTCACCCAACAGGGACTTATACAGAGCTGAGCTCACCCAACAGGGACTTATACAGAGCTGAGCTCACCCAATAGGGACTTATACAGAGCTGAGCTCATCCAATAGGGACTTATACAGAGCTGAGCTCACCCAATAGGGACTTATACAGAGCTGAGCTCACCCAATAGGGACTTACTCAGAGCTGAGCTCACCCAATGAGGACTTACTCAGAGCTGAGCTCACCCAATGGGGACTTACTCAGAGCTGAGCTCACCCAATGGGGACTTACTCAGAGCTGAGCTCACCCGACGGGGACTTACTCAGAGCTGAGCTCACCCGACGGGGACTTACTCAGAGCTGAGTTCACCCGACGGGGACTTACTCAGAGCTGAGTTCACCCGACGGGGACTTACTCAGAGCTGAGTTCACCCAATAGGGACTTACTCAGAGCTGAGTTCACCCGATGGGGGACTTACACAGAGCTGAGTTCACCCGATGGGGACTTACTCAGCGCTGAGTTCACCCGATGGGGACTTACACAGAACTGAGCTCACCCAATGGGGACTTACTCAGAGCTGAGTTCACCCGATGGGGACTTACACAGAACTGAGCTCACCCGATGGGGACTTACTCAGAGCTGAATTCACCCGATGGGGACTTACACAGAGCTGAGTTCACCCGATGGGGACTTACACAGAACTGAGCTCACCCAATGGGGACTTACACAGAGCTGAGCTCACCCAATGGGGACTTACTCATACTGAGAATCAATGGCAGAGCAGAGGGAAAGGAACATTACCTCTTGGCGATGCTTATGGCAGGTTTGGGTGTAAAAATTCTCCGGTATCATACGGGATTTCCTGTAGTCAAGGATGAAGTTCAGAGTACCACCAATAGCCCAGACACAAAGCAGTGTGCTAAGTGCTACCCAGTGCATCCTTTGTCACGGACACAGAAATCTTCCTGAAGCCTTCCAGTTCCAAAGGACCCTCTTCCCAGACCTTCCATCCCTCTCGTCCACCGAATTCCATTCTTCCAGAAGCGCAAGTCGCCCCTCTTCATTCTTCACCTCCACCTTCCACAAACACATTCTGAATCCAGAGTCAAGTGACTCACTGGACACAGACTCTCAAGGGTCAAGGTAGCACCGCTTATACACACTTTAACTAGGAGAAAAGTGATTGCCAATTCTAGCAGTAAAATGTACTAATCAAAACCTCAGGAGGCAGGTGGACTAAACAAACGTCCCACTCACAGATACTAGCAGCTCACTTTCAACCATTCTTAATGCATCTTCAACCGACCGCACGCTAAGTTTCAAGAGTGGTATTTTGCATCAAACAGTCACTCACCCACTGCCTTTCTGATGACATTTCTGGCACCAGGCATGATCCTGGAATCTGCCCTCGTTTTCAGCAGGCTCAGCACAGGAGGGAAACAAGCACTCTGGTGGACTCTAAAGAGAATTCTTTATTGCTTCCATTCAGACTTTTTACTTAAACAGACTTCCAAACAAAACGGCTCCTAATATCTTAAAATCCGCCTGAATGTACGTGATAACAACTTCTAAACTGCCAGCTCAGATCTGAGAGTGGGTGAAGTAAAAATCAAAATCGCAAATTATCCTAGAAACTGTTACATTGACACAAACCATCCAAAGACAGCTTCATCTCTCCCTCCCTTCCCCTCCTCTCCTTCCCCTTCACTCTCTCCAAAATTTATTTGTTCATTTGTTTTTCAAGTCAGGGCTTCTCTGGGTAGCCCTGGCTGCCCTGGAAACTCACTCTGTAGACCAGGGTGGCCTAAAACTCAAAGAAATCCACCTGCCTCTGCCTCCCGAGTGCTGGGAGTACAGGTGTGTGCCACCAGTGCCTGGCTGTTTCTTTATTTTGGAGATGGAGTTTCACTATGTACCCTGTCAGGCCTAGTGCTGGCTATGTAGATCAGGATGGCCATAAACTCTTAAAGATCCACCTACCTCTGCCTCACAAAGGCAGGGATTAAAGGTGTGTGTTACAGTGTCTGGCCTGACAATATATTTTTCAACAATGAATTATTTGAATATTTAGGATACGGAAAAGCTGCTTACAACATGAAATTTCCCAGATTAAATTCAATACTCTCACGATTTTCATTTTCTTACAGAATTTAGAGTCAAAATTTAAAACTAAATTTTGGATGTGATAAATCTTTATAAAACAAACTTTTAAGAAAAACAGCAATTAAGTAAGAAAATATGATTTTTCCCTCAAATTTAAAGGCAGGAAATGAAATCAATTCATCACACTCATTTTTCTTATTTCACTTAAAGAATTTCTCTGGTTAAAAAAAACTAGGAAAGCAACAGATAATTAGAAGTTAGTAAGTACAGTAACCTTATCAACACAGCCTAGAGCAAAACATGAAAATGCCACTCACCAACTTAAACCTTGGCTTTTGAAACTTTTGGCTTTTAGAAAGTCACTAGCTAGTACAGATACAAGATAAAGAGGATGTCAAAAAATAAGGCACTACTGACTGAAATGTTTGACAAAATAAAGGGGAAGTTTCCATGTGTGACTGATAAGATTCTATGAGTAACTAATACATCAGGTGATTTCTGAATAAGTTCTTGAGTGAAATTTTGCCTATCAATCTTTATTGTAGTTCAACATATCACAGAAGGGGGAATAGAGACGGGGAGGGAGGGAGAGGAAGAGAGAATTAAGTGAATTAGCTGTTAGTATTTGACTCACAGAAACTGGATTGAAAGAAACTGAACTTCTATTGAACAGATTCATTATAAATTACAACTTCAAGTCCTTCCACGCTCACCCCAGAATTCCTAATAAAACTTATATGGTGATATGCCTTTAAAACTCAGAACGGGCACACATAATGAGGAGGCTGGAATGAATAGTTATTAGGCAAGAAAGGAAGCACACAGGAGAGATGTTCCAAGCCAGCACTCTTACTGTAGTATTTAAGACAATGAATTGTGCTCAACTCCCTACATTCGCCTGCTTGGAGCTTCCTAGGCCTGCACCTCACCTAGAGTGCCTCAGACCCACCTGCACCCATTGCGAGACTCATCGGAGTATGGGACCTGCTTGAACCCACTGGAAGGGAACCTTAGACCCGTACCCACCAGGAGAGAAAGACTCCAAGCTGCCACTGGAAGAAGGGATGGGAAGACGACAATATAAAAACATAGTCAACAGAAAAAACAATATGACCCCACAAGAGTCTAGGGAATCTATACCATCTCAACACAGATGAAACAGAAGAGAATGACCTTCAAAACAAACTCATGAAAATGATAGAGGCTCTCGAAGATATGAGAAAATCCCTTAAAGAAATAGAAGAAAAAAATTCAAGAAATCAACAAATCTTTCTTAAAAAAGCCAAGAAATAAACAAACAGATGAAGGAACCAATTCAAACAGGTCAAGGCCTGAAAACAGAAACATAGACAATAAAGAAAACACAAACTGAGGGAATTCTGGAAATAGAAAAGCTGAGTAAATGATCAGGAACTACAGATACAACCATAACCAACAGTATACGAGAGGGAAGACAAAAATCTCAGGCGCTGAAAAAGTAGAGGAAATAAGATTCACTGACCAACAAAAATCTTAAATCCAACAAATCATTAACACAAAATAACCAGGAAATATGGACACTGTGAAAAGACCACAGCTAAGAATAATAGGTATAGAAGAAGATGAAGAAACCCATCTCAAAGGTGCAGAAAAAATATTCAACAAAATCATAGAAGAAAAGTTTCCCAACCTGAAGGACATGCCTATGAAAGTACAAGAAGCTTACTGAACACCAAACAGACTGAACAACAACAACAAAAAAAGTCCCTCGCCACATAATAATCAAAACACCAAACATAAAGAAAGAATATCAAGAGCAGCAAAAATAATCAAAACAACAAACATACAGACCAAAGAATATTAAGAGCAGCGAAGTTTTGAAAAAGGCCAAGTAACATATAAAGGCAAACCTAACAGAATTACACCTGACTTCTCCATGGAAACTCTGAAAGTCAAAAGGTCCTGGATAGATGTTTTACAAACACTGAGAGACCAGAGACTCCAGCCCAGACTACTATACCCACCAAAACTCTCAATCACTATAGATGGAGAAAACAAGATATTTCATGACAAAACCAGAGTTACACAAATCCAGTCCTACAGAAAGTTCTGGAAGGAAAACTCCAACCCAAAGAAATGAACTACACTCACAAAAACATAGACAACACATAATCTCACTTTACCAAAAGTGAGAAATAGGAGAGAAACACACACAATATCACTACAAAAAACAAATCCAAAACAAACAAGAATTATCAATGGTCATTAATATCCCTCAATGTCAATGGTCTTAACTTGCCTATTAAAAAAGACATAGCCTAACAGAATGGATACAAAGACAGAACCCATCCTTCTGCTGCACACAAGAAACACATCTCCATGTCAAAGACAGACGTTACCTCAGAGTAAAGGGTTGGGAAAAGATTTTTCAATCAAATGGACACAAGACACAAGCTGGTGTAGCAATCCTAGTATCTAACAAACTAGACTTCAAATTAAAAATCAAAAGAGATGAAGAAGGACATTTCATATTCATCACAGGAAAAGTCCATCAGGATGAAGTCTCAATTCTGAACATCTGTGCCCCAAATACAGAGGCACCCACATTCGTAAAAGAAACAATACTAAAATTCAAATCACACATTAAGCACCCCATACTTATAGTAGAAAACTTCAATACCTAACTCTTACCACTGGACAGGACTACCAGACAGAAACTTAGTAAAGAAACAAAGGAACTAACAGAAGTTATGACCCAATTGGGTTTAACAGACATCTATGGAACATTTCACCCAAACACAAAAGAATATACCTTCTCAGCATCATATGGAACCTTCTTTAAAATTGATCACATACTTGGCAATAAAGCAAACCTCAAAAGATATAAAAAAAATTATAATAACCCACTTTATCTTATCAAACTACCATGGCTTAAAATTAGAACTCAGCAACACCACAAATTGCAGAAATCCCTCAAACTCATTGAAATTGAACAATGCTCAGTTAGGTAAAGGAAAAATAAAGCAATCAAAGGCTTCCTAGAATTCAATGAAAATGAAGGCACAACATACCCAAACCTATGGGACAATATGAGAGCAGTTCTAAGAGGAAAGTTCACAGCACTAAGTGTCCCAATGAATAAACTGGAGAATAGCCACACTAGAGAATTAACAGAACACATGAAAGCTCTAGAACAAAAAGAAGCAAACTCACCCAGGATGAGTAGATGCCAGGACTAATAAAATTGAGAGCTGAAATCAATAAAGTACAAACAAAGAAAACAATACAAAGAATCAATGAAACAAAGCCTTGGTTCTTTGAGAAAGTCAACAAGAAGACAAACCTTTATCCAACCTAACCAAAAGGCAGAAAAGAACATGCAAATTAACAAAAGTAGAAATGAAAAGGGGGACATAACAGTACACACTGGGGAAATCCAGAAAATCATCAGGTCATACTTTGAAAACCTGTACTCCACAAAATTGGAAAATTTAAAGGAAATGGACGATTTTCTGGATAGGTATCACCTACCAAAATTAAATCAAGAACAGATTAACAAGTTAAATAGACATATAATCCCTAACGAAATAGAAGCAGTCATCAAAAGTCTTCCAACAACAACAAAAAAGTCCAGAGCCAGATGATTTCAGTGCAGAATTCTACCAGAAATTCAAAGAAGAGCTAATACCAACATTCTTCAAATTGTTTCATACAATAGAAGCAGACGGATCATTGCCAAACTCTGTCTACAAGGCTAAAACTACCTTGGTACCCAAACCACACAAAGACAACTAAGATAGAGAACTAATGACAAATCTCCATCATGAACATTGATGCAAAAATACTGAAAAATCGATTCCAAGAATGCATCAGAAAAATCATACACCATGATCAAGTAGGCATGCAGGGGTGGTTCAACATACAAAAATCCCGCAATGTAATCAACCATATAAACAACTGAAAAACAAAAATTACATGATCATCTCACTAGATGTTGAAAAAGCCTTTGACAAAATTCAACACCCCTTCATAATAAAGGTCTTGGAGAGACCAGGGATAACAGGAACATACCTAAACATAATAAAGGCAATATACAACAAACCAACAGCCAACATCAAACTAAATGGAGAGAAACTCAAGGCTATTCCTCTAAAGTCAGGAACAAGACAAGGTTGTACATGTTCTCCATGTCTCTTCAATTTGTACCTGAAGTTCTTGCTAGAGCATTAAGACAACAAAAGGAGTTCAAGGGTATACAAATTGGAAAGGAAGAAGTAAAACTCTCACTACTTGCAGAAGATAAGATAGTCTACATAAGTGACCTCAAGAATTCTACCAGGGAACTCCTACAGCTGATAAACACCTTCAGCAAAGAGGCAGGATACAAGGTTAACTCAAAAAAATCAGCAGCCCTACTATATATAAACAATAAATGTTCTAGGAGAGAAACATCACCCTTTACAATAGCCACAAACATAAAATATCTTAGGGTAAATCTAACCAAACAGGTGTAAGACCTATATGACAAGAACTTTGAGTCATTAAAAAAAGAAATTAGATACCAGAAAATGGAATGATTTCCCATGCTGTTGGATACATAGGATCAACATAGTTAAAATGGCAATCTTATCAAAAGCAATCTACAGATTCAATGCAATCCCTATTAACATCCCAGCACAATTCTTCACAGATTTTGAAAGGACTATTCTCAACTTCATATGGAAAAATAAAAGATCCAGGATAGCTCAAACAACCCTGAACAATAAAGGAACTCCAGGAGGCATCACCATCCCTGACTTCAAGCTCTACTATAGAACTACAGTAATGAAAACGGCTTAGTATTGGCACAAAAATACACAGGTAGACCAATGGATATTAACCCACAGCCATGAATACCTGATCTTTGACAAAGAAGCTAAAACTATATAATGGATAAGAGAAAGCATCTTCAACAAATGGTGCTGGCATAAGTGGATACTGGCATGTACAAGACTGCAGATAAATCCATATCTATTACTGTGTCCAAAACAAGTCCAAATGGATCAAAGACCTCAACATCAATCCAGGCACACTTAACCTCTGAGAAAGTGAGAAGTACCCTTGAACGAATTGGTACAGGAGATCACTTTCCTGAACACCAGTAGCACAGACACTGAGATGGACGATAAATGGGACCTCCTGAAACTGAGAAGCTTCTGTAAGGTAAAGGACACAGTCAACAAGACAAAAAGGCAGTCCACAGAATGGGAAAAGATATTCATCAGCCCCACATCTGGCAGAGGGCTGATCTCCAAAACTTACAAAGAACTCAAGAAACAAGTCTCTAAAACACCAAATAATCCAATTTAAAAAATGGGCTACAGAACTAACCAGAGAATTCTCAATAGAGGAGTCTCAAATGGTTGAAAAACACTTAAGAAAGTGCTCAACATCCTTAGCCATTAGGGAAATGCAAATCAAAACAACTCTGAGATACCATATTACTACTGTCAGAATGGCTAAAATAAAAATCACCAATGACAGTTTAAGCTAGAGAGGATGTGGAGAAAGGGGAAGATTCCTCTACTGCTGGTGGGAGTGCCAATTCATACAGCCACTTTGGAAATCAGTAAGGAGATTCCTCAGGAAAATGAGAAATCAGTCTACCACAAGATCCAGCAATTCCACTCTTAGGCATATACCCAAGGGATGCAAACTCATACAAGGACATCTGCTCCACTATGTTCATAGAAGCATTATTTGTAATAGCCAGAACCTGGATGCAACCTAGACGTCCCTCAATGGAAGACTGGATAGAGAAAATGTGGTACATTTACACAATTGAGTACTACTGGGGGGGGGATCAGTGGAATCTTGAAGACACCATCCTGAGTGAAGTAACCCAGTCACAAGAAGAGAAACATGGTATTACTCACTTATATATGGATTTTAGACATGGAGCAGGGGATTGGCAGCCTACAATCCCACTGCCAGAGAGTCTAGGAAACAGGGAGGACCCTAAGAGATATACATGGTACCCCAGAGAAGGAGAATGGGACAGGGTCTCTTGAGTGCACTGGGAGCATGGGGGAGGGGGAGAGGAAGGGAGCTGGGGAAAAGTGAGGGGGAAAAGAGGGGAGAGGGGAAACCCTTTATGGGAATGCTAGCAGAAACAGCAGGGGAAACTGAGTAATGGGAACAGAAGCCCAGAGAAAAACATGCTGTGCTGGAAAAGAAAGCACTCCTCAGAGCAGGGGTGGTGTTTTCAATGACCTTGTCCATGATGTAACCCAGACACGCTAAAGTGGAGCGCTGCAGAGAGCCCAACAGTGAGGAGCGGCCACTGCTTTCCCACGAGGACTGCAGTTCTGCTCCCAGAACTCACACTGGGCACCTCACAAAACCTGAAATTGCAGCTTCCAGAAAGTCAGAGGTACACACACACACACAGACACACACACACAGAGACACACACACACAGAGACACACACACACAGAGACACACACACACAGAGACACACACACACAGAGACACACACACACAGAGACACACACACACACACAGACACACACACACACAGACACACACACACACAGACACACACACACACACAGACACACACACAGACACACACACACACAGACACACACACACACAGACACACACACACACAGACACACACACACACAGACACACACACACACAGACACACACACACACAGACACACACACACACAGACACACACACACACAGACACACACACACACACAGACACACACACACAGACACACACACACAGACACACACACACACAGACACACACACACACAGACACACACACACAGACACACACACACACAGACACACACACAGACACACACACAGACACACACACACACAGACACACACACACACAGACACACACACACACGACACACACACACACGACACACACACACACAGACACACACACACACAGACACACACACACACAGACACACACACACACAGACACACACACACACAGACACACACACACACACAGACACACACACACACACACAGACACACACACACAGACACAGACACACACACACAGACACAGACACACACACAGACACAGACACACACACAGACACAGACACACACACAGACACAGACACACACACAGACACAGACACACACACAGACACAGACACACACACAGACACAGACACACACAGACACAGACACACACACAGACACAGACACACACACAGACACAGACACACACACAGACACAGACACACACACACACACAGACACACACACACACAGACACACACACACAGACACACACACACACAGACACACACACACACAGACACACACACACAGACACACACACACAGACACACACACACAGACACACACACACAGACACACACACACAGACACACACACACACACACAGACACACACACACACACACAGACACACACACACACAGACACACACAGACACACACACACAGACACACACACACACAGACACACACACACAGACACACACACACACAGACACACACACGTGTTATACACTCGCACAGGCATTCACATACATACACAGATGAATAAAAATATATGTTCAAAACAAAATCAGAAAAAACATTTTTAGTGAATTCTAAGTAAATGTACATATATGGTGGAAGCAAATTCAGGTTTTAAGAGAGAAAGCGTATGGTTACAAAAGTAGAAATGTGCTTTTCAACCTGACCGTAGTTCTCAGGTGTCCAAGTGCAGGGAGCCCAGGATCCTGGGGGTAGTGTGCACAAGGCACCCAGAGCTCCGTGAAAGCCGGGGGAGCTGGTTGTCTTAAGGGTGATGACTTCTGCCAAGCCACAGAAGGAAACTGCAGACACCCCTCCCCAAGCAATAGCAGGCAGACTAGGAGGGTCATCCACCCCCTGAGTTACAGGGAGTCCTCAACACCAGCAGAGCAGGTGCGCCTAACCCTGCCTGGAAGGAGCTGAGCAAAAGCCTGGCAGGTAATAGGCAGCTAGGAGAAGGTCTCTCGAAAGAGACAGAGACAGGCCTGACTTATCACTACCCTACGAAGAGTAAGAGAATGGCCCCAACTCAAATGGAAGCGTGAGCAACCCAACAAGCAACAGAAGCCCCCAAAGCTTCTGACTCCACAGCCTGGGACCCTCTTCACCAAGGAACAGCACCTTAGGGTTATCGTTGCTGTGATGACACACCAGGACCAAGAGCAAGCCAGGGAGGAAAGGGCTTATTGGCTCGCACTTCCACATCGCTGCTCATCATGCAAGGAAGTCAAGACAGGAGCTCACAGGGCAGGAACCTGGAGGCAGGAGCTGATGCAGAGGCCATGGAGGGTGCTGCTCACTGGCTTGATCCTCATGACTTGCTCAGTCTGCTTTCTTATAGAACCCAGGACTAGCAGCCCAGGGATGGCCAATCACTCATTAAGAAAATGCCTACAGGTTTGTCTAAGCCCAATCTTACAGAGGCAGGTTCTTGATTGGGTTCCCTCCTCTCAGATGAGTCTAGCCTGCGTCACACTGACATAAAATCAGCAGGCCTAAACACCAAGCTGCCCTGGCAGGGAAAAGGCTGCTATACAATGCAGCCCAGCCTGGGAAGGCTTTGCCTCCAAGGACCTGAGACTCCCTTTGTGTGCTAGAGACAACAGAGCTAGGACAGAACCACAATGGCTCAGGGAGTTCTACCGAGGACAACAAGGCGCAGGCCCAATCCTTCTCCATGGCGAGGAACACCTGGCACCCCAGCCACAGGCAACTCCAAGCCCTGAGGCAGCACGGCAAAGAACGAACTGGAAGCCAAGGGGTTCCAATAAACAATAAATCAGCTAAACACAATACGACCACAAATCCTCAGAACTTAACTGTCAGTCAAGCCAAGGGCTGTTCAAGAAGGCCAGAAGGTGATGATGAACCTGAACAAAGCAGCTGTTTTATTGATATGCAGTTTTTAAATTTTTACTTATTTTGATTTTATGTGCATTGGTGTTTTGCCACAGGTATTGGGTCCCTTGAAACTGGAGTTACAGACAGTTGTGAGCTGCCATGTGAGTGCTTGGAATTGAACCGGGATCCTCTGGAAGAGAAGTCAGTGCTCTTAACTGCTGAGCCATCTCTGCAGCCCTAAGGTGGCTGTTTTATAAACAGAAAGATCTCTTCAGAGGACTCAGGATCTCCTAACATGATAGATCAAGAAAATCAAAGCTCAATAGAATAGAGACCTGGCGGTAATACAGACATGGTTCAGACACTGGGATTATCTGACCGGCGTTCAAAGCAATCACAAAAATGCAGTTATTTAAAAGACTATGAAAGCAACTCAGGTTACATAGGCTATCTGAACAACAGAAACACAAGTTACTTGACAGGAAACAAACAGAACACACATTATCACAAAAAGTAAGATCACACAAGCTTTTAAAATGCACTCAAATCAGTTCAATGGGAGATTGAAGACAATCGAGGATAGTATCACTAAGTTTGAGAATAAACAGAATTCCCCAGCTGAATGCCCGAGGGAAATGGCTGGGGATTAAGTGAAGGGCATCAGGAGCTGTGGGGCTCCAGCAGTCATCCTGAACCTGAAAAGGGAGAGGGCGAGCGGAGCTGAAGGAGTAAGCAGTCAGAGAGGTAAGGCTGCAACGCCTCACCTGTGCTGAGAGACACCCAGCAGAGCAAAGAGCTGACACACACCAAGATAAATCAAGTCCCAAAACTGTAGCCCGGAGTCTTACAGGAGGCCTGGCTAGGCGATGCTGTATCTACAGGAGAACGCCGATCAAGACTCTGCCTACAACCAGCAAGCCCGGATGGGAATGGCACGGTGCACTTGAAGTGCTGGGACAACAAAAGCGGCTCCATGTTTACAGCTGTCACGTGTGAACCAAGGGCACTGTCAGCCGGGGAAAACCAGAAAGGACGTGAACAAGAACAAATCTCAACCGAATTCCCGTTTCTTCCTGTTTCCGGTAATAATTTTTGTACAAAGAGACCCCAATGCAGCACACACAGTCAGAAGGGATACTCTGCCCTTTACAATTTAAAGACTTTCCTATTTTATTATTATAACTTATTATTGTTATCATTATTATTATTATTTGTCTGTGTGTGTGTAAACACACGCACACTTGTGGAAGTCAGAGGACCACTTTGTGGAGTTGGTTTTCTCCTTTTACCTTTACTTGGGCTCCAGGGAGTGAAAATGGGTCACGAGGCTCACAGGACAAGCCCATTTACCTGCTGAGCTATCCTGCATGTTTGCTCTTGTTTTACTTCCACGGTAACTGTGTGACAAAAGGGGACCCAGCAGTTCAGCCTCACCATTCCCAGTTAAATGTGTAGTCATGTTGATGACAGTGAGTCACACTGAGGGCTGAACCACTGGAATGTTCACAAGTGACTACATAATGTCTATCCAGACGCCTCACGTGTACTCCACAATGAGCTGCCCACGTGTTCCCAGCAAACACACAGACTCAGGCTTTGGTACCTAGTAACTCACAGCAAGTCCTTACCATGCTTGGCTATATAGAAGGAATATGATTAGCTCTGTATAGCAAGTCCAGTCGAGTTTCCTGGGTGATGACATCACACGATGCCATGCAGTTCACACACAGAAAGTATGTCTCTACATTTGTTATGGACTGTTACACTCTAAGGATGTGAAGAAACAAGGTTTGAACCCTTACCTGTCTAACAAATTCCATCACCTCACCCAAAGCATAGTCTGTTGAAAACGGTGAGTATGACTCTTAAAGATTCAGAGGTGGTCGTGCAACAATCGATTTTAAGGAACTGAGCAAAATGGAGTCCTCATTTGATTTTCAGGTTTTTCATCCTAATAGTTCATAAACTTTGTTTCAAATGAGTGCAATGTAAAGTTACAATTTCTTCTTCATTCACTGGGTTAATTAGATGAAACCCAATTAACAGCTTCACATTTTGCACATTCAGAGTTTGTAGCAAAAAATAAAACCACAATACAACTTTCAAGTTGTAATAAAAATGTTTTATGTGTCCGAAAGAATTGACTCAGCTTTCTATGACCTTGACGGAACCTATGGCCCGAGAGGAAAAGCCATACTTTCCCCATGGCCACTCAGCAAGACTGCGGATGTAATTGGGAAAGACTCCTTTATTTTCACTAGGTAACACACAATAACTACTCTTCTCTCTCCACAGCAACGCTGCCAATTTCTCTATCAAATAAAAGGAGATGCTTTACAATCGGGCATCTAAAGAATCAAGCCATTATTCTAGCATTCTCTATTCTTGTGAAACATTGGGTTCTCATTATGCCGTGCCACATGAATAGGTATAATAGCAGGTACAATAAGCTATAAAAATAACTGTAAATAAAACCAAATTACAGCTTAAAAAGTTAAAACCTAAATCACAGAATTAATTTTGTGTCACAAAGTAGCCATTTAAATAAAGTGGTAAATAAACACCATCCCCTGCTAAAGATGGCCATCCCTCCACTTACCACCATCACCCTCACCCGGCCTCTCCCACCTGTCCACTCCATACCCCCCCCCCATACAGGGTTCTCTTGGTGGACAGCCACAAGGTGCAGATGGCCATTAATTCTTATGCCAATCACCTGCTCAACTGCTTCCAAATCTCATTGGAATGGTGTGTGTTTCCCCTGAAGTTTACTTAAGATGCTTTTATGAGCTGGTGGGTCGGATTTGACAGAGTGCAGGGATCTAAAAAAGACAGTCTTAAGTCACCACCTCACTTCAATCCAGATCCAGTTCCCCAGGAAACGAGTCCTCCCAACACTGACGAATGAATTTGATCTGCTGGTATATATATTCCTAAACACTGAATATTTGGATAAAAGGAGGTTTCGCTTTTACATCGGGAAAGAGTTATTTATTTTTAAGCAACATTTTCATCCTTGTTTTGATCATTACAGAGCCTGAAATACAGGCAAATTTATGAATATAATTATATAACCTATTTCTAAGCAAAAGTCAACACAATGTAAGTCCACCTTAAGAATGCAGCTATCCCTAATAACGAGCATTAAAGTTTTAATAAGTCATGTCATGATCAAATGTGTGCTGACAATCACCTAGTGTAGAATGATGGTGAGAAGGGGAGAAACGACGGGGTGGAGGGGGAAGAAAGTTTAAACACAGACTTAAAATTTTTAAAAATTACCTCAGAATGTTTAACATCTGATGCAAATGAAAATTTGCAAACATATCAACATGGCACTTCAGCGTTGACATGAAAGTTACCAGGCTTGCTTTAAAGGGGAGTCCCCCTGACAAGTGTGCACAGCTGCTGCTCTTCTGGAATCCACGGAGAAGCTGTGCACAACGGAGGGCATGCTTCCAGGATCTACGAATCAGTCCTGAATGGTTCCCAAATTCTCTCCTCCCACACTCTTCTTATTAGGAAAGAGCCACATAGCATATGTCTTGGATGTGTGTGGCTTAGTTTTATCTATCCTTCTAGAATTTTAATTGTTCTTTTAAACAATGACAACTCCAATTTCCTTATGATAAAAGTCTGTTGCTATTAGGCCAGGAGATGTGACAACGCATACTGTTTTTCATTCATCTTAACTTTAGAATGCCTTACTTTTTCTTAACTGAAACTCTTAGGGCCCACAGATGAAAACACTTTGCAAGAAGACTAGAGCTGATAAACACTAAACCACGTGGAGAGAAAGCAGAGCAATGCCTTGCTTCACTCGGGTCAGTAGGGGAGGCTTCCTCTCTACTTCCAGTTTGGCACTCTGGTGGAGTTTGGACGTGTGTCTACATGCAGCCTGAGCACTGTGCCACGGAACCCAGGACTCAAATCCCCCGCTAGTGTGATGATAAGCCTGCTCACACGACCTTGGTCCAGGTCCATCCCCTCACAGGGAGCCCACATGAAGGACCTTCGGTAGGTCTGAGGGACATAAGGCTGCAACTTAATTAAAACGGAATCAGTGACTATAACAAATACGATTTGTTATCTTGGAGGCAGCCCTAGCTCAACAGTTAATTCCTTACCTTCTATCTGGGGAGTCTTAAGTAACTTGGAACTCAGCTGAGCAGAGCTTGTGTTCCTTTGAAGACAGAGGGGGAAGAGAGACCAGCTATTGCCCTATCTGTCACAGTCCTGGGAGAGAGCTGTTCCAACGAGGTGCATCTTGGTCCTCCTCTCTGCTATCAGATTAGAGAAGCATGGGCCAACAACATCACTATTTCCTTTAGACTCTCATGCTGGGAGAAGAAAAGCCTAATGCCTTGGTGCCAGCTAGAGGGAGAACTTAGCTGCCAGGAAGAAATGTTACATAGTTCTCACAAGTTAAACTGACATACGTGCACTTCTTCATTCCTGTCTCCTCTCTTCTATAACATTGGGACAGAAAAGGGAGAAATAAATTAGGAGTCTTTCTCTACCTGCTTTAGCCAAATTATAAATAAATCCAATTGTCTTTGCCAATGCCATTTCCTAATATTTTAAAATGCACGAGGGTCACATGGTGGCTTCAGCAGTCTAAGCACCTGGTAATATTACTGAGTTGGAAGGGGATGAGAAATAAGTAACAGGATCCTTGTGAATATAGACTCTAGAGTATGGAAACCTCACGGTGTCCTATATGTGTTTCCTTGACAATCCTAAGGGACACAGACTACAAAGGATGGAAATCTCATGTTGTCCTTTAAGTATTCCCTTGACAACCCTAAGTGACACAGCCAATATTTTCATCAAAGTGATCTTAAGAACAATTCTTAAGAAGATGTTCTGAATTCAGAATCTCCAAAACTAATAAGCAAACAGGCAACGATACTCCATGACTATTTTTTCTTCAGGAACAATTTTTGGATTGTAAAACACATGTAACATCTTTTTGAAAAACCAAGTTTAACAAGTTTTCCTTCCAATCTTTAATGGCCTTGAAATCTCAGTGCACTCCAACAGCAGCATCAAATGACCCATCACATCTCAGCTAAATGTTCGTGTCCATAATATAATGCCTACTGACTTACAATACCACAGTCATCACTGTGCTGCTGGTCTGTTTGGGCTTCTGTTACGACATACAACTGACAACGGAAAATCGTTTCTCACAGTTTTAGATGCTAGCAAGTCCAAGATCAATGCACCTGCCCTCTGCCTCTGCCTCCAGAGCCTCTACTGGGCCAAGAGCTTCTTTAGGCAGTCTTATGAAGTTGTTTCACACTATCATCTAAAAGTCCTACCTCCTCATGCATTAACAATACAAGACAGGACAACAATGTATGAATTGAGTGGTACACCACTAACCCATAGTCCAACTTCATTTCTTAATGAAAAATTAGAATTTGAAAAACATTTCTTTTAAAAATATTTTAATGATGTATGTACATGTATATATGATGTGTATGGCGCATATATGTGTGTGGCTTCGTGGACACATATGCTATGGTACACATATGAGGGTCTGAGGGCAACATTTGGGTCTTGATTCTCACCTTCCACCTTGTTTGAAATGGGGTCTCATCATTGTGTAGGCCAGGTCAACTGGCTCCCAGCTTTCCAGAGAATCCCCTGCTTCTGGCCCCCATATGTCATCACAGGAATCCTGGGATTCTCTGTGGCTTCTGCAGACTCAAGCACAGCTCCTCACGCTAGTGCAGGAAGGCGCCTTACTCACCGAGACACCTGCCCTTCCAGACATTTCTCAAGAAAGGAGGATCATGGGCCTGAAAATGGGCTAAGTGTACAATTTCATGTTTTATAGATTTACAACAACAGCAGCCTTTTCTCTGAGTTGAAGTGAGCAGTAATGAAGGCATTTAATTTATAGTGTCAGTTTTATTAGTGATTTTTAAAAAGCTATCCGACATAATCAGATAGATTAAAAGAGGAGGCATATGGCTCAAGGCTGCCCTTGGTTACAGTAAAATCCAGTTTTCTACACGCTTTGCTTATATCCACTGTTCCACCATCTTGTTGCTCAATCTCAGCACCAGCCAGCATCGGAGCAACTGATGCACAGTGTAACCGTAACTAAGACAATCCTGAGCTACTCACAAGTCATCCCTCCGCGACCTTCAAGTTTATTTCCGGCCCGCAGCATGGAGATGGGCAGAGCGCCCCAGGTTCAGGTTCCCACGTGCTTCCCCGCACTCGTCACCCAGGTGCACACAAGCATCTGGAGATTAAATACTGACTGAGACAGTACGCTCCTTCTCAGGAAACCAACAGCAAGTCCAAACACACCCCTCAGACAGCAGCTCTTCTGGGCCTCTGGCACCTCTCTTTCCTCCTGGCTCACTTAGGGACCCTTAACCCAATAAAACGCAGTCCTGCAGCTCTCTCAGGAGCACCTAAGACATAGACAGGCAGGCACAGACACAACAGGACACAGTGACAACATGCAGGCTGAGGGGGCTCTCGAGAGGATAGAGGAGAAAGGTAGGACAGGAAAGGCTCGAAGCATACACGATGGAGCAAAGGGCAACTTCTAAACAACAGTGTTGTTCAAAATAAAAATTTTACTTCTGCGTAAAATGCATTTTTCATGAACTTTCCTCGCTTTGAATCACTGTTTCATACATGCAGTTCCCACAGGCATGATGTGGTCACACCTCCACAGCACTCCTGTAGTGTGTTTACCATTGACTGTAACAATCAATTTACCTGTCAGACTCTACTGACACACGAGCCACTTCTTGAGGGCAGAGGCATATCTATTTCAGTGACCCTGACAGCCTAAGATTTCACCAAAAAGTCCCCTGAACAAAGGAGTGAACACCAACTTCCTGGAACTGCAATTCTGTTTTAAGGTCTCTCTCTCTGTCTGTCTCTCTCTGTCTCTGTCTCTCTCTCTCTCTTTCTCTCTGTCTCTCTCTCTGTCTCTCTGTCTCTGTCTGTCTCTATCTCTGTCTCTGTCTCTCTCTTTCTCTGTGTGTGTCTCTCTCTCTCTCTCCCTTTTGCCCTCCCCTTTCTCCTAAGCATTTAAAATTCATCTAGAAGTCAATTCCAAAACATAAGGTTATTTGATGCCAAGAACTGATACTGAGGTCTACAGAAGCCACTGATACAGCACAGTTCTCAGCACTGAATGGCGGAGGCTTAGAGATGGAGATGATGACGCCACTGTGATGACTGCGAGGGGCAGCAGATGCTGTTTTGATAAAAATGCTGTACTGCTTTGTTCCAGAATGAATGAGCTTAAATTCATACATAAAAGATTTAAGATCTACACAACTGTCAAACACACAAACAACTCTTCCTGGAAGTAGATGGAGAATGTTTTAAAAACAGACGTGCAAGAAGGTAACTTTAAGAACAATGGTAACACGGATGTCAGAAAATGCATGTAAATCACCATCATTAGTCCAATGATAATACCCCTACATATGTTCAGCAAAGAAACACGCAACAAGAACATATTTCGAGTGCCTCTTGCGCGTCACTAACACATACTGAGACCTTTTTTTTTATTCATTATTCATCATACTCTCCTGGTCATTCCCAGAATTGGTGCTTATTAAAGTTCTTCTGTTTTTAATGTTGGCAAATCAAAAGGAAAGACTAATCCACATGTCAAAGGGAACTGCACCTGTATCTGTTTTCAGCTGCGGTCTGAGGTCTAGCATGTGTCTCTTAGCAGCCTCACCAGCGTCACATGTCACACACACACTGACACGCAGAGAGCACCACACACGTCTCATCGTTTGGGGGAATCTTACCAGAACCATGGTGTAAGAGTAAGATTCACAGGTCTTAAAAAGTGTCACTTTGAAAAACAAGACAGCAACAAGAACATCAAAATGAAAGGATGGAGGAGGGAAGAGGAGTGCCCCCTAAAACTGCATTAGCTCTGGCTTTCAAAATTAGCCTCAAGGTCGCCACTCAGCTGGAGCCACTGCTACCGTCTCCGCTATGATAACCAATTGCGTAAAAACTCACGGATGCTGTAACCACACTCTACATTTAACCGCTGATTTAATTCAGAGCTAGTGAGCCATCGGTGCAACTGTCACTCTTACTAATTTATCTTGCAAACCACTCAGAGCAAATCTGCAGTCTCGTGACGACAGCCATCATCACAGTAAGCAGTAACCAGCATTATTCTGAACACGCGGAGTAGAACATGTGATGCAGACTGGGGACCAGAGCTGCCTGCAGAGAACAGGAGCAGGCTGGGGGAGGATGGAAGGGCAGTGTCCGGGTGAGGAAAATAGCCAAGAGATTACACGAGTGTAGGGAGATACATAACCAGCCTCACCTGTGGCGCTGACGACACCCGTTTAGGCATGGTCAGAGATATGTAAGTGAGCATGTGGTATTTGGTCTGGGGTTCGGGACATGCTTGCTCTGTCTTGGTTCCGGTAGGGTCACAGAGAGCAGCTGGGTGTGGGTCCTTGGAGCTGGAACTTGTGGGTTATCGGTTTTTCCTGTAAGTGACTTCTCCCGAATAAAATTAACCTGCATTTGTCCTAGTCCCGTGCATCTTAATCTGTACATCTACACATGAGCGTGACTATTCATGGGGGATGAGAAAAGCAGTGACTGGAGTCAGGGACACCAGGCGGCCAGATTCCAGGGCCCAAGGAAATCCTGTCAGTTTCCTATTGCCATGGAAGTGGAGGGGTTGCCTGTCCAAAGGTACAGAAAGACACGGCAGCACCGAGGCTAAGGGCACACACAGGTTTATTTGACTTAACTGGAAATAAGGTGAAAGGCTGAGTTGGCCTTGACTGCATAGAGACACTGCCAAGACTGAAGTCTTCTGACATTTGTCAGTAACCATAGTCTGTCTTCCAAGCAGCGCCCTAGTGCATGCATTTCATAGTGAGCAACTGTTAAAGGAGAGCACAGACCCAACTACAATAATAGTGTCATTGTAAACGCTTTCCACTTCCTTTTCCAAGCTCAGGACTTCCTCACTTTGTACATCTGAACTTGGTGTGTTCCTGAACTAATGGCATTTGCTTAGCATGTTGGAATATGTTTATTCAATACCAAAGTAATTTACTTAACTCTGAAAATTAAACTTTGCCAAAGCTCTTCCTCTATACTCCAAATTTTAGAATCACTGTATTGCTTTAACAATCATTTTGGTTGGTTGTTTGTTCAGACACAATTTCTCTATGTAACAGCCCTGGCTGTCCTGGAACTCCTCTGTAGACCAGGCTGGTCTCGAGTTTACAGAGATCTACTTGCCTCTGCCTCCTAAGTGCTTGGATTAAAAGCATGCACCACCACCACCTGGCCGCTTTGACAATTTTGAGCAGAAGTAAAGACTTTTTCCATTTAAGTGCCATAATCATTTTACTGGGGTAATTTGGGGGACATTTATGAAACCACCTACCCCCTCTGCATCATGAAGCTAGTATAACAGGTATATAAGTAGTTTTGAAGCTCTAGAAACAAAACTATGAGATGTTCTTAGAACACACCCTCACCAATGGACATTATTTAAAAATAAGAATTTTGAAAACTTTACACTTGCTCGTTAAATGTTGATAAATTATATTGTGAGTCCTTACAGTTTTGTCTTAAATGCATTATACTATGGTTAATGCAAACCGTATGGAATTATAGGGAAATAAATATGCTAAGCCCTAGCATGAGCAATTATTCACAAAGCAAATATGTGCTTTACATATTTAGGTAAATACAGCACCACCCAGAAGTACAGTAAGTGAACACACATACATAAATACAGCACCACCCAGAAATACAGTAAGTGAACACACACACACGGATACGTGAATTGGGTTACTTCATTTCCCAACCCCTCTCTCCCTCCAGCCCCTCCTCTTCGCCCTGCTGGGCCAAGTTCTCTGCCTCAGACCCTCTTGTTGAGGGCTAAGCTGCCGGGAGGGTGGAAGGAGAGCAGTCCGTCTGGTCCGCTAGGCTTTTCCTATCTGTCACTGTGTAGTCCAGGCCCTCTGCAGAGTTCTGCCCATGCGTCCCTCCAGGCCTTTTCCTCTAGGGCAGGCTGGTAAGGACTTCCAGTGTGGCCATTTCAGGGCAAGAGAATCATCTCACATGTCAACCCCTCTGTCATTGGTTCACTCATTAGAAACTTTCTCCTCATTTAAGTCATTTGGATTGAATTCTCTTTCTTACCGTTGTCACAAATTCACATAAACCAAACATAACATCCACACATGTGCAATATGGTACTAAATATGTGCCAATCACCCCTAAATTTCAAATGAACAAAAACCTCAAAATGGACACTATTGTTGTTTCATGAGATCAAAACCAAACACTTATTTTTTATTTCCTATGACGAATACAAATATGACAGAAAATACTTCCAAAGTGATCAACATGGACAGGCTTTTAAACTTGAATTTCAAAATATTTAAAACAGCATTGGAACTGTAGGGTATATTAGTAACCGTGCTGTTTTATGGCCCATCTATTCAACTAGCAGTATGCATTTTCTCACATTAGTCCAAAAAGTCCTTGGTTAACTATCTAGTCTGTTCATATATATTGACAATCATTTCTCTGCTACTTTTTTGGACATCTAAACTATTTCCATTCTTTCATTGCTTTCAAAGTTCTCAGGTTTACGGTTTCTGTTCACAAAGTGCCCCAGAATTAGGGTTGTTCCAATAAAGTAATATGACTACTTTTAAATTAGCATTGAGAGCTATTCAGTAAAGCATCCCAGGAGGTCAGAGTCAGCAGTACACACATGTAACCCCTGGTACTTAGAAAGCTGACCCAGGAGGATGTGGAGTTTGGGCCCGCCTGGTCTACACTGTCACACACCGTTTCAAAAGGCAAAACAAAATGATGCCTGGCCACAGCGCAGTCACTAGTAATACTCGGCTACTGAGGAGCTGAAATATGATTAATGACATGGAGACAATAGATGTTGAAGTGGGCAGTGGCGTGGTGGCTATTGACTGCTGTACGGAACAGCCCTGGGTTCTAGTTCACAGTCACAGTCATCCCCAGAGCTGTACGTTTACATTGTCATCAGCAGAGGAGAAGCGCAGTTCTTCATACTGGCATTAGCGATGCCATTTCTGAGCTCTTATGTAAAATACCAGATGACAGGGAAAAGTGAGGCAGAACTGTTGGTTTTTATTTTTTTTTAATCTTGTAGGTCAGCATATAAAGAAGTGGATTTCATCGTGGCATCTACAAAGGTGTCGTCAGCATAACGGTCTTTTGACAGATATATTGATTTTTATTTTGTGCTGGAAAATGAACCTCCTCCTCCCTGAAGAGAGTGCTCTTAACCCCCACCCCGGTCGCCACCCTACCCCCCATGTTCCCCAACACCCCTCAGGCCATCTGTCCTGCATTTCCTCTGACACATTTCTCTTCTTTTTCCAGGGTTGAAGTTTGAGCCTCGGAGCTCAGTGCTCTCTGGGAGAGCTCTCTGTTGTTGAGTGGCGTGTTACCTGAAATGTTCTTGCATTTTTGTTTTCTGACAGTCTTACTAAACTGTCCAGGCAGACTTTGAACGTGGGATTTACCTACCTCAGCTTCCAAATAGTTGGGATTACAAACCAGCGCTACCTGACTGGACTTAATGTTGCTTTTGGTTAAGGAAACTTTTATTGACTTAACATAAATTTATTGGTCTTAATTTATGTTTACATGTTTATCTCAATCTAATTCTCCTAAAGCCCTGGAAACAACTGATATATAATGTATTCATCACTTTTATGGTATTGAGGGGTCAAGATTAAATGGTGAATTAGCAATTCCAAAGACAACCATCTCCCCAGGCATAACACACTGGCAGTCAAAATAAAAAGAGGAGGGGCCAAAAGGATTGTCCTCGATTCCGAAATAAAATAAGAAAACAGTAATAGGCTTGGTTGCAGTGTGGGTGGGTCAAGACAGTTACAGTAAAGCGATTTCTTCCCCTTTCCAAGAGAGACCCCAGCTTGAACCAGTATATACATGATTCATAAAGACATATAATATATACATATATATGTATACACACACACACACACACACACACACACACACATATATATATTAATCAGGGAGATATAAAAACATGCTGTCCTGGTAGACTGGAGTCTGAACTGGCACTGGCACTCACACACTGGAAAACAATTCCTATAAATAGATCTAAAACATGCATGTAGTAGTAAATGCTCTCAAGTCTCCCCCATTTCCTTTAATGTCTTCATCTATCCTCTTTATATAAATGATTTTATCCTAAAATGCATGTTTCTTTGGCCTGTATGAAGGGGCTAGTGTACAGTGAAATGTATGTATGCATACGCATCTGCGTGTATCTATCAACACTGTTACAAACTTCCATAAGAGTTCTCTAAGCTGAAATATTAATACCTTTGAGATATGAGCTAAGATTCTTTTTTGAGACAGGGTTCTCTGTGTAGTTCTGCAGTTCTGGAACTCACTGAGCAGACCAGGCTGAGACTGAACACATAGAAATCTCTCTCTGCTTTCTGAATGCTGGGAATAAAGGCATATCCCATCATGCCCAGGTGAGGTAAGATATTATTCACAGTACCTTATATTAATGTTTAAGTCTAGTTTTTGACACAATAATTATCAATCTGATTTTTCTCAAAGTTTCATTGCAAAAGGCACAAAAAGATAATGAAAACCATTAGTCTTAAATAAATTAGTAAGGACATGTTTTTCCTTATACTCTAACCTAAGTGATATAGTTCCTATATAATACAGTCCTCAATATTGGCTTAATTTCAGTTTTGCCAACATTTTATCTCAATTCCTAAGCTAATTTTTTAAAAATCATTTACTTTTTACTTTCACTATTAAGCTACTATTAAGCAATTTGCTTGTTTTTATATGTCTATGACAGAACACATTGAATCTATAGTATGATCCAAATCACCTGAAGAATTATTCAACAATTTAAAATAAGGAAAAACAAAGAACAATCAGAATACAAAAATTATGGCATATTTCTTGACCTTATACTAATTACAGGGACAGTATGAACATCTACACATGACTAGTGCAAGCATGGTTAAATGGAATACAAATGATCTCCAAACCAAGCAGTTAATACCTAGTGATACCATATTAAAATCTTTAATATTAGAGCTCTTGTCTTCTAGTGTTTAATCTACATGTAATCCTTATGATGAAAATGAAACAACACATAAGTATATTCAAAATTGCCTTCTCAGGCACTTTATTTATCAATACCATTCTGCTGATTTTTAATTTTTCTGAAACTTTACTTTAAAATGAACTCTATGGAGGCATGCTGATGAGCCCAGAATTGCAGCAGCGGTGAAGGCTGGGTCAAGGAGGATTGCCTGAGCCAAGGAGTTCACAGCCAGCAAGAACAACAAGAAAAACCTTGTCTCAGAAGGACAGAAAGATGAAACAGGAGGTCGGGTTGTATGTGTGTGACCAGCGTGCTAGCATGCATGCAGCCTGGGATTGAGTAGCCAGTACTATCAAGAAAAATAAGAGACATTTGTAGCTTCGTTTCCATGGCAACACTGACTGAGGAACTATGTTTTATAATCAGCTGTGTCCTTTCCTTGTGAGCTTCCAAGCTGTGAGTTTCCATTTAAAAGCTGAGTTTTTAGCAAGTTTATTCTCATTTTATATGAGTTATTTCTAGCATGAGCAGAATTCCCTATTTGCTGTTTATCATATTGTTTTGAACTTTTTTCTTTCAACATTTAGTGTATAATTAAATGATCACAATTGCTATATTATCTTTTAATTTTTTTCTGTATGTTTAACTTGAAAATCTTGTCTATATGTCTGAGAGATTGTCGTGATTAAGTTTTACTTTTTGTTTATTATTTATGTATGTGAAATTCTAACCAGTTTCTGATGTACTAGGTGAAGCAGCATCTGCATCACTGGATCACCAAATGGCTTCCCACTGTTAATTGGGAGGTATTTACCTTCATCATTGCAGTTTCCCACACCTCTCAGACTAACACTAGTATGTCATGTTTGTATGTTTTTAAGTGTAATGAAAAGATCAAACATTTACTTGTGTCTTAGGATGAAAACATTTTCAGTTCCCAATCAATTCTCCACTGTTTGCATTTTTTACCTTTTTTTTCATTTTTGGTTTTTATGAGACAGGGTTTCTCTGTATTGTTTTGGAGGCTCAATTTTTACATTTTAATCCCAATCACATTGTACACAGCGTTGCCTAGTTGTAGTGGGGAATTTTGTCTCATTTTTATACTTCTGTTTTCCTAGTTGTTACCAATTTCAGCAGTTGGATAGTTTCTATAATCTAGTGAGCACACCTTTGATTTCCCCTCCCACATTCTCTACACAGAGAGAAGATTAAGAAAGAGCTAAGGTATAGTAAAGGACGGAGGAAGTTCTTTAGGGATCGTTTACCTGTGGGAAGCCAAGAACACAGAAGTTCTGGCGGGACTGTTAGTTCATGAGATTTGTTTGTAAGTTTTAGATTACATGCCTGTTAGTTCATGAGATTTGTTTGTAAGTTTAAGCACCTAGATTACATGCTTGCACCATGTCTCTCTGCAGTGCATGGTTCACAGCAAGTATACAAAAGGCTATCAGCAACACATGGTGGGCACAGCCATGAATCATAAATGCAAGTAAGAAGCAAGGAGAAAAGGGACAAAGGGACGGAGAGACAGAGAGAGCATAGGAGGACCAGGGAATGAAGGGTGTGTGTGTGTGTGTGTGTGTGTGTGTGTGTGTGTGTGTGTGTGTGTGTGTGTAGAGAGAGAGAGAGAGAGAGAGAGAGAGAGAGAGACAGAGACAGAGACAGAGACAGAGAGAGCATAGGAGGACCAGGGAATGAAGGGGGGGAGAGAGAGAGAGAGAGAGAGAGAGAGAGAGAGAGAGAGAGAGAGAGAGAGAGAGAGAGAGAGAGAGAGAGAGAGAGAGAGAGAGAGAGAGAGTATGTGTGTGAGCTTCCCTAGAGTGGGCTCATCAAGCTATGTCAAAATTATACTGTTTTTAGAAGGATGCATTTTAGCCGAGGCAGAAGGACTTGAAAATGGATTTTTAAACTACCATTTGTCTCCTGACCCTCTGTGACCTTGATTCTGCTATTAAAATTCTGAAGTGTCTAAGGTCACATTTCACTGACAGGATCCAGATGGAGAACCCCGGTGTTGCCTCTGCTCTTAACTTGGGAGTCCCAGATGGCTCTGAAAGACGACTCTACCTGATGAGCTCAAGTAGCTGCTGAGAATGACTGTCATGTCAAAAACTATTCTGTCACAAAGTGACAAAAGTTTATTTATCACTTTACTTATATTTCATACCTAGAATTATATGAATCAACTGTCCACATTTTGGGCAAAATCCAGTTAAAAATTAATTAATTTTGACTTGGGCTAGAACAAAAGCTGAGAGACATTTTAAGGAAACAGACGGGAAAGTGACAGCAGGAACACAAAGACAGCAGTGATGGTGTAAGACAATATTATGCTCTACCTCAAGAACAAATCTCTATCAGAGGCATCAGCGGTGTTGAGACTAATAATTCCTTACTCAATTACCTCCAAATTCACTCTTAGCTCTGTACAAATTATCATCTCATCATCAATCCAATGATCTCACTCAGCAAATCCTGATTGAATACTAAATGCTAAAAAATACAATGGGACCAGCAATGCGCATCCTTGCCACCACGAGACAGACTAGGACACAGAAACAGCAGGAGTAAACAAGTAAACATGGGAGCAGTTGACATCTGTTCTACGCGTGTGCTACCTCACTTAGGTTGACAGAGCCAATAAGCAGGACTGTCACCATTTTGAGTGAGGAAAAGAGCTTTGGAAATTCAGAAAGTGTGTGTTGCAAAGGGTGGAATACGTTGGGCAGGGGATGTAGAATGTGCTACAAGTGTATGCTATACAGGGACAAGGGGCATCTCAATGAAGACATAATATTTGTCTTTCTTGATCAGTCAAACACAGGGTTCACATTTCTAATTCTTGACCATGTAAGCTTCTATACTTTCTAATGACTACGGCAAACATACGACTCCCAAGATGAAAACTGAAAACTGACCATAATCTTCATGCAGAATACTATTTTAAGTATCTTTCTTTTAGATTCTGATGAGTCTGTGAAAATCAATTTTGGAACATCAACTTCTCCAAAAAGGCATAAAATAGGAATTTCTGCTTCACTGACTCTTGATCATTAGGATACGGCGAGATGATGAACGTTTAAAGAGGCCATCGTTTATACTTCAAAGAGCTATAGTGTACTGGCTGACAAATGTGATTCCCTCCCACCTGTTTCTCCATGAGTAAAGGCATGCAGTTTTCCTCCTATTGTCTAAATCACAGGGCCTGGGGAATGAAGAGATCTCACAGGCTTGGAGAGCTCATTTTTCTTTTCCACAGAGGTTAGTCTGTATAGATGGCTCTTCAACATTAGAGGACATCAGGACCACACACAGGGACCACTGAGACAGCTCAGCCCCACTCCCGAAGTTTCCCAGTCTGCAGGCTATTAAGCTAGGGGTTCACAAATTTACTTTGCTTATTTATCTCAGTAACACCCCATTGTTACCTAAATCCCAAAGGGATCCTTTTGCATCCTTTTGTCATTTCAATATATCACATGCCCATCAATACACTAACTAGCTTCCACAATGAAGCCACCTTTATAAAATTAAAGTTTGATCATAATTCTTCCCAGAATAAAACCTTTCAAAATTCCTACCACCCCCAAGACAAAGACAAATCCTTTTATATAAGATAGTAATTTCATGGCACTTCTAAATTCACTTCTGCGTCTACTGATATTGTAAAAAATGGCCAAAGTGTGATGATGTTCTATACATGTCGCTTAGCTTACATGGAAGTCAGAGATCCAAGTCAGTCTCCCAGAGCAAAAGTGGAGGCTCTGGGAGACCTCTGTTTGCTGAGAATGTCCTGGATTATGTGAGAGGCTCTGTCTCAAGGGAGGAAGGCGCCCAGCACTTTCCTCTGGCCTCGCCATGTGGTACATGGTGCATAAACTGCACACCTAAGTGTACAGCCCACACCCCAAACACCACAGGCGTGCAGGAAAAAGAAATTACCCTTATGGTTTCCAACTAGTGTGACTCAATGATTTCCAAGGGTTTATTTAAAAAGAGAAAACACCACCACTAAGAAGTATTTGAAAATTCTACCTGTTCGAGGCCATCAATTAAAATGGCCCTAGCAGTAAGACTCCAGATCAAAGAGGTTCGTGGCTTATACATTAGCGTCTCTTCCTATAAGACATGATACAAAGGACAGCTGATGTGGGCTGCTGCTGTTCCGTTTTTCACCAATGCAGCTCACCCCCACTCCAGATTCGGGTATAATGAAATTAGAGTTCCTTTCTGCAGTGCTGTGAACCTTTTGTTCCATCCTTAATACATACAATTTGTTACATAAATAACAGAAGGTAAAATATAGCTCCATTTTTCCAAGATATATATATGTATATATATATATATGAATGAAACTTTCCATTTAAAAAACCATTTGCAGTTATCTTTCTAATGTCCATGACCTTTCTAATTTAAACACTCTTATTTCAATGTCATTAAAATTTTAACATGCATATTTATTGGTCACGGATATGGGACAGACAAGTGGGTTTTTTGGGGGGTGTGATTTAATTGTCCTCTCCAAAGACTAGGTAGAAGGTGAGCATGAATTCAGTCACCAGATAAAACACTTATGCACTTGCCTATCATTTTCATTCTCACTTCTGAAACAGGCTAATCCAGCCAAGATTTACAGATAAGGAACACTAAATATTATATAAGGTTGGTTCTACACTTTACTATCAGCGAAAAACCTCAGGTAAAGTGTCAGATAATTTTATTAAGCCAATTAAATATAGTCTGCAATAATCTAAGGCACAGAGAAGATTAATAAGAGAGCACCAAACACAAATCTATCTTACTTTAAAAAGTCTGGTTCTATGAAACAATAACTTGCTATGTAAAACAAACTTTTTTTCAGTAGTTTTCTGCCATACTAGGAACTTAACTAGGGACCTTAGGCTTACCGGGGAAGCATCTGGCTGGGACAACGGAGCAACATGCTCCGTTCCAAATAACTTCTGTTACAAAGCAAAAAGGGGAAATGGTAACGTAGGAATTAAATTATTACATCAGTGAAACTGAAGCTGATTTCCATCCACAGCTAATGCGCATGTCCAACTTTCTGACAGTGTGAGGCAGCAGCATCACCACAGGGTTCATACTCAACATCAGAGCACCAAGTATAACAGAAATCACAAGCGGCGAGTTTTAAGTAAGGTTATGATATTTTGTGGGACAACTGGCATTCATGGCTGTCCTCAGCCACATGCTACAGCATGCAGCCCACAGTACACAGCGACAGAAACAGGGGTCCACACTGGAAAAAAAAAGGATGAAGTTTCCATGCTATACAATAGTGTATGTACAAAATATAACAAATGTACTATATTTCTACAGTATCTCAAAAAGCAACCAGCTTCAAACATTTACTGTCTCCTGGGTACTGGGTTCTGTGAGGGTACCTAAAAGCAAGTAAAAGTGTCAGTTGCTCTTGAACACCTTATTACCCAACGGGAGTGTCAGGCACATAAAAGTAAAGTGGACTGATGACGAGAGAAGAGACCATGTCATCCTCAGAGGTATCCCACCCGAGGAGGGTGGGCTGCAGTTTCGGGGAAGCGGAAGGAGATTCAGTGTGAGAAGGAGTGGGGGATTCTGAGTCCTAAGAGGCCAATCTAAGATGGACAGAAAAGGCTGGCTTCTCTGTCCTTATCAACTCACAACCCCCAAGTCACCCACCCACTCCTCATGGTGACAGCTACACCTCATCCCTCTTCTCTGTCCTTATCAACTCACAACCCCCAAGTCACCCACCCACTCCTCACAGTGACAGCTACACCTGCTACTCCAAGTATCCTTTTGTTCTTTTCTTGCTAGAGGACTGTCTTCCTTTAAAAATTATCTTTATTTAATGTGTCTGAGTGCTTTGCCTGCATGTATGTATGTGTACTGCATGTATGCTGCACCCACACACCTGAAGAGGGCGCTGGAACCCCGACAATCGGAGTAACAAATGGTTGTGAGTGTCCATGTGTGTCCTGGGAATGGAACTCAGGCTGTGTAGGAACACTGAGTACTCTTAACCACCGAGCCTTCACTCCAGTTCCCAGAGACCTTTCTTGCTTTCTCTGTCTGCCTTAGCCCATGGCACTCTGAGTTTCTTTTTCTTTTTTTTATTTTCTTTTTTACATTCCAATCCCAGCTCCCTCTCCCTCCTCCTCCCTCCCCCTCCCCCTCCCCACTTCCCCCTGTCCCTTCTGCTCCTCAGAGAAGAGAACACCTCTCCTAGGAAGTCTACTAAGTCATCATCTCTTTGAGGCAGGACCAAGGCACCTCTCCACACCCCACACCCCTGTGTCTAGTCTGGACAAGGTATCTCTCCATAGAGAAAGGGCTCCACTAAGTCAGTTTGTGCATTAGTGTTAGGTCTTGGACCCACTGCCAGTGACCTCATATATTGTCCCAGTTGCACCACTGTCACCTATATTAAGGGAGTCTAATTTGGTCTTATGTACTCTGGATTTCTTAGAATGCATACCAAATATTTTTTTAGATGTATACAATCACAAATGGAAAAGTGGGATGGTACAGAGATTGTTAATCTCTGAGTAAATTAGAACTAATTATTTACATTTCACAAATGTAACTTTGGTATTTAGGCATTTGCTTAATGTTTTTAAGGTATTTAATGCTTATTTGTTAATATTTTGAACATAAATCTGGAGTGTTCCAATTTTTCTATTCTGTTCTATAAAAGTATAATGCAAACAAAAACTGCCAAGGTATTCTTCACAATGCTTTAGTTTATATTTTGCTCTTGCCTATACCTGTCTGTGTCACTGAACATTAGCAATAAAATTTGACTAGAAAAAAATAAAAGTCTTCCTCTTTCCAATCCCAAACCTGCTTCATTGCCTCACAGCTTTCGGGACAATTATAGCTAAATTTCAAGCTCAGTCTACAATTTATACAGACTGTCAAGAGTGTCTGCTTTGTGTTTTAAACTGTGAATTTCCATCATTTTTTACTTTTCCATTGCACTGCTAATTTTCTCCGACTCCTTTTTAAACATTATTATAGCATACATTGGAATAGTTGCACATATTCAGAGTCAGACACGACAAGTGAAAACTGGGTTTCTGTTGTCTAACATGCTAGTGCATTGGTTAAACTCTTCAGGCAGCTACGAAGCTGGCTGAGCATCACCCCTTTGGTGAGTCAGGGGTATAGCTAGGCTGTTTATGCTATACTCACTCCTGTTTGTCCAACCACTGCATAGCAGCACTTTCCATGTTTACTCCTGGATTGGAGGCTCCTGAAGCCTGCCTTCCACAAGAACACTGCAAGGTGTGCAACTTTCAAACCACCCACTTTGTCCGACTGCTCTTGTCAGTCTTACACCAAGCCCCAAGACCCTGTGCTCTAGATCATTCTTCTATCAAACAGCATCTCTCCTCCTCCGCATCTGACCCCTTCTTATCTGTGACCTGCTTCAGTTATTTTCAGGGAAGCATTCAAGAACCCCCACCCCTTTCTCATCTAGATTACTGACACATATATTGCTATTTTTAAAATACTAATTAGATCTCATAAAGCATATCGTAAATTGAGGTTTAAAAAATACACTGAGAAATTTCAAAAATCAGAATAGTTTTTTTTTGTAAGGATTTTATTTACTTATTATGTATACAGTGTTCTGCCTGCATGTATGCCTGCATGCCAGAAGAGGGCATCAGATCTCATAACAGATGGTCCACCATGTGGTTGCTGGGAATTGAACTCATGACTTCTGGAAGAACAGTCAGTGCTCTTAACCTCTGAGCCATCTCTCCAGCACCCAGAATAATTTTGCATGACTTCTTTCAATACAGTTCTATAAACCCTAAGACTCCCCATTTTGTGTGTTCAGGGTCTCAATTCAACTTCTCCCTAAAGAAACTGAGAATAGTGTTCTACTAAACACTGCCATAGAATGTAGCTATAGATGTGACAAAAATAACATTTAACAGACAGAAATTAAAAACTATGCTTAAGCTATTTCAATCACCCATAACCTCTACAAACACAAAGTAACATAATCTATCTTCTAGAACACCTTTAATAAACGTTTCATGTTTATTCATGTATGCATTTCATCTTATGAAAGAAGATAACATTAAAATATTATTTTGTAGGTTATTTTTCCCACCTTAATATTATATTTTATGAGCACCTGGTCCTTCTGCATGTACTTGTCCCAGAAGTGAGAATGCGCTCTGAAACGACTTGGAGGAATTCCCCAGGTGGCCTGTTTTCCACAGTAAAGCACCCAGAACAAACCCCTAAACTTTCTTAGGGCTTACAATTCAGCAAGGCCATCTTAACATTTTTTTTCCTTTTAAACATAAAGATATCTCAGAACATTCTGGTGATGGGGAATGTCCTTGTGTATGCTGTGAATATATGTTTCTCTTATTGGTTGATGAGTAAATGCTGACTGGTCAGTAGCCAGGCAGAAAGTAAAGGCAGGAATACCAGACTAGGAGGATTCTGGGAAGAGGAAGGCAGAGGAGCAGTCCCAGGGGAGAGGCCATGTAGCCACCAAAGAAGTAACACGCAGGAGCATTATGGGTAAGCCTTGTGGCAATACATAAATAGAAATGGATTAATAACTAAGAGAGAGCTAGCCAATAGAAGCCTGAGCCATTAGCCAAACAGTTTATAACTAATATAAGCCTCTGTGTATTTATTTGGGACTAAACTGTTGTGGAACCAGGTGGGACAGAGACCTCTGTCTTCACTTCAGTGACAAGTGGTGTCCTACTGAAAATCCAGCATGACGGCCAAACTCCTGAGAGAAGGTTAACACTGGTTACAAGGCATCTTACAATACCTGCTCGACAAGCCACGGTGAACTAGAAAGGGCCTGAGTAGCTTCACTTCACTGCCCACACTGTCACAAATAGAAAAGACTCTTACCTTATCCCCCTGCTTATCATGGCATACACTTTCTTTTACCTGTTAACAAAATAAGCAAAATATCCTGCACAATATTACCAAGAGGAATGAAGGTAATTATTGAACACGTAGCCAAGGGTTCTTCCTCAATTACACTCTTGTTTTTGAGACAAGTCTCTCACGGTCGCTGAGCTCACTGGTCACACTAGAATGGCTAGCCAGCATGCCCTAGACACCCTCAGTCTTATCACCTTAGCCAGGCTGGGGACACAAACTCAGGGCCTCATGCTCCATGTGCCAAGAACTCACCCAATGGTCCACCTGCCCAGTCTGACTGTGTTCTTAGTAATGTTCCAATAAGACAGCTCCCTGGAAAATTACAATTGCTTTACAGCAAATGCCACATGACAAGGTGTTTGAGTACCAAGCAAGTAATGGGCTGAAGGTATGAAGAGTGTTAAAGATGTAAATATGACTCAGTGACATCAGTCAGTGGGTGGAAACACTTACTACCAAGCCTGACGACCTGAGTTTGAGCTCTGAGACCCACACTGCGGAAAGACGGAACTCACTCTGGCAAGTTGTGCAACACTACATTAAAAAATGTAACTTATTTCTCTCACACCTCCCCTGCCCTTCACAAACATGTAAGTTCTATCATTAGTTTTGTATGTAATTGCGCGCGCACCCACACACACACACACGCACACACACACATACACACACGCACACACGTTGGAGATCACATTCATGAATGTCGAGGAAAGTTCTACACCACAAAACTACAGTCCTACTCTGTGTCTATGATCATTGTTTCTTGAACACATAGAAAATTCTGGCACATGATCCTACAGTTCTTAATCTTCATACACAAAGGCAATGTAACATAAACTCTGATTTGTGGTGTTGTCCTCTTTAATCAATACACCACAGAACTCTATTCAGAGCACAGAGAGCTGCCTAAGTAACACAACCCCTTTGGAGAGAGGACTGTGAATTATTTAGTTAGCCCCTAAGAGTAAAACTTTCCATCTGCTGATGCTATGAGCAATGTTACAGTGAGCAGCTAGCATAATCCCACACATAAACAGATATGACAAAGAAATAAATTGTGTGTTACTGCTGAGTCAAAGCTAGATATTTTATAATTTTGACAGATCCTCCAAATTATCTTGTGGAAGATTTTTTTTTCCAACCCATATTCTCAAAAGCAAATGATCAACAAGAGTCTTTTTCATGTGTACCAAGAAAATTAGATATTAAAGTTCTGGACTTAGATTAATATTCTACATAGAAATGGCATTTCATTTTAGTTTTAATTTTTCTTCGTTTACTGACAGTGGAGAAGTATCTCTAATACTATTAAGAGGCACTGAAAGGTATTTTCACTTTTGAACTGTCTATTCACCTCTATGGCCAATTACTCTACTTGGCTGTCTGTCTTGTTTTCTCAATTACAAGCTGCTTTTTGTATACTGATGAGATCTACCATATTGTAGAATGAGCTTTTCTTAATTAGCAAACATTCTACATACAGATAGATTGTTCTTTAAAGGAGCACTTATATTTTCTTTTCTCAGCTTAGTCATTTTAAGCTTTTATTTTATTCTCTTCTCCTGCATTCCTATGAATTAATTGTAGGTTTGAGTTTTCCTAATTTATCAGTTGGGTGCCCTTATTTAGTTATTTGTTTTTTCGGTAAATATTTACAGCTCTGAATCACCTCTTAAATTCTATGTGAATTTGTATTTTCCCCACTCATTTCCCACATCCACTGATACAAGTGAGGAAAACAGCCTTGAAATTCAGGGCAAATTAGTCACTTTCAGAGGCATTTGCCAGAGCTTGGTGAAATACAATAATAATTGTAACTGTTTACATGTATATGCTATGCAATGTTTAAATCAAATTCACCATGGCTCTTCCTCCCTCCTGACTAACTTAGTACTCACTGCCTCATACCAAACCAGGATACCTCCCTCCTAACTTACTTAGTACTCAGTGGTCAGTCTTCCCGCACCCTACACGTCCCCCTCTATCTGGAGCCCTGATAAACACCACTCCATTCCCATGAAGGCCAGCTCTTTTCATTTCCACACCACATCATGCAATATGTACCCTGATAGTACCATATTGCATGATTTTTCTTATCTGCTCTTCAGTTAACGGACAGCTTGGCTGTTTCCATTACGTGGCAAAGTTGATTCGTGCTGCAGTGAACTCGGGGGTCAGATATCTCCTCCATGCACTTTCTTCATGTTTTTAGTTGCAAAACTAGTGGAGGACCTAGTGCAGGCTACTTCTGACCTTCTGAAGACCCTTGTAGTAGTTTCCAAAACGCTTTTCCTAACTTACACGCTCACCTAAGTGTACTTTGCACAACACCCCTTCTGCACGACATGGCAGGCTGCCATTACTTTAAGATGGGTGTGGACCCTGCACGTGTTGTATGGAGTCTAGCTTTAGGGAAACTGCAGCTCTTGGGGTCTTCCTTTTTCTATTTATTACTACTCTAAGATTCCCAAGAGGAACAAAGGGAAAACATGTATCATTCTGCCAGATTCATACAAAAAATCCCCCGAATCTCCTTTGCATTTCAACATACCCTCCTAAGTCTACTTAAATAGATGGTCTAACAATTACGGATGAAATTATACACCCGGGGCCATATTTGTGCTCTGAATAGAAAATCCTGCCGTTAATAAGATTTTCCAAATGACAGCCTTTTGCTCCTCTCAGGTCTCGCTTCCACTTTCCCTCACCCTTCACATATTGTCAGGGTGGTTAAGAGACAACAAAACTCACTACTGCATAACCATGCCCCCCCACTCTCTCTGAGGCCCAAACGGAGAAATATGCATTTCTGATGTATTCCTATAGAACAGGGTGTACTTTCTGTGTGTGTTTCTCCACTCCCAATAAGCTTAACTCACTGCTTTTAAGGAGTGGAACTGATTTCAAAGGTATGAGAGGTCATTTAGTAGTTAGGAGTGGCACTACGCTAGTCCTACAGAGGGCTCAGTTTGTTCCCCAGCACCCGTGTGAGGTGGGTCACAGTCTCTTTTAACTCCACATTCGGGTGATGTGACTGCTGTGAGCTCCACGGCACTTCCACTCACAGGCACCTATCCCTACACAAAGGCATACGTGTAATTAAAAATAATAAAAGTCAAACTTTAAAGGAGGCTTTAAAAAGTAGAGGTGTAAGCAGTGTGTATCCAGTACAAAACCTTTCCCCAAACTGGATTTCAACAACTATAAATAAAATCTGACATATTTGATTATATCATTTTCATGAGTTTCAAATTTTAAATATATATACCTTTTAAACTCCCATCTCAATGGCAGCATAGAAGAATTAATTACAAACATATAGATAGCTTCAAAAACAACATTAGACAAGAATAAAATTTACTGCTACATATTTGAATGGCTATATCAATATTTAGAAGTTCCTTAAAATTCATTATTATTAGACATGACTTTTTTGTTTTAAGAGACTCACTATGAAACGTGTTAAATTTGATGAATGTCTTAAGTTATTCAACAAACAACTGGTATTTTAAAAATATGGTTACTTATTAAGTTAATCTATTTATGCCTATTTCCCAGCCTCCTTCTTGTATAGTGATTTCCAGCATCCTGGTCCCTACAATTTATGCCAGCGTGAAGAGCATTCTTTCCCAGAGAACACACACACACACACACACACACACACACACATACACACACACACACACACACACGCACACACCCTCCCTCCCTCCCTCCCTCCCTCTCTCTCTCTCCCTCTCTGAGGATAACCATCTAGGAAACATACCTACAGACGGACCGAACATTCTGATGGGCTGGTGTCCATGCTAAATTGTTAATCATTTTATTGTCACCCCACATATTCCACATAGATAGCTCTTTGATCTTCACATCTCTACCTATACTATACCAAGAAACATTATTTGACCATAACTTTTAATCCAAGTCAGGTGTGGTACTGCAAGTCTTTAATCCCAGCACTGCAGAGGTAGAGATATAGGACCAGGACTTTAAGTTCATTCTCAGCCACACAGTGAGTTCAAGGCCAAAGTGTCTCAAATCATCAAAAATTAAATTTTACTTATTTTAACATGAAAAGCAGTAGCTATTGCTTTCCATGAAACATGCAGCCCTGCAGCATCTGACTCAAGCCTTCACAACATTAACACAGCCCTGACATCTCCTTACTCTGATCTTAGAGCGTTTACTCCTGACAGTTCAGAACGCTGCTGAGCATACAGTGCATAGTAAGAAAAAAACCTGAATGAGCACTAAACCATGTGTATTTTCCATTATTCTCCTTATTCAAATATAAAATTATCTTAAAAACTCCCCAATGCATCTTAATAAATTAAGATGTGGTGATATTTTGTTTATGATCTACCAAAGCTTGCCTGAAGATGAGAGTGCAGAGCTAAGCCCTCGTTAGCCACATAACTAGTTAAGAGCTAAGCCACTAGTTAGCTACTCACACTAAGCCACTAGGTAGCCACAGAGGTTAGACAGTGGTGGCCACACCTTTGAACCCAGAGAGGAATACAAGGTGGGAGGAGACAGAAGCAGTCTAGGAGTCTGAGGTTTGGTGGAGACAGATGCAGTCGGATTCAGTCTGAGGATTCATGGAGACGGGATCATCCTTTCAGTCTGAGGTAGAGTTAGTGGCTGGCCACTTTGCTTCTCTGATCTTCAGCTTTAACCCCAATATCTGTCTCTGGGTTTTTATTATTCGTCCTACATTAAGGAATGTGGGCATAGATTTAGAGAAAAGGAAGTCTCTCTGGTTTCACAAAAAAGCTAAACTAAGAAAACCTCAAATACACTAGAAACTGTGTCATAGCCACTATGAAAGATGACCTTAGATAACAACACTTGGAGAGGTGCTACTGTAGCAAAGCAGACAGCCAGCCCCGAGTCATCGGAGACCACGCAAAGCCTTCCAGCCTCCCAGTCTTCCTCTACTCTGAGGACGGCTCTGGGCGTGACTGATCCTCATGCTGCTGCCAGGCCTCTCTGCTTTAGTCACGGAGAAACTCACCACCGTCTCTACATATCTGCCCTAAAATCTTAGCAGTTCACACGAAAGTCGGTAAACAACCACAGTCCCCTGATTCCGCCAGGAGACAAGCATGTACCTAGGGCTCAAGAAGCAGCTCTCTGCCTGACTGACCTGCGTCCGCTCATGAACACTTGAGCTTTGAAGACCATTCAGAGAATTTCTTCCTACAAAGTTTATATGGGACCAATAAAATAACTTCTGAAATGCCATTTAAATGTTAAATGGGTGAATTCCTACTTATATTTTCTCAAATTCTACACTGTATCTCAAATTCCTCTGTGCCCAATACTAGTTTCGTGATTTGCCTTTTATACAGACTTATCTAGCATCTTATTAAAGGAGAAGACCTCCTTTCCTTGAATCCACATTCACATTATCTGTAAAATAAACAGGTCTCCCAGCTTCTATTGAAGTCTGTGCTCTGGAACTCATGGCTAAAAATACAGATGCAAAACCCAACATTGTCTTCATCAGTTGTTATCTTGGCAGGCCTGTTACCATGCAAAGCAACAGCTCCTCATTCACCATCCTATATGACACCAACAGCAGCAACAATGTTGTCTAGAGCTAAGGATACAACACAATCCGTAGTGATATGGGGAAACCTAAGCTAAAGCATGTGAAGAGGTGGACCAAGGGCCAAGGATCGGCCTCCATGGCTGATGGCCTGCTGGGTACTCAGGAGGCACCTCACTCAATACAGCACTGGAGAGGATGGGGGTGAAGGTGGGGGTGTTACCCCAAAGTCCTAGGAATTAACTGATGGAGTCAATCTTTTAACATTTACTGAATGCTTCCTCTTGTCTAGTACTCTTCCAGGGTACTAGGGAGACACCAATAATAAGTCAAACACATTTTTGGCTTCATGGAATTTGCACTGCACTTGAGGGAGAGAAAACAATTAAAATGCATGATGCCTTTTAAAGGTGCTTATATGTAAGCATTAGAAATTAACCACTGAGAAATAAGAAATGAGAGAACATACAATGAGAATACACTATGTATACATGACAGAGAAGGCTCTTGGATGAAAGGATTCTTGAGAAGCAACTAAAGACAGCCACAGAAGCCCACTCGGTCTGCTGCTTTAAGACAGCATGAGTCAACTAAACTAAGGACAGCCACAGAAGCCCACTCGGTTTGTGGCTTTAAGACAGCATGAGTCAACTAAACTAAGGACAGCCACAGAAGCCCACTAGGTTTGTGGCTTTAAGACAACATGAGTGACCGGATAGTCCTTCTTACAACACTTCCCCTGTCCTAAATTCCTACAAAGGCTCTGTGAGGCAGTACAGGAAAACACAGTCCACAGCTGAGGAGCAGATGGGTAAGGTACCATTCACTAGTATCATTATTAAGTTATAAAAAATAAGCAATCCTCCCATTCTAGTTGTCTAGTTTCCCTACACTTGTGAGTAAATGCAAATGGTAAAGATTAACAAACTACTTTAGTCACTGTAGGCATTACAGTAATAAAATTATATTCTCATGAATAAGAGAAAAACATTACATAGGAAACAAAAATTGCTCCTAAAGCAAAATAGCATTCTCTATGAAGGCTAAAAATATAGAAAGATGAAAATTAGATATCTTATATCTAATTTTATATGGTCAAATATACTAGCTTCTTACACAATTTAGATCAAGAAACAGATTCAGTAATACGAGTACAAATAACTTTTTGAAGGAAGATATATGGTAATAATACCACCACAACAAAATCCATACCAATTTGCTCTCCACTCATAATTGAAAATTGCCCTTCATAACCTGTAATCCAATTATCTTTAAAAAGAGTAATACGATTCCTAGAACCAAGTGTGTAACAATGTTTACAATAAACAGATACCAATGCGCATATTTCAAATAGCAGGGCTCTGTATCAGGTTAACAGGTAGATCAGCGTTAGGTTTTTACCTCCTCAGACAACCAAATGCAGCTCTTTAACGTGCTATTTATTTGCATAACTAGTGCTGTAGAATGATAGAATAATGGACTCCACAGTATTAGAGAACTGACAGAAAAATAATAACTGACCATGTAATAGCCTAGAGAATCTAATCCATCACCTAAGTTCATTTCATGGAAATTTCTATGCAGTAAGAGGTATAATTATATTTGAAATTATCTATTCCTGCTCAGGCCCAGATTGGCAAGTTAATTTCTACCCTGGGTTTGATCTCTAACTGGATCTAAGCCTACAGACTGTGCAAATATTTGGTTGTCTGTGAACCTAAGCATCTAGATATGTAAAAACAGTTTATTTTGTATTAACCATTTGGGTAAAATGTATGTTACTAAATTGAGGTTGATTCAGAACAGGATATACTAGGACTGGAGTTCCTACGGTCAAGTATATAATTAAGAACACAAAGCTCTTGTCATCTGACTGGAGAAGCTGGGGTATAAAAGAGGACGTTAAAGGCAACCTCAGGCTTGTGGGTTCTGAGAAGCTGGGCGTAAGTAAGAGCAGGCTGACGTCAGATGTGATGAGATGAGTTTGAAGCAAACTGGGGAGGAGCTACGCTGCAGGGACAATACTGGATGAGAACCATGATTCACTTTTGATTAATGTACTAATGGTAAAGTCCTAAGATGGATCACTTTAAACAGACATTATTTTCTAGACTAACAAGGGAAAACACAGTAACTTTTTAAATTTTTCAATTATATCATCATTCTTGGGACTGCCACTTCAACTTAGAAGAGCCCCTAGTTCTATAAAAATCAAATGCATACATGTCACCCACCACTTTTAATGTCTTTCCCATCTTGACACCATTCTTCATGTCACACATCCTCAATTAAAGAGCTCCTGTCATCCCCAATCCAATTCCCCCAACACTCAAGGTGCTAAAAGGCTCACCGGGCTCACTGCTGCCCTCTGGTCTGGGTGCCTCCCGTGATGCTTGCAACACACCAGCATTCCTCATGCCCATTCCAAACCACGCACGTGTCTCAGCACATGAAAGAATTGTCCTGTGATAGATCCTAGGGGTAAAAGTGATCTAAAGCGATCTTCGACCTGGCAGCCTGGGAAGGTACAGTTTCTAAGCCCAGGAAGGTACATTTTCTAAGAACAGTGTAGCGTTAAACTGTCCCAAACGTGCACTACATTGTAAACTTCACACTCCAACCTAAAATTCTGACTTAACTCCTAATTGCCAGATGCATTCTTTGATATGTTCATCTTCAAATCTTTTGCTAAGACCTTTCGAAGAATGAATTTCACATCTTCCAAGACAGATTAGGAATGAAAGAAATGAGGCCATTTGTATCCTAGCAAAAACTGAGCAGAAAGGCAATGTGTCTTAATAAAATTAAAGGAAGTTTGTATTTCAGCTACGCCAGGAGTTATTAGTATTCACAACTTAAAACTTTCCTCATTGTGGGAAGTGCTAACAAGTATACATTTTTTACAACAAAGAAACAGGAGCTCAGCATACCTTAGGAATAGGGTTCAGCAGAACCACTCCAGACTTCTTGGTGATGACCTGCTTGGTTGAGAAGTGGTGATCTATAAGTTGAGGGATATTTGAAAACCCGGTGCCCTCAAATCGGTACAGATTCTGGAGGGAGAACAACAGAGAAGAATTATTAGGAAGCCACTCTTTCAAAAGAAAATTGTCTTCACCCACAAGTTAAGTTCTATGTAAAGAGGGATGTCAGTGCACAGCAATACAAATCCATTTAATAACACTCAGCTACACACTTGTTAAATTGTAAAAATTAAAAGAGACAGGCAGATGAAACTCTAGCTTACTGCCAAACCTTTTGACAGAAAAATTTTCAAAATACACAGAACTCACATCACTATTATAGCATGAAAAAAAGGCTAACAACTGAGTTGCATTTTACCAAAGATCAAGCAAACAAAGCAGGTGCCCACTCAAGTTTAAGCACAAGGATGATGTCTGCATGTGTCTCCATGTATGCTCCCTTCAATAAATTTTCAGTACCAAAAATACCATCAAAAGTTTGAGGAAGCCTAATACAACAACAGTAGGACTTCAGTGCAGTATTGACTATAAGAAAATAAAGATCCAAACATCATTCACACATGAAAAGAAAAAAAGAAAGAGTATCAGTGTCAATGCCTTTGGGATCAGCAAGCTCAGAGCTTAGCACCTTTTATGAAGAATCATTTTGTTATTGTAAATGTACGTGCCAGGTACCATGAGTTTTGCCTGACACAGAATTTTTACAAATGCCCATGCCACGTGAGCGCATGCCATGTATGTGGATACACTCAGAGTCCAGAGCTGGCTAGATTTATAGGCGGTTGTGGGCCTAGCTGAACTTGGTCCTTCATAAGTACAGCTCATGCTCTCAATGGCTGAACTATCTCTTCAGCCTTAGATCTTAGCACAGGTCACATTTCCTGTCACTGGGTAAGGAGCATTTTGTCACACTCTGTCCTGAGGTTCCTGGCTTTCCTATGTAAATAGACCCTTTGTTAGGTGCAAGAATTGACAGCAGTAAATGCAGAGGTAGCCGGTTGGCCACACTTTCAAGGGCAGAAAAACAGCAATGCAATGCATTTAAAGCTTCTCTGTGGTTCCTCCTGGGCCTTAACTGTAGCACACAAGGGAGTATGCAGACACAGGTGCCAATACACATTTTAAGGTAACTATTTATTTTCATTAAGACATAGAACTTTCCAGTTCTACACAACCAGGGAGGAAAGGCAGGAGGGACGGTTGTAGGCTGAGAGAGCATGGGAGAAACAGCAGGAAGCTGGATAAAATGGACTAAATCCCACTGGAGAGGAGGAATATGCTCTGCTGTTCCACGGCACAGTGCAGTAGAGACACAAAAATGGAACCTGTCATAAAAGCGCAGCACTGGTAACAACAACCCCAACACCGCCTCAGCAAACACGACTTCTACATTTCCCTTCTTCCAACTTATTCTTAACACAGCAATTAGGATATGTTGTCCCCACGGATCGCTCCTTTGCATTGCTTAAAATCCTTCCTTCCTATGAATAAAAGACAGAGACTCTGCATGACAATCCGGGCACCACTCCTCCTCTCAACGCACTGAAATCACCTTCCTGCTCTAAAATACGATATGCACTCCTTCCTCGGAGAGTGTGCTTGCCTGCTACATGAATTAATTCATAAGGCAGCCAGCCCCATAGGTAATATCTCCTTTACTGACGTCTCTTCCGGGCTGCCATCAAATATCTTCTCTGTGACGTTAACTCTGTCCGTCTACACAACAATCTCCATTTTCTCATCCCAATTTAATTTCTCCCTCCTTTTCCTTATTGACATTTTCTCCTTAGAATATATGACTATTACCTTTTGACCCCATCATCACATATATTTTATTTATTTTTAAAGGTTCATGCATGCTTATGTCTGTGTTTGCGTGTGTGTGCGCATACACACGCGCGTGCATGCACACACAGAGACCAGAAAAGGGTGTTGGATTCCCTCAAGCTGGACTTATAGGTGGATGTGAGATGTTTAGCATAGATGCTAGGGGAATCAAACTCAGGTCCTCAGGAAACCATCTCTTGAGCCCTAGTTTTACTTATGCTTTTTATTATCTATCTCCCTTCTAGAACACAGACACACTAGGCAACAAATTTGTTCATTTTCTGCTCAGCGTGATACCCCTATGGTCTAGTACAACCTATGACCTGCAGAAATAAATAAATGTGAATGATATGAAATGCATTAAATATTGTGAAGACAGACAGTTTACAAATGGACAAAGGAAAGTTCACACACTCATGAGCATGAGATGTTAAAGTACAACGTTCAATAAGTAATAAAATGAAGCTCATACAGAATGAAACTTCAAATCAACCCTGCTATAAACTTCAGAGTAGTTACTGCCTATCCTAATGATGACTTCATGATTACTATATAATGAAAAAAATTCCAACTTCACAAGATAAGCTACAAATTTAGAATTGTTATGCAAAAGAACGTGTTGGCTTTTTATTGCACATTAAGACTCATAGCATGAATTTCAAATGTGGCTTTTTTATAAAAAAAAATAGAAAATTGCTCAAAAGTCTATTCAGACCTTTCTTCTTTATGAATTAGCCTGTTTGGTTTGAGCTATTGAGCTGCTTAAATTCCTTGTGCATTGTGGGATAACTCCTTTGGCTGTGTAGACTGCACATGCTCTCTTGACTCTGTCCAGCTGCCTCTTTACTCTGTCAATGGCTGCCTTTCCGTGTGGAAGCTTTTCAAGGTTGATGTGAACCCAGCAAACAGTTTTTTATTCTCTATATTTGGAGATACATGAAAAAACCACTTCCCAGGTCAATATCTTGAAGCATTTGTCCTGTTTTCTTCTAGCGGTTTCATGAGTTACGATTCTTTAATGTGTAAGCTTTAATAGGTTTTTTTCTTTGATATCGGTAATTGGGAGAGACAGTGGTTTCATCCTTAAGCATATGGTCACCCATTTTCCCAACACTACTTATCTAACAGAACTACTGTGCACTCTTGGCTCTGCCAAAAAAAAATCTGATCACTGAATACAGTTCTGTTTTTAATGTCACTTCAGCAACTACAACTTCCTCGTACACTTTGAGGTTTGGTTATGTGATCCCTCCAGCTTCTTTTTGCTCAAGACTGTTTTGGCTCTTTGGGTTTATCCACAGTCTCTTATGAACTGAGTTTATTGTAATTCTTTATTGATGAGTCTGTACATCCATGGGGACAATTTAACTTTATTGACTTTTCCCATGCATACAGGGCACCTTTGTTTTACTTGTATGCTTTCAATGCCCTTCATCCATGTTTCAAAGGTTTCCTTTCCTTTCACTTCTCTGTTAAATTTGTGGCTAGTGCTTATGACCATGCAAGCTGGGGTTGTTATTCATTTTTTGAGGGGTGGGGAGTCAGGTGGCTTTCTCAGCATATAGAAATATGGTTAGTTCTCAGACGTTCAGCTTAAGATCAAGTGCATGAAGAGATACAAACGTGTTTGGATGCTGATTTTGAATCCTTAATTTTATAGAATTTATTAGTTCCAACAGTTGGTTTTTAAATGTCTTTTAGAATTCTCTATACATAAGATCGGGTCATCTTTTATCAGGGGCAGTTTGCTCTTTCCTGTGTCATTCTGGCTTCCCTTTCTTTTTCTCTTGTCGACTGTTCTGGCCAGGGCCTACAGCACTATGCTGATCAATCAATGATCCTTGTCTTGCTCCAGACTTGAGAAGGAAGCTTTCCCATTATTTCTCCACTCAGTATGGCATTAGCTGTGGACTTGTCACATGTGACTTTCACTGGGTTACAGTATATTCATTCTACCCTGAGTTGTGTGGGGTATTATTCCAAGAATGAATTTTGAATTTTGTAAGATGCTATTTAAGTGTCTATTAAATTTCCCTGTTTTTTGTGTTTGACTCTGTGAATACATCAGCTATTTTATACTGAAGCATTCTTGCATCCCAGGAATGAATCATTTGATGATCACAGTGAATGATCTTTCCTAATGTGGCATGAAATGCAGTGTGCTAGCATTTTATTTAACATTTTATATCTATGTTCATAAGTGGTATTGGTCAATAAATTTCTTCTGAGATCGTTTCCTATCTGGTATAGGTACGCATAAGTTTTTAAGGATTCCTTCTTTTTCAATTTTTTAAAATACTTTTGAGAAAATTGGTACTAGTTCTTTAAATATTGGCATATGGTATAAGGAAAGCATCAAGTGTTAAGCTTTTGCTTTGATGACTTTAAAAACGTGATATAACAGTAATTTACTAATAAAATTATTTCATTGTCATTTTTAGTAAATGTAAGTATTATGGATTCAATCTCAGGACTCATTATTAATCTCTTTGTGTTTTATATTTCTAGGCCAGTATGGTAGTCCATAGCTCTAATTCCAGCACTATGGAGGTTGAAACAAAAAATCCCAAGTTCATGGCTAGCCTGGGTTATACAGTAAGACAACCAACTATGGAGGAAAGGTCTTAAACGTGCTACTCAAATTCTGCACCTTGCGTACCACAGAATCTATCTGTTCTTCCATAACTTTTTATTCATGTATGGGGGTCGGTACTCCTTCTGCCGTGTGAGTCTAACAGGCTTGGTGTCAGGTGTCCTCAGCAGCTGAGCCGTCCCAACAGCCCTTTGACATGTCCCACGTGGTTTTATACTTTTGTTCACAGCCCTTCTAGATGATCCTCTGTTCTTTGGCAGTGTCAGCTCCTAACACCTTACCCCCATCTTTGACACTGAGCATTGTTCCTCATTTAGCTAAAGGTTTATTAAGTTTATCTTTTCCAAAACCAACATATTCAGTTTGTCTTTTTTATATCTTTCAAGTATTTCATTTATCCCTGCTCTGATGTGTAACATTTCCTTCTACTGATGTGGTTCATATTTTTCTGGTTCCTTAGGAAGCACCACAGGGTCTCCGGCTGAAATCTTTCTGTTGCTTTCTGAATGTTGGCAGTGGTTGCTAAGGATTTCCCTTTGAGAATGGGGTTTACCATAGTCTGTAAGTTTTAGTGTAATGTGTTTCCATTTCCCACCATCTTACAGTTTTCATTTAATGTCTTCAGTGACTTTATTTTTCAAGAGAGTATTTGATGTCCGTGTATCTAATGCTGTTTCCAGGGTTTTACCTATTTTTCATTTCTAGCTTTATCCCACAGTGGTCAGAAAAGAGACTTTTGTAGCCCAGCACATGATTTGTTCTGGAAAATGCTCCGTGTGCTGTTGGGAAGAATGCTTAGACAATGGCTACGAGACTCAATGCTCTAAAAGTGTCTTAGGTTCATTGTGTCCAGGACATGGTTGACTCCAATATTCCTTCTGTGATTTTCTAGTTAGATCATCTGGTCACTGATGAATGCTAGGTATTGATTTCTGCTACTGTTATGTAACAGTCTATTTTTCCTTTAGATTTATTAGCACCTCTTTTATATATTTATCTAACTAGTAAATTTCACATATTAAATACCACCTCTAATTTTGTATTATTGATGACTCATATGTCTAGGCGTAACATAATCCTCAATAAATATTTCCTAAATGAATTAACAAGAGAATAAACAATGCTATTATCGGAACATTTTCACCAAGTTTTACTTTAAAATATGTATCATTTTATTTCTAATTTATATGTTAATCTAAATTTCATGGCTCAGTCAACCCTAAGTTCAAATTAGTATATATACAACTTACTAAGTTCCTAAAATCCTACAGGTTCTGCTTATGGTCATGGCTTAAAGTTTCCTAAAGGTAATTAATTTTACTTTACTTACTCAACAGAAACTTAAGTCATGTGAAAAGGTGTTTTTAAATGTATGCAAGCCATTTGAAGTAACAGAGAAAAAATAACAAAAACAGACAACTCCTCCTCCATTTGCCAAAAAACCATCACTATAAATTTCTCAATCAGTAAAAGCAAAAAATTTTAAATTACTATTCATCTATTTAGTGCTTAATAAAGACGACATAACAGGGAGTGGTCTGGCAATACTTGGGGCACAATGGGTAAATACATTTGCTGTAAAAGTCTGGAGACCTGAGTTTGCTTCCCTAGAATCCACCCAGGCAGAAGGAGAGAAATAACATCTGAGACTTGTGATCTGACCTCCATGCATGTGCAGCAGCTCTTCACCCCCAACACACACACACACACACACACTCACACACACAGACACACACCTCATAAATAGCTTTTACAAAGAAAGCAGTTTAGTAATTCTAAAATCTCAAAAAGTAAATTAGCTTTAGGATAAATAATGTGAATATATTGTTTATATTTATAATTTTCTATTTATCGCTTATTAATACTAATGGGTATTATAGAAAAAAACAGAAAAAGACTAATAATAATGAATCATAAATTCACTTTGAAGAATTTCATTCATACTATTCAATAAAATAGACCATAGTTTGAAACTAGCTAGAGGAGCCCTCAAAAGATCACATCTCATAGTCCTAAGTTTTACTACAGGAAGAAAAATACACAGTATTTACATTATTTTCATTTTAATTTAAAATATGCTAGTACTCAGATTCAACATTTTAGATTACATTTAAATTTATTAACTTTTAAATATATTTTCTCATTAAGATTTAATATTTTAGTCCATTTTATAACATCATATTTATGGAATTATGGAAAAATTCCAATTTTATACTTTCTTATAAACCACCCATCATCACATTTCAAGTGTACCACATTGGAGTCCATCAGGAAGTACCCATGAGCTAGACTGGGAACGTACATCGACAAACTGTATGATGAAATGCCTCCTCTGGCCATCGGAGTACACGGAAAGGACATATTCACCGGGTTTCCCATGGCTCTCGCGCACCAAGAAGTCCCCTTGCTGTCTCAGCAGCTCCTGTGCCTCTATCCTGGGGATGGCGCCATGGTACCAGTCATGTTCCGCCAGGGGCTTCTCACTCACGGAGATCATGTCAGAGAGCTGAACAAATGTTTGAAAACCAAGTTAGAAAAAACAAAGCTCATTTTGTCCTAATAAAATTCACTGCAAGCAAAAGTACTTCTTACATATGCTCTGCCTTCATCGGCTAATTAAAAATTTCATGAAATAAATCTAGCAATATTCATAATCAGAAAAGTTATGGAAAAGTATGTTCAGAGAAATTTATCACAAGCAAATTAAACTTTTTTTCACTGAATTAATTAGCTCTGGCCCACTCAGACTGCACACTGCACATGACACGGTAGGTGGGATGGCTCTGGGCTTCAGCCTGCAGCTGCACGGCTAAGCTATTCTCACTCCTCCACCTCACCTCTGCTAAGCCATTACTCTGCCACATGGCTGGTCTTGGTTTTGCAAAGCTATGGCAGACAAAGCCCTGGGTGAAAGAGCATCAGAGACCATGAGCAGCATGCGAACAACACACGTGGGGACAATTATAAGTCATAAAACAGAAAGAAATGCAAGTCACCTACTGTCTCAGGAGGACACATGCTCATCCCAAAGAGAAATAAGTGAGAGTTAGCTACGCTGCTTTGAGATTCCTAAAATTAGCGGTGGATGAAATCGCCCGTGTTATGGCCATAAGTGAGTTCTCTTGTGTTCTATTCATCCACAAGAACTAAACTGCCCCACACTGTTGGAGTATTTTATGGGCAAAATAGAACCTTTTACACAAATTACTATGGTTCTCAGAATATAGGGTGGATAACCGTTATGAAGACACATTATAAGCTGGAAAAACCATCATCAATAATAAAGTTAGTTTGGATCTACAATGTCCTCCAAACGACCAGTGTTGAAGACTTGGTAATCAGTCCATGGTGAGTGGAGCCAAAGGAAAGGAGACAGACCATGTGGGGGCATGTCCTTGGAAAGGGAGAGCTAAGCGTGTACTTCCACCAAGAAGCCAAAATAAGGCTTTCTTCCTCGGGGTCATTTACCACACACACTTAGTTACAGGAAAGGAAAGCTTACTAAGAAGATCAGTAAAAGGCAAACATAGAAACATCGTGTATGAGGATTTATAGGCTGACGCTATGAATTGGATGATACCTAGGCAGTAAAAGAAAACTAGTTCTGACGATAGCCTTCACTGCTCCGTACCACTGAAGAGGTTGGAAATATATGAGTCCAAGTCCAGCATTCTACTACCCAAAACCCATCTTATTGGCAATAAAAAGATGACCCAAACAGGCCTTGGGTGTATTGTACATTTTGGTGATTGTTCTTCCATATATGACCCTTAAATATTAAAAATATGTGTATGATGTGACAATTTTTGTGGAAATTTCTCATAAGTATAGTAAGCCTTTTTTTAAGTGCTAACAACAATGAAAATAATAATATACAGCAAACCAACCACTGGTAATCAAGTAAAGTGAGTGTGAAAGCTGTCCAAAGCTCTTTGTGACCTGATACCAAGAGCTGACAGTTTTTAAGGAAGGTAATTAGAAAAATTACTATAGTAGGAACCTATTTCAACAGCAAAAGTACCTAAAGACGAGGAATCCTTATAATGTCATTCTCGAAGGGTCTTCCTGAAGGAAGTGGCAGAAGCAGGGATGTCTGCCTGCCTTCTCCCCCTAGTCAGTCAACTAACCATCAAAACTGCCATGTACTTAAAACTGGAAGAGTATGGAGAACTCAGTAAGTCTGCAAAGGGTTTGAAATACGAGGTTCAATTAACACCAAAGAAGTTATTGGTAGATCTGAAGATGAAGTATGGTGTGGAGAAATCATCTTGAGAGAATAACTCAGTTTTGTACTTTGTATTTTGTGTTTAAGAAAACCAATGTTTTATCAATGATGGCACTTTTCACCAGTAGTCACTGGCAACTTCACATCACGTACTTCAACTACAAGCTGAATAACAAGGTCACTCTTCTAGACACGAGATGAACATCAAGTACATGAGAACAGTAGCACTCGCCATGAAGGTGGGAGGCACAAATACTGTGACTGGTAAATCCTTAAACACAGCTATGAAGACAGTGATCCCTGGGAGAGCACACAGTTAATTCTACTTACTGCCGATGAGCCCAGTGCCGATTTTGGAGACCTAATTATTCCAGCAATTGAATGACGAATAGATTCAAATTTGGATAGCCTCTCCTTTCGTTCCTAGAAGGAATAAGAAGCAGCCATCAAATTAGCAGCAGCAAACTATTGAGTATTTACACTTTAATATTTAGGTATTTGTTCATAGCTCAGTTTTCTAACTATGTCAAATATAATCTTCCTGGCATAACCAGTGCATATAAATTTATAGCATTCTGCTCTTCTGGTCTCTCAATAAATGCCTTGATTTGGGGGGAACCATATAAATCATGTGATTGTGAATTCCATGTGAGCCGAGTTGAGTCTCTAAAGGGCTCACTGAACCCGAGGGTCACAAAGGCAGTGACCAAGGGAAGGGAGGCCAGGTGCACAGCTAGGAAGGGGTGGCAGAGCCCTGAGAAGCCACTCAGCAGGCACTTCTCTGAATATTGCACGGCACAAAAGAAACACCTGCTCAGTCTTCACATCTTCAGGTCCGCTGTACCATCGCACATGGATGGAGAGCGAGTACAGGAAATGACACTTAAAGAAGCGTGGATATGGAGAAGGAGGGTTGGGAAGAGTGCATGGGTCTATGGAGGAGAACTGGCCGGCAGCCCAGGACTGAGTCATGCGCCAGCCGCAGGCAGAGAACAAGAGTGCAGCATCTCTGCTGATCCTCTCAGAGGGAGTTCAGGGTTAGTGTCTCCAGAACCCAAGGTTAGTTTCTGAAGCTCAGTGTGTCCCTGTCTGCTTGCCCACTCCACTGCTTTTACTTCTTCGAAGAGCAGCAGGAACATAGTTCTAACTCATCTATAAACATGAATATTCACCATTGGAAACAACGGCTGTGCCAAAGGAAGTAAGGATGGAAACCTTTCACTTCCAGGAGACACAGCGAAGTGGGCATGCGCGAGCGGGCAGAGGCGTGTTCACTCACCCACCTTAAGTGAGGACCAGACGGTTTGCCCCACAGAAGACACAGGAGCAGACCGTCTGGCCAAGTGACAGCTCCTCCCAGTGGAGGAGGCAGCGGAGGAAGAGGGGGGTGGAGGCAGGAGAGTAAGAAAAAGCGCCTCGTGTTATAAAGACTCTGAGGAGAAAAAAATCCGACAGCCATGGAGAATGAGTTCCATACCTTGTTTAGTTTTTATTGTGTGAAATTAAATAAGTAAATTAAATCAAATTTTGATGAGATAACCCCTCCCTCCCACCCCTACCCCCACACACACACTTTTCACTGTTGACTTTATGTCAAAGAAATTGCTACTTTTAAAAATTAAAGCTAAGGGGTTACCTTTTAAATAAATCACCATAGACACCATGCCTAACTGCATCTATACATCTGCATGCACACACATATAAAACTAGACTACTTCATATTAATTATAAATTTACCTGTTACCACCCATTATTGGAATCTTAGTCTCTATAGGAAACAATACCTAAATTCCCTAAAGCTTAGTCTTAACTTTCTGGGTTCAGATAACTTCTCTGTGACTCAAGTTCTGCAGCAGGAGTGTCATTTGTGGCCTGCTGCATAAAGGCAGGAATTAAGGATTTGCTGAAACCAGAGGCCACTCCCAATGGCTACCTTGCTGCTTCAGAGAGTGATGGCAACACTCACTAAGCCCACACAGCAGGTCTCCAAGCATGGCCTGGGAGGAAGTGCCATGGAGGGAAAGATGAGGCTCTGCCACAGGAAGGGACTGAGACTGAACATCTGCCCAGATGTCTTGTCTGTTCTCAGCCTCCCCAGTAGTAGGAGGGAAGGCTCCAGACTAGACAGGCTCCTGCAGCTGAGACCCTGTCCCCATCACTGTGACACACTGCACAGATTCGGAGGAAGTGCCGTGGTCCCTGCCCACAAAGGCCAGTCCTGTTCCACACCAGAGGCCAGTCCTGTTCCACACCAGAGGCCCACAAAGGCCAGTCCTGTTCGACACCAGAGGTCCAAGGCCCTCACACAGGCAAGAGACGAGGAGTCAACCCTCTATGTGGCTGCGGTGTAGTGAATCACTGTTTATGATTTAGAATACATTTTTGTTCATAATCAGCCATTAAAACAATAATCTAAGCCGGGCGTTGGTGGCGCACGCCTTTAATCCCAGCACTCGGGAGGCAGAGGCAGGCAGATCTCTGTGAGTTCGAGGCCAGCCTGGTCTACTAGAGCTAGTTCCAGGACAGCCTCCAAAGCCACAGAGAAACCCTGTCTCGGAAAACCAAAAAGAAAAAAAAATCAATAATCTAATGCTATTTCCTGCAGACTTCTGTACACAAGCCCAATCTCATGACATTCTTTGAAGAAGCAACCTGGAGTCCAAGGAAAAAGATGAACACAGCTACACTCAGAACTCCAGGCTGAGAGCCCAGATATCTTAGGGACTTCTTGAGCAAAGAAGCCATGAAACCTGCAGGGATGTTGCTGAGAAACAGCTGCAAGGACATTATAACACAGAAAAGACGGCCTGAGAAAGGCAGTGCTCACGAGGACTCAGGAATCACAGGCCAGACTGTAAATACCAGCACATCCTATTAAACAGAAGGCACTTACACACGGACACGTAACTCCATCTTTTGCGGATGTTGATTTTTCTAGGAAGAATGAAAACTAGATGATTTTGTTTCATCGGGGTTTAGAATTTAAGTACTAAAAGAATTTCAGAAGGATATGTTTGAGCAATTGCAAGTGGTTGCACTCAGTGCCCAGTCACCAAGCTGAGAGTGCCATCTTGTCCTCTGATTCTTGCACATTACAGGCATTTACTAAAAGAAGCACAGCCCACTTGCTAAAAAGTCAAGTATCTCCATACCCCAAACTAAATTAAGCTACAAATGTATAAAGAGGAAGCTTGATGATTTTAAAGAGACCTAGTTGTTGTAAAATACCAGTGCTCGGGGGACTGAGAGCTAAGTTGTAAATGTTTTAAGTCATTTTTCTTACTTTCTTAAGTCTGTGGAGGGTGCACAAGATGATGGGTCTGGGTATACCAGAGTGCAGAGGGCGGCTGCAACAAGCTCCCTCTTCTTCCACACTCAGACACAGTTTAAGTTCTGCAGTGTTCTCTCTAAATGTGTAAGCCAAAACCAATCATAATAATAACAACAACAACAATTTCTTCTTTTCCTTCTATTTTATTTACAGCAAACTTAGATATACAGTAAGGCAGATAGACACACAGAAGCTAGAAACAGATGGCCATATTGCTCTCTTCATATGCGGACTCCCCACATCAGCTGAGGGACCCTGCAGGGACACAGCACTGTCACTCACTCCCCACATCAGCTGAGGGACCCCGCAGGGACACAGCACTGCCACTCACTCCCCACATCAGCTGACTGACCCTGCAGGGACACAGCACTGCCACTCACTCCCCACATCAGCTGAGGGACCCTGCAGGGACACAGCACTGCCACTCACTCCCCACATCAGCTGACTGACCCTGCAGGGACACAGCACTGCCACTCACTCCCCACATCAGCTGAGGGACCCTGCAGGGACACAGCACTGCCACTCAGAGTCCACAGCAGGGATGAAGGCTGCTCTTGCTCTGGTATACACTGAGTTTTCACTATTGCAGTATCACTGACGAATGTCACTGCCAGAGACACCATCTGCACTTAGCGTATTCACTTCTCCTCCCCCCAAGACACTATCTGAAAACCAGACCCCGAAGTGTGAGGTGCATTTCCACCCCCTTCTTGAGCAACACCTCCTTGGTCTCATGCAGAAGGGCTAAGGGGCTGTGTCCTGTGTGGGTCTGCTTTTTAAATTCAGTATTATGAATAATTGTTTAATTATTATGAATTAGCTTATCTAGATTCAGTATAGCCACGCTTTTGTTTTAAAAACAATGACGGGCATAGTAAAACAGTGAATTCTTGACGTTCCTTAAGGAACCATGAAGCAGGAACACAGGGTGCTCGGAGCTGTTATTCAAGCACTTATCAACTTTGCCTACTCTCTAGCATGCCCACTTAAATTGTTTCCAAAGGGTTAGAATAGCCTCATCAGAGAGAAAGAAAGAATGAAATGAAAAGTTTACGGAGTGCAGCCCTGGCTGTCCTGGAATTTGCTGGCCTCGAACTCACAGAGATCCGCCTGCCTCTGCCTCCCGAGTGCTGGGATTAAAGGCGAGCGCCACCACCGCCGTGCTGGAACCTCATGGGAAGCCCTGGCAGATGACGCACATGCTTCCCCACCAGCTTCCACTCTCTCGTCTCACCAGCCTCCTCTTGGCATGACCACAATGAACAAGCTCAGGCATCGGCACTTGGTATTTCATCTTTATGCCAAGGAAAGGGGTGTATGGTCTGCTTCCGCTTTGCACTTATGGGTGAAATGTGTGGACCATCTGCTCACATGCTCTCGGGCCTCATGGCCCCTCTCTGCCTTCTCCGGTTCCAGCACTACATCATTTCATAAACTGACGATCACGAACACTGCTCTGCTCTTCGGCTGGATCCTTCTGCTGCGGCCTCTGTCCCATGACTCCATCAGCGGGTCTTACTCTCTCCATCGTTCCTTCTGTGTCTAGTCTATTGTTAACAAGCCCATCTAACGAATCCCTGCTTTTCTGGCAGTTCTATTTCTATAGCAACATACTGCTGCTGGTCCATCTTTTTACACCATTGTCCATCCTTTGTATTGGATCCCTTGGTCTTTTTGTCTTTTTGTAACAGCTATACTGAACGCACCATCTGGTCATTCCACTATCTGGGTCATCTCCTGTCTATGTTATAAATAATGAGTCACAAGTCTTTTCAACATGTCATATTCTTGCATTATATGCCAGGAAACTTGCATAAAGTGAGTCTAAATTCAATATTTACCTAGAGAAAAGAGCACATCTATTTATTGCTCTTATTGTCTAACTTCTAATGTTACAGCAATAGTTACTGAGCAGGACCTGGTTGGGTGCACTTTTAGTTTGAATCAATGATCAGTCCCTTATTTACATCACTAAGGAGCCATCTTTCAGACTCAAGCACCCACTGAGTCAGGGGTCTCACCCACCGTCCACAAGCTCAAATAAGCCCCCTTCCTTCTGTAACTTCCTTGGCCATGGTGTTTTATCAAAGCATGAGAAAAACAACACATCTTTTCTCAAAAAAAAAAAAAAAAGACAGAAGGAAAAGGTGAGGAGAGGGAGAGGTATGGAGGTGAGGAGGGGGGCACTGGGCAGATACTGTCGCCCCACTCTGAGGGCTGGGCTCTTCCACTTTTAATCTGTCACACGAGCCTAAACACTGTCATTGCAAGTTTGTCCAAACCTTCTTGGGAGTCATCTGCTGATACAGGTCCGCCCAGGATGGTGGTACTCAAAGACCTTCCCTCTCACAGGCTCAGCACCAAAGGACTGTCAGGAGCTATCATTCAGTAGCCCATTACCCAATTTTTGTTATTAAGAAGAATCACCAGTGGTCTGGGCCTCTTTCCATATCCAATTCTATTTGCATTTTTAAGGAGAAGTCATCCACCATTTCACTCCCATTATGTATGAAGCAAAACAAGGATTATACTCAGGGTCTTCATGAAGGCAGACACTAAAAAGCATCCATTTATCAAATACAGTCTTCATTTGAGGACATATAGCCAAGATGACAGACTGGGAATTTAAAGGGTTAAAAGCCAAGCATGGCACAGAGGCATATTCATGCAATCCCAGTACTAGGGACACCTGAGCCGAAGGATGAAGACTTGGAAGCCAGCCTGGGAACCTAGTAAGACCTTTATCTTCAAGGATGTTGAAGGGTCAGATGCTTCATAAATTTTGGTTTCTGTTATTTTGCTAACTGCTTTGGGATAGAAGATTCTCTTTCTTAGCACTGTGTTTATGGCAGAGGCTCTACAAGGACACTGTGAAGACTGCTAGATACAAGGTTTCATTCCTGTAAAGGTTTGAGTTTCCAGCTTTATCACAATGTCTCCCGGGGCCATTTGCTGTTTAGTATTCTGCAACAGCCCAGGCACCAATAATCCTCTTACCCACTTCCAACTAATAACTCGGAACATTTACACCTTCAAGGCCACAATCAAGATTTTATCCATTAGAACAGAATCAGAAGGAGTAAGGCATAAAAGAACATCCTAAGACAATAAAAACAAAACACAAATTTTAAATAAAGGAAGGTAGTGGGCTTTTTCCCTGCCGTTAACAGCTAATAACTTCCGACCAGGAAATGGAGTTTAGAAAGAACCCAAATGAACTCCCTTCCCAACCAAAGAAGCTATCTCCAACTGACAAGTGCTTGCAATGGAAAAACTAAGGTTTTTCCAATGGAGTTTCACTGGGCATATAAACCATACTTAGAGGCAGGTCCCATGCCCAACAGGAAATGCCAGCACAAAAGGAGCTTAGTAGTGTTTTTGTAGATTTTTGCTTGTTTCATGATGCTTTCTTGGGCTTAAAAAAATATTATTGGTTTTTTGCTTGTGCATTATTGCTTCCAGTTTTGTGGTTTGTGTATGTGTGTGTGTGTGTGTGAGAGAGAGAGAGAGAGAGAGAGAGAGAGAGAGAGAGAGAGAGAGAGAGGCAGACAGACAAGTGTGTGTGTTTGTGTGTGTGTGCGTGAGAGAGAGAGAGAGAGAGAGACAGACAGACAGAGTGTGCGTGTGTTTGTGTGTGTGTGTGTGAGAGAGAGAGAGTGTGTGTGTGTGTGTGTGAGAGAGAGAGAGAGAGAGAATGTGTGTGTGTATGCTTGAGTACCTATTTGCTTCTACGTTATTGTTTCCAGTTTTGTGGTTTTGAGTGTGTGTGTGTGTGTGTGTATGTGTGTTAGTTTCTTGTGCTTTTTCTTTAAAATCCGATTTCTTTGTTTTTTTATTTGCTTGCTTGTTTTCTAGAGAAAGAGAAAGAAGGCATGGGGGTTGGATGGGTGGGAAGACCTGGGAGAGGATGAAGGAGGGAAACTGTGATCAGAATACATTTATGGAAAACACTGTGGTGATATTTTTGTTTATGATCTAACAAATAAGGCTTGCCTGAAGATCAGAGTGCAAAGCTAGCCACGACAGTCAGCCATAGAAGCCAGGCAGTGGTGGCACACATCAATAATCCCAGCAGCCACACTAGTTAGCCATAGAGGTTGGGTGGTGAGGCGCATCGCTTTAGTCCCAGCCTTAGAGAAGGATGTAAGAGTGGAGGAGACAGGAGTCAGGCAGGCTGCAGTCCCACTGAGGACCATCCCTTTTGATCTGAGACTTGGTAAAGGTAAGAACTCTCCAGTGGTTGGCTGCTTTGCTTTTCTGATCTTCAGCTTGAACCCCAACATCTGCCTCTGGGTTTTTATTATTCGTGCTACAAAAACCACTGTGAGTAAACCAATTGCAGCAGGGAGCTGGAGAGATGGCTCTAAGGAAGAAGGGAAGAAGCAGGTGGCCCAGCTCCAAATGCCCATCTCCCTCCCAGCCACCCCAAGAAACCTGCTCACACTGGGACAGTGTCACCTCCTGCCTGAGACCCTAAGCATCAATTCAGTACAACAGAAGGGAGAGCTCACACACAAAATCCAAACAATTCTTGATGGCACAGTTGGAACTTCTGCATATCTCCAGGTACAAGAGTAGACGAACTCTGTTATAACCAACCTGACTCAGTTGAGTATTAATACAAAACGAACTCCACATGCTTGCTTGGAATGTGCGATTGTGATTACAACGCTCCAATAAGCATTTACAAATGTGTACTCTTGTGTTCACTAGAGCACTATGCAAGAAGCCAAGATCAATCTAAATGTCCACAGTGAATAAGAGGGTTAGGAAACGTGGGTATCCACAGTGTGATAAATACCACCTGCCTTAAGGAAGAGGTTCACATCTGGAGAGGAGACTCAGGGAGTACAGTGCTACCCAAGCATGAGGCTCTGACTTCAGTTGCCCAGCACCCAGGGGCGACAACTACATCTGTGATCTCTGAACTGGTGGAAGCAGAGTCAGGAAGGACTGGAGCCTAGCAAAACTGGCAAGGGTTCAAAAACAAAAATGAGGCACTGGCAGTACCCAATGTCAGGTACAGAGATATTTTTCCACACCCAAGGGTCAATATTTTCCAAAAGTTTTGGTACAATTCCTTGAGTGATAATCTAAGACAATCTTAACCTCACTTTAAAATGCCTTTTTCACAAGGAAATGTATTGCCCCCCAAGGAAAGTTTACTTGGTTGTTATAAGAGCAATGCAAAGATGAAATGACTAGTTACCAGCAATATTGTATGAGCTGCTAACTCCCGAGAAATGGGAATGATGTGTGCTGCCACAACTCTTTACCTCTGCAAGTGAGTACTCCTTATCTTCTTACTGAGCACTGTAGCCACAACAGCAGAGAGAGATGGGCGGGTTCCATCGAAAAGGATTTTAGGGACATGGAAACTGAAGGTTATATGATTTTTTACATGTCACATCATATTTTTCTTTTGATTTCTACAAAGATAGAAAATACTAAAAACAATTCAGGACTGGTAGTCACGCATGTGGGTCGGTTTGGTACACAGGAATGATGCTGTACCTAGTGACATGTCACTGCAGCTACATAATCTAACACAGAGACTCGATTAGGAATGACTAGCAAAGAAGACTTAGATGAGAGTAAGGCTCAAATGCTCAGCCTACCACGCCCACTTCCTATCTACATAACTTTGGTCAAGTTGCCTATACCCTCTCTGTACCAGTTTTCTTTTATATTACCTGGGAACCATACAGAAGTGATTACTAGGAAGGTATTGCCAAAAAGACTGCAATAAAGTTCAAATATGACACACAAAGGAATTAGTACTGCTCTGGGCATCCAACAACTGGCAAATCCTATTTAAATAAAAGTTCCTGCCATTCTACTTAATGTCGTAATCAAAAACAGGAAAAGTTTCATCAGTTGAAAATATCAATTATTACATGCAAATACACCTATATCTAACTTCCCATAAGGAGGATTAGGAAAAAAATTACACAAAATGTAATACTGCAGGCCTGAAATTCTGATGTTTACAGTCCACCTCGGAAGTACAGCCAAAGACAGGACTAGAGCATACATGCATACATACATACATACATACATACAAACATACATACATACATACGTGTACGTGTGTCTAATATCCCATTGTTTATTGTATTATCAGAGCAATAAACTGGGCATTTATGAACCAAACTGCAAGCACAATTTATTCTTGAATGATGGAGGATAAGGAGTTCAGGAAACAGGCAAGAGTTGTCAAAAAATATAAAGAGTAAAAATTTGGCATCCAGGCTGTTTATGGGTAGGCTGCTGAGTGCCAGGCAGACATGATGGTGCCGGGAGAGATGCAGGGACTAAGGCAGGACAGTGAGTTTGAGGTCATGCTTGAGGACACAGAAAGCTCATCGCCATCCTGAGAAACAAGAAACCCTGTCCCAGAGAAAAGTTAGCTGTCTACACACATGACCTTTGGTAAGACATTTAACATCCCTAGGGCTTCCAGGATAAATGATCATAAGATAGCCCAAAGACAAAGCTGAAAAGCCAGTTTCAGCAAAGTTAAAGAGCTCTCCTCCAACAGCTCCACATTTTAAGTTCTTCCTTGATACCAAAAGAACAGACACAAGCGACAGTGGCTTGGATGGTGGTCCCCACAAAGATGCCCACCAGGAACATGTGGATGTGACATTATGTTTTGAGGGTGGTGGAGTAACAGATATCGTGATGAGACTATCCTAAATAATCCTAATCCAATGGCAAGCATCCTCAGATGATGACAGATAGGCTATGTGAAGGAACAAATTGGTGTGCTCTGTCTAGGAGTCAAAAAACAGTAAGGATTCCAGAAGCCATCAGAAGCTAGGAGAGAAGTGCGGACAGGTTCCCTGCAGACAAAGAAAGAACCAATTGTTCAATGCCTGGAGCTTCAGACTTCCACAACAGTAACAGGAATTTCTGTTCTGTTTCAAGTTTGTAGTCATTTGTTATGCTGTCAAGGACATTAATATAAGGTGACAAAGAATAATCATTTCACATTTGTCATATAAGGCAGTCACTGGCATTGTAACTATACAAAAAAATCACCCTTTATAACAACTCAGAAAAACTGGTCAATTATGGCATTGTTCTCACAAATTCTATGCAACAAAATTAAAGTATATGTGTGTATACATGTGTTTGTCTTCCACTTCTTATCCATATTTTAAAAACATATCTCTAACAACACCTTGCCTTAAAGTTTCCTGGCAACAATATGTTGCAGTCCCAAAGACAGATTTTTCTCAGCAGCAGCCAGGATCATGCCAAGAAACCATGTAGCAATATTCACAATCACCCACAAGGTCGCTGGGCTTTCATACGCCTGCCGCACAGGAGCGAGGAAACGGGCTCTTTCCTCTGCCTTGCTCACATCATTGTCACACAAACCAGTGTCACACAAATCAGTCGAGGCCTCCTGTATTTTAGGGTGCACCGCCATCTCTGACAGTCTGTGATCAGGAAAGGAACGGAAGGCTAAGAAGGTGTTCTGTTAGAGCACCTGCCTCAGGAGCAAGGCTTGGATCCGTTCCCAGCAACATGCGCATGAATGAATGAACGAACGAACAAATGAATGAAAAACAAAATAGACAACTTCAAGCCAAAATAAGCAGGGCAATATTTGTATATGCAGATAGGATACTACTAAGAGATCAACATTAAAAATGAGTACAGAAATTCCTACACAATAATTTCTCTCTCATCTGCCGCAATGTACTCATGCAATAAAACTCCATAGTCAGTAGCAGAAAGGACCGCCTACTTCTAAGTTTCTCTTCCTCACTATCTGATTGCATGAGACATGGTGAGATGATGTCCCTCAGAACGCTTGTAAAGGTGACAGCTGTAGCTCTTACTCTCCTCTCTACTGTCACAGTGCTCAGGGCACATCTTGAGTCAATCAAATGATCACCATCAGTAAGTCATTCAAGAATTCAAGTGGTAGAGAGGTAGAGGTGCTTTAATTCTTGCATTTGAAACATTTAATCATAACTTATATTCTGTATACAATATGATTCATTTATACCTAAAATGGTCTTCAATACTAAAATCCAAAACTGTGACAGAAACAGACAGAGATCAATTTCATGATTATAAGGAGTGGGGTCCTGGAAAGACAAAACAATGGGTTAGGAATGACTGTAAACCTTCCAACCAAACAAAAACAAATACAACATCAAGAATGGCTGCGCACATCTGCAAAGCCAACACGTGGGAGGCACTGGCAGTTCAAGGCCATCCCTGGCCACACATAGAGAATCTGCCTCCAAAGAAACAACCAAAAACGATAAAATAGTAAGAAGGGGGGCCTTTCAATGTTCACATAAAACACTGGGAGTCTCGTTTCAGAAATGCCTTATTCAACGCCTTTTAAATCCATTAGCCCTCAGAGTAGATCAGAGACTTAGCAAATGGTTTTAAGTATTGTCAAATGAGTAAAAGTGAGAGTAGAGTCAACATTGCTAATGATTTAAAGGCAATGTTAAAGAGGGCAGTCGTAATGTGTCCCGTGAAGTCTCTCTCAAGAAAAGCAAACAACAACGAAAACACCGACTGCTGAGAAGACAGTTATAACGCTGAAGACGGTGAGCGCTTCCTGAGTGTCACCATGCACCAAGGACAAGCACCGACGCCTTGTGTGCGCACTGTGCCGCACACCGTAGCCTTCTACATCACCAAGTAGCAGGTCCTGGTAACACTCTCCTCTCGAAGATCAGAAAACCAAAGCTTACAGAGAGCTTCCATAACTTCTCCAAGACCATAATAACGAGTTCTTATTCAGAATACTGGTTATTACATTCAAATCTAAAGTGTACTGTATATCCAAAATTCCTTCCTATACTCAGAGGGTGACAAGATTATTTATAGACTTGAATCCACAATTTTAAATATCAACTTCAAAGATTCAGAAGTACACAGAGAATTTATATATGTATATATGTGTGTGTATATATGTATATATATATTTAATATTCTTTGGAGGTCTACAAAGATATAAAAGAGCTAACAGTTATCTTAAAACATGAATAAAATTGAAAATAACTTATCTCAGAATTAAACACAACTAATTACATGCTTCGTTTGGGCATATCTTTTAACAGATTGCCTTCATAAACAAACTGTACTTCCCTGTCTTCTGAAATACTTTCAAGTAAGCACTGTTTGATTTTCTAGTGGGCTAAGGTATTAGAGACTCTGCTATGCGATTTCTTCTGTCGGTATTTTGTACTTTTCCTATGTTCCAGGATTTTAAAGTATTCCAAACTTTGAGACAAGGTTATATCCTGGTAATACTTTTAGTCAACAGGCTGTCTGACTACTTTACTATTGTCTTCATTCACAGAGAACTAATCATTATTAGCATTTCTGTATATCAAGAACAAGCATGCTGAGAAAGACACCATGGAAACATTCCCATTCACAATAGCCACCCATGCCAAAATAAATCTAGGAGTAAGCCTAAGGGAGGGGAAAGTGTCTACGATGAAATTTTTAAATCTTTGAATAAAGAATTGAGAAGATATCACAAGATATAAAGACCTCCAAATGCTCATGGCCTGGTACAATTAATATTGTGAAAATGACCATCCTACTGAAAGCAATTTACAGATTAAACCAAAAGAACAATATTTATGGAAAAAGAAAGACTCCCTCATTTCATGTAGAAGCACAAAAGACCCCAGAGACACCAGAGAGCCAGAACAATCCTGAGCAAAAGTCCAATTTTTGAGGGATTAACACACCAGGTTTCAAGCTATATTGCAAGGTTATAGTAATAAAAACCGCATGGCACTGGCATAGGAATAGACAAGTAGAAGAGTGGATAAAACAGACTCAAACATGAGTGCCATATGATGTTTGATTAAAAAATATCAAAATATACTAGAAAAATATAGTATATTTAACAAATGGGACTAGGAAAACTGGATGCACACCTATAGAAGAATGAAACTTACCCACAACTATCATCTTGCAGGAAACTCAATTCCAATGTATCAATGACCTCAATGTGAAACCTAACACTGAAACTCCTAGAAGAAAACATTTGCAATATCCCATAAGATATAGGTGCAAGAAAGGACTTTCTTTAGGACCCCCATTTACTTGGGAATTAAGGTCAACAACTGATCACTAGATCCCCAGGAAACTAAGATGCATAGGTTTTTATACATACATACAAGACATCTCTAAATCTTTACATTTGAGAATATAACTTGAAGTTATATATAACTGCAGAAGCCAGGAAAGCAGGAAGAGACCATGAGGGTAGGGAATAGAAGAGCTCTAGAGAGAGAGCTAGTACAATCAAGAGGGGAAAATGGGGGAGGGGAGCAATTTGGCTGAGATGGGCAGAGTGGAAGGAAGGAGAAATGAATGCCAGTAAGAATGTTTAGAAAGCCATAGGAAACATACTTATTTGTAGATACATTTAGGAATCAGATATAATATAGCCATGAGTATTTGTGTATATGTAGAGACAGAGGGATAGGTAGATAGGTGGGTGTATAAGCAGACAGACAGAACATAGTTATGCCACACAGGGAGATAATGCTCGCACCAGGAGCCATAGACAAATGATAGGAACCCCAAACCATCCCTGGGGTTATTTTTGGACAGGGGTACACCATTGATAAGACTATAGTCTGTTGCAGTTACTGCTGCAGACACCACATACCTCAGACATAAGACATGGCAGAATCAAGATGAAACTGACCTGGATGGCTCTTTCCTGGGGACTATCTCTCACAGACTGGAAGACACTATGATTTCCTAGTTCATTATTATTATCATCATATATGTATATGTACAACATACTGATTCCATTTAGTGTTGTTCCTATGTATATGGCTTTAGTGTGGATAATTTGTGATCAGATAACATACCAGGAAACTCATCCCTGAAGAAACTGTGTCTCTCAGCAGCAATTGATTACCTATAGCTCTTCATCTAATGATGAGATCCTGGTGTTGTCATTATTCAGCCTTCTTAAACCCCAAGGAGCACTTCTACAAAGCATCACCTACCTTAAAAGGCTCCGAGAACATTTGGAAGACAAGGCAGAAAAACTCTAAGGGTCTGTTGCTGGACAGTGTCTTCCAGACACGACAAAGACCTGCACCCATGAAACCTCAGCAATACGATGCCCAAAGAAGGCCTGTCATAGATTTAAGAGGGAGCAGGAGAAATACAAGGGTTGGAAGGACAAGGGGGAGGGGTGAAAAGGATGTTAATACAGTATAAGTTTTTCCTCACAAAGTGAAATAGCCTAAGCAAATAAACCAGAGCTTCTGGCATTTAATAAAAAGGAACAAGAACTTTGTTCCACCTCTTTAAAAGGGAAAGGAGGGCTAGAGATGGAGATGGCTCAGCAGTTAAGACAGCTTTCTACTCTTACTGAAAACCCAAGTTTGGCCCCACCACCAACATGGCAGCTCACAATAGCCTACAATCAGTTCCAGAGGATTCAGCACCCTCTTCTGGCCACCAATATAACTGCTTATACATGATGCACATAAACTCATACAGGCACACACACATACTCATATAAATAGAAATGAAGGGTGAAAGAGAGGGAGAAAAGGCATAGCTTAAACTTACTAAGACTATCCCTTAGGAAAACTCATTTTTAGATCAATGGGCATAGAAGTTAACACTCTTCATGGACCTTCCATGTGAATGCTTACACAATCATGAACAGCTATTTTGGAGGTTTGATAAGAACGGCTCCCACAGTCTCACGTATTTAAATTCTTAGACATTAGGGAATGGCCTATCTGAGAAGAATTAGGAAGACTGAGAGATGTGGCCTTGCTGGAGTAGATGTGGCCTGGTTGGAGGAAGGATGTCGCTGAAGGTGGGCTTTGAGGTTTCAAAAGCCTACACCAGGCCCAGTCTCTCTGTCTCTCTGTCTCTGTCTGATGATAAATGCTCAAAAAGCAACTTACAGGCTTATGAAAAGCCCAAACTCTCATTATATATTGCATCAGGATTAGCTAATAACTTCAGACAAAGCATTGTGGTTATGGATGAAATTTCACAGAGATGAGATTTTAATATGTATTTACTTTGTGGAGCTGTTGGAACATTTCATTTCAGTGAGCACTTCTGTGCTTAATTTTTTCTGAACATGAACATGAAAATCCTTATCCTACTTTCTCTATAAAAAATACAGCAAATTGTAAATACTAAATTCTTAATTTCCACTGATACAAAAGAAAAAGAATAAAAAACAATTTGAAAAATAAAAGGCATAAAATTATATTTTAATACCAATAATACAAAGAACAAAATACAAGTATAAAATATCAAAGATAAAGAAATACACAAAAATGAAGAGTAAAAAGCAAGACTTATTTTTAAGGCTAAAGGGTGGAGATGTTAGAGACAATGAACATGACCATTACAGATATTCCAACACCACTGACTCTGACCCAGAGAATGAACCTTTTGATTAAGATCAGCATTCACAAATTACAAAAAGGATAAAATACCATGAAAAGAAAATCCTGAATAAATTGAAATGGACCTTTTCTTTTTTTAAATGGCAATATGACAGTGTGTCAGATTGCAGTTATAGAATCAATTATCTTTTCCTGACCAATCTTGTTTTACCCTATATATCCACAGGGTTTGACACGTGTTGTCCAGGTGAAAAAGCTGTGTCATGAATATACTTTTTGTGTCAAAGGGACATTTAATATTCAATTAGAATAAATAAAGATGATACTTTCCCATTTTATTCCAAAAGAAAAAAGCTAAGGATGAGTTATATGTTATCAGTTAGCTGTTTAAGACATTAATACCTTGGAAGTCAGAGATAATTTACAATAATAAATTGTACAGGACAATGTCAAAGGATTTTTATATCCTCTAATATTTTTATGAATACACAAATTGAGATACCACAAACCCAGTAACAATCTTTAAACTTATGAATAGTATTACCTAATGACAAGACACTTAATTAGAATGTGATTATCCACATATTCCATTGAGTAACATTAAGACAGAAATTATTTATCTATTTCCATTATTTCCAAAGATAATTAAAAAGACAATAGGCAGTTTCATGATCATTGAACATCCTTTTTTGCCATTTCCATTCTTTTCAAAGTCAGAGTTTTTTTTTTCCTAACACAGAAAATGTGCACAAAATATCAGGGCCCTAATCAGAAAATGTGGGAAGTTAAGTGTGAACTAAAACAAATGAACAAAATGTTCATGAAACTCCTTACAAACACAACAAATGTGGTATAGGTATAGAGCACTATTCCTATTGCCCACTGAAATTACACGCTACACAGTAAAAGAGCAACAGTTGGTGTATTTCAGATTACTAAATTAAACTATAAGTACTGGTTTATAAAAACAGCACTGAGCTACAGTCATGTTCTGTGAGAAGCTTCTCAGTCATTTTCCCTATTATCTAACACATTGGTTCAAGAAAAAATATTACCCTCCTTTAGACACAGAAATTGAAAACAAGTTTTTGTTGAGCTGTGCAGGCATTAAAGACTGAAACGTAGAAAAGAAAAGTCTGGGCACCATTGCAAATTTTAAACTGAACTGTGTTTCTGCACGAAGTGCACTCTCTTACCTTCTCATGGCCTAAAAAGCCCATTTTCCTCTCAAATCTGAGAGGTGAATAAGAAACAAATTAAACAAATAATGAAGATTAGCACCACCACCCCGTATCCTTGGCTTGGGTGTCTGAGTGATACCAATGTTAAAAAAAAAACTCAAGAAAAACATTTCTCCCAGTGAAGCACTGATATTATAAACAGAGCCGATGATCCCTGGGACTATCAGGTAATGCCCGGGCCCCGGTACAGGCCTGAGCCCCTTCCTCCTTACCTGATATCTCTGGATTTCTGACGAGGAAGGTTCAGGGCTCAACGTGATAGCACACTTTTTACAGTACTTGGAGTCACAATCAGGTCCCAGCTGACCCTCACAATGGGGACACTCCACTGTCTGCTCCATCTCAAATCTCAGCTAGAACTACTAACAGTGTGCCCACGGAAGTCAATGTGTCCACAGATCTTCCTGTCTGAGACAAAAGCAAGATAGAAAAGGCACAGCCCTTGAGCTCCTCTGTTGGCAGGGAACTGTACCATCAGCCCTGGATGAACGGGACCATTAAAGCCAACGGATGTTGGGGGTTTTGTTTTACTTTGTTGTGCTTTGTTTTGTTTGGTGGGAATATACATACACTAAATAAAGACCCACTAGCTAAGAAACAGATCAGATTTTTAACTAATCATTTAAATAAAATAACTTATTTTCTTCCTTCACAACATGCGGAAGTCTTCCCACTGAATAGAAGCCATTTCAAAATCCCCAACTACTCAGCTTACCTCCCAGTATGTCTGGAAACAAACTTCACACAGCTTTAAAGTGTCTCCTGAATTTTTATTCCATTGAGGTGTAACTCTTTACCACTTTGTAACTCTGATCAAATATAAGAAAACCTAAGTGATGTCCAGATGATAGCCAGTGTCTCATCAGATTCTTTCCTTCCTGGGAGAATATACTGAGTCTGTGAATACCCAGTGGGGCAGGGGCAGGGCTGGCGACAGGAGTGCTTGGGTTACTCCAAGTCAGGAAGGTGTAGCTGGTACAGAAGACTGTTCTTTGGATAATCTGTTCTAGAAAGTATGAACTACTGCTAAAAGCACCTATGCAACAGGGAGACACCACACACTGCTTCCAGGCTCGGGGCGGTACACCCTTCTCATGCGTGTGTCTGCTCAGCCTCCCTGTGGAGCTCTGGCTGGACGCATGCAGTCCTATTGCTTCTGCCACCAGAGTACTGAGCGTCCATGTGTACATCAGCACCTGGGCCAGAGCATGATTGTAGGTGGAATAAAGTTCAGAAGGCTTCATGGAAACAAAGCAGGAAAACACTTTAAAGGCAACAGAGACCTACTAAACAGGTCTTGCCTTTCAAACTTCTTTGGGACACAAGTTTGACATAAACATTTCTCCTTTAAAAAGTCCTATTCTTTCCAATTTAACACACTTGAGAGAACTAAGACCAGGCCTAGTGGCACATGCTTTCAGCCCCACCATTTGGTAGTGAAAGAAATACATGTTCAGGGTTGGCCTGTGTTGACTGTGAGATCCTACATCAACCAAAATACAAAGTCTCATCTGTGCCCAACTTCCAGTTAACTTGGTTGTACATAAAAGCCACTCATGTTTATAGCAGGCCTATCCGAAACTTCTCATTTTGGATTCACTAACAATTCCATCCATTTTTCCACTGATAAATGACAGTAGGCAACATGGGACAGAAAGTTTCTTATGGGCTGCCACTGTCCTGGACATTTTCTGAGGATGCTTCCATTGAACCCTTCACATAGGCTCTATGACATAGGTTTTATTTATTTCACCCCTGAGTTTACTGACACTCAAGCTGAGGCTTGCAGAGATTAGCTAACTTCCTAAGGTCACTGCCTCAACAAGAACAAGTCAGGCCTGGAGCCAAAGGACTCTAGGACAGGACCTGTGCATGCTGTGACACTGCTCCTTCTTGGGTTAGGTCCCTTACCCAGAGCACTCTTCCCAGAAAGGGGTCTGTAGATGCACTTCAGCAATTCACTAATTCTCTTCTGCTTAAGTGAGGGTAAACTCAGCAAACAACACTAACACTTCTTAATATTCTTCACAGGTCTCACATTTTTAGCTCATTTTAAACAAGTAATTTTTACTTCTATATCTGAATAAATTTACTTACATTTTCCTATCTTTGTCGCTTACTTACAGCTTGGCTCTATTCATTTATTCTTTCAGTATTCAGTGAGGATTTACTGGGTGCCAGACACTCACCCAGGCTCACAAAATCACAATATGTTAAATCTGCAAGCAATCTTGGAGATAAAAATAAGTGAAAATTAATATTTACAGCCAATAGTTAAGAACCTAAAGCAGTTATATTATATTCTTAGTCTACTCCCAGAAATAAACTAAATCTGGTGTTTTCCTTTGTATCATATATACCATTGATTTTGCTTACTGTAACTAAAAGTTTTGAAATCAAATGCTGCTGAGCAGACATTATTTCAGATCATATATAAAGACAATAATAATATGGATGATGCATTAGTTCCCAGTTGCTGAAACAAAGGCCATAGATGCAATAAGTCAGGAATATATAGTTTCATATTTCTGAAGGCTGAACATCCTTTTCTCCTTAAATCTAAATCTGTTTGGGGGCCATGCTAAAAATGTACTTCCCATTTCAATAGAAACTTAACACACTATAACCTCCAATAAATATTCTTGTTAATCTCCTTTCTGAAACCAAGGAGACTGCTATGCAGAGACTGCTGCCTTCAGAGACTCTGCAAACAGCCAGGCATCACTCTGCTGGTTGAAAATATCCTCTTCCCCAAGGAAAGTATTGTATCTAAATATCCAATGACTCTTTGTTACTGGGAATTCTAACAGCCTATCCAACATCCGAAATCTATATAGCAAGCACTGGGCAAGGACGAGCAAATGGTAATAAATACAATGAAAGTGTTTGTCTTCACAAGCTAAATTTGGATATAGATAGGTATTAATGGGGAGAAAATACAAATAAACACTCCTCAACAAATACATACAGCAATATACATATATTAGCATTTAATGCATGAAAATGCTGGAGCTGCTGAATATTTTTTTAGCCAAATAGTCACTGTTGTAGAATTAATGATAAAGATATTCAGAGCTGGTACCATATAAAAAGACAAAGGGCAATGGGGTAAATGATGAGGGTAGGGTGTAAAGAGCCTAAGTGGACTCCTTATAGCAATGTAGCCAGAGGAAACTCTTCAGAAAATGGCCTTTGAGATGCAAATTAAGACTATGTTAAGATCCCAGTCAGATGGCTGAGAAGAGAAGATGAAGACAAGTGGTGGGAAGGATGGGCAGAGCCCGGCTCTGCTGATGGGATGGTGGACTGACACCGCCACGGTGAGAACCAGTGCAGTGGCTCACCCCAGACCAGAACGAGACCTGCCCTGCAGCCCAACCCCGGCAGACACACAAACATCTCCGTCCTATAGAGCATGTGATGTTTGATGCTGCTATGATGAGAACCAGTGTGGTGCTTCCCCCAGACCAGAACGAGACCTGCCCTGTAGCCCAAGTCCCCCCGGCAGACACGCAAATGTCTCCATCCTACTACAGAGACTTGCTCATCCACGTTCATCACTGCTCTGTTCACAACAGCCAGGAACTAGAAATGGCCTTCAAGTGCTGAACAGACAATGACAGTTCCTATGAGCTGAAGCACTATATTCAACTGGAAAGAAGAAGGAGACTGCACGTGAACCAGCATAACTGGAAAAAAAATACATTTGAGTGATGTAATCTAGATCCAAAAAGAGACTAACATCACATGCTCTCATTCATATGTGGACCTTACTGTCGAATCTATAGATGTTGCTGCTGCAGTTAACTTGGAACATCTGCAGAATCCAGGAACCTAGAGAGGAGCAATGGGAGGGAGGGGGAGGATCTCAGGAGAAGGAAGAGTGGAATGCATGTGAAGGGGGAAAGGAGGAAAATGAGGAGGGTTAAGTGGGGAAATGAAGAGTAGGGCAGGAAACGGGGAATGACTAATGCTAAAGACGTCTGGGGAAACCATGTGGAAAGCTATAAGCTTCCTGTCTTTCATATAAAAGAGTTTAATAGGAATTACTCAGAAGCCATAGATTTTCAAATAAAAAGCCAGTGCCAAGTGTCAGATGCGTCCCTTCAAATTGTTGGTCAAGGGTGAGCTGAAGACACCCCTAGAACAGGTTGCTGCCATTGTTCTTCAATGCACATGAGAGCATGATGGTAAGACACTCCTGAGGAAGACACCATCCACTTTGGTCACAGGACATGCAGAAATAAAATCCATACTGTCCATGAAGCCTCTTCCCTGCTGACTAGCCTTCAGAATATCACATGGTGCTTTTCAAGGCAGCGAAAGGGGAAAAGCCACCGACAATCTTACCCAGCTTTGAAACTTCAAAGCGACAATAACCACAGGCATAGACCTTGCCCACGGGTACAGCAGTGGCACAGGTGCTATAGGGATAGCTCCCCGCTTCCCAATCAGATCTGCTCCATAGGGAGACGCTTGTCAGATACCGCAAGTCTGGCTGAGCATGGCTAAGGAGCCTAGGGGAGAGCCAACTACCCTATCCTGTGAAGCGCAACTAGTATCAAACTGTCTCTGTATTCGTATCCCTGTATACATAGATGACTACAGCTTCATTGGAGAAGTGGCTGTGTATGACAGACAGTAACCAATGCAGGAACTCAGAGCCAGCACAGGTGCAGAGAGTGTCTACGGAGTGCTCAGCCCTAAATGGGACATCTATATCCTACCCACTCTTGCCAACACTCAGGGGAGAGGAGGCACAAAGACTGTAAGAGCCAGACGTTGGGGAATTCTGGAGAAACACGGTGTCTTCTGGAAACAACAGGCTGCTGCTCTCCTCACCTCAAGGCAATCGTAGCTGTCTAGATAGACCTGCACAAGGTCAAGCCAGTCCACACCCCGCAAGAAGGGAGGGGGTGGTCCTTAGTCCCAACAGTTGACAGCTGCAGGGAGAGGGAGTCACAGTTTTTGTTGAGACTGTATCCCCTGGGTTGTGGAGTTCTCCAGGAGATCACTTACACACACAACAATGCATATGTAAGTAGCACAAACTTGCCTAGGTGGGGGGGGGGGCACATGATATGATGTTGGGTGAAGCTGGGAGGTGGATCTGTGAGGAGTTAGTGGGAGGAGTAAGAAAAACATGATGAAAATGTATTGAAAGCATGTAGGAGGTTCTCAAAGAATTAAAATACATATTTAAAAATACACACACACATGATGAGGGCTGTTTTCTGTGTATATGTTTATCTTATTGGTTGATGAATAAAAATCTGTCCGCTAATAGGGCAGCAAGATAGGTGGGACTAGGATATGAGGACAATTCTAGGAAGTATAGGTAGAGAGGAGTCGTCATGTGATCCCAGGAAGTGATGAAGCTGGACAGAATCCACCACTAGCTAACCACAGAGGTCTGGAGTTCTGTACAGATAGGCAGGAAGTGATGTAGCTGGACAGAATCAGAATATAAGCAGGGACAAACAGGAAATTGAACTTCTTCTCTTCTCTGCAGAGACCTAGAGTCAGACAACATGTAGGACACCAGAGAAGTAACAGGTCCCCAGACCTTTCTCCGGTAAGAGAAGACCACGTCGGAATATTTAGATTAATAGATATGGGTCAATATTTAAGACAGAGATAGCAAAAAAAAAATCTTGAGTCACCAGCCAACAGTTTTTTAATTGATATAGTATTTGTGTGTTTACTTAGAGACTGACATGGCAGTGGGCCCAGGCTGGCCAGAAGAATGTTCAACACATGCACGCATGCGGGCAGATATCCTAAAATCTAAAATAATGAAAGCATGGTAGTTAGTCCCTTGAAAAACCTAGACAAAAATACTACAAAGAAAAGACACATCAAGGAGGAAGACTGAGAAGCTCTGTGTGTTCAAAGCTCAGTGAACTAGAAGGGATGCAGGGAGGAGGAGTGGGCAGGTATTGATGGGAGTTGGTACTCAGAGACAAATTCAAGTAGTTCAGGACTTGTAAGGAATGTGAATTTCACCCTAGTTATGGCAGGAGGGGCACAGGCAGAAGAAATATAGTAGCTCATTCACACGATGAGGTCACTCTAAATAGGAAGGACAAAGGAGCACACAGACTGGCAAGGCAGACAGACCAAGTCTGTGGCGAGTTTCACCTATGTCGTCACAGGCAAAAGGGTTTGGGCTGGAGCGGAATATGCAGCGAGTGTAACGGAGTGTGCTTGTGTAGAGCATGTGATACTGCAGGAGACGGAACAGGAAGTGATTTCCCACTTTGCTTTTGGTCTGAAAAGCTGACTGAGGTCACAGGCTTTTACTGACTAGAAACAACAAAAGCCTGTCTGAGTGGCAGGATCCAGTTACGGAATAACATGTTCAAGTCTTAAGCCAGTGTTTATAAACTGAGTTTACTAAAAGTGTCTTAGTCATGAAACGAACAGCCATACCTTATATATTGGCATTACATGAAATAAAGGACTTAAAATAAAAATGAAGCATACATCTTCATACTCTGAAACAACACAGCAAGGTAGTGGTTCTGGCAGGCATGATAAAAACAGAAAGCCTCCACTTACGTTTCAAAACCAAAATGCATTTGCTTTATTTCTTAAAAGTAAGATACCATGCTGCCTTAACAGATGCTGGATTTCTGACACTGAGCTCCCCCTGCTGGTAATTCCCTACCTTGAGTTACTGCACCATTAAGTAGGTATGTTTACACAGAATATAGTCTCCAACATTAAAATTCTAAAAAAATGTTAGGAGACGCTATGATAACATTACTGTTATGTATAGTTCCTATTTAATAACCTTCCCCATACGCAAGGTACTGAATTAAACATTTTACATATTACTTTATCAACCTTTCTAAACAATCGCGTGATGCTCCCAGAACTTCCCACTTCATTTATTCCTAGTTAATAAGATTAACATGGAATCTTATTTCACAGAGGTTACATACTTACCCTGTGGTAACACAGTCTTAGTTTAGACGGATCTCCAGACCCTCTGACTACAAAGCTGGTCTACTGATTTAACAACAAAGCCAAGATAAAATGTCAGAAAGCTCTCCTCAGATTTAGAAGTTCTTTGAACTGTAATCTCTCAGTAGGACTGCTGGAATGAAATACTGCTTTCTACTTAGCAAACTGGCCATCACACGGCAACTAGTAACCAAGGTAGGAGTCTTGTTCTTAGCAACTTCACTTAAAAGACGGTCAACCCAATCGAGCACGGGAGACTGTATTTCTCTAAGTGCTAATGAAGCGAATTGTCTATCAAGCCCTCTATTTGGAAATTTACATGTTTGAACTGTGATAGATGCCAAAAGAAATTTTCGTGGGACTCCTAACGTGGGAGGGGGGCCTCTCCGACTCTTCTGCTCCTACTGGTGTGCCTTGTCTCACTGTGCCTTATTGTGCCCTGGGATTGACACCCTGGGAGGCCTGCTCTTCTCTTAAGGGAAACAGAGTCGGAGAGGAGAAGAGGGAACCAAAAGAAGTAGAGGCTGTGGTCATTGGGGCATATTGCATGAGGGGAGAATAAATTTTAAAGAAAGAAAAGAAAAACTTTCCCTCCAAAATGAAATGTCTTCATTAAATATCAAAATTTTCAGTACTCTGCAATTACTTATCTTTAAAATCTATATCAAGATTGATTTTCTATAAAACCAGCAAAGAAATTTATAAGGTAAAATAACTAAATAGAAATAATGAGACACTAATGAGTAAAATATATTATAAAGCTGTAAACCAAAGTTGAAGAATAAGAGTGAAATTTTCCGTGTAAGCACCATCACTAACAATATTTTTAATCCTAAGAAAGGGAAAGAATAATTTTATAGAAAATAAGTCTCTATAAATATAACAATTGTTGTACTATAAAATATTCCAATAATTTTAAAGATAACAGAGGCATTCATCTTTTTAAAAGATAAAGAACAGACTAGTAAATGCTTTAATGTTATGTATAGCTCTATCCTCAAACAAGTATAAAATATTGCACTGCATATTCAAACTTCAGCAGAGAAGAGGCACTCAAACAAAACTGTGGGGTCTGGCTGGTTCCTGTTTAGATTCCTTTTGAGACAGGGTTATGTCAAGCTTTGTAGCTGGCCTCGAGTCACAACTTGAGTCAGCAAATGCACAGCACCCAGGCTAAAAGGAACCGTTCAAACACATCCACGTTGTCCACTTTAAGTGAAGTCTGGTGGCAGGTGCGCTCTTCACGCTACAGAACTGAGGCTGGTGTCATGGCCCCTCTTCTACTGAAGGATTCTAGATTCTGTGTTAGATGGCTTTCTGAACCACATTAGCTGCTGTGATGTCATCAAGGGTCACATAGTACACAGTGTCAGTGTACAAGTCTCTGGTACACATCTTAAGGCTAAATACAATGAAATTTTTTTTCATTCCTGCAATGTGACATGCCTTCTTTTACTTAAGACTGTGTGGCTTCATCTTACATTTCATCTTTACCTTTGAGATGCGTATAATAACATGATTCAAGAGTAGTAGCTCCACATACAGGGCATGGTCCGTACACAGTTTCTGTACGGTCTTGATAACTTGTTACAATCTCAAGTTTTCCTGGTTGTCATTTTATATTTGCTGAATTTACTGTCTTTAGCTACCTCAAGTCTCAACGTTTCTTACAGTCAGGGCTACAAGGGTCTGACTAACCAACCACCTACGGCACAGGCAGCTCACCTGCAGTGGGCATGCCCCTATGATCTCTCACTCCTGCATGGCTCTCCCACCAGGCGGCCACTCTGAGAAATACTAACGCTGAAGCTATGAACATCGGCGCTGTCACACCTGCAGCCCATCAGCTAATGGACTCTCCGCAAGATGAGATGCATACTGGAGCATCCCGTGTTCTAACCCCAAATCAAACTGCATCGCTTGCTTGGCTCAAAGTCACAGCTGTTTCAGGCTCAGAGACGTGGGAGAGGCAATATTCCCACAAGTCAGCCAAGAAGCCCATAAGAAATGACACAATTAAATCAGGCTTTCATATTCCTGTGGCAAGCACAAGGCCAGTACTTTTCATGATCTGGGTAGATCGCGCTTGCTTTATTCTCCATCTACCAAAACCTTAAGTGCTTGCACTAATTATCCCATCACCATAAAAGCACAGTATGATTTCCAAAATAGAAACAATTATGATTTAATTCCATAGTACAACTTTCTAAATTATAATGAGCAACCACTAAATTAAAATGAGACCTCTAAATTGTATGCTGTCATCAAACGCTGGAAAGTGTGTAGGCATTAATTTCTGTTGGTAAGTTAAACTGCCAGTGAAAAATCAGAATCAATTTGTCTATACAACTATATTTGTATAATCTTACATTTCTTTAAAATACAGAAAAAAACTCATGGTTTTTGCTCTCAACATAGGGGTCTGCTTAATAATCTTTCTGATTAAATATATTTTTTATCACACCAACACAAGTATACAAGTGAAAGATGAGAGTAAACACTCAATGAATACACAGGAGAAAAAGATCACAAGGTGAAAGACCCCCGAAGAGATGCTTTCACGGAAGGGAGGCCCGTACCCAAGGAACAGCGAGACCACGAACTTGGATGCAACAGCAAGAGGCTTTTATTGGTAACATGCGGGTACCCGGGCGTCTCAGTCTCGGGGAACTGAGCGCGCCGAGCTGGGGACTCAGGGGTTCTTTTATAGCAAAAAGCGCGGGACAGAAGTGAGAAGCTTAGTAACAGGACCCTGATTGGACAATTTAAATGAGGCTAGGGTTCGGGGCAATTGAAGTTTTTCTTGGAACTCTAGTCTTGGCCCTGTCCGAGGAACAATCGGTTTCTGTGTTTGCTCAACCTTGCTGAGCGGGCCATCTGGCCGCCTGCAGATATCTCTGTGTTTGCCACCAGGCAGCCTGTGTCCTTGGGCTGAGCTTCCTTTTGATAGGCAATGACTATGCAGCTGTGGAGGAACGGAATTTTCCATAAGCCTCAGCTTTCAGCTGCCTGTTAGACTGGGCCAGGGTCTTTCAAAGGTCTAATCCTGTATTTACTTTATCTTACTAGAAATAATACAAGAATCAAATCCTTGAAAAGATGAAAAAAAATCTGACATATAATTTATTGTGGCATCTGTGGTGTTAACGATACCTAAATTTATTACAGTTAAATAAATTCTATATAATGCTATTACATACACAGCCAGAATAAAAATGTATCTTGTTGTTTTCGTGATGCTCTGAATTTAACTTAAGTCATTCAAGCATGAGTGAACAAGGTAAGAGTCACCAAGCAATCTTCTTTTCACCTGCACTGGGACCTGATCGGTGTCAAAAACACTGAATGTTTTATAACTAGTAAGATTGGAAAAGGCTTTTAACATCGAAATACAGAGACATTTGTAATAGTTATACTGCCAACAGGAGTTACATCTAAATACCAATGATATATTTTACAACAAACTGAAGCAAAACTATATGTAAAGATATAAAGTTTATGCTCATCCGTAGCACTGGCTTACACTTTCATCACTAAGGAAAATGAAGGTGGAACGGAAGCAGTAACTTGGAGTGGAACCCATGAAGGGAGGCTGCTTCATGACCCTCTGCCTGGCTCACATGCTTGAAAGAAAGCATTCCTCACAATGATCAAAGAGAAACTCTCAACAACACTGTCAATATGCTTTCATTAATTTTAGAGCAGTCTGCTGTTCTCAGCATAGGAATGAAACAGGAGATGCTAACATGAGGAACACTACTGAGACATAACGATGGGCAATTCTTATAAAGTCAGATATTTCACAGGTTGAAAATGTAGCATAGCCAGACTATTACTACTGCTGTTCAACTAACTCAGTATAAGCAGAGAAGATAAGTACATGTTGTCTCCCAGTCTATCAGAAGGGCTTTACACAACATGTTAATTTCAGAAGTATCGAAGTGAAGCCAGTTCGCTTAGTGGAGAGCTAACCACATGGTAAAGTAGGAAGGCATTCTGTGGTTGCCTTCAGCTCTAGACACACAGATCTGATATACAAGTAGAACTTCCATCAAAATCTCTGCATGTGGTTCACAGCTGCGATAAAATAAGCAGGTAACTCTGGGGTCAAAAGGAATTCTAATTCTTCAATTCTACAGACACTGAAATAAAGCTTATTATGTCCTAGTACTAAACAGTTAATAAACAATGAAAGGTGTTTAGTAAACCAATAGTAAAGCCAGCAGCACTTGTTTATTTGGTTATCAGAAAACTGTGATCTCTGCAGAACTCTGTAAGGGGGGCCATACAGAGCCCACTCCTAACCTGACTCAGGCTACGGTGCTCTCACCCCTCGAGCTAGAATTGAGGACAAAACAAACAAGTCCTCTGTCCACCAAGGGGCTGGCCTCTTCCCCTGCCCTTCTGGTCCTTTCCACTGGCCCTTTCCTCCCCCATCAGTACGCTTATGCTTTAATGTCTCCTACTCTACACAAGGGAAGGAGGGAGGAGTGGAGATAGATGCACAGATATAGTAGGCAGGCGGATACAGATGACAGACAGACAGACAGTAGTTACACTGAAATCTGGATCTAGCACGTGAGAGAAAACATGACACTGTCTCTTCTTTTTTCCCCCATTTCCCTTCTTGTTCTCCTGGCCCTCAGGCCCTTTCCCCCTTCACACACAGCCTAGCATATAATGCTATTCATAAGACAATGCTTAAGTAGTCATTTTGGGAAAAAACATTCATGCCTTATAGTTTTTTATTTGCAACTAAATTGTAAGTGTATATTATAAATATTAGCTGAAAAGAGCCAAAGAATGCAAAGAATTCACCAATACAAGTGGGTGTATTAACAAGAACTATGCATCAGATGCATTCCTTCCTCATAAACACTGCAACATTTAACTGACATCAATTTGGGGGACATCTTAAGTAATTTGTAAAGTTATCTTGCACAGTGTTCCTCTGGAACCCGGACAGGTTTTTCAGGGAAAGCAGTCTGCTCTGATCTGAGATGGCGCTTTCTCACGCTTCCTTCTCATGACGTCTAACCCTGCCGACACTTGCTTAACCCTCTCAAGCACTGGAAGAAGTGAATGCCACCATCACACGGCAAAACTTCTTTTAATTACAAATGTACTAAAGGCATTGTTTCAATATGAGAGACACTTACAATTACTATTTCAATTATTGAAAATAAATTGAAGACAAAACAAGCAGCACTATGTAAAACTAGCAAGGTAGTAGTATCATTGGTTATAAATCATATAAATGGTGTAAGAAAAGAGCAGCTCATTTTCTTAAACTTTATTATCCACTCACTACGAAAATCTCTTTATTCCATTGAATCAATAAGCATCTTTTGTGCAATAACTTAAGAATTAAACTCTAAAGGGTCACAAATTTTTAAAAGCCAGGTTTTTAAATTATAGCTATCCATTGTGACTAGCTATTATCTGGCAACTCGAATAACTGCTTTGTATTCTACCATACTAATACTATCTTAAGCTATATGCACATTGTTACTTAAATATACAGTATTATAACTAAGACCGTCAAAACATCAAGTAATTAGCCAATTCCACACTCCTATGCAGACAAAGAAATATTACAAACCATAATTAAAGAAAAGATGAAAGAGCCGGGCAGTGGTGGCACACGCCTTTAATCCCAGCACTCGGGAGGCAGAGGCAGGCGGATCTCTGTGAGTTCGAGGCTAGGCCGGGCTGGACCGACAGCCTCCAAAACAATACAGAGAAACCTTGTCTCGTAAAACCAAAAGAAAAGAAAAGAAAAGGAAGAAAGAAAGAAAGAAAGAAAGAAAGAAAGAAAGAAAGAAAGAAAGAAAGAAAGAAAGAAAGAAGGAAGGAAGGAAGGAAGGAAGGAAAGAAAGAAAGAAAGGTTTTCAAAAGCCAAGTGAAAGAAAAGAATGTAAACTCCTCTGAAGGAATACGTATGTCCAAAAGAACCACGAAGGAGAAGAGAGAATCCCGGGGACCTGTGCTCAGGCCCTGGCAGAAGGGAAGACAGTGGAGAACAAACCACAGTGCGCAAAGTGATGTGTGCGTTGGCAGAGTTCACTTAACAACAAAAGCAGCAATGACTATTAATATTCAAGTACTTCGTATTCATTTCTATGTTACTGCAGGGTTAAATACGGCCTATGGAGACATTTAGATCTACTTAACATGTTACATTATTTAAGACCATATAACGTGGGAAGTTACTGAAATGCTGACTATAAATGATTTCATGCAAATACTTCCATCTATGGAATACATCGAGCTGCCCAGAGAAAACAACATTGCACTCCTGAAGTTGGCCTGGATAGCTTTCACTGGGGATATGAAGAAGGGGCTATTCTATGCATAATAGGATGTTGAACAGGTTGTAGAGAGTATCCACTGGTCATTGTGACACAAAAGTCTAGAGACTCTGCAACATGTCCCCAGGGAGCAAGATTGCTCCCTAGTAATAATTACCAACGCAGATGACATATAGATGATGTAGGTAGGTAGGTGGACAGGTAGATACACAGACAGACTGATATGTATTAGGCACTAAACAGATAATAAAACTAAAATTAATGAATTTTAAGTTTGTAAATCTTAACATATTAAGGATGAAAAATTTAAGCTAAATCTTTTTTTATACTGTGAAAAAAGTAAATGCACTATTAAATGCACGATCAATCTAAGGCAAACAAAGAGTTTCTCAGTTCTGAAGAAACGTCAAGGAATTGCTTTCTCCTCATTCTTGCTTCTACCTTTCGATTATACCCTACCTTCCTGCTGTCTCCCAGGGATAAAAACAACTGCGGTCTGTCCTTTCAGCTTTGAAGGCAAGAGAAGAGGTTTCTGTCCTCTGAAATGCTCTCCAGGTGACCTGAGGTGACTGACAGTCTATTCTGCACTTAGAAATAAGTTTAATAGGACCTGTATGTTAACAAGAGTTAACAATTTGTTATAGCAACGCAGAATTAGCTCCCTGCTCACTTACTACCCAGAGACTCCCTGTCGGCAGCGGTCAGCTCGGGCGCTTACCATCGATGTGACTGACCGTGCATCTTCTTCATAATTCACCACGGGAGGCGGCTCTCTCCCATCGTTCTCCTGCACTTTCTGCTCCAGCAATTCTTTCTGGGCTGCACACTTGGCCTCAGTGCATCTCAACTGCTGGACTGACTGCTTCAACTCTTCAAGTGCCTGCTTTTGGCCCAGAAGAAGCACGATGCTGCGACAGAAGAAAATAAAAACACATTATGTCAACTCAACAAGAAGCCAAAGTATTAATGGAAAACTGTGTGTGTGTCTGTATGTCTCTGTGTTCATATGGTTCTCTCTCTCTCTCTCTCTCTCTCTCTCTCTCTCTCTCTCTCTCTCTCTCTCTCTCTCTCTCTCTCTCTCTCTCTCCGTGTGTGTGTGTGTGTCTGTATGTCTCTGTGTTCATATGGTTCTCTCTCTCTCTCTCTCTCTCTCTCTCTCTCTCTCTCTCTCTCTCTCTCTCTCTCTCTCTCTCCGTGTGTGTGTGTGTGTGTGTGTGTGTGATTACATTTTTGTAAATTTTCATCTTCTTCTATAGCACTCCTTCAGAATCATGGAAAATATTAAAACAGATTTTAATAACAATGGTTACTAGATGTCAGGAGTAACAAAAAAGTTCAAGACACTTTCAAACAAACTATGGTCTATGACACCTATGTTGTGTTATACATAAGCTATCTACCTTACCAGGAGCTAGGTTTAGAAATATAGGCCCTAAACTGATTGGAAAAAAAGACAAAAATCAAAATATTAAGTTAATCTCAAATCTCAAGAATTGAACATTTAAATTATGACATGCTCCTTGGCTGAAATCAATAAAATTAAGCACTGAGCTCTGGGTATATTGTGATGTGTGTTTCGAGTAAGCAAAAGTTAACATGGCAGGGATTCATACTTAACCATGACCTGACCGAATGAGCGTAAGTCTACAAATCTTTCTCCTATGAACAAAACGGAGACAACAAATTTTCCTGCCCCTCACCCTCTGGAACCCCCACAATGGGAACTACAAGCCAATTCTCCCACAGGAAGGCCACTAGAAAGAAAGAAAAAGTGCTGGCAAGAAGGTCTACCCCATAAGTACACAGTACTGATACCTTAAAAGTAAGTGTACCATGCACTGTGCTAAGTTATTAATAGATACATGACAACAGACTGGAAATCAGGAAATGCTTCAGAATTAGATAGTGAGGTAACTGACTTATAAGATCCAAACATAGCCAGGATACACACAGAGAAACCCACACAAAGCTATTTAAGTTGTATCTTCTTCTGTTTTGAGATTTCAGTTCCAATCTAAGTGAGCAGGTCACAGCCTCAGCAACCACAGTGAAGAATGCTGGTCTCAGTAACAGTTCAAGGAATTTCAAAGAACAATGTGAAGTTGGGGGGAAATAAAACTTATGATAAAGAGCATTTGCAAAAGACCTAGAAATGTCCAGAAGACAGATGGCTCTAAACAGCAGAATTTAATAAGTGATAATTACCATGTACATCATCATCATTCAGTAAATCTGTGACCTATTTTTAAAATCTATACAGATTTCTTGGAAAATTCATGCTGGCTAGCGTATTAGTTGATAATTGCTTTTTTTTTGCAATAAACTGGCACTTCTAGTTCGCAGAAAATCCATTCAGAGAATGCTAATTTCTAAGACAATCATTTTTGTGAGGAAAAAATATTAGCAGACCCTGGAAACGATTATATTCACTATACTTTTTAAACTTTGTGGAGGTTTCTTCCTAACACACAAACCTATGACAACAGGACAAGAAAAGATTCTAAATATATCCGGTAAGATGTCACAATGCAATTTCATATACATCCAGAAGATCACTCAAAAATGATTTATCACCTGTTGGCAAAATTATTTGATATATTTAAAAGTAACACTCTAAAAGCACTGAATCAGTAGTGTTACATAAAGACTAACAGAGAAACACAGAAGAAAATAATTAAAAAGGGGAATTGCACAGGGCAAGAAAAAAGAAAATAAGCTTTGCAATAATGAAATATAAACTTATATGTAAGGGATAATAGTTGCAAAATGTTGTAAATGTTAACCAAATCGCCACATAAAGAAAATTAAGTGTGTGTTTATAGTAACAAACTCACACAGGCTGTGGTAGCAGATACAGGGCTGCAGAGATTCAAGCCAGACAGGGTCCCAGAGAGGGGGAATGTACATGGGTTCACCCATAACTAGGAAGCCATCTGTAATTGGTACACATCTGCCAAGGAAAACAATTTTCTCCAATAAAATCTCACTGGGTAGACTAACCACTCTTGATGGTAGGGCCAACACCAAACAAAAACAATGATCCCCTTATACAAGAGGGTAAAATAATAGCAAGGATCTTGGAAAAAGTCTTATTACCAACTACCTAAAAGATACTATAATATACATAAGGCTATGAATATATGCGTATAGCTTAGATGAAATTTTCACATCTGGGCTGACAATGCTTCATCCAAGAGCTGAAGATCATCTAACAAAAACATTAACACTAGGCATAAGCAGCCCTCTTTTGAGTTGTTGCTTAGGGTCGTCCAGGAGACTCCCAAAACACAACTTTTTGCTATTACTGCTCTTGGTTGCCCTCAGAAATTAAGGTAAGTTCCTATTACTGAAGACACTAATAACTTCAGACCCAGGGTCAGCAGCCCAAGCTGGAACTGACTTGAATGTCTTTTCCCCAAGGACTAGCTTTCAGGGTACCAGAAGGCATCAGGCAAACTTCCAACGGAGTAGAACAACCAAATCTTACCAAGTTATGATGCCAATGAACTACATCAACACTCAGCATAGCACAACAATCCTAACAGTACACTAGTAGTATGCATACCTTGGCAGTAATCAACAGATGACTAATTGGATCATTCAACAAGAGGGAAATCATGGTACCAGAAACCTGGTCATCGAGCTAGTGAAGTCATGGATTTTGGAAGAGAATCTACAACTGGTACTTTACTAAACCAATAGAATCCCTAACTATATTCTAAGTATTTGTCCTTATACCCACAGATAAGTGTAGCCTTCACCTGTCATCAAAGAAAACTTCTTTTTGCAACAGAGATCATTACAGAAAACCATAACCAATCAAAATGCAGTTATGGAGTCCAGTATGAATGGATATGTCTACAAAACATTTCCACTCCTAAAGCTCAGGAAACACTGAGGAGAAGGACAAGGCTTAAGAGCCAGAGGATTGGGGAGTTTATTGTGAGACTGTGTCTCCTAGTAATGTCCATAAATTCTCACCAACAAGAGATGAACAAGGACAACAACAATAGACAAACCAAAGTCAACCAAGGCAAAAACCCACAAGGCATCAACCCTGTACAAAGAACTACATGCAACTAAGGGATGTTGAGAGTGGGTGAAACAGTCTTCTCTAGGAAGAGCACAACAACTGGTTATCCAGCACCAAATACCAGGCCTGAAAACATACACACACAAAGAATATTCTACAGACTGAGAGGCGGTTTTATTTATGTGTGTGTGTGTGTGTGTGTGTTTGTACATATACATATACATGTAAGAACAATTAGTGAAAAAAAGAGGCCATGAATTTGAAAGAGAGCAAGAAGGGAATTTTGAGGGGAGAAAAGAATAAACTCAAAAGTAAAAAAAAAATAATCCAACCATAATAAAAAAAAATAAAGCAAGCAAATTAAAGAATAGGAAAAAGTTGGGCAGGAATTTCAATACAAAAGATACAGAGATGACAAAATGGCACACTGAACGAATGATCTACATTAGTCATTGGGGAAATACATATTACAATGGTCAGACGTCTTTTAGAATGGCCTTAATGAGGATCATTTATTTATAGCATATTTCAACCTTAGGTAGCCAGAACTGTGAGAGAGAAAGTATGTGCTGCTTTTATCGACTTTACTACAGCAGCTGGAGACAGAATAAAAGCACCTGAAGGAACTCCGAGGAAGTGTTAGATGCCAATCCCAAAAAGAGACACACAACGTGACTCCACTTGGGTAAGAAAAGGGATCTGCACAAAAGGAGGTGGGTTAATAGCAGTCAGGACACACGGGGACGGCAGAGGGCGGCATAAACAGACTTCATATTTTAATACTGTACGCTGAAGCTAGCAATAAGTACTCAGGATGACAAAGGCTACATGAGCCGGCTCGCTAGGATGCACCCGTGAAACCCCGGCCATGTTAACCCTTCTAACTCCCGAAAATTCTACTGGCTTGGAGGGCCTCCGCAGGAGGTTGGATGAAGTCCGAGGCCAGCTCCACCCCTACCTGTGGGTTCCTCTGTTCCAGGGTGTCCTGCCTGGACAGGTCTCGCTACGGGACTAGCATGTACCATGTATGTCCCCCGGGTTGGGCTGCTAGAGGCCAATACTGCAGCTGGACGCCCCAGCTCTACAGCAGCCGCGTTACGGGGCCATTAACGGCACACGCCCCCACGCACGTGTGAGGAGGCAGCACCGCGAACTGCAGGGGACACATTTTCAAAGGAAAACCAGAATAGGAGGGGTGCTGAAGAGCAAAAAGAAACAATGCAGGAAAACCTGATCCAGGCAAAAGAAAACTCTTCTGCTCCATGGTGAATAAAGACTGCAAACCTCGGCTAAACTGTCATCAGGAAAGACTTGAGAGCCAGCTGTATTTCAGTGGGGTGGGAATGTTTGTACGGAAAAAAAATTGATGACTGGGAAGGCAGGGAAATGGACCTTGTACAGTCTAGAGGTAAGGAAACTACTCAATGCTTCTTAAGTAGTGGGGAAATGTTTAAATATTTGGAAGCATCTTTTGTACAGTATTTGTAGAAACAAACGTGGCATCAAAATGTCCATTTTCTGTGGTAGAACAAGATGGATGATGTTGGCATTCACTGAATAAAGGCTACTGAGCCAACTAGGAAAGGAAGCTGCACTAGGAACATGAAGATCATCTCAGCTTTGGACGGGGAGGTGTGAGTGCCTCTATGACTTTCAGTCATACCAAGAAGGCTGCTGTAAATGATAATAATATGCAGAAGTCATCTTCAGGTCACCCAGACAAGAGGTACCCAGCCTACCAACGTTTGCTAGCAAGAGTGACACAAACAGGGGTGATCTTGACATCGTGGATTTCAAAAGCTAAGTCAGATGTGACTAAGAGGTCCAGAAAGACAGCCACCCTATTCCAGGTCATGGGTAACCTCTGAGATTCTGATTTACTCGGTAAGGGGGCAAGAGCTAGTTAATGTGGGCTGAAAATTAGGGTTAGCTGAGGAAATGAGTGAGAAGGACTCCTAGTCGAGAAGGTCAAGGGGAGAGGGGGGAAATGCTGAGGGAAAAAGGGCTTCCGCATGGAGGTACAAGTGAGTGACAGCACAGCCCTGCCCTGCAGGTGTGGCGAGTCCTGTCCTCAGCACCTCAGAGACAGACGGGGAGGGTGGGACTAAAGACTGGTGATTCTGGAGCAAATGCTGAAAAAGTGAGTATGAGGACCCAGTTGGGAGGAAGACGAGGGTAAATAAAATATATAAAACAATACAAACGTTCTGGGGAAGTAAAAGATGGTAGTACTCTATAGATCACAAGAAACAACTTAGAACAAGTAGACTCTGTTGTAAGAAGAAAAGATGGGCATTAAGGATGGGTGCTAAGAGGAAATGTGTGTAAGTTCAGGTATATGGTTCCTCCCAAACAAGGACAAAGCCATTTAATGCTTTAGAGTTTTCTGTGATACAGAAGCTCATATACTGACAACAATAAACCAAGTGAGAAGATTAGAAATTTGACAGTAGTAGAGAATCTTTGAGAAGTTAGAACAAAAAATATTAGCAAGTGTAGATCAGAGAGATCTAGCACATTACAAAACCCGTGAGCGCTTTGAGATCTGAGAGCAGTAATGAGGGTTTGAGAGCAAGAGGATTATACAGTGCAGTCAGCACTGGGGAGACCAGGCGGAGCGATATCAGTAACACAGAGGACGCACAGGTTAGGAGAGGTGAGGGTTACGGTGCCCTCCTTGCAAGCACCGGAACATGAGCTCCCATCCCAAGCCTCACACAAAAGCCAGGGTATTACAGTGCATCTGCAACCTCAGTGCTGGGTCGGGGAGGCAAGGGGCCAGGAGGATTCCTAGAGCCCATTGGCCAGCCAGCACACCCAAATTAATGGGGGGTTCAGTGGAGGAGTCTTAGTAGATAGATAGATAGATAGATAGATAGATAGATAGATAGATAGATAGATGATAGATAGATAAATCAAGCCCACAAATGAAATGGAAAGATTCAGAATAACCAACATTAAACTTTGGTTCCATATGCATACACATACATGCATACATGGAGAGAGAGAGAGAGACAGAGACAAAGACAGACAGAGAGAGACAGATGAGATATGACTCAATTGGTAAAGTTCGGGCATACAGCATGAGGACCTGAGTTCAATCCCAGCACCCACAAAAACAGGTTATTGGAACTGTTCTTGGTTACCCCACTGAAACTTGATAATAAAATCCTGTTGCTAAAAACCGTCACCAACTGTGATCACAGAACATAGAGAAATCATGCTGTGACGAACCTGAAGCTTCCTTCCTGTTGGGTAGGTTAACAGTGCAGTATCACACTTTGCAGGCTGTTGGATGAGAAAACCCAGCAACAGGCTGACACTGCTGTGAACCTTGTGAGCTATAATAATGGCCAACCCGACAGGAACACCCATATGTGCGATAGTGGCATCCCCCCTAAATACATATCCTCACACTCATAGACTGGTGTAACTGTCACTCTTCACCAGAGGTGGATGGCTGTTAATACAAACAACCAGTCAAAGCATGTGACCATGGAATGCTCAGTCCTAAACAGGACATCCAGGTCACACACTTTCCTTCACAAGGCCCAGAGAACACTGTGGAGAGGGAGCAGAAATAGTGTACGTCAGAAGTCAGGCAAGACTGCTGCAACGTTATTTCCTGTGAACACTCATGGCCTCACGGCAGCTGTGGCTGACAGCACAGGACCTGCCAAGATCAGGCAGCCAACACTCCAGTCTGGAGAAGGAAGGCCTCACCCCTAGCTAAGGAGCTGCTCGGTAACTGATGGCTGTCTTCTGCAGCAGTGTGCTAGGCTGTCCATGGGCCACTGGGTGGTGTTCTACACCTATGTGCATACCAGCAGCTCTGACTGAGTGAGCGGGTGAGTGGGGGGGATGGAGAAAAAGAGAGTAACAAGAAGACAGGACATTGGGAGAGGATAAGGTAGTGTGAGATGAACCAAAGAAGAGCAACAAGTGTCAATATAATCTAGATACACCATATTCATGCATATAATTTACTAAAGGATAAATTCAATTAAAATAGTAAAGCCAAGAATATAAGAGCCTATATAATCCCACTACTAGGGAGTCAAGAGACTCCCTGGGGGCTGTTGGCCAGTCCACTGAGTTCCAACCCATTGAGAGAGACCCTGCCTCTAAAAATAAGGTGGAGAGCAACTGAGGCTAACATCTGACATCAAACCCCGGTCTCCACACAGATGCACACATTCTTGTATGTACACACATGAGCAAGTACACACATCTACCAAGAAACACAGATGCACACATTCTTGCACCTTCACACATGAGAGAGTACACACAACTAACACATATTCTTGTACTTGCACACATGAACAGGTAGATACATCTAACACAGGTTCTTGTATCTGCATGCATGAGCGAGTACACCTATCTACCAAAAGGCAGAAATGTACTAAGACAAGTAAAATCCAAAGACCCAGAAAGATATTTCTAAGTCAGAAATCAGCTAGACAAACAACGGGAGGGGGGGTTGGGGGGGACAGAGTAAACATGAAGTTGACTTCTATATGCAAAGTATATCAGTGTGTTCTAATTAATATATTTGATGCCTTTTAACATAGCAGCCAATTTCTAGATAACACTTCCCTGTATTATTTTACAAAGGGATTTACAGTAAGTCGTAAAAAAAATGTGGAAGAACAAAGACAGCTTTTAACAAAGGCTTCCTCGTGAAGTAGTTGAGACTGTTAAAACATGAAGACTTCGACAAATACAACCCCACTTTTCTGGGACATATCTGTCTTGGTTAGGGTTTCTAATGCTGTGATGACCTAAATCAGCTTGAGGAAGAAAGGGCTTATTTTGCTGACACTTCCAGGTAACAGCCCATCACTGAAGAAGTCAGATAGGAATTGAAGCAGGGCAGGAACCTGGAAGCAGGAGCTGACACAAAAGTCACAGAGGAGCACTCCTTATCCACGGAGGAGCACTCCTTATCCACGGAGGAGCACTCCTTATCCACGGAGGAGCACTACATACAAGCTTGCTCTGCATGACCTCCTCGGTTTGCTTTCTTATCACGCCCAGGCTCAGCAGTTCAGGGGTGGCACTGCCACAGTGAGCTAGGCCCTCCCACAGCAATCCCTAATCAGGCTTGCCCCCAGTCTGGTGGGGGCATTTTCTTAGTTGAGTTTCCCTCTTTTAAGATGACTCTGTTTGTATCAAGTTGGCATGAAACTAGCCATCAGACATCACATTTCACAGAAATACAGGAACAATTTTTCCAGAGTCCTGAGATATTAGTACATAAAATCACCCCATTTTAACATGAGAACTTCCATTTCTGGAAATGCCATATCCACAACAGCATGTAATAAGCATTTCTGCAAAACTGCATCCCTTAGCCTGTATTCTTTCTGATGGTCTTTCTGCTACTCACTCAGACTTCTTTTCACAAGTCTCGGAAGATTCTTCAATCCTCTTCTCTAGCTCCAGGACGGCCTCCTCCTTGCTTAAAAGCATCTGTTGTGTCTGTGCAAGCTCTTCTGCTAAAGTCTTCAACCTGGAAGGAGGGGTGCCATTACCAATAGCACACTAAAACTGCTGGTCTGCATATACCCAGAGAACATGCAAACATCTGAGGTCTCAAAGCCCAAACCAGCAGCCACCTGTAATCTGCTTTAAGATGGGATTTCAGTTCCTTGGTTGCATTGACCATGTTCCAAATGCCAAACAGAAACATGGCCCCTTTACTTTCTACTGGATGGCATAGAAGGCATTTCAGTCCTCAAAGTGAGAGTCTGGGTGTAAGCATGTGTGACATAGAGTCTACGGGTATGAGTGAGACACACATCTATGATTAGAGTCTGTAAGCTTGGACAAGAAGTTAGTTCTCTGGGAACAGAGTGTCTGGAGTCTTATTCCTCTGTCTGTCTGTAGACAGGGTTTCTGTATCCCTGGCTGTCCTGAAACTCACTGTGTAGACCAAGTCTCAAACACAGAGATCCACCTGTCTCCCTGGGATTACAGGTGTGCAAGGGGGGGAGGGAGCCAGTAAAGATAAAAGGCACTAAATATGTATCATGTCCTAGGAAAAAGGATGCTTTTGTAAAAAAATCCACACTTTTTTGTTTTCAGAATAACAAACATTTGCATGTTGGCTTTATTCTTTTATCTGAGACTCAGAAAATTCTTCAGTTCACAAAATTTACTTTCTCATCTGTAATTCTGGCACTAAAACAACTGCTTCATTAGCATTGTTTTTTGGGGAAAACTGAAATAATACATTACATATATTATAAATTAACTACATTTTTGTAGGGTGTTAATCTGTTTATTTTGCATATATTACCTTATTTATTCATAACAATCTTCTATAACAGATTCTACTACATTTATTTTATTTTTTAAAAAAGTGAGAATCAGTACTTTGGTGGATGAAACTAACAATAAACTACTATGATCACCTATTATACTAACTTAGAAGTATCCTCTGTATTAGAGTCAAAGATAATTTAATACACAAAATTAATATGTACTCATAGACCAAGTAATTTATGGATGAATAAAAAGGATTCACTCCTAATGGAAATATTTCTACCATAAACACATTCATTCATTCGTTCATTCATTGTCTCACACACACACACACACACACACACACACACACCCCTATTATATCATATTAAAACTTACCTTCACACTTTCAAAGCAAGACATTGAGGGATGCTTGAGCAGGAAGAGCCAATAACAGGGGGTTAACATCTCTTGGGAAGAAGATGTGTCTGCCACTTCCCAGAAAGGTAACAATGATCACCTACCAGAGCTGCCCAGCAGAGTTAGGACCCAAGGCCTCCTTTCTGCACAAGGTGGTGGAAAATGCAGGTAACCCAAAGATAACAAGAGCTGCAGCCCTAGCAGAGAACAAACCCACATTTCCACAAGTCTGTCAGGAGGTGGAGGATGTAAAGTCTCCAAATGGCCCCTGAATTAGGGGACAACATCAGAGAAGAACCCTGCAGTTTCCCATCCCTCAGGGTGTGACAAGGAGGTGCCATCTGGAGAAGGCTCCTGCCCTCAGGAACCAAACTACTCAGGGCATCAAGACACTTAAGATAATCACAAGGCAGGGGTCCTGGGGCCACTCTGCCATGTGGCAGGGACAAGATGGGGGATGCCATGAGTCACAGCTGTAAAATGGAGAGAGATTCTGTCACAAACCTAACAACAGAGTGAGAACCACAGAGGGAACAGTAGTCAGGGTGTCTTGCCCTCGAAAGAAGTGACAGCAACTGCATGTGCATCAGCTTGGCCATGTCTGAGTGCTGACACCAAGGCAGGAAGGCCACCACATTCCATGTGCCTCCACCCCCACACATCCGCCCAACAAGCATTCCCTCCCCCACTCATTCAGAACTACCCTTGTCTTGGACATTTACCATGCCCTCTGGCACACACACCAGGGGTCTCTGGAGTGAGTGTGCCTGCCTAGCCCACGCACATGTGAAGATAGTTGGGGCTGTGGTACTAACAGGTAAGCCTGTGGAGTGAGTGAACACAGACAACCCTGCCAGCACAGCGTGTCTTCAGACTGGCCAGCGGAACTCACTACAGCAGGCCCGCCATGCCTCCCCGCCATGCCCACTCGCCCCCAGTTATTAGAGTCCAGAAGCTTCTGCAATCCAAGGACCTTGACAACAAAGTCTTCTCAAACACTTCCATTTTCCTCACTATTTTCTTGCTTTTATCTAACTGTATTCATTTTTAACTCGTTTTCCCTCTCTTTGGCGTGTTTTCTCACACATTCTTCCATTTCTTCCCTTGCTTTATTTTACCACTTCTGAACATTTAGGATCTGTGTTCCGTTTGCCCTTCTTCTCTACCCTCATTGGCACTGTGGCCGTTGTTCTTAGTTGGCTCACACAGAATTTCTGCATCTGATTTGAACCTATGCAGCTTGTTTCTCCTCTCTGGACACCACTGGGATTGAGGTCAGCTCCTCAACCACTTTGAGGAGGGGCTTTTGCTGAGCCCCACATCACCCAGTTGAGAAAAACTGTTCTTCACCCTCTACCCATGACCTAATCCCAGCCAAAGCTTCCCACACATTACAGATAAAGGACACAACAACCCCCAGCTGACAAGCCAGCTCCAGGAAGCCACAACTAGAGGGAACCTAGGGTCCTGTTCCACATCCACCACTTAGCAACAGCACAGCAACAAATGACGGGATAAACAGCACCTGCAGGGATTGACTATGAACTGTTCCCTTCCCCTCAAACACACTGCTGACCAGTGGAAAACGAGCCAGAGCGCCCTCGCTGGAGACACACTCTTTGCAACAACACATACATACATGAAATGCCATAAAACCTCATCAATATTATAATGTATGCTAATAAAAACATTAAAGAGTGTAAGAGAGACTTTCTTTACATTTACACAGCTCTACAGAAGTATAAATCTAGACATCTAAATGAATGACATGCTAGGCAAAGAATTTTGATTTTAAAAATGATCAAGAATTTAAAGAGGATATAAACAGCTGACTAAATTAAGGAATGTAATATAGAATAGCAAAGAGCAATTCAATAATAAGATCCTGAAAAAGAATAGCAGTAATGCTGAATATTAAAAGCTCAATGAATCAAAAAAATCTGTTTAAACCTTCATCTACAACTGATCAAATAGTGACAGACTACTTAGCCTTGAAAATATACCACTATATTCATATAATAAAAAAGGAAACGAAGCAAAATAAACAAAATGGGTCAGCAAGAAGGTCAAAGGGTAGAGGCACCTGATGACCGGTTTAATCTCTAGAATCTATACCACAAGTATTAGGGCTGGAGGAAGTCATTAAAAACAGCATAGCTACCAAGGGAAGTAGCAGTGCTAATATAGCTACCAAGGTAGCAGTGCTAATATGATGAGTTCTAGGTATCAAGGACAGTAACAGTGATAATATAAAGAGTTCCTGTAGCTACCAAAGTGAGTAACAGTGCTACTACGATGAGATCATGGAGGGAGTTAAAAGGAGGCTGAGGGGCTGATATGATCAAGACACACATGTATGAGATTTTCAAACACTAAGAAGTGAAACAATATAGAAAATTTGCAAACATGGACATCCCCATACAGGAGGTATTTAGAAACTCAGGTAGACGTGGCCAGAAAAGAACCTCTCCTGAAGCTGGGCGTTGGTGGCGCACGCCTTTAATCCCAGCACTCGGGAGGCAGAGGCAGGCAGATCTCTGTGAGTTCGAGGCCGGGCTGGACCGACAGCCTCCAAAACAATACAGAGAAACCCTATCTCGTAAAAACAAACAAAAAAAAAATCAAAAACAAAAACAAAAAAAAAAGAACCTCTCCTGAACATATTATAATTAAGGTACCAAGAGAACACAACAGAGAGAGAACATTAAAAGCTCTAAGAGGGGACTGGAGAGATGGCTCAGAGGTTAAGAGCACAGGCAGGTCTTCCAGAGGTCCTGAGTTCAATTCCTAGCAACCACATGGTGACTCACAATCACCTGTAATGAGATCTGGTGCCCTCTTCTGGCATGCATGTATACACAATAAATAAATCTTAAAAAAAAAGAAAAAGCTCCAAAAGAGAAGCACTGAGTAGTTTATAGTCACAGACCCATTAGAATAACAGGAAATTTCTCAGAGGAAACTCTATAGGCCAGTAAGGAGCACATGCAATAAACCACAATTGCTATAACCAGAACCCAGCATCCCACAAATGAAAAGAGAAACAAAGACTTTCCAAAATTAACATAAGTCAAAAGAAACCAACACCAGTAAAACAGCATTATACAGCATCCTACATAACTCAGTAAACGATAAAAACTGTAAGATGTATAATGTAAAACTAATGAACATGATCTACTCAAAACAGCTGGAAAGATGTCCAAAGATGACAGAAATTAATATATTACCTTTGAATAATAATTCTAGATATAAGTAGACTCAATTATTTCATTAAAAGACAGGGGGTGGCTAACTGGATTATAAAACAAGAACCACAGTTGGCTGAGCGCAAGAAACTCACCCTATCAACAAAAACATGCAGACTGAAATTGAGAATTTAGACAACGATGGCAAGCACACAAAATCCTCATCAGACAGATGAACTGTACTCACATGCAACAAAAATCAACTTTAAGCCCAAGCTGATCAAAAGAGACAAAGAATATTACAACATATTTACAAAGGGAACAATGCACAGGGAAATACATAGGCATTGAAAATCTGAGCACTTACAACTACAGGACATAAAGAAAAAACTAGGCTTCAACACAGTAGTAGTGGATCCTTTAACACCACATTGTCACCAACAGACAGCTCATCCAGACCAAAACAAACAAACAAACAAACACAGTTACATTATATCATGTATCAAATGAACTAAACGGATATGTACAGAATATTCCATCCAACAACTACAGAATATGCATTCTTTCCATTATCACATGGACCTTTTCCAAAATAGTTCAAATTTCAGGCCACAAAACAAAGCAATAAAATTACAATTCCCTTCCAAAGTATACTTCATACTACAGCTACAATAATTATCAAAAAATAAACATTATTTAAAAAGTTTGTAATATAGAAAAAAAGAAACCTGTATTTCAACTAAAGGTCTCAAGTTACTATTAAACAACTGTATATAAGTTAAGTAAGTAATACATGGTGCTTTGTTGTTTATAAAACTCTGCCTCGTGTGATTTTACAGAGCCCCAGAACATGCCCAGCCACCTCTTCCCACCCCATCTGTGTCACAGGGCAAGAGCCAGCTCCCCACACTGTCCTGTCCATCATCAGAATAGGAAAGGGTAATTCAATAATGAGATTCTGAAAAAGAACCACAGTAATGCTTAACGAGTCAAACCACAAACCTCAGTTTAAATCTTCGTCTACAGACTGATCAAACAGTGACAGACTAGTTAGGCTTGAAAATATACCACTATATTCAGATAATAAAAAGAAAACAAAGAAGTAAAACAAACAGAATGGGCCAGCAATGAAAGGGCCACAGAGGTGAATGGCAAAGGGGATGGAGGACGAGGAGGAGGAGGAGGAGGAGGAGGAGGAGGAGGAGGAGGAGGAGGAGGAGGAGGAGGAGGAGGAGGAGGAGGAGGAGGAGGAGGAGGAGGAGGAGGAGGAGGAGGAGGAGGAGGAGGAGGAGGAGGAGGAGGAGGAGGAGGAGGAGGAGGAGAGACGATGGGCGGGGCTCTGTCACCAGTCTCCTCTTTCCCGCTGTTAGCTTCTGGCCTCTATGACCTTTGTCTCATCCCTTCTATCTTGAGTTTCTCTTCTCTTTTCAATCACTCACTTAAGCAGTTCTTTACTGATGTCAGTTTTTGCCTCAGCAACTCTCTTAAACACGAGGGAAATAAGAAACAAACGACGTCAAGGAACGGAAGTTTTACTAGACAGATGTCAAAGCGAGAGAGACAGTGACTGAAAAGAATGAAGTTGCTTGAAGAAAGCATTTCCCTTTTCTTGTCACTAGTTCTCTTTAAGAAAAGTTATGAGTAAGGGAACTAAGTGAAGGAGAAATACATTTTAGTAATTACAGTTTACATATCAAAGACATAGCAAATATATGAGCTACTTGCTAATTTCCAAGTGCTCTTCCCCATCATGCCATTATACGGGGTGTATGTGCAAACACAACAGTAACAATGGTTTACTCTTTTTATCTTCAAATGATGTGGTATTATAAAGCAAACCAGCTAAATACCATACATGACTATCTGAAAAATAACAGGGTGACATAGTTAGCATTTGAGTGTTTTTAATATGTGCTTAAATTCATATGATCATTACCATGAATTATTATTACCTCCATTTATACATGGGAAAGGCATAGAAAAGATGAGGGTTTTGGCATACAACTGATATAACACAAAGGCTGGTATTAGTGCCCAAGCAGCACAAATCCTGAATCCCTCCTCTTAACTACTACCCTGCCTGAAGAAAGTCGACCAAATAGAAAGTGTTATGTATAAATACACAAGTACATAAGACAACAATACAAACATATAATACACACAATAACCAAAACTAACTATATTGTGGCACTAATGATATTTTTCTGATTTTATAAGCCTCAAGCTCCACAAAACCTAGATGTAAACAACTGCAAACAACCTAAATATCCATCAGTAAAAAGCTGAACCAGATAAATTACCTAAGCCAGGAGTATTAAGCACTGTCCGACACCAAGAACAGGTCATAGCTCTGTGTGCAAGCCACCTGTCCTGCCTAAGTAGCTTCTCCCTCCCTGGCAGTCCTCCAACAAGAGCCATAGATGAGCAAAAACCCCTGCTACCTATCATCAGAAATTAAACTTTACCTACTCCTTGTCTAAGAGGACAGTTAGAAAATGATGGCCGGAGCTTTGCATATAATCAGGACCTGACAAAACTCCTCTACCTGTCAGGGAAAACAAAACACCTCCTTTTCCATGGTTGGTCCGTGTAGTCCACGTGACTCCTAAAACAAGATAGATTATCAGTGTAGTCCTTGGTTGCCTCTCGTGGTTAGGGTGAGTCTCTACTGCTGGAGACAGCACACACCAGGCTCGGGTCATTAATTAGAGCTGAATCTGACCTGGAAGCCTCTTCCCACCAGTCTAGCTTCCATGGTTACAGAAAACACTGCACAAGCTGCCACGAGCAGGAGGCGACCAGTCTCACCCTGATGCAACATCCATGTTCCAGGACAATCGCCTGCCGGATGAGAGACGCATGAAGGTGCAAAGGGGAGCGATCACACTTGGCTGGCAATCAAAGCTAAACAATTGGGACTAAGGCCCATCAGTAAGAGACAGATGATGTCTGGTACTAGAGACCTAGCTGACTTCCCAGGGCTAGTGAGGAAAGAATCTACTGTGGCCACTTTACCAGGCCAGCATGATTCCTTACAACCACAGAAAGGAGCAGTTAAATTCCTAACCTTTCTTTCACAAAAGAAGCCTCTCTTCACAGCAAATGGGGCCACTCCAGAAAACCACAATTGGACACAGAATTCCACAAGTTGTGGTGAGCACAGCGCCCACAGATACATTTACGTCACAGCTACATCCAGCACAGGAGACACTGGGAAAGAAGGGTGCAAAGACCCTGAGAGCCACAACACCAGAAATGGCTGTACCAGAGAACGTCCTCACTTTTAGACATTGCTGACTCTCATTAGACTCTGAAAGCCAATAAAACAAATCATTTGGCCGTGAAAATCTCTGCTCATAAACTCCTAACAGGTAGCTATTTTTAATATTACCACATTAGATCCCAGTATCTATATTTTCATTCTATTTGCTATTCATTAAAATAAATGATCAATTTTGGTACTAACTTCTTCAGAGTATTAATCATACAACTTTAAATTGATGATAAAACACTTCAATGAATAAAGCTAGGGGAGCAAGTGATAACAAAAAATTCAGGGATGCTATTTCTTTAACATGAAGCACATGAATCAAGAAATGGGATGTCATACCACTCTGTAAGGTCTACCAATCATCCTGTACTGTAAACACTCTCTATCATTCACAGGGGGGTTTCTCAACCTCTGGCTACTGAAATTGTTGCCAAAAACTCTTTTCTAAGAGGCTGCCTTTACATGATAGAATGTGCAGCTGCATCCCAGCTGTCAAATGTCCCCTGGGGACAAAATCAGACCAGTAAGAACTACTAGCTTACAGATGGTTTATACTGAAAACACCCATGACCAAATCAAGGCAGAGGGCATGAAAAACCTATGGAATAGCTCCAAGCGCTGTTAAGAAAACCACTCCAAAGTAGAAGACATCATGCCTTCAACTCCCTCATCGTTCTGACATAAGGGACACTATGCCTTCAACTCCCTCATCGTTGTGATGCAGGAGGCACCAAGCCTTCAACTCCTGCATCATTCTTACATAAGGGACACTACGCCTTCAACTCCCTCATCGCTCTGACATAAGGGACACTATACCTTCAACTCCCTCATCGTTGTGATGCAGGAGGCACCAAGCCTTCAACTCCTTCAGCAGTTATCAGTCCTCATCGACTATCAAGGCTTCACTAAGAACAAGTGTTTGATAGAAGAGCATGTGCTAGCTCCTTCAATTCTATACGGCCAACTTTAAATATTTCAGCTCCAACCTAAGGAAAAAGCCTATAATCCTCCCCTAATAGAGTATCTGTACCACTGTACTATTTCTGAATAAGAGATTAATTCTATTCATGAGGACTTTTGTCTGAATCATCAGGGGGAAATTTTAACAAGCAAAGTAATATTCCATGCCCAATACTGGCAAGAATTGAATATTTACTACCTTTAATAATGCTTAGCAATAAATGTTTCTTTCTAATCCCTGAGGAAAGCCATGACATAGCTTAAATGTTTAACAATACAGGATCTTAATCATGGTTTCACAATTCACAAAGTACTTTTAATTGCCTTAAATATTTGAAGAGTACTAAAAAATTAGCATCTCTCAAAACTCCCATGAAGTTTACACAAAACAACAAGGCAAAGGAGCTGCTTTAGTCATTTAAAATTGAATATACCCTTGCTTCAAGAGAAAAGAATTACTCAAGAGTAAAGTTTTAGGCTAAATGTTGTGATGTCAATGACTCTCACCTCTCATACGTAGTGTCCATACCGCTAAAATGGCTCTAACACAAAGCGCTGAGAACAAAAGATAAACTAGATATAAAATTTTAAAAGAGTAAATCATCATTCTACTACACTGGCAACCAGTGCAAAATTAATGTATCACCACACAAAAAATCAGATTTTTAAAATTACTAAAATTAGTAATAATGATGACAAAAATTAATGTTTCCCAAAATATGGCATCTGTGGCAGAGCTGGCTCAGTGCTGTGTGGTTCCATCCTAAGTGCCACAGAAAAGCCCACGAGAGGCACATCATGTGCTCCAGCACAAGAGGCAGAATCCACATGCTGACTCAACAAGCGTGGCCTAACAGTGAGTTTCCAGTTCAGGGTGAGAATCACGACAGTGAGGCTGAGAGTTCTGGCCTCTGTGCATGAATGCACCCTGCACATCTCACAAACACAGCACACACACACACACACACAAACACACACACACATACATACAGAAAACAAAACATAAGCACACAAGAAATACATCATTCGGACCAAACTTACATTTATCACTTGCAAAACATAGAGGATTTAAAGGTGATGAAATACAATAACTCTAAGGCAATGATAACACTTATTTAACACTATTGTGATTTTCTAAGTACTCACGTTACTTGCAAACTGTCTGCTGTTAAATTATTCCACATGATCTCATTTGCCTGAAGGTTTTCATTTTCTTCTAATAAGGAAGTATCAAATTCAATTTCTTGTTCTTTAGCAGCTGTTGTTCTAGTAAAATATGCCAAATAATTCTAATCAATATTAATATGCTATCATAATCATTCTCAGTGCATGCCAAAGGCAAAATATTTAATATTATTCTAAATTATGCTAACAAAATCAAGACAATAGTATAATTTAGAGAAGAACCCTAGGCATTAAAGATCTAGCTATGTAACCTGAGTCTTGGTTTCTTCATCTGTAGAATACACGCACACATTAAGCCAATTTATCTCCATCACAATTTTTAAAGTATAAAACAAGATGCATGCAGGGGAAAGTAATCGGTGGCCTCAGAAAATTAATACACATATAAGCTATATGTGTCATGTATTATGTAAAAGTCAAGAAAATACAACTTCATAGGTTAAATATGGATTTAAATAATGACATGTCAGTTGAGAGTCTTAAATATAATCTTACAAATTAGTTGCAGCTTTGACATCTTTTAAAAATAAAATTCATATAAAATAAACTCTGCTCTAATAAGATTATTATACTCTACTAAAACAGTATCTTCATAAATAGCTTAAAAGGAATGAAAATATCGTACCTGTGAACATCTATGAAGTTATTATATTCTGTGCTAGGGTCTATCTGTTCGACGGACATCTGAATCTCTTTATGGACATTCACTATTTCCTCTGTAACGAGGCTGGTTATCTGGCTATATTCATCAAATATACCTTTCCTGAAAGTAAAAATAAAATCATACTCTTTAATGTTTTGTCAAGAGAAACAAACCCAGAAAGGATTCAGAACAGTAAACATAAGAAAAGCAGTCACCTCATTTCATACACATGGACCATGAAGGGGTTATTTAAGTGTGCAATAATTTAAAAACGTCACTAGCAATTCAGATATGTATCTGATATGTTCAAAAGGCAGGGACAGCCAGAATTGGTAACTTTCTATTCTTCAATATTTGTATAGAAACACTGGATTCTGTGGCACAGAGCTCTGACCAACACCTATTACTGTTTCTTTCTAGTGTATGACACTCCTCAAAGGTCCCACTCTTAGTGATGGGGATGGAGATACATACACATATATATTATGTTTCTTCTCCTGACATCCAATCTGCAGCAAAAATTTCATCAAAAGGTTATTAGCTTGTTAATGTAAAGAGAAAGGAAAAGAATTCTGCCTCACAGACAAGATCCCCTACTTTCAAGGGTTGGGCCTTATAAATGCTAGTTATTACTGGTTTCAAAGCAAGTATGGGAAAATAAGCCTATTCTGCATATATTCAGATAAACATAAAACAGAGTTTGTCTGTTGTCTGAAGTAATTACTTATGAATCAAAATCACTACCTATAAACTTCCCTTGTACTTTACCTCAATTACTCCAGAGGTCTTTTTTTGTTTGGTTAGTTGGTTGGTTGGCTGGTTGGTTTTTGAGACAGGGTTTCACTATATAGCCCTAGCTAGACAGGAACTCACTACGTAGACCAGGCTGTCTCTGAGTGCTGGGAATAAAGGTCTGTATGGACACACCCAACTAATTGCTTCATTTTGACAGAAAATCGTGTCAGGGACAAAAGCATTTAAATTGAATCAGAAAAAAAAATCCACACACACATTTTCAGTGAAAGAAGATTGAATCTAAAGATTTGCAAAATGTTCAACCAGAAAATAAAGGTAGGGAAGTCCATCAAATATGGCCCATCATCTTCTGCTCCTATATATATATGACAATATATATGTGCTAACGCCTTGAAGGGTAAGAAACTTGGCCCACATATACATCGCAAGCAGGTATTCATTCACTGAGCACACTGTTTCTCATTTAAACACACAGCTAACCGGAGCAGCAAAGTAAACAAATACAATATACAGAGGTCTATCCTTCGGGAATGCTGGGTCACAAGCACAAGTAAAGGAACACCACAAGTAGAACTCAGGAAGAAAGTTAAACCCCTGGGACCGAGATGCCCAGTGGTCTAGGTAATAGTGAGGTTTCTGAAGCAAATGTTCAACTGTGGGAGAAAGGCTGACTCTTGTTTTGAAGGGACTCTGATGTGCAGGAAATGTCTCTTACAGTGCCTTTATCATCTCTTCTTGCATCTTTTGCACAGAGTCCAGCAGCAGAGGGAGGGTAGTGTCGTAGTACTGACTCTGATGGAGCTGGGCCCCCTTCAGGGCCAACACATACTGATTGTGCAGAACGTGAAGCTTCATCGTAGCTTTGTCATAGCGCTCCTTGGCCTTTTCGGTTTCCTTCCCTGAAGAAGACATTGAAGACAGCAGAGAGGTAAGACCTGTCGCCAGTGTATGCAATCTACACAGCTGATAGTCCCCACACCCGGTGAAGAGCCAACTCTGCTGACTGTGCACTGTGCGCAGAGTGCTATGCCAAGTACTATCGGTCAGTGCTCAGCACTGAGTTCCTGTGCGGCACAGGCTTGGCCCGAGTCAGACGCACAGACGCAGACACACCATCCTTCTCCTCTCCAGAGGCGCCTACAGCGTGTCAGGACAGCGGCTCACATGACAGTATGTACGCAGGAAAGCATGCCGACAGAACAGCTCAGGGCTGTGCCTAAGATCTCATTAGACAGAGTTATAGAGGAGGCTTGGCGGAGAAAACACACTTAAACCATGCGCATGGATAGGAAGGCTAGCAGACAGCATGGCCTCCTCATGGTGAGTGTTGCCAACTGGACACTTCTGTGCTGTATGCTAGGGACTCTGAAGAATACTGAGAAAAAATAAGCGGCGTTGCAGAAGTAGAGAGAAAGCAAAGTTCAGGAAGAGGAAGGGAGACCTCTTTGGAGGTAGGACAACTCAGACTTGCCAACCAAGCACTGACAAATGTCATGAATCGAAAACTTGTGGTGGTTCTTCATCACAGAAATCATTTTTAAATATCTGTATATTGCCAATATAAGTAATTGAATATATCAACTAATAGCCACAGATTTTTTTGGAAAAATTAGTAAATATGACTTATCAATTTAAAGAATATTTTTAAATATTTATTAATTTCTTTCCTTCTTTGAAGAAAGTTCTGCAAGTGAAATCCTACCCTAGAAAGAGAAGTTCCATTATTTTTTCAGATTTATTTGTTTGTGTGTGTGTGTCTGTGTCTGTCTCTGTGTGTGTCTGAGTGTCTGTGTGTCTGCATGCTTGTCTTCTGTGTGGCTGCCATGTTTGAGGGGTGCTCATGGAGATCAGAGAGGGGCAGCGCCAGAGAAGGCGGTGGTGAGTCAGCTGCTGTGGGTGCTAGGAACAGAGCTCTGATCCTGCCTGCAGAAGAGCAGCAAGTGTCCTTCCATTAACCCTGAGCATCTCTGCAGCCCGATCTTAGGAATTTTTGTCAAGAGGCGCTCTCAGTAATTACCTGTTGTTCTCACCTGTTGGAGAACCTCTCTAGTCCCAGTGAAAAATCAAAGGAAGGGGGCTGTTTTCACAGAGACTCAGACACCATCCTCCCAACTACTCCGGAGAATAAGTGCAACTCCCTTGCCTTTCTCACACCCCCTCCAACTCTGAGGCACGGAGACATAAAGCCAAAGAGGACGTGAGGGCCAAAGGGCTGGCCGAAGCACCGTGACACGCCACCTTCTAGACACACATGGCACTCCACACAGGAACGCACAGCAGCTATGGGTTCCTGCACAAGCAGAGAATCCGGTGTGGATGGGGAGGCAGTCCTTAAGCCCCGCCCACAGTTGATGACCCTGTGGCAGCTGATGGCTACTGCAGGAGGGGGAGGCTTTTTCTTGAGGGTAGGACTGCTAATACCTTGCCCATGCGCCAATGGTTAATCCCACACCCGTGTATAAGGACATCCGTGTGCACGGGTACCTCTCTGTACTCAGTGGGCAGTGTTCTCAAAGAAAAAGAAAAATAGAAAAGACATGACAGAGGGATGGAAACGTGTTGGGGGCCTGGGAGAGCTGAATGGAGAGTGGCTATGATTCAAGATACTTCATATACAGGCACTGATTTGTCAAAGAACACATTAACTACCTAGAGATCTACTAAAATATAAAAATAAAATGGAAATCACCCTCCCTGTGGACTAGTATGTCTCTATGGAATCCCCCAAAAGCCAGAACCACCATGGAGCTCTCCTACGATGAACAGAGTTATTTTACAGAGGAAGTGCTGCCCCACTAACAGCTAGTTCTGACACACAAGAATTTTAATAACCGTAGAAATTATCTTACAAAATGCTACCCCAGTATTGTATTTCTCTGAATTTGAGGTGGAGAGGGCAGAAAAGAGCAACTCAATTCTGACAAAAATTAAACTGCAAAAAAAAAATGGGATTTTTATAGTGTTTGACTACAATAGGATAAGACATTTTACGTCATGATTCAGTACAATAATCATACAGGTTAGTAATGGTACAACTTAATATGAAAGAACTTATTACTGTCTGGTAGCCATTGAAATAATTTTATTACTTATCAATTAAATCATTTCAATATTAATTAAGAATGACTTTTAACATCCCGATGAATATATTCTTGGACAGAATAATGTATAATTTTTCTGAGAATAACAGACATACAGCATTTCTATCCATGGATACTAGCATGAGCACCCTTCTTGCAGAAATACAGTTCACTGCAGGTCCTAAGGTCAATCACTTGACACACACATCTTCAGGCAGCCTTGGAAGCTTCCCTAAAAATGACTACTTGTTCCTCCCACCCACAGCAGCAAAGTCCTGGAGGAAGGTGACATCCAAAACCCAAGGCTTACACCTGCCCAGTCTTGACTGGAAGCTAAGTGGCCCTGCCACCTGAGTGAGAGTGAAATGTTTTAGCTGCTGTCACACAGGCAGCCAGGACAGCCCTCTGACCGCTTCAATGCGTATGCTGGTTTCTCTCCTGTTTCAGTTCACTGTTTTTAAAAGTTAGTTTGCTACTTGAAATTAAACAACTTAATTCTGACAACACAATTCACAAGACCATGTACAGTTGTCGAGAAATAGTTCAAGTCAAAAGGATCCCTTCCACAGTCTACATGTTCAGAAGAAAACAAAATAGTTACCTATCAAGAGTATCTGATTACTGTGGTATAATCTCACACTCTTTACTTGTACTTTAAAAGTACTGATTGATGAGTCAGCTCAACTAATTCCACACTTAATGTCCCCTCCTTTAAACTACTGTGTGTGGGTATTTTCTTTTTACTTTAACTCTAGAATTCCTCACTCATTCTTAATTTTTTTCTAACTTCAGAAGTCATCTCTTCACACATACATTTTCACTGAGATATTTAAATCACCCATCTGTTTTCTACTTTCACAGATTTTAAACTCCACGCTACCCATCTGCCTTTCTATCTGGTGTAGAATGACTTAATAAACATACAATGCTCAACTCACTAAGGTGTTAATAATACAGAATAACAGCAAACAATCTCACAGATGCCTCTTTTTCTGAAGAAACAGTATTATCTGATCAGTAACCTAAATGGGAGCATTAGAGTCAAAATCTAATTACCAACTGCTTATTAACAGTCATTAATAAAACTCAAAAAGTAAGCTGCCTTTGAAAACATCCAATAAATAATCCATTGCATTAACATATGGATTCTTCAATTAACACCTTGAAGTCTAAAACTGAAGTTATAGTTTCAAAGAGTTTGGGGGATAAAGTGCACTACCACTGCCCATAAATCAACCTTTGGTTGTAAAGCATGCTTGTGGCAAATTCTCTACCATACTATATCTACTGTGCCCTCCCCCTTGTAGGGACAGAGTTTTGAAGCCCTGATTCACTGTCATAACTTGGGGGAAAATGTCACTTTTATAGATTTGTTTTACAAATAAATATCTACAGTTACATGAAGACTTCTAGGAAGTAAACTCCTAAATAATAATGTATAAAACAAAAGATGGGTGTAGAAAAGTGTAATGAGATTTATGTGACATGGAAGCAAAAGGAGGGTTATTAGGGTAGATGGACAGCAGTAAGAGGGAGGCAGAGGAGACGGAGGGGAGGGGAGTGGGGAGGAGACAGGAGATGGAGGGGAGTGGGGAGGAGACAGGAGATGGAGGGGAGTGGGGAGGAGACAGGAGATGGAGGGGAGTGGGGAGGAGACAGGAGATGGAGGGGAGGGGGGAGGAGACAGGAGATGGAGGGGAGGGGGGAGGAGACAGGAGATGGAGGGGAGGGGGAGGAGACAGGAGATGGAGGGGTGTTGGGGAAGTCCTGTGCATTTGTCAATAAAGCACTGTCTGGCCAATAGGGAATCTAGATAGATGGGACTAGGAGTCCAGGAGAACTCTGGGAAGGAGGAACACAGAGAGTTCCAGATGTAACTGCCATGGGGTAGGAAGCCCGGAACTATTCTCCGGTAAGAGAAATACTTAGATTAACAATTATGGGGTAATTACTTAAGTTAGAGCTAGCCAGTAAGAAACAAGCAAGGCCAACAGCTTCATAATTAATATAGTCTCCTGTGTGTTTATTTGGGACTGATGCGGCTCTAGAACCAGGCTGGTGGGAAGGCTTCTCTCAAAGAAAAAGCTTCTCTTTACAAAATGGTTGTCAGGAGCGGGATTGAATTTCCACGCAAAATAACAAAAGATTTAAAGGAATTTTAGAAACAGAAGAACAGAGAGAAGCACAGAATTTTGGTAGCAGCATTTTCTCAGGTGTGCTCTGTTTTGCTAGCGACAAGCCGAGGTTCACGTGGCTCACTTACCGGAGTCTTCCTGACTCGGCATAAAAAAAAAAAAAAAACAGCAAGGTTGTTTTAAGAGACTCTGCTAACGATTTAAAGGTGTGTACGTACAGCTGGAAGTGGCAGCTTTTGCTGGATGTCAGCATGGACTGAGGCGGTAAGCTGGAGTCACGCTTACGCCATCATCTTAGAAACGGCAGTTTAAACAGCCGCGGTTTTACAGATAAGACACATGGCCAGAAAAACGTAAAGATTTACAGTAAAGTCAGACTTGGATGAACAAAACCTCTAAAGGTTTACAGTGTGTTTAAAAATATACGTGAGATTGAGAAAGAAAATGAAATGGCAAAGTGGTAAATAAATACAAAAGCCGGCATTGTTGTGGCGCACTCCGGTAGGATTTACTCCAGAGGCAGAGGCAGGCGGATATCCAAAGAGAAATCCTGTCTCAAAGAAAAATAAATAAAAGTAAAATAAATAAAGTAATAATAGATAAATAAATAAGCCACATAAAGATGGAAAATACACAGAGAGTCTGGATACTGTGCACTATTATGTTTTTCAGTTTTTTCATTGCTAAGGAAGGAACAACTACTAAAGTACACTTGATTATAAATGCTGCTGAATTAATTCAACTTACATCTTATGAAAATGCCTTAACTGCAAAATATAAGTATAAGAATATGTTACTTGGGAAAGGAGTTTTTATTTATGTTTCTACAGAAAATGAAAAGCTGAGGATTCCTTCCAGGCTTCTGTGGTTTGACGAACCAAGACCCATGGAAGCAGTGGACCAGATGTTCCAACAACTGAAACAGCTAAGATGATGAAGCTTTACAGACCACAAAAATAAGGACTTACACAGGTTTCTGAGTTTTGTCATCATCCCCATGGTATAAACAGCACGAAGCAGTTTGGAATGAGCGACGTCCTAATTCCCATCTTGTTTATAAATCTTTTGTTTTCATTAAAATGGGGTTGTTTATAATTGGTTAATGATCACAACCAATCTCCTTTTAATGGTAAAAAGGGGAATTATGGTATGGGTATTGTTTTTCATTTATTGATACAAATTCAAGGTCAATTTTGTGATGCGTATATTTCTCCTCTTGATTAAGTATTGTGCTTATACTGTTCTTTTAAAACATAATGCATAATTGAATACAGACTATAGATAGTTACTTATAATAGTCAGAACTTATAGTTAGGTTGGTTAGGTTTTCTAGATATACAGAAATATATTTGAGATAGATAAACAGTCTTCAAACCTCTCAAAGACCTTCAGAAAATGGCATTTAAAATGGTTTAGGGTTTTTCTTGACAATGAGAAATGTCTGCTCCTGGCAGCACCAATTACGTCTGAGAGGAAGATGGGCATCGAAGAAACTTATTATGGAGTTTACTTTCAAAATGGCAAGATTAGCCATTTGGGCAAGAAACTGCTCTTGCCTGGACTGCTTGACTGTTGCTGTATAAACTGGATATGCAGGACCCACAGGAAAGTGACTGCTGAACTCAAACAATCCTTCAGGGTTCCTGCTTCATGGAAGAGTCTATGAGACTTTCTGCAGGACACAGAGAAATAACTGACAGACTGCCAATGCAGATGGACAGTTTTGAAATTTCCTGCTTTGCTGAGAAATTTTCTGGATACATTGTGGCTTATGGGCTGAAGATGGATGCCCCAACGTTACAGAGGAACTTTGGGTGACTGTCCAGGTAGCAAGATGTCTCTGTCAATCCTAGTGTTTATATATTATCCTTCTGTGGTCTTTGATGGAGTTGAAGACAGATAGTTATAATTATAGTTTTCCTTAGTTACGATAAAAGATAAGCTACATATAGAACTTCGGACTCACAAGGATGGGATGGATGATATTTTCTTTAAATCCTGCTAAATGTTGACAAAATATTGTAACTGTGTTCTTACTTGATAACTGTTCTGTTATATACAATTTGACTGTTAAAGTTAAGACCTTTCTTTTTGTTTAAACAGAAAAGAGGAGATGTTGGGGAAGTCCTGTGCATTTGTCAATAAAGCACTGTCTGGCCAATAGGGAATCTAGATAGGTGGGACTAGGAGTCCAGGAGAACTCTAGGAAGGAGGAACACAGAGAGTTCCAGATGTAACTGCCATGAGGTAGGAAGCCCGGAACTATTCTCCGGTAAGAGAAATACTTAGATTAACAATTATGGGGTAATTAAGTCAGAGCTAGCCAGTAAGAAACAAGCAAGGCCAACAGCTTCATAATTAATATAGCCTCCTGTGTGTTTATTTGGGACTGATGCGGCTCTAGAACCAGGCTGGTGGGAAGGCTTCTCTCAAAGAAAAAGCTTCTCTTTCCAGAGGGGAGTGGGGAGGAGACAGGAGATGGAGGGGAGTGGGGAGGAGACAGGAGATGGAGGGGAGTGGGAAGGAGACAGAGGAGATGGAGGGGGAGTGGGGAGGAGACAGGAGATGGAGGGGAATGAGGAGGAGACACGAGATGGAGGGGAGTGGGGAGGAGACAGGAGATGGAGGGGAGTGGGGAGGAGACAGAGGAGATGGAGGGGAGGGGGAGGAGACAGGAGATGGAGGGGAGTGAGAAGGGAGGGTAAGAAAAAAGTACACTGATAAATATGCATAAAAATGTCACAATGAAGCTCAATATTTTGAATGCTAACTAAAAATAAATGAAGTAAAGACAAAATTAAAAATTGTAAATTCTTTCACTTAATAAAATTACTGTTTAAAAAGAAACACCACCTAACAGAGTTCTAGCTATATCGCTCTGGTTCAGAATAACTCGGTCACTGATATACTTTCTAATATACTTTAACATTAATCACGTATAAGATAAAGGTACTTTGAAGCATACAGGGTGAACGAGTTGTTGTGCACAGTCCTCTGTTGCTGTATGTGTTTCCTTAGCTGATGAGAGGCACTGAGGCGACACATGGAGCTATTCTGTGTGTCAATTAACAGGGAGGAATGCATCCAATTTTTCCTCCTCCACATAAAGAAATTCAGAGAGATTGAATTATAATTCTTTCACCACTACTTGTTGATATATCTGTCTAATGTTTTGTAACAACAGAGTGTGTATACAACAGAGTGTGCTGTAAACGGTGTTATGAAGCTGGGAAAACTCAACTATGGAAGGCTGACATTTACAGAAGACAAGCTGGACTACTCATGAAGCTCATCTACAAAGTCAAGCATTGGCACGATAAAGTCAAGTGATTACCAGCCCTTGAATAGCATGGTACAAAGTCCCTGATAATGAGGAAGAACTGATGGCTTCCCAAAGAACACCAACTACTTGCTATTTCATCTGCTTTGATCTGAATAATGATCAGCGTTTCATCATCTTACGTTGCAAAGGGCTGTGCTGCCCTCCAACCCCGGATGGCAATGCTCAGCGTTGGTTTAAAGAAAGATGCACACCTCTCCTTATCTGAGTGCTAAAATGGATCTTGAATGCCCTTAAAGAGTCCGTGTACTAAAGCCGTGGTCCCCAGTGTGTCCTGGCTGAGACAGTGGCGCCTGCCTCTGGAACACCCCATCTTTTGGTCTTTCTCTCCTTCTGAACTCATGATGTGAGAGGTGTGTTCCAACATCAGCCACCCAAATCGACGGGGATACCTCTGTTGGGCAGGAACCATCAGGACCATAAGCTCAATACCGTCTTTCTTTGTAGTTATAAAAATTAACACGAGGATTTTTCCCCTCAGTAAAGTTATGATTTTATTTCTCCTTGTAATCACTAAGTACCTCGTAGAGAAAACCCTGCCATGTTAATATGGGGTCACATGTCCAATTCTCAGCCACTTGTTTTTACACCTATCTGTGGTCTCGTTAAATCTGTTGTTATTAATTTTCCTCACATTACTGTCTAATCTTCCTGTGCTCCAGGCTGTAATGTGCTTTATGGCGAAAACACTCATACTGGATAAGCTTTGTTTAATCACAAATTATAGTACTATTGGCTGTACTATATACTAAACAAGATGTCATGCACACACACACCATAAATATATATGCGTGTATATATATATGTATACATGGAAAATGTGATCTTGCATGTATGAATTAACCCTTTTCCTTCCCTAAGGGCACCAATCATTTACTAGTTCAGTTCTCAGTGACTTTAAAGAATACAGCCACCATAAATGGTCCGGCAGTTAGGAGCGTGGATTCCCAGCACCCACTGGGGGGGTTCATGATGACCTGGTTCCAGAGGATCTGATGCCCTTCTCATCTCAGAGGACTCCTGTGTGTGCACATCAATTGTCCAGATTTGACATTCTTATCACCCCTCCTTCCATCCGGGATGACCGTTGACTGGATCACACTGCAGTAGCTTAAGAGTAAGTAGACTGGTCCCGGTAAGTCTATCAGAACTATCTTATTAATAAGATTATTAATAACATCAGTTCTCTGCTCACAGTCCTCCAACAGCATGGCATATCACTCAGGAAAAGTCAGTGTTTAACGTAAAGAAAGATCTGAAGTATCCCACACCACCTCTCATGCCATCTGCTCCTCTCTCGACAATCCGTACCTTTCCATAGCAGTTGACGCAGCTGACAACACGTAGGCTACTCTCTCTCCCTAGACACCCGGTCTAGAACACATGATCAACCCACTTACTTCCTTTGTCTCTCGTTACTCTTCCAAACACTAACCTGACAATATCCTCAACGCCATATCTACCTGTTTCATCTTTCTCCACCATACTAATCACGATTGAATTTTTTAAAGATTTTTACTACTTTCCTTTAACATGCATGAGTGTTTTCCTGTATGTATGTGTGTGCACTGTGTGCATGCCTGGTATCCACAGAGGCCAGAGAAGGATGCCAGATCTCCTGAAACTGGAGTGACAGACAGAGGAGCAAGAAAAAGAGGAGGGGAAGTCTCGAGCCACACAGCCAGCCACAGAGGAAGAAGGAAAGATATACAGAATAAAGAAAGGTTAAAAAGTCCAGAGGCAAAATGTAGTTAAAGAGAAAAGGGATCATTTAAGTTAGAAAAGCTAGAAACAAGCCAAGTTAAGTCAGGGTATTCGGAAGTAGGAATAAGTCTCCGTGTATTATCTGGGAGCTGGGTGACAGACCTCCAAAGAGGAAGGAAGGAAGGGAGGGAGGGAGGGAGGGAGGGAGGGAGGGAGGGAGGGAGGAAGGAAGGAAGGAAGGAAGGAAGGAAGGAAGGAAGGAAGGAAGGAAGGAAGGAAGGAAGGCAAGCTACAAAACAGATTTTTCATTTTATAGTTAAGGAAGGTTACAATTTGCCAGCTGCTGTTTATACTATTTGATATTAGTTTCTGATGTCTTCTCTCTAGTAACTCAAGTCCAAAACTAACATTCCAACAGAGCTTCACAAATGCAGACAAAGATGAGCCAAAGATAGTAACTTCTCTTACATGTGTCTAGGTGCCACTCAGACATACAAAAAATAAACAAGGTAGGAACAAATCACTGTATTTTCACTTTATATAAGGAACACAAATAAAACACACAGTCTTTCCATTTCAGCCCTTTAAGGAGAGTATCTAAGCAGCCACTGCATTTCTACATATTTAACACAATGCAGGTTAGGTTAGTAACTAGGAGGGCCTTGACTCTCAATGACCCTGTAAAGTTCCGGTCATATTGAACTCCCTGCAGTGAAAAGTTCATGCCATGAGTTAATTGCAACTAGGATATCCAAAATGCATTTCAGACATCAGGTGAGTTGAGATGATATAAATTTGACTTCAAGAATATTTTCTAGAAGACTCTCATTCACCACTCATATATGACTCTTAATATATAAATCGTATCAGAATGATGGCTGGCTATTTTGTGACTCCTTTGATGAAATCAAGTAATGAACCTTACAAAGTCTTGCTCATTTTCTTCAAGTTTAGATTTATTTAAACATAAATTTAGCCATCTGTCTCAAGGCTGGACTCATTCCAAACTGGTTTTCATGATTAAAGTATTCTAAAGAAATAACTCAAGGATCTAATCAATTTTAATTGGCTATAAAATATCACAGAACTATTCATAATGCATAAAGAGGCAATTTAAGAAAAATCTGCGTCCCAATTACAGGAAGGTTTTCTTTAGAATGAGATCTGAAGCTACTGCGTACTGTTCCGGCCATGGCTCCCTCATATTCGGTCTGCACAGGATAAGGAATGATCATGGGCAAGTCAATCGCTCAGAATGAAAGGATAAGTAGGAAGAGGAGCCGAATCCCACTTTTATAGTAAAAGAGAGTGATGAGATCCTTCCAGCCTTTCTAGGCTGGCGGTACTGGGCTTGTGTGTCATGACTCTGTCTTTCCTTTTCAGGGGGGAGAGAGCGCAGAAGCACTCATGCTTACACTCATACAAGAGAAGGCTTCACACACACTAGCATGAGTATTTTTGAGGCTTGGTAAATACAAAACTCTAGAGTAAATCTAGCTACACAGACAATTAGGTAGGCTGCAACTGAATACATAATTAGCAAGCAATTTGTTTAAACATCTTTTCTCATTCTTCAATATATCCTCAAGTAAACTATAAAACTTCCAGTGAAACCATATTTAAGTTCACCTTATTTAATACCATCTGTTTCAGTATGGTATTACTTAAATTTTGTGAAATTAGCATTCGTGACATTCTTAAAACTATGTTTTAGGGGCTGGAGAGATGGCTCAGTGGTGAAACGGCTCTTTTAAGGAACTCAGGTTGGGTTTCCAACACACACAGTGGCTCACAGACGCCTCTAACTCCAGTCGCAGGGAATCCAATGCCTTCTTCTGAACCCTGTGGGCACCAGACACGCAGATGGCACACATACCTACACACAGCCAAAACACTCATACATATAAAATCCTAAAACCAATTTTAGTTAGTGTTTAAGGGTGATACATCTAGAATTGTTAGTGCCTAAACATAAGAATAGAGGTGAAACTGATACATATTTCCATTTCCATGGCATGAATATAACGGGGAAAACAGTGAGCTCAAAATATTTGAGAATAGACAACTCTCAACACAAATGAGAGAAGAACATGTGGGTTACTAGCCATCTAAAAGTTAAAGTGCTTTTGTCTTCCATTTTCATTAATGATGCTATATGGAACTCTGGAGCTTCATTAGGAGAAGCAAAACTAACAAGACTACAGACACTGAAATCACATGGTTCTGGTTTCAACTAGTCTCCCATCATGAACTTAAAGTCTGTAAACCTGTGTAAGAGTTTTTCAGGGTTTAGGGGTACAGAACTTAGCCTAGGTTCTATCTCTAGCATAAGGAAGAGAGAAAGAAAGAAAAGAGAAGAGTGGAGAAAAGGAGAGAGGGACAGGGGTGAAGGAGGAAGATGGAGGAGCAGAGGGAGGGAGGGAGGAGGGAGATGGAGGAGCAAAGGGAGGGAGGGAGGAGGGAGATGGAGAGGCGAGGGAGGGAAGGAGCTAGGCAACTGAAGGCATTGTCTTCAGATGTTCTCACTGACTTGCTACTAGTGTTTCACCAGGCTCAAAAACAACAACCTAAACCAAATTTCTGTAAGATAAGCATTAATAACAAAAAACTGTTTTAAACATCACAACATAGACTTTGTTTAAACAAAAATGCTCTGCACCATTAAAAACAGGTATCCAAGACTGGGGACGAACTTCTTTTCCTTACTAGTCATTGTCTAACAGACGTGAAAGTCGTGTGAAAAGAGAGGAGAACTGAATTAGGGTACAGTACGTCAGTCATTGCTGACTCTGGGTGCTGCCTCACAGATGTTTATAATGTAATTAACAAACTGGAGAGGCCTAGCTAAGGATAAGGCAGTCAACTATACAAAGTTACCATGCAGACAGATCGAAAAAGAAAGCAGAGCTGGGGGCAGGAGATGGTGCAGCACGCCAAAGAATGCTTTCTGAGTACCTAAAATCATCTTCAAAATAACATGAAAAAACCCCAAATTAATAAGGACATGCCAATCTCAAAATAGTTCAGGTGCGTGGAAGTACATAAAGTAAAAAACACCTATGACCATGATCTATTTTCTCTATACAGAGCTACTGAGATTGAGTAAGAAACAGAGTGAGAAGTGATGGGAATGGAGTGGGAGGAGGCTGAGGAGGAGACATGAAAGGGAGGTGAAGGAAAGAAGGGAGCTGAGGAGGGGGAGGAGGGTGGTGACTCCTAGCATTACTTAGTCTAATGAGAACAGGAGCCATAGCTCCATTGTTCAAATTATAGCCAAGAAGAGGAATCGACCTCATTCGTTCCCACAGAACAACAGATACATAACAAGATATATAAAATACACTAGTAAAGAGAAAGGTAAGTTAAGAATGTGTAAGATAGTGTCTAGGGAAGTTTTATTGAGTAAGAAAGAAAGTTTTAAGAAATGGACACTGCACCATTGCTGCAGTTACTGATCAGGATACTTCTCTACAGAAACCCAACACTCACAAAACCCTACATTAAACTGTGTGAATACACAGGACATACCTAGAATTATGAATATCTATGTAAACAGAGAAAGCATACTCCCCTTTTTCCACCTAAGACTTTATGAAAGTTTTAGGACGATATTAACATGAAAATTAACTATAATGACCGTGGTAAGCTACAAAATGATTTTTCTGTTTTAATGCTATAAGCAAAAAGGTTTGAAAATACTTCTAAACATACAGCACACTATTGTTTCTCATTTAATATTTTAATAAGTAATGGAATGCAGGAGTTATATATACTTATATATAGCTTCCTTTTACAAACACTACACACCTCTGCTAATGTGAACTAATCAGAATCACGCTGAAGCTCTTGAAACAAGAAAATGAAGTTGCAGCAGTCCAGCAGCCTATTGTGATATATTTTTGAAATTTTAGAATATAAATTGCTCTAAATTAGACACAAAGGCATCTATTTGCAGACCAGAATAGAAACCATCACAGTACACACTATTTCTAATGCTTTCATACCTTTGGCTAAGGCTTCTTTATATTTCTCTTTGGCAGAATTCATTTCTTTTATTAATTGTCGATAGCTGGATTTTAATTTCTCCAATTCTGTCTTTGTGACCTGTCAAAGAAACAATATGCAGAATTTTTTGTTTGTTTTTTGAGACAGAGTTTCTCTGTGTATCTTTGGAGCCTGTTCTGTAACTTACTCTGTAGACCAGGCTGGCCTTGAACTCACAGAGATCCACCTGCCTTTGCCTCCCGAGTGCTGGGATTAAAGGCGTGCACTACCAATGCCTGGCCAATGCAAAAAATTTTTTGAGTATTTACATTAAAATTGGTCCACAGTTTACATTCTAAAGTATTGTTGATGTGTACTTTATGACCCATAGGTGACAACTAATCTTTACCATAAAAAATTAGACAATACACTAAAAATCAGCTTTAAAATCCATTATAAATACAATATGCTACAAATCAAAAGACAAATCAAGAATAACACAATCCTAGGAGATGCACTCTCACAGCAAAGCCCCCGATCCTCTGGCTCTTTCCTCCCCATCTTCCACAATGAACCTTGAGTCTTCGGTTCAGGAGTTCCTGTGGGACATAAGGTTACAGCAGTGTGTAAGGGTACCCTGTGGCCCACATCCTCAGCACCATCTGTTGCTGTTTTCTTCATGGATGCCCTTCTTACTAGGGTGAGGCAGACACTCAATGTAATTTCTTTAACAGAGGAAATGTAGATTTATTAAGGACAAGCAAAACAGCACTCCCAGGAACGGGGTGGTCCATTTGGCAATGGTCAGCCCTGAAAATACATTCAAGTAGTATTATATGGAACAGGTTACATTTGGGGATACATATTTGTGTGTGTGTGTGTGTACATATGTGTATGTGTGTGTCTGTGAGTGTGAGGGTGTGTGTATACATATGTGTATGTACATGTATGTGTCTGTGTGTGAGGGTGTGTGTATACACATGTGTATGTGCATGTGAGTGTCTGTGTGTGTGAGGATGTATGTATACACATGTACATGTGCATGTGAGTGTTTGTATGTGAGGGTGTGTATATACATATGTGTATGTGCATGCGTGTGTCTGTGTGTGAGGGTGCGTGTATACATATGTGTATGTGCATGAGTGTCTGTGTGTGTGAGGATGTGTGTATACACATGTATACGTGCATGTGAGTGTCTGTGTGAGGGTGTGTGTATACATATGTGTATGTACATGTGCATGTTTGTGTCTGTGTGTGTGAGGGTGTGTGTATACATATGTGTATGTGTGTATGTATGTCTGTGTGTGAGGGTGTGTGTATACACATGTGTATGTGCATGTGTGTGTCTGTGAGTGTGAGGGTGTGTGTGGGCAATAACAATGAATGCAGATACCAAGAGTCTGAAAGAGAGGCGGGAGGCACATCTGGAGAGCTCAGAGAAAGGGAAGGCAAGGGGAAATGCTGTAGTCATACCATAATCTCAAATTTTTTAAAAACTAGGAAAAAACAACATAATAATCACCTATAATCCAAAGACTAAGAAATCAATTTCAGTATGCAAAAAGATTATCTGCCTTTAAAATTAACTTTAATTTAATTTTTGGCAGTTATGCATCTGACCGAAGATATCTAGAATATACAAAGAACAGTAAGAAAACAAAACAACCTAATCAATAAGTGGTCTGATTAACTGAAATGAATGACAGTTGGCAAAAGTGAAGTATAAATAAACACTCAAAAATGATGAGTCACCAAAGGAATGCAAATCCAAACTACATAGAGGGCAATGCTCTCTACACCATGGCCCAGCTGCTACCAGTGATTTCTTTTTTTTTTTCTTTTTTTGCATCTCCTTAATAAATACATTTCCTGTTAAAGAAATTACAGTGAGTTTCTACCTTACCTCAGACAGAAAGGCAGTCGTTAAGAAAACAAACAACAGCAAACGATGCCTAGGATGTGTGACTTAGGGGCCTCCCAATGTACACTGCAGGGACGTAAAGGGGGGCAGCCACTATGGAAGCCGGACTGCAGGGTTCTCAAAAAACAAAAACGACTACCATACGACTTAGTTCCCCCTCCCTGCGTGTCCCCCCGGACTCTATACCCCACACACAGCTCCTGCACATCCATGTTTATTACCACTTTATTAAAGAACAGTTACGGAATAAAATCAACCAACCAATGCATCACGAAAAATGTGGCACATACACATAGTAAATTTTACTGGGCTGAAAATAAACTGTAATCATAAAATCTGCAAGAAAATGAATAGAACTGGAAAGATTATACTGAGATAACCCAGGCCCAGGACATCACATGTTGCATGTTATTTCTCAAGCAGGTCAGAGCTTCAACGTCTTAGATTCGTTTCATTTAGCCTGTCTGAGATGAGGAAGCTCCACATAGATCATGTGGAGGGGACTCTTAGGGGTGGGCATAGTAGAATACATGAGATATGAATTTAAGGGAAGAAATATTAGGTTTAAACAAGGTTTAGGGGAGGCTTATCAACAAGGAGGGTGGAAGAGTGAGGATGAGTATACGGTAGGGAAAGGGTTAACCAAAAGTAAGGGTGTAAAAAGAAACCATATGGAAACCTACTACTTTACAACCTAACTAAAGTGGGTAGATAATGGGTAGAAGCCATAAGGTTTTCAACAAAATCCCAATAGTAACTATGGAATACCTCCCTCCTATTGGTTGGCCATGACCCTACCAAAGACCCCCAATGCAATACTGTAATCTCCATTTCGTCTAAATGGTAAAATTCCCCTGCAAATGACACCACACACATTGGTTATGGGACACAAGGAAACCAAGCTGGAAATGAGCTGACCACTCGAACCGTTAGCTAGCTTTCCTAGTATAGGAAGGTGCTACTCGAGCGGCTGAGAGAGAGAAGTTACTGATGGTGGTAAGCCAGCTGTGGACCTTACATGCCACAACTCGACCCACCAGGCAAGTGTGTCCACTGCTGCACTAGTGCTATGACTGCTATGGAGTTATAGCAGAACCTGAGGCCTGCTCCAAAGGAGAGTTCATGCCCTGTACTGCAGACCTGACCAAAGGCTGCGGCTGGGAAGGCCAGAGTCATGGGAGCTCTGAGACAGGCATCTATCTGTGTTTACACGCATGGACTAACGCTCCCTCGGTGTGGCTCAGGGAAGCCTCTCTTTGCAGAGGGTGGTTAAAGCAGACTCCGGTGCCCTCTAAGGAGCATGTCTATCCCACGCTCCAAGGCTGAGGAAACGCGTTAGAGGATAGGACAGAAAAAACTGTGGGAGCCAGATGGCAGGGGGAAGGGGCACAAAGGACTGTATTCTAGGCAAGACATGGCCATCGTACCCACACTTCTCAGCAACTGGGTGACTTGCACAGGGCCTACATAGGACTGGACCTGTCAACATTCTTGGAGCCCAGCTCTTCCCAGGAGCTACGAGAAGTCGAAGGCTGCTGAAGAGAGGAAGTCATTGTCTTCAGTCAGCAGGACAGCCCATTCTCTACCTCCATGCCCATGGTGGCCAGGTTAAAGTCAAGCCCAGTGGGCTGGGAGACGGAGGGGGACTCTAGGAGGGGAGGGCTAGGCAGAGAGGGCAGGAGAGGCTGAGCGCTGAGCAGGACCAGAATGCAGTATATACACGCATGAAAGTCTCAAAAGACACATGCATTAATAAAAACTGCAAGGGGGGAGCAATATTTAAGGAGATGTCAGTCCTTTTTTTAAAAAAAATTATGCTCACTGATGCTCTTGACGACATTTTCTAAATAAATAAAAAACAAAAATTCAACAACTAGGAGGTAAATGCAAGTGAATTCAAATCAGTGTGCTTTCAAGAAGAAAAAAAAAAAAAAACACTGCTTAATTTTTGAAGCTGTCCGAGAATTGATTTCTTTGAGAACTAACAAACGAATTATTTGTCTGGCTTTTCCTATGCACACTGTATCCCCGGGTCCAAAGAGCTGCAAAAGCTTCTTCTTCCTTCTCCCTCCTTTCTCCCTCCCTCCTCCTCCTCCTCTTCTTGTCCTCTGTTTTTTTTTTTTTCCTTTGAGACAGTGCTTTCTATCTACACAGTCCTAGCTGTCCTGGAAGTCACTGTTAAGAAGCAAGCCTTGAACTCACAGAGATCCTGCCTCTGCCTCTCAAGTACTAAGATTAAAGGCAAGAGCCGCCACAAAGTCCACACCACCCCCTCCCATGCCAAAAAGTCTACTTAACAGAAACTGTTTTGTTAAATTGCATTAGGAAACAAAAGATGTCAAGACTTTCCATTGTAGAAACACCAGTAAACACTAGCCCTTGGTTTAAGGGGGAAAGTGCTTGCCATGAAGGCATGAGGACCTGAGCTCAGATCCCAGCACTGGTGTAGAAGCCAGGAGGACAGCTTGTACCTGTGACTCTGGCCCTGGGAGGAGGGGCAGAGACAAAAGGATCCCTGAAGTTCACAGGCCAGCTACGGTATCTGAAACCACAAGCCCCAGGGACACTGAAAGACCCTGTCTCAAACGTCAAAGTGGAGAATGACTGAGGACACCTGATAGCTGTCTCTAACTTACCCAAATACATGCACAACACACATATAATACACACAACACACATACACACACACACACACACACACACACACTTGCTCTAAGTAGGAAACATCAATCCATAGTTTCTAAAGCCACTAGATAGAAGTCTTAAGAGGGAAATCTGACAGATGACGCTGACTACTGTGGAACTAATTAGTAAAGTTTAATATCATAAGAAAATCAAGCATTGCATACACCCTGATATGAAACAATTGGAAATCTATATATATTCACCACCTATTCTTGACCAAATTAAGCTTCTAGGCCTATCTAATTTCAAATTTATAAGAAAATAAGACAGATTAAAGGATGGGTTTCCTAAGGTGGCACACGCTCAATTTAATCCCAGTACTTGGGGGCAGAGGCAGGCAGAGCTCTGTGAGTTCAGGGCCACCCCGCCCTACAGAGGGAATTCCTAGCCAGCTAAGGTTGCCTAATGAGACTCTATCTCAAACAAACTTAAAGAATGAAAGAAAAATTCAAAATTGAAGCAATTCAATAACATATTGCAAATTATCTAATTCCTTTAGTTAGTAAATTATATTTTTCAAAAATAAACAGGAAGACCGATCTAGGAACTAAAAGGCAATTATTCACATGCAACTCATGCCTCAGGTTAGATCCTGACTAAATTAAATCAGTAGAAACCACCTAACCTGCAAGTATTTGAACACCAGATATTTAGTAACATTAACTTCTGTCACTTTTAAATGTATTAATCAAAATTGTTCTTACTTTCAAAAAGAATCCTCTTCTTACCAATATACACTAAAATGTTCTTGGACAAAATGATACTTTTGGTTTCCTTTAAGTGACCCAACACTGGAGGAAAGCATGAGACTACCTGAAGCAAAAAAGCAAGGACATGGGGACGGCTAGAGGGCCCATGCCACTCTTCTGGTCGGACAGTCAAAGCTCTGCAGGAAAGTGTTCAGACATTACCCACAAGAGACAAACTTTGAATACAAACAAACTCAGGAATACATTAATTAGGTTAGTACTAATACAAGGAAATACACACATATTTGCTTTTTACATAGGCTAAAAGCTATTTATTTTTTGATTGTTTTGTTTTTGGAGACAGGGTTTCTCTGTGTGGCTTTGGAACCTGTCCTGGAACTCACTCTGTAGACCAGGCTGGCCTCAAACTCACAGAGATCCACCTGCCTTTGCCTCTCGAGTGCTGGGATTAAAGGTGTGCACCACCACTGCCTGGCTTTTTCTTTTTTTTTTTTTAAGTTTATTTTATTTCATGTATGTGATTGTTTTGCTCCCATGTCTATGTGTCATGTGCTTGCAGTGATCACGGAGGCCAGGAGAAGGCAGCAGGGACTGGAGATACAGATGGTTATGAGCTGCCATGTGAGTGCTGGAAACTGAACCCAGGTCTTCCGGAAGAACAGCCAGGGTTTTAACCACTGAGCCATCTCTCCAGCCCTAAGAGCTATTTCAGTAAACAAAAAAATAGATACTCCAAGTTATTACAAAATCTCAGAGGCACAGCTTAAGGGTCGTTGTGTTTTCTCTTCGTTGGGAGTGAAATGATATCATCACTAATATTCTCTGTACACAAAGTGAAGTGATGTCCTCAGTAATATTCTGTACACAATAAGGTATGACTAAAGACACCAAACAGGTCTTGTCAGGAAATGACAGTTTAAAGATCAGACGGGACAGCATATTGACACATGCATTCAAAGATATTCACGAGAGCACGCAGAGCAGCAGACAAACCTTGATCATGTCCGCCTCTATCTGCTGGTGAATGCCCACATAGCTCCTCTTCACCTGCTGCTTGTCCTTGATCATCATCGTGAGCCTATGCAAGGGCCCCGAGTTCAGGTCCTCTGCATGCGTCTTCATTATCCTACTGAGCTGCTCTGTCTGCTGAATCATCAGGAGCCAAGACTTTAAAAAAGAATAACAGAGAATAAAGAAAATTAGCATTTATATTAAAAGTTTCCACTATGACTTCAATGTTCAAAAATTATAAATGTTTGGTTTTATAACAATCTTTACATTATAAATAGCAGGTTTTTGCAAAACTGTACAAAATGATTTCTATCCAACATCTTCAAGTACAAATGCTTCAAATGCCCATGAGAGCCTGTGTGGAACTCTGTGATGTACAAGGAAAATGACAAGTGGCCTGTGAACCCATCATGTTCGTTTTCAAATCTGAAAACAGGGCAGCTAACCTGCTCTTTACAACACAAAGTAATTTAAAACTAAAGCATCACTTCCTTTAAGATCTAACATTCTGACAAGCTGAGCATGGCAGCTCCTGCCTGTAATCTCAGTACTCAAAAGGGTGAGGTATGCCAACAGTCACAGACCAGCATGAACTACACAGTGAGTTCCAGATTGGCATGGACTATAGTATGGGATCCTGTCTGCAAACTAACAAAAGAAATTATATAATCAATTCATTGACATCTCTTTTAATTAGTTATATTTAAATTGAGTAGTAAATATTTAAAACAACAAAAACATGAATACTATCTTAATACCAATAGCAACTTGTATGATTGTCTTTTTATCTGGTATTTTCATTCCAAAAATATATTGAAAAAAGTCATCTAGCATTACAGAAAATTAAGGCAATAGTAGTAAATAAGCTAAGCAGAAGAAGTCCGTGTATTTAACCTGCCATCCGGAAGCAAACATTCTCTAAAGCTCTGTAAATATCATTTTTATGCTTGTGAGTCTGCATAGGAATGCTGGCAACCTAGGGGAGAAGTCATCTTGGAAGCCAACATTAAAGACCACACAACTAGGTCAGGCTGCCCTCTGGCCCCATGAAGGCGTATGCTGTGCTACCCTGTACCCCTCCGCACTGCCCACCTCACACCTCCTAATACCCCTCTGCACTGCCCACCTCACATAGGAAGCGCCACTATTAGACCGTGTGGCTTGTTGGAGTGGGTGTGGTCTTGTTGGAGGAAGTATGTCACTATGGAGGTGGGCTTTGAGGTCTCCTATGCCCAAGCTATGCCTAGTTCAGTCCATTTCCTGTTGCGTATGGATCAAGATGTAGGACTCTCAGCTCCTTCTCCAGAACCATGTCATCTTGCACGTCACCATGTTGTACCAAGAGGATAACGGACCAATCCTCTGAAACTGTAAGCCACCCCATTAAACGTGTTTCCTTTTTAAGAGTCGCCATGGTCATGGTGTCTCTTCACAGCAATAGAAACCCTGACTGAGACAGAAGGGAAAAATAGGGGAGGGGAAGAAAAGCAAAGAAGAAAAGATCTATCAAATACATGCTGCTTTCTTCTCTCAAGTCCTGTGCTGCACACAACAGAGATAGGTAGGTAGGTAGGTAGGTAGGTGGTAGGTAGATAGAGATGAGTAAACAAACAAACAAACTGATGGCCTCCATTACATATTTTAGCCTCACCCCTTTAAAAACCAATGTCTGTTGTCCAAATCTCAGCCCCTCAAAGTATAGGTCACGGTCCCATATGGAGTATTTTTACTGAATGTGGGGTTTGCATGTGCATACACACACACAAACACACCCCATCTACTTTATAGCATAATTGCATCCAAGTGAAGAAGTCCTTCTAGGTCAAGATTTGTGTCATTCTTGACATGACATGCTTTGTTACAAAGCTACAGAGATGAAAATGTAAGACCTCTCACTATAATTTTGTTTTTAACTAACTAAAAATAATGGTAACCATTTATATTTCCCATTAAAAGAGGAATTAAGGAGCAAACATCTTAGCTAATCAATCCAAGTCCAACACCAGGTAATTGAGAACAACACCAAATGAACATAGAGATACTGATAGCACACACTTTCCTGTGCCCCAGGAAAGCAAAACACTAATCTGAGATCTTTTTTAAAAATTTTATAACATTATTCAGAATTTGTAATAATATGGTTAAAATATTCAAATAATACTACTTTTATCTGAAATCTGTGGTTTTTAAATATTTTATGTATTATTTAAATCTCTTTTTTGTAGTGAGAAATAAGATTTACCTAAAAATAAAATGTATCACTTTTAAGTCACAGCTTAAAAATGATTCAATTTAGAAAATCTTCCTTTTCCCCAACTATTCAGGTTGTACTAAATACAACCCGGCTGTATAAAACAATCGATTATACATGACAACTTTGTGCTTTGGAAACCAATAGAAGTCAATAGTCAACTGAAATGATGATATGATAATATTTTAAAAGTCAACTGCATGCTCAGCTTGTTGAAAACAAAAACTACACACAGGAAGAAAATGCACGCCTTCCAGGGCTGAGCTGGCTTAGCAGTTGGAAGCACTGGCTGTTCTTCCAGAGAACCAGGTCTAATTCCCAGCACCCACATTATGGCTCACAACTACTGTCTGTAATTCCAGGTCCAGGCAATCTCCCACCAGTGAATCTCTGCCCTCTTCTGACCTCCATGAACACTGCATACATGAGATGCAAAGACATACATGCACATAGATAATCTCTTACATTTCTTAAGAAAATGCACACCTGTTAGAAAAGCACATGTTCTTTCGTGCCTTCTACCTTTGAACTCGCAGACATGTGGTGAGATGAATCAGTTTCCCAAAACAGGTAGTAATTTAAGTGTTCTGAGCTTATTATACTAAAACGTATGTATGCTGAGACACTGAGTAAAAGAACAAACTACTACTAGGCCTATAATTACAGCAAGGCATTGAAAACAGTCAACAAGAAGACTCAAGCTTGAAAAACACCTAAATAATAGCTGTCAAAACTAGCTTTGTGCTACAGACTATACCCTCCGAGTACTTGCTTGCTTTCATCTTGGTGGGATTTTTTCCTAAAATTCTACATTAAAATTCCATGAAGAATGCATAGTTTCTGCACTACACAATAACTCAAAATAAACGATCCTCTGAGCAACAGTTTTTATTTAAGTTTGCCTGTTATATAAGGAAAATGCTGGAGTCTCTAAGTCCCTGGGGGATACAGAAAGCCAGAAAACAACTCATTAAATTTCCCTAAAACAGATTTTCAAAGATTCAACTCCTAGTACAAAGGAATCTTCAGATGTTCCCCACTCATAAGAAAACTCTCTGAATTTTTGCTAAATCTTGGCTCCCCTGCTACAAATGGTCTCTAACCTGGCTGCAATCAAAAAAACTAAATCTTTTAAAGCCATCAGTTTGGGGATTCTACGACCAGAAAGCCTGATGCAGCACGCTTCTGAGACAGAGCATGGGGTCTGTGCTTTAACCCTCCCTGAGAAATTCCACTGACGAGTTCTGTTGAAAGACAATATTTATGTCACTAACAATCTCCTCATTGTACAAAATTATACGCTAAAAGTCACAGGGATTATAGATGTGTTAGGAGGATACCATTCCAAACATTAATCATGGATGCACTTAAAAATACAGCAATTTTGTATAGTCAATATATTAAGTGATTAAGAAATACACTACAATAAATATGGCACTTTACCTTGAAAAAAACTAGAAATATACCTGTCAAGATGGGTTTTTGAAGGTTTCCACCCGTGAGCTCCTTGGAGTGGCAGAAAAGATTATCTAAGGAGAAGAGCAGGCTACTAAGCCACATGCAGATGAGTTTGGCTTCTAACAAAAGAATAAGCAAGGACAGCCGGCAAAGGACTGCAGCGCATGTCTGAAACCCATTCCACACCAGCTGGGTTCAACTGGATATGGTTCATGAATTAACCTAGGGCTTCCTCTACTCCCACACATTAGAAAATACAGAGGGCTCAACTTGTTCCTTAAGAAACCACTTGGGTTACAGCAAATTCACATTTCAAATCAAATGTTTTATAGGAACTAACTCTATCTCCCGAGAACTACATAATACAAATGATATAGTATTACATATAATAAATATATTACATACATATGTGGATACTAAGTATTAATTCTAGATCATCAAAAACATTTTTCAGTGCAGTATGTGAGTACTGCTAATATTTGTATCTACTTTGTTTAAAAGGTCACTATTTTCCTCCCAATAAATTGTATTATTGAGGATTACCTATATCACTATAATGTATAGAGACAGAGTTCAATGTACTTGGACAGCTGAAACTTCAATGACCAACAAAACACGAAGTAAAAATGGTCCTCTGTACAGAGTAAGGCGAAGGAAATAAAATGGCTACAGTAGGCGGGGAGATTGCTCAGTGGTTACAGTTGTTGCTACTCTTGCAGAAGACCAAAGTTCCCCTGCCAGGACCCACAACAAGCCACTCACAAACACCTGCAATTCCACTTCTAAGGGACCTAACACACCCTTCTGGACTCTGCAGATACCTGCATGCAATGAGCATGTGTGCATACATACACATGCATGTACATAAAAATAAATCTGTTTCGAACAAATGTTAAACGCATGGAAAATGTAGTTAATTATGTTTGCTTTTAGAGAAATACATGATAAAACCATAGTACATTGCATTTAGTACCTACAAGATCAGAAAAACTCTGCAGTGTGAGCAGGTAGACACTGGCAGGCTTATACAGATCTGGTAAGAATGCAAAATGGCACAAGACTCATAGGAACTTCATTTTGGTAACATATAACAAAACAATACAGTTATATTTTGACCTAGAAAGTCCACATGTATGCATTTACCATGAATACACCCATGAAATACAGAAATGTCTCTATGTAATGGTACTTCTACAACAGTATTCGTAACTGCCAAACATTGTAGAACTTCTAAACTGGTTTTATGCTCAGATCTTCTCTTCCAAAGAAAACGGGCCTCCCAGGGAAAAGGATTCAGTCCAGGGTGGTACAAAGGAACATTTCTGAGAAGCGTGGGAATTCTCTATGCCAAGAGGTGGGGTGGTGCTGAGGCAGAGCCCCGCAGCTGGAGCAACGACAGCTGCACAGGCAGGCCTCCATCTCCAGCTATTAAAGTTCCTACCAAAGCAGAGCTAATGGAAAAGCAAGCCATTCAAATGCATGCCCTTGGGAATAAAGACGGCATGCGTACACTTAAAAACAACTTCAAGTAAAAAAATAATAATAGTTAAGTCTATACTGTATTTCCTGCTGATGTTTCACGTTAAAGTTCACTGGAAAGACAAAACCTAAATGCAATGACTGATTCCAGACTTAATTGTGCGTCAAGGTAAGAAAAGCAACGTTTTCCAGAAGGGGCCATCACTGGAACAGTGGGTAAGGGCAGGAGGCTTGGGAGATGGCGGCTCGGTGGAGAAATGCATATCACATCAGCACGGAGACAACTGCGATCCGGACCCCCAGGACCCACATAAAGCCTATAATGCCAGCTTGCTCTGGAAGGAAATGGAACTGCAGGGGAAAGCTGGTTATGAGGCTAGGTCAGGGCGTCCCTCGTGTTACTGAAGGGGCTATGTAGGGAGTCAGGGGCCAACCCGCAGGAGCTGCTTCTCTTTCCCACCTCACTGAGGCAGGACCTCCTTCCTGCTGCCATGCTTCACACTGCAGGTGACTGGCGGCTCTCTGGCTGCCATCTCCTTGTCGATTACAGGTGCACACTACCACACTCAGCTTTCCACAAGGCTTCCAGGGATTGAACTCGAGTTGTTAGAATACACAGCAAGCGCTTTCAGCCACTGAGTCACCTCACCAGACCAAGAAACTGATTTTTAACAATATTTTAACAGTGACACGTACTATGACTAGACTATTCTAATTTGACTCATTATATAGCAGATATACTCTTAGAAAACACATGCACAAATATTTTGGAATAAAGGGACATGATATATCCTTAACTCATAAATTGTTAGACTTCCTATGACAGTGAAAAAACAAATATTAATTTATCCACTTACCTAAAATGATACCTAGACAAAAACATATAAAATTAACAGCATCCAAGAGACATCAGTAAATAAAACAGTGATCCCTCAGAGACTACAAATCATGATCTAAGCCCTAACACTACTAAAGCTATCTTGGTTAAAAAAAAAAGTCTAGGTCACAATTAAGCAAAACCCCAGTAATGTCCAGCTGAGAAGAGTTGATTTCAGAACAGTAAGAGGCCAAAATACACAGTGGACTAGCAGTACTTATGGTCCCCAAGAGAGAAAAACAGGGACATAGCATTACAAATGAGAGAAGGACACAAAGGAAAAATTCTGGAGACCTACACAGACTCTCCCTCAATTACAGAGGTGAGTACTCGACAGCTTGTTTGTGTGACGAAACCACTACACCTAGAAAACACCCAACAACAAAAGATGGTAAGAAACCCCCTGAGAACTCACCGGCCCATAACTCACTTTACATTTGTATAATACTGGACACTCTTTTGAGTAAGACTGCTATGTAGATAGAGAAGATAAAGTGGTCAGAAATTAAATCAATCGTAGTTGAACCGAACAAATACAAAAGCAAGAAGAGGGTTACCCTGTCTACAAGTGGTTCAGCTGCATCAAAGCAAAATTCAAGAGTATGTAAAGACAACAAACACACCTAACAAGATAAAATGCAAAGTACACGATGCCTGCGAGCAAATCACGGATAATTAGACAGACAATGCAGGAAAGTGCCACTAAAATAAGGAGGAAAGCTAAGCCAGAAAAGGCTGAGGGTACAGCTCAGTGGCAGCATGCTTGCCTGGCATACAAAAAGCTCCCCGGGTCTGATCCCCAGCACCACAGGGGGGAGGGGAGAACAGGAATGACACAAAAGCAGCACACATGGTAGGACATCAGGATAACTAAACAGTTACCATGACGACATCCTATACGTCAAGGAAACCAGAAGAAACAAACTATTGAGTAGAAGCAATGGAAGACAAAAAAAGCATGGCTGAACAGGATGTCTGATTTACTCATTATTAACATGGGACCTTCACCTGACCATCAGAGAAATCAAAGTTAGGATGAGAAATCCCATTTGCCTTTTTAACTGTGAGTATTGTGAGTGATAGTCATTTACGCAGTTTTTCCACGACTTTAATTTCAGAGACTGGCCTTTTTCCAGTATGTGTTCTGGGTCATGTACCGTTCCGTTACCTTTGTTGTTCCTGATAAACTACCTCTTGCTTTCACCTCATGATTGGAGAAACTGTAGAGATTAAACGTAACTTATTGGCCTACCAAGCACTGTCTACTAGACTTAAAAAAAGTGTGAGGGTCTGAGGACTTTGAATATTTTTATCAAAAAGAAATACATGAAGGGTTTTTAATATTTTTATTAATTCTTTGAGAATGGCATGGAATTTCCTGTGGTCATATTTAGCCCCTCTCTAGTATCACCTCCCTACTCACCCAACTTATTATTTGTTTAACCAAAGTCCAATTTGTGTTGCCAACTACTCTAAGGAGTGGGACCTGCCTGCAATGTGGTCTACTACCTTCCAGAAATCACACAACTAAAGAAAAGTGACTTGTTTCATATAGTTACATATTTTAAACATTACACAAGGTAGAAAGGTTTCAAAACATCACTTAATACCATATCCACTAAAAAGAAATTTAAGGTTGGGCATAGTGTGCACACCTTTAATCTCAGAACTTGGGAGGCAGAGGCAGGCATATCTCTTGTGAGTTCAAGATCAGCCTGGTTATGTAGTGAGTTTCAGGACAGTCAGGGAAAAACTCAATTAAAGGGGGTAAATAAATGAAAAACAAAATTAAAGGAAGATGGTACAAAGAGAAAGTGAATGTTGAAATAACAAATTGAATTACATCTAATAATAGTATCAAATAACCACATTAGAATATATTGTGAACCAGGAAGATATTAAAGTACCATATAAACATTTACAGGATTCAGGAACGTGATGGTTGTGCAACCCTGAAAGTCTGAGTGAAAATCCCTATATACCTGCACAAAAAAGCCAGACACGACTACATGTGCCTGGAATGTCGGTGTTTTAAAGCAGAAACAGGTGGATCCCAGGAGCCTGCTGCCCAGTCTAGCGGCAGGCTAGGCCAGGCTAAGTCAGGGGACTAAGGTGGAAAGCCACAGCAGACAGCAGGTCTCCTCTTCTGGCCTCCACATGCAGGCACACACATCCCCATATGCAGGCATGCATCACGTTTGTAACACGCACAGGATGCAGATAAAACAGCATCAAGAGAAATTTACAACACTGTGATTTGACACGGGTATGCTCATTCTACAGCATGATCTACGTGGATAATACTGAATAGATGCTATATACAACAACAGAAACCACTCTTACCTTGGACACAGTACTGACATAATTCACCTGCACAGTACTTTCTTTATCAACTTGATTACAAAGATTCTGTAACGTATACGCATATTCTTTATCGCTTTTTATTCGCAGAGCCATAAATTTCTTCACTGTTTCCAGTAACCGTAATTCCCAGTCTTGCAACTTTAACACAGCTTCCTGTGAGTTCTTCAGGTCACTCCCAAATCCCATTTTGTAAGGTACTGCTTGTCCTCTATGCCACACAAGTGAGCCTGTTAGTCAGCGCATATCTGTGGACATAAACATAAGAAGTCTCCATTAGCAGGAAATTAATCCTCAGAGCAAAAGCATGGGCAATTTTTGTTTTATTAAGAGTTTAAAAGTGACACTAGGTGTCTTCTCCCAAAGGTGAGGAAGAAGCTGGGCATGTGCACTGTGCTGCTGTTACACTGCAGGCTCCAGGTACTGGGTGGCACTGCAAACTTCAGGCTCCTAGGAAAGGGACAGGAGAGTCGGTACACTGTTCTTCCGGAGGACCTGAGTCCGTTCTCAACACTCGCGGGGGGTGGCTCACCACAGCCTGTACTCCAGCTCGGGATCTGACACCTCTGAGGCCTCAGGTGCCCGCACAAACATGAACACACCCACACAGGGACACACATCCTCACACAAACAGAATTAAAGAGAACAGACTAGACCAGTAAGAGGTGAAGTGACTTCCGTTTGCAGGACACCACTTCAGTACAGACGACGCAAGGAAAGACTTCATGCGGCATCAGGATGAGTCAGAATGCACGACCGAGGATGGGAAATGTCCTCCAGGGGCTCATGCGCTACACGTCCTCTCCCCAGCGATCAGCGATCAGGAGGTGCTGGAACCGCTACATGGGGAGCCTCACTAGGCGAGTCAGTCACTACAGTGTGTTTTTAGAGATCATCCCTGGCCCTGTCCTTTCTCTCTGACTCCGTATTTCCACGGGGAGGAGCTTCCACACACACACAGAAGGCTCGGAGTAAGCAGAGGCCCACGGAAGGAGGCCAAGGACCAGAGGTGAGGAGCTTCTACACACACACACACACACACACACACACACACACGCGCGCGCGCGCGCTCAGAGTCAGCAAAGGCCCACGGAAGGAGGCCAAGGACAGTGAGACACAGAAGGAAGCCAAGGACCAGGTGTCACCCTCCCTCCCTCTGCGGCTCTTCTCACTCACGTGATCACACAGCACAGGGCTCACGGTTAACACGGCCTAATGCTCATGTGTCAGCAACTAACAGCCCAAAATCAAATTAAAAATAAATTCCAAGGCTGGGCACGATGGCGCACGCCTTTAATCCCAGTGCTCGAGATGCAGAGGCAGGCAGATCTCTGAGTTCAATACTCAACTACACAGGGACCACCTCCCTCACCTGAGTCATAACTACAGAGGCCACCTTACTCACTCACCTGAGTGTCAAACAGGATGTTTCCAGCTTTTGGTCCCAGACATCAACTTTAATACAATGACTCTGAGTCTGGGTTTAGCTCGGAGGTAGAATATTTTCTAGTATATAGAAGCCCCTGGTTCAATCCCCACAAAAACTGACAATGATTTTTTTGTTGTTGTTGCTATTTTTACTTGCAGCTAGTGGAAACATACTTCTCACCCCATGTTCAGCCAAACAAGAAAGAATACTTTTGAGGGACGAAATGTTGAGACTATTTATATTTCTAAAAAAAAAAATCTAAGGTTGTGGTTCATTTTCGTCCTAATGCAGCATAAATACCATCTCTGCTTCTAAATGCATCTTGATAAGCATTTTTTTTATTTCTACTATCAGAAGCTTCCAAACTTATGTAGAGCTCAGAGAACAAATGGGAAACAGAATCTGGCAGAATCTGGGAAATGGTCCAACCTGTCCTAAGTGCTTATTTATGTTTATTAATATTCTAGGTTAGAATATATATGTACCTCTCTTTAGGAAAAAATAGAATAAAAATATTTTTAAAGTAAGTCAACTCCTTACTAAATTAACTGTATAGCTGTCTAACTGTATGACATGACAAATGTTTAAGGAATTATCAGATCAATACACTACAAAAAACAAAGGAGTCAACTCCATAAGGAACTGACTGTGGCTAATTGTTGAACTGTTTGATATGACAAATCGGTAACTAGCAGACCGATACACTACATGTAACTACCCTATTCATGACAGATGGGATATATGCAGGACTAGTGTTTGCAGTAACACCAAACCAGAGTATCTGAAATAGTCACCAGGGAACAGTGGTGAAGTAGAGTGCAAACCAGCCCATGGTTCACCTTTTCTACCGCAACAACCAAGGCAAGCGGAAGGGAGGCGGAAGAGAGACCTGATTACAGAAAGCGACCCGAGCGGGGATGTGGAGACATCTTTATGAAATGTCTCTTCACTCTGAGAGGGGAGGCTGGCTGGGCTCACAGCCAGGTCATGATGCTCACTGAGATTAAGCAGACTTCACTTGTGTATCCAGCCTGTTTACTCTGCCTGTGTGAGACTAATGTAACCTCACAGCCTTGGATTTCCTATGTACTCAGTTTTTACCACCTAATCTAATGCACAGCTGAAGTTTTTTGTTGGTGGTGGTTTTTTTGGTTTTGGGTTTTTTTTTGTTTTTGTTTTTGTTTGTTTTGTTTTGTTTTTTTTTTTGGTTTTGGTTTTTCGAGACAGAGTTTCTTTGTATTGTTTTGGAGGCTGTCCTGGAACTCGTTCTATAGACAAGGCTGGCCTCAAACTCACAGAGGTCCGACTGCCTCTGCCTCCCAAGTGCTGGGATTAGAGGCGTGCACCGCCAATGCCCAGCTGCACAGCTGTAATCTTAAATTATGTGCTCTTTCATGCTGACCTAGATCAATGCATGTGTATATGTTTCACAGCAATCATTTCCTGAAAACAGCCCATAGCTAGAAATCAACAAATATCCACCATAAATGTTGGAAGCAGCCTATGGATATTGCTTGATAACCATATGCTCACAATAATGCTTGTTATCTTGTTATCAACTCAGCTGGGGTCAGTGACTTAATCCCTTGTAAACTGTTACTGATTTCTGTAAAGCATCCCTCATGCCTTTCCCATGTGATGCTTCCTGCATTGTTAAATAAAGACAGAACAAAGTTCTTTCTAAGGAAAGGGTCAGATACAAATATCAAATACAAACAATAGACAGATGGAAGGCACGGGAGAGGAGTGGAGAATCCAAACTTGGGTTCACTCTGGGGTCAAATTAAAGTACGGGAATTACTGAGTTTTCTCTCCTTACTAAGACACCAACCTACTTGGAGGCTCTGAGGATATATTTAATGTGTTTGACTGAAACATGGGTACTTTATGTACTCACAGATCTGAGGAAGTCCTGCCTCATTCGGAGCCTCTAGAACAGGCAGGCAGGGAAGAAGGGAAGGGCCCGGCTTTTGCACAATACAAGAGCCCACATGTCTTCCCCATCCTGAAGACATCGGGCGAGCAGAATGTGGTAAGAAAGTCCCACGCACGCTTCCCCTCCAGTAGGCATGCATGACTTGACCTAGGAAAGAATGCGCTGCCTTCTCAGGTAGCACAAGTAGGAACCACTGGGAGCCCAAGAGTTATCTAATAAAACAAAGAAATGAAAACAACAGTGCAAAAAAATTCAACTGCCACTGGAACAGTATCCCATCGAAACAGATTGAGATCTACCTGCTGAAAAACTAAACAAGATAACTACTTATGACAGTAACAGATTAAAGTGGTCCCAAACCTAACATAACACATAAAGTAGATAGGGTTCAATGGGAAAATACACCAAGAAAATCATAATTTTAATGGGAAGGATAATTAATATTAGTACCAAGACAATCATGGACCAGCATTAACAAGGTAGGGGTTTTAAGCAGCCACAGTAAAAAACACTTTAGCGATGAAATATAAATTCTCTTGAAACAACTGTAAAAATACAAGACTTAACCAAGTGAGTCAAGCTGTAAGAATAATCAGATAGAAATTACAGAAGGAAGAAATAAAATTTAAAACATCCTCACTCAGCTCCACAGTACAGTGGAGATGACGGAAGCCATCTCCAACCAGGTAACACAGGAAAACAGGAAAAAGACAAAACCAGAGACCTATTCAACACTCAAAAAAAAAAACACACAACTCCTCCTTATCAGAGAGCAAAGAAAGGTGATGATGCAATATTGTAGAAAAGACAGCCAAACCTGCTTAAACAAAACACACACACACACACACACACACACACACACACACACACACACACACACCATATTATCAAACCAGAACTGCAGAGTATTGGTTCAAAGAGACAGCACCTCAAAATAGATTCAACTATGCTTACCTGACTTCTGGCAAAGGTCAAAAGGAGAAAACACTGGCCTTCTCAACCCTAACCTGGCACCTTATTTAAAAAAAAAAAAAAAAAAAAAGCTAAAAGCAATCATTGACCTAGGTGATTAAATGTAAAAATATTTATTGATAAATTTTAGATTAAAAGAAAAAGTGGGAAGAAATCGCCAAGATCTAAAGGAAGGGAGAATACTTGAATATGAGATCAAATCCACAGTCCCAAAGAGGAAAACAGACTGTTCAAAAGGAAAATCTTTTACTCCCTGAAAGCCTGCATAACCAGAAAAAAACATAGCTTTTGAAGGAGATAAAAGAAACTCGGAAGTCAGTGGTCCATCCTATAAAGAAAAAAAGCTAATGAGGAAAACCAAACACGCTTCTTAGATTGGTGAAAGAAGTGAGATCATCATGCACACTACTTCCCCCTAGATTGTAAAGACAGGTTAAAAAATGTCAAGTCATACAAGAGCAGAAATCCCACAAGTAAGGCTATACAAGAGAGGACTTGCAGAAGCTCAATGTGCACAGCGGGAGTAAGAGCCTAGTCCAAGTATATGTGAAATTAATTCATATGTATATACATGCATATGCAAATATGTGTCTATGCAGGCCATTAGTAAAAAAAGAGGCCATGAATATGAAGGAAGGGTATATAAGAGGGTTTGAAGGGTGAAATACTGTAATTAAATTATAATCTCAAAAATTAAAAAGTAATGATTAATTATACCAACAAAATTGAACAAAATGCTCAGCTATTGGGGAAGTCCTGTGTATATGTCAATAAAGCACTGTTGGCCAATAGGGAAGCAAGATAGGTGGTACTAGGATTCCAGGAGGACTCTGGGTAGGAGAAACACAGGGAGTCAAGATGTAACCTCCATAGGGATAAGAAGCCCGGAAATACTTAGATTAACAATTACGGGGTAAATACTTAGGTCAGAGTTAGCCAGTAAGAAACAAGCAAGGCCAACAGCTTCATAATTAATACAGCGTCTTGTGTGTTATTTGGGGACTACAACACGGCAGAGCCCAGGCGAGTGGTGGGGAAAACCCAAGCAGCAGACAAGGAAAAGGCTTCTCTCTTCACAAATGGTGATCAGAAGTGGGATCATGAATTTCCACGTTGGATGACAAAAGCTTTTAAAGGAATTTGTGAGACAAAAGAACGGAAATGCGTGGGTTCTTGGTAGCAGCATTTTCTCAGGGGGCTCTGTTTTGTTAGCAACAAGCAAAGACTCACAGTGCTCGCGTAAGGGCGTCTTCCTGACTCAGCATAAAAAAAAAACAAGGTTCTTTTAAGAGACTCTGGTAAAACTGAAAAGTTATATGTACAGCTGGAAGTGGCAGTGACCCCATCTCTAACCCAACAGCTTTTGCTGGATGTCAACATAGACTAAGACTGTGAGCTGGAATCAGGCTGACGCCCACCATCTTGGAAAAACTGAAGTTTAAACAGACATGGTTTTACAGACAAGACATGTGGGCAGAAAAACATAAAGATTTACAGTTAAGTCAGACTTGGATGAAGAAAAACCTCTAAAGGTTTACAGTGTGTTTAAAAATATACGTAAGATTGAGAGAGAGAAAGAAACGGCATAGTGGTAAATAAATAGAGAAGCAGGCTGTGGTGGCGCGAGCAGGTAGGATTTGCTACAGAGGCAGAGGCAGGCAGATTCCCAGAGACACCCTGTCTCAGAGAAATGAATAAAGAAATAAAAGTAAAAGAAATAGAGTAATAATAATAGATAAATAAATAAGCCACATAAAGATGGAAAACACAGAGGATCTGGATACTGTACGCTATTGTGTTTTTCAGTTTTTTGACTGCTAAGGAAGGAACAATGACTAAAGTACACTTGATTATAAATGCTGCTGAATTAATTCAACTTATATCTTTTAAAAATGCCGTGACTTCAAAATTTAAGTATAAGAATATGTTACTTTGGAAAAGAGTTTTTGTTTATGTTTCTACAGAAAATGGAAAGCTATGGATTCCTTCCAGGCTTCTGTGGTTTGATGAACCAAGACCCCCAGAAGCAATGGCCCAAGTGATTCAACATCTAAAACAGCTAAGATGATGGAGCTTTACAGACCACGAAAATAAGGACTTATACAGGTTTCTGAGTTTTGTCATGATCCCCATGGTATGAACAGCACCCCCTTCCAGCACGAAGCAGTTTAGAACGAGTGACGTCCTAATTCCCATATTGTTTATAAATCTTTGTTTTCGTTTGATTGGGGTTGCTTGTAATTGGTTAATGATCACAACCAATCTCTTTTTAAAGGAAAAAAGGGGATTATGGTATGGAAATGAGTACTTTGTATGGGTATGGTTTTACAATTATTGATACAAATTCAAGGTCAATTTTGTGATGTGCATATTTCTCCTCTTGGTTAAGTATTGTGTTTATACTGATCTTTTAAAGCATAATGCATATTAAATACAGACTGTAGTTAGTTACTTATAATAGTCAGAACTTATAGTTAGTTAAGTTAGATTTTCTAGATATATAGAGATATATTTGAGATAGATAGTCTTCAAACCTTTCAAAGACCTTCAAAAAATGGCATTTAAAATGGTTTAGGGTTTTTCTTGACAATGAGAAATGTCTGCTCCTGGCAGCACCAATTACGTCTGAGAGGAAGATGGGAATCGAAGAGACTCGTTATGGAGTTTGCTTTCAACATGGCAAGATTAGCCATTTGGGCAAGAAACTGCTCTTGCCTATACTGCTTGACTGTTGCTGTATAAACTGGATATGCAGGACCCACAGGAAAATGACTGCTGAACTCAAACAATCCTTCAGGGTTCCTGCTTCATGGAAGAGTCTTCGAGACTTTCTGCAGGACACAGAAAAATGAATGAAAGACTGCCAATGCAAATGGACAGTTTTGAAATTTCCTGCTTTACTGAGAAGTCTTCCGGACACACTGTGGCCTATGGGCTGAAGATGGATGCCCCAACAATACAGAGGAACTTGGGATGACTGTCTCTGTCAATCCTAGTGTTTATATATTATCCTTCTGTGGTCTTTGATGGAGTTGAAGACAGATAGTTATAATTATAGTTTTCCTTAGTTATGATAAAAGATAAGCTACATATAGGACTTTGGACTCACAAGGATGGGATAGATGATATTTTGTTTAAATCTTGCTGAATGTTGATAGACAAAATGTGGTAACTGTGTTCTTACTTGATAACTGTTCTGTTATATATAATTTGACTATGTTAAGGTTAAGACCTTTCTTTTTGTTTAAACAGAAAAGAGGAGATGTTGGGGAAGTCCTGTGTATATGTCAATAAAGCACTGTTGGCCAATAGGGAAGCAAGATAGGTGGGACTAGGAGTCCAGGAGGACTCTGGGTAGGAGAAACACAGGGAGTCAAGATGTAACCGCCATAGGGATAAGAAGCCTGGAAACTCCTCCAGTAAGAGAAAATACTTAGATTAGCAATTATGGGATAAATACTTAAGTCAGAGCTAGCCAGTAAGAAACAAGCAAGGCCAACAACTTCATAATTAATATAGCCTCCTGTGTGTTTATTTGGGACTGATGCAGCTCTGGAACCAGGCTGGCAGGAAGGCTTCTCTTTACACCCAGCCTTTGACATTCTGGATTGAGATGCACCCCTATAATACTAGCAATCAAGATAGAGTTAGCGGCAGGCCTAGGCTATATAATAAGAGTCCATCTTAAAATTAAAAAAAAAACTCAAAATACAGTTCATAATTTAGGGAGCTCACAGAATCATCTGTATTGTTCTAGAAGTAATAAGAGGTATGGGGAAAAATGTATTATCAACTATAGCCAAAAGTTACACAGGTGGGTGTACACAGTGCTGATTTGCAACATAGACAAGCAGGTAAATACTCTTCCGCAGCCACCATCTCCATCACCTAGAAAAGTACACAGTACACAATAGAAATCTAGAAATGAATTACCTGGCTGAAGCTACGCAGCACTGCACAAGCATTTCCAGTGGCCAGCAGTCTACACTTTGTATCTCAGACAAAAGCAACTGAAGGCAGGAAGGTTTACTTTGGCTTGCAGTTGAGAAGCGTGTAGTCCAGGTTGGTGGGAAAGTCAAGGCAGCGGGAGGGGAGCAGCTCCGTGTGGTGCCAACCAGCAGAGACACAGGAAACCAGTGCTTAGGTGGTCCCTTCCCTTCTCATTAACTCAGCGCAGGACCCCACGCAACAGTGCTGGTTACATCCTAATTTACACCTCACTACACACTCCCTCAAAGACATGCCGGGAACTGTTTGTCCTAGGTAAGTCCAAATCACCATGAAGTCTAACCACAAGGAGATAACTGGCAGTAATCTTAGCATTTACAGTGTTAGGTATTAGGTACTAATTTTACTACCCCATCCTATAGGTTAGAATTAAAAGTGCTTCTGCCTGGTAATCAATACAATTTCCATCTTCCATGTCAAGACATAGTTTTTATTAAAACTTACTTATGGTTCTAGCTAGCTTTAACTGTCAACTTGACACAGCCAAGAGTCACATAAGAATGGAGTCTGCTCGAGGAATTAACTGGGTCAGATTTGCCTATGAGCATATCTGTGGGAGACTTTCCTGGTTGATAACGATGAGGGTGGGCCCAGCCTCTGTGGGCAGCACCACTCCCTGGACAGGTATAAGAAAGCTAGCTGAGCCGGGCTGTGGTGGCGCACACCTTTAATCCCAGCGCTTGGGAGGCAGAGGCAGGTGAATCTCTGAGTTCAAGGCCAGTCTGGTCTACACAGAGATAGGCTCCAAAGCTACACAGAGAAACTCTGTCTGGAAAAACCAAAAGGGAAAGGAAAAAGAAAGGTAGCTGAGCATGAGTCTACAAGCCAACAAACACCGCTCCTCCACCGGCTCTGAGTTCCTGGCCTGACTTGCCTCAATGGTAGACTGCCACCTGTAAACCAAAATAAATCTTTTTCCTCCTGCAAGTTCTTCTGGCCATGGTGTTCACCACAGCAACAGGAGGAAACTACAACACCCGGGGTTCCTAAATCTCCCCTGGTCTTTCACACCTCTGTGCCCCTGTAGAAGTTCCCACAATCTAATGTCTTTCTATTCGCATCTACCTGGGAAACCTTCAACAATCAAATCTGAAAGCCGTGTTCTCTGTGATGTTCAGCGCACTGCATTAAGCAGTCTGGGTCTTCGGGTCAGGAACTGATTGTGGCTATCTCTAATAGAGCACATCTCACATTTTAACTCTTCATGCAGTCTATGTCTTCCTTTACACTACTACTATGTGAAAAAGAGCACACTGACCTTCCATTTGTATACCACTGGGGCTTAGGTTATTACACAGGCTAGAAATCTGTAAAATTTAGGGGCTGGAGCCCTAGCTAAGAAGTTGAGAGCATGTCCACTCTCACAGAGTATCCAAGTTCAATTCCTAGCACCCACCAGGTAGCAAATAATCATATTTAACTCCAGCTCCAAGGAACCAGATACCTCTGCCCTCCACACTGACATATACACATAATATAAATTTTCCTTTAAATATATATATAATTTACTGGATATCAACTACAAATCAGGAAGTAACAGGATGTTATAGAAAAGCATATATATGGCCAGATGTTGGTGGCGCACACCTTTAATCCCAGCATTCAGGAAGGGGGGGGGCGGCAGAGGCAGGGGATCTGTGAGTTTGAGACCAACCTGGTCTACAGAGTTCCAGGACAGGCTCCAAAACAATACAGAGAAACCCTGTCTCGAAAAAACAAAAAAAAAAAAAGTGTATGTATGTATGTTGTTATCAAAGTCATCTTTAAAAAAGAAAGAAAATAAAAACCAGGTCTCATGTAGCCCAGACTGAGCTTCACCTTGCTATATAGCTGAGAACAGCCTTGACCATCTGATCTTCCTGTCTCTATCTGCAGAACTGTTATCACATGCATGCAGTATGCTCAGTTATGCAGTTCTGGGGATTAAACCCAGGGCTTCCTGCATACTAGGCAAGCATGCTAACAACTAAGCTACAGCCTCACCCCAATGTTATCTCCTTGTAAGAAACAAGTTTATAACAAGTGAAACATATAAATTTACTAAACTGCTGGATAGTTTGGATTTGTTTAACCTATTTATTTACATCTATTTTATTTGTCTCCAACTTGAGGTTGCATTCTTCCATAAACAATGATTAAATTAAAACTTTTAAAGAATCATTAAAAATGCTGTTTTTGAAAATTAGCTTAATTTTCATAGAATATATCCACATATACAGATTTCATAAACAGAATGAAAGTTATTAGATAGCAAAATGTAAAAGAGATAACAGTTTCTTTACAGGATGACAAAATCTCAATGGTAATATCTTATGAATATACAGATACACGCAAGTATCTGTTCTAAAATGCATCCTATTTCTCAAATATTTTGACTCTATAACTGTGAACTTTTACATTCTGCAAATACAAAGACAGAAATATTGGTTGTCCTGAGCATTATGGAATGCACTACAATAATCCAAGTACTTAGGAGTTTGAGGCAGGAGAATAAGAACTACATAGCAACTCTGAAGCCAGCCTGGGATACATATGATACCGTATAAAAAGAAGAGGAACTGGGGGAGGGGAGGAGAGAAGGGATTAAGAAAAGAATGAAATGAATGCATGGATGCTGTATTTTATTTTTTTACTTATTCATGTATATGTTTGAGCCAGGGTACCACTATGTACTTCTGACTGTCCTGGAACTCACTATGTAGACCAGGCTACTCTCAAACTCACAGAGATCCACCTGTCTCTGACTCCCAAGAGCCGGGATTAGAGGCGTGCACCTATGCTTGGCAAACAGCCTGGCACATTTTAATGGCATAAAGAAAGTTTAATCTATACTGAGTATTCTCTCTCAAATTAGGGAAACTTATTTTAACACAGATGTTTTATTGTTTTGTTTTTAAGTATTTTTCCTTTATCTAAAATTGCTAAAGAGACTGAATCAAGTATACCATTGGAGGTTGGCAAATAAGCTCCTGAAGCTGTGTAACACAAGTATGGGTAAGTGACATAGTTCAGGGCAGGATTTTTGCAACAGAGAAAACACTGGAAGGAAGAAGGCAGAGTCGCCAGTCAGACTCATAGGAAGCATGACGTATAAGAGATGAGGTAACAAGCCATGAGCAACACGGCAGCACATAAATCAATAGAAATGGGCTAATTTAAGTTAGAAGAGTTAGTTAGAAACAAGTCTAAGCTATCGACCAAGCTTTCATAATTAATAATAAGTTTCCATGTGGCTATTTGGGAGCTGGCTGGCAGGACACAGAAAGACAGTTTCACATAACGACAAAGACGGTGCCATTCACTACCAATTACTAGGCCATGTCATGGACAGAATACTGCGTCTTAAATTTCTGCTAAGCTTTCTGTTTGGAAATGATATTTCCATGTAAAGATCTGTGGCCTGGCTAGCCTATCTGAACTGCTTTAGTGGACCACAATCTCTCCCTGGGAAGTCTAACTAAACGAAGAATGTCTTTGCTCTTAATGTAACTGGTGCATCATTAGGTCAAGAAATGTATATGAAATAGTAATATCTACAACTGAAGAGAGCAGAATTATTAGCAGAATTTTTAAAGGAATTGATATGCGTCAATAGGCATTTATTGTGTAACCACAAGAAATAATTATCAGGAACATAAAGGTAAATAAAATCATGAGTACAGCCTTCAGACAACTTACAGAAAAGTAAAACAAGGAGATCACAGTAATAGCAATCTAGCTGACAAAAGTCAATCGGCAAACCCATACTGAGCACCTATTTGTCACACACATGTCTTAGTAACAGAAACACCATGATGAATAAGGTTACGGAGAGAGACAAACGTAAATTCAATGTGTGTACACAAACACGGGCTCCTCAGGAAGGACGACAGCACTCTTCCAACCAACATGGGAAGGCGAGCATGACTGAATATAAAGTATGCTATGAAAAGAAAGAGGGAAAAGCAGCACAGCTAAGTACAAGACACAAGAAAGACTTAGGGAAGAATGGAGCTGGCAGAGCACATGGGCCAGGTCCTGTGTCCAGCCCTGGAGAGAGGGAGGACGGCAGGAGAAAGGGGAAACCGAGGTAGGAGAGACAGAGGAAGCAAGTCTTTCAGTAACCTTCGAGTGGCGTTAACAAGAGAAGTACAGCAGTAGAACGTGTTTATCTTTCTACGTGGGGAGTGGCTTTGGAAGAGGAAGTGCTAGGTTCAACCCTACCATGCAGCAATGATGTACTTTAGTTACCCTCCTGGCATATCCCTATCATCAGAGCTTGGTAGGGTTACATGGGATGAATGGTACATCAGGCAACTCAGGGACTTATTGAAAAGTAGCTGATACTAAAAACCATGAGAGAGTACAAAGACGAAAGATGGAAGAGTAAATGCAGAAGAGTTACTCTTCAGTACAAGTTCTAATTCAATCGAGGACACAAAAGCAGAAAGGCAGGAAGGCTACTTAAGTGTAAGTGGAAACAGCACCGGAAAGGCTTGAAAGATAAGGTATGGCATAAGACCTCATATGCTCGAAACTCCAGATATGCAGCTATCTAGATGCCCTTCAACCTTTCCGCCTGACATGGTCAATTACAAAAGAGAGCAGCTTTCAAATTAAGTCCAAACACATTTCTACTTTTCAAGAGCTTCATTCCATCAGCAAAGAGTGAGAATAGCTTCCAAAGGCCCCTGCACTTGGAAAGAGCTCAGCAGAGGCACACTCCAAGGAAGTGGCAACCAAGGAAGGCACATCTATCTGCTAGGGTGAGACGAGAAGGCCATGGCAGTCCCCAGCCTCCAGAGAGCTGGGCTCAGGAAAACCAACACTACACTAGTGCTCAGAGGTCCTTCCATGCTGGACTTTTTCAGTCAGTCTTTTAGCAAAAAGAAAAATCTAATCTCCAAATCCACCCACCCCCTTGTTAAAGCCTCATACTTCTACTTTAATCCAAAATTGTAGACATCTGCACAGGGGCCCTAGGATTCCACAGCGATTATAAACCAGCTTTCCCAAACCTCTAACCTACAACTCCAAGAGTCCATATAAAAGGATCTCGGGGTGGAAGTGTTATCTTCTGTGCTTAATCTTAAGTGCCACCATGACACAATGCAGTCATCTGGAGAGTCTAAGTGAGGGACTGTCTAGATTAGGGTCTCCTATGGGAGTGTCAGTGAGGGATCATCTGGATTGCTTTCATTGAGTTAGGAGGATGTGCCCACTGAGGGCAGCAACAATCCCTCGGCAGGTGGCCCTGAACTGCAGAAGACTGGAAAAGGGAAGCCAAGCACTAGCCTGTATGCACTCACTGCTCTGTGACACGACCAACTCCCTCAAGCTCCTGCCCCACCGTGACCTAGGATGGCCTCTAATTCTAACCTAGAATAAACTAGAATTTTAACCTAAAATAAACTCCCTAAATTGCTTTTGCCATGCTATTTTATCACAGCAGCAGGAAATGAAACTTATATCATCTCCATTCCCGTATCCATGAGTCTCAGAGAAACAGAAGGAAACTGTTCAGTTCCTTGGTGACATTTCCAAATCGAGGATCCTCGTACCTCAAGCAAAATTTCCTTCCTCTGAGAATAAAGATAAGAGAGAGTAACAGAGGGTAAACAGGATCCAAGTATGTTATATTAATATGTGTATGTTTGACTCACAGAGATCCCCTGCCTCTGCCTCCTGAGTGCTGGGGTTAAAGGTATGCATCACCATGACCACCATATTTTTAATACATATTAGTTAGTGCTTTACTAAAGCTTTTCCAAAACAATGAGTTTTATATAGCTTTTAATTAATTATGAGTTTAATCTCGTATCACTTCAGAGTCTTTCTGAAAACACAGACATACAAACAGAACAGAACAAGAAGTAAAGCATTGCTGAGTTTGGTGTCGGGCATCTGAAGACATAGGACTGGTAGGCACACAGACCAAAGAAGCAATAAAGGGATTGGGATTCTGCCAATCAACAGTATTAGCTGAAAAAATAATCAGATCACAAGTGCCATATGCAAAATGTATTAAGATAAATGACAAGCAAAAATAAACTACTCATGAAATGACAGTAGCCTTCTGAAGTATAATAATCTATCATAAAGTACAATACTCTAATATAAAGAGTACTAAAATGTTAACACAAAACTATTACAGGTTCAGAGGCCAAGCCAAAAGTCAAAGGTCAGCAATTTAATAAGAGGAAAGCAGTCATACCTTACCACTATCATTGCTGGTCATGTCTCACTAAAGGAGCAGGTCCATGGTGAGGAGTTACACAATTGAGGATGAGGAAGACGCTTGAGAAAGTGTGCAGTGAAGTCTCACGGAAGTGACCACAGGTCTAGCCAAAAGAACTGAGCTGTAGGAAGAAAGGTTAGGAGTCAGAACTACTCACTACAGAGGAGAGAGAAATATAAATGTGTGTGTGTATGTATGTGTGTGTTTGAGTGTGAGTGGTGTGTGTGTGTGGTGTGTATGCATGTGTGAGTGTATGTATGTGATATGTGTTTATGTGTGAGTGTGTGAGTGGTGTGTGTGAGTGTGTATGTGTGTGTGAGTGTGTATGTGTGTAAGTGTGTGGTGTGTGTATGTGTGTGAGTGTGTATGTGAGTGTGTACGTGTTGTGGTGTGTATGGTGTGTGTGTGTGTGAGTGTGTGAGTGTGTGTGTGTGTGTGTGTGTGTGTGTGTATGTGTGCTGCAGTAAAGCTCTTACCAGAAACTGCCGGTGTTCCCTACATCACACGGCCTAACTTGCCTGCCCACCGCTTCCTCCCTTCTCTCTCGCCCCACGCTTGCTCTTTCCTCTCCAACACCTCGGGCAGTCCTGGAGAACCCACTCTTGCTTTCCCCCGTTTTCCAAGCATAAAACTCACTTCAAACCGGAAGCACAGCAGAGAGAGTGAGGTTCCACACTGACTAGAACTGTCTCGTGTGGAAACCCCAGGCGGCCCCACCCTCGACAAAGAACAACATGCGAATGGCACTGCTGAAGGAGAGACAGCCTTCCTGAGCAAGCGCTCCCAAATCTATCAGCCCACCAAGCGGTCAGCCCGGAAACCATGCACACACCAGCAGCAGCACACAGACCCGACAGGCTGTTTATGCATTTATGTCACAGAGAAACACAGGCCTGCATTTGAGAGGGGGTCAGGGGAGACGCAGGAAGGGCTGGAGGGGTGAGAAGAGAAGGGGTAAAATGATGCCATTATATTTTAACTACAGAAAATTCGAGGGAAATGTTACAATCTGAAGAAGTAACTGGGGCGCAAAAGATGACAAAGGGTTGAGGAAGATTTTCCCAAAGACATACATATCTCTGTCTCAAATGGCTCAGGGTGCCACGCATATTCCTCAACTGGCTGCTTCCTCTCAATCTTGGAAACGGAGGCTCTTTTAAGAGGCCTCTTGGTCATGGGTTCTCTTCTTTATCACAGGAGTGTGTGTGTGTGTGTGTGTGTGTGCGCGCGCGCGCGCGCGTGTGTGTGTGTGTGTGTGTGTGTGTGTGAGTGTGTGTGTGTGTGTGTGTGTGTGTATGAGATGGGGAGAGAGAAGGAGGGAGGGAGGGAGGGAGGGACGGAGGGAGGAGTGTGGGAGCCAGAAGGTCACTCTGGAGTTGGTCCTCTCCCTCCATCTCCACGTGGGTTCTGGGGGCTGAACTCTGGTTACCACTTTTTACCCACTGAGCCATCTTTCTGGCCCAGCCTTTTTTTTTTTTTTTTCTTTTTCTTTTTGCCTGTTCTGTGCTCTGCCATTCCAGCCAACTTTTATTCCAACCCTGCATTTCACACAAGCCACCAGAACTATCTGCTTCCTTCCAGTCAGGAAACTGACCAGCTGTATCAGTCGTATTCTCCAAGTCTTCCTCTCTTCCAGTGATCTACACATCTCCAAAGACACCTTCGCTGCCTCCAAACATGTCATTTCATTCTAGATTAGGCATGGTTCTCAATGCCAAACGTGATTGCAAACCTAACCTCTGTGTGATTTTAAGTCATTAAATCCCCCTTCTTCCACTAAACTGTACCTGAGGGAAGGGATCTCAATCCTAATACTGTTGGTGTCCTCCATACCACACCTGAGACATAGTAGCCACCAAACAAGTATAACTGAATGAGTGACATCGTAAGGTAAATTAGTTCTTTCTGATTAGTACATAGTGGTGTAAAGTAAGGCTTTTGAATGAGTTCTTGTAGATGCTAAAATGTATAACTTAAAATGATATTTAAATATGAATTTCAATCTTCATTTCCTCTGTACTCTTTCAAAAACCTCATGCAAGTTATACTAGAGTGATATATACTACTATGTACACTAGTTAGCAATGGTGGAGGTCAAACAACAACTTGCAGCAGCAGGAGCTCTTCTCCCAACATATGGGTTCCTGGGATGGAACACGGATCCTCAGGCTTGCTGGCAAGCACCTTTGCCAAACAACCCATCTCATAGGTTCCCATTTTTTAGCTTTCTTTCCTTTCACCTTCTAGACTTTTCTTTTTAGACAAGGTCTCATTATGTAGCCACTGTTGACCTGGAACACACTATGACTCACAGAGATCTGTCTCTACCTCCCAAGTGCTGAAATTAAAAATGAGTGCCACCAAGCCCTGTGTACATTTGTTTATGTGTATGTTTATGAGTCTGTGTGTGTGCCACATATGTACAAGTCCCTAAGGAAGCCAGAGAAAGGCATCAGATAGCCAGAAGATGGAGTCACAGGCAGATGTGAGTCACCTGACATTAGTGCTGGGAACTGAACTCAAGTTCTCTGGTAGAACAACAAGCATTCCTAACCTCCAATATTCTTATTTTTAAGATTTCTATGGAGCAAAATAAGTGTGCATCAATGTATACATTATGTAAATAATTAGCTCCTTTCCAAATCAGAGTAATTCACTCAATTCTTGATATTTAAATTTCTTCAATCTCTTCTGCAGATAACCAAGTTACTTAGAATTTCACATTTTCATCTTTTGCTGTGATATGGAAATGGTCATGCACAAAACAGAGGAAGCTATTCAACTGGAACCCATGGTCAATACTGAGCAGTCAAATGTTTCCTCGAGACAGCTAGTCAAACCACCAATGTGTTTTCTCTTAACCTCCAAGTTTTCTTTATAACTTTTAAGTAAAAAAGTATTTTCATTAATATTGAAGTGAGCATTGATAACATGCTCAAAGGGGACTTTATTATATTATGAACTTGTGAATAAATGGTATGTTCTTTGCATAACTTCATATGCATGATAATTCATCCTCACCAGAATCCAGCAAAGACTACCACACTGCAAATGAAAAAGAGTCCTTTGTGGCACACCTTAATGACGGGGGATGTCCTTCTGCATGTTGGGAATATATATTTCTCTTATTGATTGATGAATAAAGCTGTTTAAGTTTAGGCGGGGCTACCAAATTAGGAGAATTCCAGGAGGGAGACAGAGTGAATGGCAAGGGAGACACTATTTAGCTGACAAAGAAAAAAGAGACCTGGGCTTCACCAGTACACCAAGACTATGTGGAGATACACAGATTAATATATATGGGTTATTAAGAGAGAACTAGCCAATAAGAGGCCTTAGCCATCAGCCAAACAGTTTGTAATTAATATAAGTCTCTGTGTGTTTATTTGGAATTAAACAGCAGTGTGACCAGGCAGGACAGAAACTTCTGTCTTCAAGTAGGGCATTCTCTGACCATGTGTGGCTCCCAAGCGTTTGGCAAGAATTTCCACGAAATTTTCAAGAAAACCTGCAAAAGCTTAAAAAGAGATTCTGAAAACAAAAGAACAGAATCAAGCACAGTTTCTTGGTAGCTGCATTTTCTCAGGTGGGCTCTGTTTGCTAGAGACAAACTTAAAGACAAGTTCCCTGGTTCAGCATTAGCAGCAAAAGAATAAATAAAAAATAAAAAAAGGACAGTTTTGTTGTTGTTGTTGTTTTCTCTTTGTTTGTTTTTTGGGTTTTCAAGACAGAGTTTCTCTGTGTAGCCCTGTCTGTCCTGGAATCACACTGTAGACCAGGCTGTTCTTGAACTCACAGAGATCCTCCTGCCTCTGTTAAGAGGCTATACTGCCAAACAATCAAATGGTGCTTAAGAGTAGCTGGGGGCATGCTTCTCGGTGGGGGCATGGACCTAGAAACCTTAAAGAGTTGTTGCAATAAGCAGGGCTCCCACCAGTACCTCCACCATGAAGCTGCACTCTCAAAAAGCCAAGGAATGGGGCAGGGCCAGTCGCCACTTTAATCTTACCGTGCTGTTTAGCAGATTAAAGACTCGTGGCGAGAAAAACAGAGATATACAGTAAAGACTGATTCACATGATGAAAAACCTCTAAATGGTTTACAGTGTGTTTAAGAATATACGTAATCTTGGGAAAGATAAGAAAAAGGATAGAGTTCGAGGCCGGCCTGGACCGATAGCCTCCAAAACAATACAGAGAAACCCTGTCTCGTAAAAACCAAAAAAAAAAAAAAAGAAAGAAAAGAAAAAGGATAGAGAAAAGTCCTTACAAAAGAAATAAGAGTAGCTAGGTATGGTGGCACTTGGGAGGCTGGGAGGCAGAGGCAGACAGATCTCTGTGATTTCAAGGACAGCCTGGTCTACAACATGAGCTCAAGAACAGCCAAAGTTACACAGAGAAACCCTGGCTCAAAAACCAAAACACATAAAAATAAAAGAAATAAGAGTAGGGCTGGAGAGATGGTTCACTGATTAAGAGCACTGGCTCCTCTTCCAGAGACCTGGGTTCTATTCCCAGCACCCCCATGGCAGTTCACAACTGTCTGTAACTCCAGTTCCAGGCAATCTGGCACCCTCAGACAGACACACAGGCAGGCAAAACACCAATCCACATAAAATAAATCTTCAAAAAAAAAGGTCCCCTCTGCCCTCAGCCCTCTCCTCGGGATGAGTGTGGGATCTCTGTCCATACCCCACTCAGAGCATGCTGGGTCTGCTCCGCTCTAGTGGACCTGCCCTGGCAGAATGCACCACCCAGAGTCTGGCCACACCTCATCTTGGCCCCCATATGCTCTCCAACTTCCTCCCTCCACTTGAGTCTTGCCCCCCCCACACCCTTTCCTTGAGTGAGGAGAACAGCAGGAGAAGCCAGACCATCCACAGTTATTAACACTGAAATCTTGGCCCATCTACACCACCGGGAAACTAGAGGAGAGGGAGAGACCCCCACCTGCACCCACTCGAAGAAGGGATGGGAAGGCAACAGTATAAGAACACACTCAAAGACAGAAAGACAAGTGTGACACCACCAGAGTGTAGGGACTCCACACCAGCCCTCCTGAAAAGACCAACGCAGATGAGCCAGAAGAGAAAGACCTTAAAAATTACTTGATGAAGACAACAGAGACCCTTAAAGAGGAAATGAGAAAATCCCTAAAAGAAATAGAAGAAAAAACAAAACAAAAAAAATATGGGAAATGGAGGAAAAGACAAACCAAAAAATTCAAGAAATAAACAAATCTCTTAAAGAATTTAAAGAAAGCCATGAAAAAAAAATAAGTGAAGGAAACAATTCAAACAGTTCAAGGCTTGAAAGCTTAAATAGAAACAATAAAGAAAACACAGAATAGGAGGATGCTGGGAATAGAAAAGTTGGATAAATGATCAGGAACTACAGATGTAAGTATAACCAATACAATACAAGAGATGGAAGAGAGAATCTCAGGTGTTGAAGACTTACTAGAGGAAATAGAGTCATAGACCAAGGAAAATCTGAAGTCCAACAAATACCTAACACAAAATATCCAGGAAATATGGGACACCATGAAAAGGCCAAACCTAAGAATAATAGGTATAGAAGAAGGTGAAGAAATGCAGCTCATGGGTCCAGAAAGCATTCAACAAAATCATAGAAGAAAACTCCCCAACCTAAAGAAGGAGATGCCTATGAAAGCACAATAAGCCTACAGAACACCAGATAGGCTGGACCAAAAAAAGAAGTTCCTTCGCCACATAATAATCAAAACACCAAACTTATAGAATGAAGAAAATTATTAAGAGCAGCAAAAGAAAAAGGCCAAGTAACATATAAAGGCAGACCTATCCGAATTACACCCAACTTCTCAATGGAATCTTTGAAAGCCAGAAGGTCTGGATAGATGTTCAACAACGCCATGGGAACATGGATGCCAGCCCAGACTACTATACTGAGCAGAGCTGTCAATCACCATAGATGGAGAAAACAAGATATTCCACAAGAAAACCAGATTTAAACAATACATATCCACAAATGCAGCCTTACAGAAACTATTGGAAGGAAAACTACAACCCAACGAAGATAACTACACCCACAAAAAAAAAAAAAAGGCAATAGATAATCCCACTTTACCAAACACCAAAAGAAAAAAGGGGGAGGAAATCCACACACAATAACACCAACAACAACAAATCCAAAACAAAGAAGAATTAATATCCCTCAATGTCAATGGTCTTAACTTGCCTATGAAAAGACACAGGCTAACAGAATGGATATGAAGACAAAATCCATCCTTCTGCTGAATACAAGAAACACATATCAATGTCAAAGACAGACGTTACCTTAGAGTAAAGGGTTGGGAAAAGATTTTCCAATCAAATGAACTCAAGAAACAAGCTGGTGTAACAATCCTAATATCTAACAAATTAGACTTCAAATTAAAATAAATCAAAAGAGATTAAGAAGGTCATTTCATATTCATCACAGGAAAAGTCCATCAAACGAAATCTCAATTCTGAACATCTATGCCCCAATTACAAAGGCACCCACATTTATGAAAGAAACATTACTAAAACTCAAATCACACATGAAACCTCACACACTTACAGTGGGAGACTTCAACACCCCACTCACCACTAGACAGGACCTCCAGACAGAAACTTAGCAAAGAAAGGAACTAGCTCCTTTTATGAGGCTACAATTAACTTGGTACCCAAGCCACACAACTTAGAAAGAGAACTTCAGACCAATATCCCTCATGAACATTGGTGCAAAAAATACTCAACAAAATACTAGCAAATTGAATCCAAGAACACATCAGAAAAATCATCCACCATGATCAAGTAGTTTATCCCAGGGATACAGGGATGGTTCAACATACAAAAATCCATCAATGTAATCCACCACAAAAGCAAATTGAAAAAGAAAAACCACAAGATCATCTCACTAGATGCTGAAAAAGCCTGTGACAAAAATCAACACCCCTTCATGATAAAGGTCTTAGAGAGATCAGGGATAACAGGAACATACCTAAACATAATAGAAGCAATATACAGCAAACCAACAGCCAACATCAAACTAAATGGAGAGAGATTCAACGCTATTCCTCTAAAATCAGGAACAAGACAAGGCTGTCCATTCTCTCCAGATCTCTTCAATATTATACTTGAAGTTCTAGCTAGAGAAATAAAACAAAAGGAAATCAAGAGGATAAAAATTGGAAAGGAAAAATCAAACTTTCACTATTTGCAGATGATATGATAGTTTATAGAAGTGACTCGAAAAACTCTACCAGGGAACTCCTACTGTTGATAAACACCTTCAGCAAAGTGGCAGGATACAAGATTAACTCAAAAAAAAAAAAAAACAACAACAACAATAGCCCAACTATATATAGATGATAAGTGGGCTGAGAAAGAAACCAGAGAAACATTGCCCTTTACAATAGCCACAAACAACATAAAATATCTTGGGGTGAAGCTAACCAAACAAGGAAAAGACTTGTATAGCAAGAACTTTGAGTCATTAAAAAAAGAAACTAAAGAAGATACCAGAAATTGGAAAGATCTCCCAAGCTCTTGGATAGGTAGGATCAACATAGCAAAAATGGCAATCTTGCCAAAGCAATCTACAGATTCAATGTAATCTCCATCAAAATACCAGCACAATTCTTCACAGAACTTGAAAGAACAATACTCAACTTATATGAAAAAACAAAAAACCAGGATAGCCAAAACAACCCAAGGAACTTCAGGAGGCACCACCATCCCTGACTTCATGCTCTATTACAAAGCCATAGTTCTGAAAACAGCTTGGTATTGGCACAAAAATAGTCAGGTAGACCAATGGAAACTAATTGAAAACCCTGGATATTAACACACACACCTATGAACACCTGATTTTTTTTACAACAAAGCTAAAGTTAAACAATGGAAAGAAAGAAAGCATCTTCAACAAATGGTGTTGGCATAAGTGGATGTAGATATGTACAAGATTGCAGATAGATCCCCACTATGCACAAAACTTTGTCCAAATGGATCAAAGACCTCAACATAAATCCAGCCACACTGAACCTGTTAGAAGAGAAAGTGGGAGGTACCCTTGAACGAATTGATACAGGAGACTGATTCCTGAACATAACACCAGTAGCACAGACACTGAGATCAACGATTAATAAATGGGACCTCTTGAAACTGAGAAACTTCTGTAAGGCAAAGGACACAGTCAACAAGACAAAAATGGCAGCCCACAGAATGGGAAAAGATCTTCACCAAAACACCAAACAATCCAATTAAAAAGTGGGATGCAGAACTAAATAGATAATTATCAATAGAGGAATCTAAAATGTCAAAAAGACACTTAAGAAACTGCTCAACATCCTTAGCCATCAGGGAAATGCAATTCAAAACAACTCTGAGATACCATCTTACACAGGTCAGAATGTAAAAGCCAGAACTTGCAAGCAACCTAGATGCCCCTCAACCTAAGAATGGATGGAGAAAATGTGGTACATTTACACAATGGAGTATTACTCGGCGGAAAAAATATTGAAATCTTGAAATTCACAGGCAAATGGATGGAACTGGAAGAAAACATCCTGAGTAAGGTAACCCAATCACAGAAAGACAAACATGGTATGTACTCACTCATATATGGATATTAGACACAGAGCAAAGGACTACCAGCCTACAATCCACACTACCAGAGAAACTAGGAAACAAGGAGGACCCCAAGAGAAGAACGCATGATTGGCCGAAGAAGGGGAGGGGGACAAGAACCCATGAGAAAATTGGGAGCATGGGGGAAGAGAAGAGGGAGGTAGGATGGGGAGAGGGGGAGATGGGGAAGGGGAGAACAGTAGAGATCAGGAGGTCTGAGACAGGGGAGGAATACAGGAGGGCAAGAAAGGAGATGCCTTCATAGAGGGAGCCAGTACAGGTTTGGAGAGAGGTCTGGCACTGGGGAAATGTTCAGGAATCCACAGGGATGACCCCAATTAAGAATCTAGGCAGTGAAGGAGAGGCTGCCTTTGATGCCCCTTCCCTATAACGAGATTGATGACTACCTTGGTGGTTTCCATTCTAGAGCCTTCAACCAGTAGCTGATCAAAGCAGAAGCAGGCACCCACAGCTAAACATTGAGCTATACTCCTGGAATCCAGTTGCGGAAAGGGAGGAGCAATGAGCAAAGGAGCCAAGATTGTGCTAGAGAAACCCAGAAACAGCTGACCTGACCTAGTAAGAGCACAGAAACTCTAGTCATAAAGCTGGGGAACTAGCATTGGACCGAACCAAGCCCTCTGAAAGTGGGAGCCAGCTAGGAGGCCTGGGCAGTCTATGGGAACTCTACCAGTGGAGCCAGTGTTTATCTCTACAGCAAAAATGGACTTTGGGAGCCCATTCTCTATGGAACGATTCTATTGCAGACCAAATACACCAGGAAAGAAGGCCTAGGCCCTCCCCCAAATGATGTGAAGGAAAATTTTGATGGTCCCCCATGGGAGGGCCTCACTATCCTTGGGGAGTTGGGGGTTGGGGATTCAGTGGGGGGCATGGGAGGATGGGAAGGTGAGGGAATGGGGAGATTGATATGTAAAATAAGAGTGGTTCTAAAAGAAAAAAAAGAATGAAGAGTAATAAAAAAAGCCACATAAAGATGGAAAATACACAGTCTGGATACTGTATGCTATTGTGTTCTTTGAATTGTTTGATTGCTGAGGAAGAAGCAACAGCTGCTAACAGACATTGATTATTAATCCAAGATATTTGGTTTGAAAATGCCTTGACTTCAAAATTTAAGTCTAAAGACATGTTACTTTGGAAAAGAGGTTCCACATTTGTTTCCACAGAAGATGTAAAGCTGTGGATTCCTTCCAGACTAATATGGCTTAATCAAACAAGGCAACCTGAAGCAGTGGCCCAGGTGATCCAACATCCAAAACAGCTGGGACAAGGCAGCCTTAGAGACTATTACAGCCAGGAGTTGGCCATGATTCCGGGTTTTCTCAGAATCCCCATGGGATTGACAGCACCCCCAAACAGCAGTAAGCAGTTTGGAGAGAACTACGGCCAAATTCCCAAATATTGTTTATGCTGGTTTTCATTTAAACGGGGTTGGTTAGAAATGGTTAATGATCACATTCAATTTCTTTTTAAAGAAAAAAGGGGATATGGTATAGAAAATGACACATTGATACAGATTTTGGTTTACTGATACAAATTTAAGGTCAATTTTGTTATATGTATATTCCTACTCTTGTTTAGGTATTGTGTTTATACAGCTCATTTAGAAATGTACAATTAAATACAGATTATAGTTACCTATAATAGTCAAAAGTTACAGTCATGTTAGTTTTCTAGATATACAGAAATATATTTCAGATAGATATTCTTCAAACCTTTCAAAGACCTACAGAATGTGGCATTTAAAATGGTTAAAAATCTGGGCCTATAGGCTGAAGATGGATGCCACAACCTTACAGAGGAACTTTGGGTGTGTGTTCAAGCAGCAAGATGTCTTTGTCAATTCTAGAGTTTATATATTATTCTTCTGGAGTCTTTGATGGGAGTTGAAGACAGATAGTTATGGTTATGGTTTTCCTTAATTAAGATAAAAGATAAGTTACAAAAAAAAACTTTAGAATCACAAGATAGATGATAGAATATTTTCAATGTTAGTTTTTTCAATTGTCAGTAGACTAAATATTGTTTATTACAGTTCTTGCTTGATAACTGTTTTGTTATATATCATTTTAGTACATTAAAGTTAAAACCTTCCTTTTTAATTAGACAGAAAAGAGGAGATGATAGGGGGTGTCCTTCTGGATGCTATGAATATATGTTTCTCTTATTGGTTAATGAATAAAGCTGTTTAGGCCAATGGACAGGCAGGATGTAGCCAGGCAGGAAGTACAGGCAGGGTTACCAGACTAGAAGAATTCTGCAAGAGGAACAGAGGGAGCGAGTTATAGCTGCCAAGGATGAAAGAGGCTCAGGCATTCTCTGATAAGCCAAGACTATGTAGACATATATAAATAGAAATGAGTTAATAATTAAGAGAAAGGTAGTCAATAAGAATTCTGAGCTGTCCACCAGACAGTTTATAACTAATATAAGCCTCTGTGTGTTTACTTGGGACTAAATGGGTAGGATAGAAACTTCTGTTCACACCTTAATCTTCCCCCACAAATTTCTGGAACACCACAGGTTCTCATCTCAAACATACTAAGACCCAATGGAATTTCCATTTCTCAAATGTATTCTTCTTCACAAATGGAGATTAGGTGGAAAAGAAAACACATGGAATGGCATGGGCTTTTGAATTCTCAAAGTCCACCCCCAGCGACACACCTCCTCCTACAAGGCCACACCTCCTAATCCTTCCAACTAGTGACTAGGCATGGGAGCCTAGGGAGTTGTTCTCATTGAAACCACCATAAGTAGCAGCTAAGCCTGAATATCCAGGCAGTTGTTTCAAGGAAAGAGTACACTTTGAGTGAAGCTGGTAAAGTGCTTGCCACAAAAGTGTGAGGACCAGAGTTTATGTCCTCAGCACCCACAAAAAGGTAAATTTTACATGTAAAATGAACACCTGTAAATTCCAGCATTGAAAAATGGAGACAGGAGGATCCCTCCAGCTTACTAGCCAACCAGCTTCATGTTCAATGAGAAATCCTCTATCAAAAACCATGTGGAAGGGCTTGAGAAATGGCTCTTTGACTAAGAAAAAGCACTGCTCTTTCAGGGGACCCAAGTTCAATTCCCAGCACCCACGATTGGCAGTTCACATTATCTCCAGCTCCAAGGAATCCAATACCTCTCTCCTCCAAGGGCATCTGCCCAGATGTGCACTCACATGCACACAAACACAAACACACACACACACACACACACACACACAGACACATGCACACAGAGACACACACACAGAGACAGACCTACCTCAAAATGAGGTAGAAGAAAACTCATGCTGTAGTACACAGGCATGAACCACATGAGGGAAGGGGAGGCAAGGGGGAGGGGAGAAGGGGGAGGAGGGAGAAGAGAGGATGAAGAGGAGGGGGAAGGGAGGGGAGGGGAAATCCAAAAGGTAGAGACCAATAAACATAAAACACTGACCTACGGCCTCCAAGTGCACACACATCAACTAGTATATAGATATGAGGCATACACACAAGTATGCACTCACACATTTTTAAACTAAAATGTTTCCTTTGCTTCTAGCAAAACAAAATTCACAAAATCTTAGTGAAACTTAAAATGATGGTTAACATGGATGAGGCTGTCTGAACACAGAAATCACCAGATCTTGAAGGAAACACAACTGGAGAGGGAAAAGACCCCATATAAACATTTTCATGTGGCATCAGGCAGTGTGGCTGCTGTAAGGCTGCTGGTCACTTTTCTTTGTACGAAGTGTCATGCTGACAAAAGAACCCCATCAGCTGAGTGTGGGAAATCCTCCCAAGCTACACAGGGGAGCAGCAAGGACACAAACCACAGGAATATCAAGCTTCATGGAGAGAACATCAGTAAGCCCACAAGCAGTGAACACCTGAAAATTCAAGCATCAGCCTCTGACTATGTGATGGGCAGGAAGCTCTGTAAGCCAGAAATGCTCCCCTGTCCTGCAACCTCCCAGACATTAGCATAAAAGAACCTTCACCTTTGCATTAATTACATAATGCACAGTTCCCTAGCTCACATGTTAGAAGGAAAAAATAATTAACAACGTCAGTGACTACAACTCTATTGAATCATCAAAAGTGAGAGGGGCTGCTTAAATTTTTTAATTAAATTTGTTTCCTTTTACAGAAGTAAATCCTTGATTTGCAAATGCTGAAAGAAATGAGTTTAGGAAATTCCCAAAAGTTACTGGACTTAAAACTAAGTGTTCGTTTCTAACCATTCTTCTATGTAAAATGACTGATTAAAAGCAACCTCAAAGGGCATATGGCACACCTTTAATCACAGGACCAGGAAAACTGAGGCAAGTCACTCTCTCTGAGTTTGAGGCCAGCCGGGTCTACATAGTGAGAAACCCATCTCAAAAAGTTAAAACTAAATTTTAAGATAAGTAAGTACACTCCCACTTGGGGGATATAATTTTAAAACTACCCTTTTGACTGGGCCAATATAAGGAGCATTTTAAGATACTAAGTCAATATATAGAAGTGTTAGACTGTGGAGACAATTCTCATCATAAAATTCATTTCCATGTTTCTATAATAAGTGATGTCATTTATATCAATGTCTGTAGTGCTTTCATTCACCTACTTTTAACTGCTTGTTAGCATCTGCTTTTACACATTGGATTCTTCATTAGCAATTACACAAAATCAACATAACAAGAGTGACCAAAAAACATAGGACAGATTTCCATTTAGGGAAAGAGGAAGTCCCTTGATCTCAACAATAAAACAGTCAAGGACGCCAAGTATTTCTTATTGATAAATAAACAGAGCAAATCCAATTTGGGTCTCTAGTGCTATTACTGTCAACACCTTCATTCTGAAATGCTTCAGTGGGAAAGGAAGAGAAAATCACAGCTGGCATCTAGAAACCACACTAGATTGTCACACATGTGACTGTCTTGTACTTGGATGTGGGGGGGGGGACGGGACGGGACATGGAGAATCACTAACTTAAATTCAAATGTGTGCTGCAGGATGGGACAGTAATTGTTGCATAATTCGACTAAGGTCTAGTGGACGGTTTCCCCCAGTGCTCCCAACACCCATAATCTGTCCACACTTAAACTGTTTTCTTTAAAAAAAAAAAAAACTAGAGTCCCATAATTAAGCAGAATGAGTGAATGTGATCCAAAGTGGTAGTGCTAATAAGAAATTTAAGGGGAAAAAAAGTATTTGAAAGCTGAGCAGTGGTGGCACACGACTTTAATCTCAGCACTGAGAAGGCAGAGACGGGGGATCTCTGTAAGTTCAAGGCCAGTCTGGTCTACGAAGTTACACAGAGAAACCCTCTCTCAAAAAAAAAAAAAAAAAGGAAAAAAAAAAGTAAGAAAATCAAATTTACCTTCTCTTTACCAATTTTAAATTAATACTTTTGGTTCAAAAGAAAGGAATTTATGGCACACTCAACCAACAACAAATGGTATCCCAAAGAAAAATACTTTAAGAATTGAAACTGGTGGAGGGGAGTAGGAAAAGACAGGGGGAATCCTTAGGGAAGACAGAGGAAGGTAAATATGAGAGGAGGGGGGGAGATAAATATGGATCAAACTATTAACTATCAAAAAAAGTATAATGCACATAATTCAGTGTATAGATACACATATACAGTTTTAATGAACTTTTCTTATCTGGGCTTATGGTATCCCCTTCAACAGCCAAAGACCACCTAACAAAAAACAAAATCCTAATTCCAGAAATAAGAAGCCTCTTTTGCATTGCTGGCCAAGGATATCAGAGAGACTCCCAACAGAGCCTGTTACTGTTGCTCTTGGTTACAACCAGAGTGAAGAGGTTAGCCCTATGCACTTCAGAAACAGGGCCCAGGGTGGAAGAGGTTAGCCCTATGCACTTCAGAAACAGGGCCCAGAGTGGAAGAGGTTAGCCCTATGCACTTCAGAAACAGGGCCCAGAGGCCGGAGCAGGACTGATCTGACTGCCCCTACTGGAGGACTGTGTTGGAAGCAGAAGGTGCTTGCCTGAGGGCTCTCTCTCTTTCTCCCCCTCCCCACCCTCTGAAGCTGTAAGCAAGCCCTCAGTTAAATGTTTTCTTTTGTAAGAGTCTTCTCGTCTTGGTATCTCTTCACAGGAAAAGAATTTGGACTACGACAGAATCATCCTATTAACACCAGAACAGATAAAAAGCAATGCAAAGAGCTTGAATGGAGAACTGAGCAAGCGCTTCCTAACTTAAGGCATTTTTACTTACATTGTCTCATTTCTTCTGCATAACTACTGTATGAGGTAATTTTATCTTACTCATTTAATAGAAGAGGAAACTATGATTTGATGATATTAAGTAATTTGTCCAGGATCCCACAAAAGAGAAACTGGAGCTGAAACCCAAGTTATATGGCTTCAAAATAAACCGTTCTTCTTTTCACTACACTTTCCCAACCTGGCAAGGAACTCTGTCATTAAAATTTCCAGACTTTTAATTAATACTTACTATGGAAAGAGATAATATCAAGCTTATAATGAACGGTAATAATGTAGACTGAATATTAGTCATAGTTTTATAACTACAGATGAAGATTTAAGAAATAATTACAAGTTATGCATGATGTTACATTCTTTAAAGCTGAATATATAAGACCCCTAAAATGTGGATATTTTTCTTAAACTTTATTTTCTTAGAAAGGTTCTAAATGAACTCCAGTTTATCTACATAGTTCTGAATATCAGAAACTCTGGAAGACCTCATAATGTGGCGGTCATACATCAGTTGAGCATATGCACAGTAAACTATGACTGTACTTGTTTTGACAGAAAAAAAAGTAGCTACTTTATTCTGATTTCTTTGTTCCAGCTCTAACTCGCCCTCTGTTCTGTTTTTTCCCTGGATCCAGAAATGGCTAAGTCAGGGGAGGCAAGCCTCCAGCTCAGGAACTCTACAAATGTAGATGCAGACATAGACACTGGAATGTATTTCACCAAATGGTGACAACTGGCAGAGTGCTGGGTGTTAAATGTCGAGCTTGAAGAGTAAGAAGGGGAGAAGAGGCAGGGAGAGTGGAGCTCTGGGGAAAACCTAGTGTGGAGTTCACACTTCAAGTTAGCTGAGTTCACTACTCAAGTCCTGAGACTGAAGCATACTCCCTTCCACATCTCAATAAAACAACAGGTAGACCACAATAAAAATGTCAAAGACAATTAAAATCTTATTCACCTGTAAATTCTGATAAATGCCTCTTAAATATTTTAGAAATCAGTGTATACAAAGATATGTATAAAATCTTTCTGAAACTTAAAAGGACACAAATATTTAAGAAAAACTCTAAGGCTAAAAAGATACAATAACTGTATGTGTGTGAATTAATGACATTTCTACTTTATTAGAAAGAAGTTAGGATATTCCTTTGTTAGCACTACGAGACAACACTGAAGATAGTTTTTAAGTCCTGCTGAAATACTAGTAAATCTAGTAAACAGTTACTTGGTCTCCATGAAGTAGGTCTAAGTTAGTTATTCTCCTAAGTCACATTTCCAAACTCTTTTTCCATCACAAAATTCATTCTTCCAAAACAACATGTGCAAGACTGATTCACTTCCTTCAGTAACACCATCAAAACCCTGAATAATTGATCATCCCTTTGTTCTCTCTCCAAAAGATGTACATCATGGCGCAAAACTACATCTACTGACACAAACCCAAGCTGAAAACAAAGCTTTGGTGTAAATGACAAGCTTGCAGATTACCTTTCCTGGGACTACCAGAAGGAACCTTCCTAATCTGGGCCTCAGATACAAAGGTTACCTCACGAAACCACACAGTGCTCTGAGTAACTTAATTACCATTGTCTTTTTCCTGTTACTATTTAGTATCAGTATTTCCACTTAAAAGCAAGTACCTTGACATATTCAGGTGTAGTATACAGCTATGTCAGCTCTTCAAATCTTGATCATTTCAGTCCCTCTGTCGTTAACATTTACCATGGAACCGCTATGTAAAAGGTACTGCTGCCATAAATAAATATGTAAGTAACAAGTGCAACCCACTTTCTCTGTGTAACTTGAAGTTTGTTTCCTTTTGGGGGGGAGGGGACGCTGAGAATTCGAAAGAGTTCACAGAAAAGTTAGAGCTACTTGGCAGCTAAGAATGAAATCCAAGTGTTTTGTCTACAAAAGGCTGGACTATTTCTCCCACACAACGACATCTACCTTTGAAGCAGGGCAGAAGACGCATTAACAGGACACTACATAATCTTAGCTAGTGTATATTAGTACTGTCAATGCAGAAAAGAAACAGATCTTCGCCAAAGGTCTTTTATGGAAGAAAACCGAAAGTGTGTCCAAGAAAGCCTATGTGCTCTCTTCAAACATCCCCAGGACCTTTGAAAGCCCTTAACGTGAGGGCTATCAGCAAATCTTTTCTTGGCTGTAAGAGACACCCAACCCTTTATATCCTGTGGCTCTGCCACACGTCATCAACACCACGGAGGTGTGTGTACACCTCCCCGCACCGAGCAATGTATTTCTGCAGTACTAACATTTCCTCTGAATCCTATCCTCATTTCACATACGAATCGCATTTTTTAGACGTCAACCACTAAAACAGTGTTGGCCTTATCTTCGGATTTCTTTTTTACATCAAACTTTTATATAGTGCCTTCAGGTGAGAAGTTTTTTCTTAAAATGCCTGTACAAGTTAGATTAGCATATGTTAGGGTGATAGTGAGACCACTGTGAATAAAGTTTCTTCGGAAGTAAAGAAATATTAAAAGTTCCATTGTTCTTACATCATATAAGGTGGATGAAAATGAAAGTCTGCCCCTAGCCCCTTCACAGACTTAGACTGCAATGGCATTTCCTAACAAAATCACAAATGTACAGAGCACCAATGCACCACCCATGGAAACTTAGTTGTCCAGGAGCGCCCTGGCTCTTAGCAGAACTAACCTCACGTTTCAGAGAGCTGATCCTAAGAGGACACAAGGGTGCCAGCCTCCAGACACCTCAGACCCCTAAACTACCCTTAGGGAGGGGGGGGGAAACGCCCCTGACTGCCGGCTTCACCCCAGGGGTCTCAATCTGGGTCCGACTCCTGAGGGGCAGCCATGAACGAGCCGGGCAGCCAGCGGGACCTGACACTGGAGGAGAGGTGACCCCGGGTCAGGGGGGTCCTGCAGGGCAGGGGCTGCGGGGACACCGGGCTCTGGGTGTCCCGGGAGGGGGCGGCCAGGGGGGTGAGGCGCCCAGGAGGGGTGTGCACACCGAGAGCGCGGGGCGATGAGCGCCAGCAGGGGAAGGGTGCAGGGGCTCCGGGGCGCCGCAGCCCCCAACCCCCGCCCGACGCCCCGCAGCCCCGCGACCCGCGACGGGGCGGGGCCAGGCGCCCGCCACGGCCGGCACCGCCCCCTCAGCCTCCGGGTCCCGGCGGGTGGGAGGGGCGGGCCTCGCGGGCCGGACCCGAGCCCAACCCGGAACGTTCCGTCGTCGCGGGCGGGATGGGGCGAGTGACCCCGCGGCCCCGGGCGGGCGGGCGGGCGGGCGGGCGAGCGGGGACGGAGCTGGCCGAGGGCGGAGAGGAGCCTCCGGGTAGCCCGCGCCCGCTGGGCCAGAGCCCGGCGCCCCGCTGCGGACGGGGGGACGGTGGCCCCCGTGCAGAGCTCGCCTTCCGGCCTCCTTCCCACCTCCCGGGGCGTTGCCCCGGGCAACAGTGCCTACCGACGGCGGCGTGAAACGCACCTACCTAGAACCTGACAAGCAGGAGCCCCTCACACCCGGGAGCCCGTCGCCACCCGGCGTCACAGGGGCCGCGGCAGCCAATGGGAGCCGCCGTCGCGAGCCTCCGCAGCCAATCCCGCTGCACTCCGGTCTCCGGGCACCCGGAGTCCTCAGCCAATGAGCAAGGGTGAGGGGCGGGCTCTGCCGCCGGCCCCAACCCCCTCCTCTACTACCTCCCAGGAGGCGGGCGCGGCCCATTGGCCCGGGCCCGCGAGGGGCGGGGCTTAGCGGGCGGGCGCGGGCGGGGCTTAGCGGGCTGGGGCTTTTACGGGCGAGCGGAGGCGTGGGCCGCGGCCGCCGCCCTGCGGGCTGCTTTCCCCGCCGCCGGCGTCCTCGAAGGAGCCCGCTTCCCCCGAGCCCGGCTACGGGACGGCGCGACGGCGGGACGGGCGCGGAGGCGGAGGGGCCCAGACAGGAAACTCGGGGAGGCTCGCACGGCCCAAGCCGGGAAGTGTGACCTGGCCGGGTGATAAGCGGGGCCGCCGGGAAAGGGTCAGCCCCGCGCTCCGAACGAGCGGCCGGAAAGGAGGCGTGACCAGACGAGGAGCGCCCGCGGGTGGCCCCTCTCCCTTCCCGCGTTCTGCTTGCGTGTGCTGCAACGTGCTCAGCACCGTCTTTCCTCGCCCCCGGGCTCCCCGGTGCCTGCGACGCCGACGATCCGAGGTTCTCTGGGGACGTGGATGCTGTCTGTGCAAGGTGTACCGCCGGTCCCGGCAGCGGCCCCCTCCAAAGTACTCACCTCTAGGAAAGGTCTGGGAAGCGAGAACTCAGAATGATTGGCCCTTCCAACGAGGGCTGTTTTCCGAAGCGCTCCTCGCCAAATTGGTGCAAAAAAAAAAAAAAAAAAAAAAAAAAAGAGTAATGTGCACCAAACAGATCTTAACTAGGTGATCTGGAGCTCTGTGATAGGTGTTACTCGTCACCGAGCGTCACTCCCTTAAGGCTTGTAGCATGCTTTTTAAGGCAGTGTGTCTTGTACGTGAGCTCAACCACATTGGCCGCGTGCAACAAGTCTAGTAACTCCAACCCCACTCCCACCCTTAAAACCTGTGAGTTAGGTGAGAGCCGTTCTAAACGGTTCTTCACTTAAGTCTGTTTCAGAGCCCAGGAAGCCAGACAATACTGTAAGGACACACAAATCTTTAAGCCCTGCTGTTCAAAATAGGTGAGACTCTCTTCCTTCTTTTTCTCAGAAAGCAGTTAAGCACTCTTGTCAGATTGATGATCCAGGGATGTATTTCTCAGGAACTTGGGTGGTACAGGGCTGTGAATCAGTGTCAGAGTGCTTAAAACCCTGGTTGAATCCCAGCAAGGGTAAAGGAAACCCCTAACAAGCCTGAAAAATCTTTCAAAGTTCACAGATACCGACAAGAAATAGCCCCCTATCTCCAGTTTCTGTCAAACACTAGAACTCTAGTTTAAATTGCAAAACTACCTTGGGCATAAGGATTGCTTTTTCTCTTAAAATACAGGTGGCACCCCAACAATCCACTGCAGATGTGACAAATAGTGCTGGGTTCTACTAGCTATTGTTCGTTGGGAAAATATAAATAATGGATTGTATCTACTGGTCTACAGAAAAGGGTGAAATTGATGTCTTTTGCATGCTCTTGGGTAATGCCTTGGGCATGCGTCACATTCTGGCTTAATGCCTACTTGACAATAAAGTTGCCTTCCTTCTCTTACATAATTTTATCAATGACCTCCAAATTAAAAATGGTAATGTTTTCTATGTATTTTTGTAGTTCTGTAGTGGCATACATAAATAGCCTCCTAAATTCAAGTTAGTTTTCTATAAGCATTGAATGTTGTGTCTGTCGTGTCAGTGCTAGTGAAATAGATTAAAGTCTGTGCAAGTATTAAATGATCTTGAGAAAAACCATATAACTTTGCACTGCTTTACCAAGCATACCTTCTCCATGACCTTAGGCTTCCCATCTGTATAAAAAGATCTAAATACAGTTGATGTGGCTGGTGCATTAGTAGCTCACCTACATATGTGAATGGAATCCACTTCTCCAAAAGCAGTAAGAATTTTTTGGGAGGCTGGAGAGGTTGAGAGCATTGACTGCTCTTCCAGAGTCCTGAGTTCAATTCCCAGCAACTACATGGTGCCTCACAACCATCTATTATAAGATCCTGTGCCCTCTTCTGGCGTGCAGACAAATATGCAGACAGACACTGTATATGTAATAAAAATAAGTAAACAAATCTTTAAAAAGAGCTTTTTGGTTTTATCATTACCTATCCTAAACCCAACTATACACTCAAGAAATATAATTTGTCCACCTTGTGTCAGGCATCGTGTTAAAAAATGCAACTTTGCAATTTATAAAGAAAATTGTTCATCAGATATACAAATCACAGTCAAATTTGGAAAGAAAGAAACTGGAAGGAAAATAGCACACCTAGTTTTATTTTCCCCCCTCTAATAAGTGTCATTTTGCATTGCAACCTATTTAACAAATACTTTTTTCCACTTCCAAAAGTTCTGAACAAATTTCTTTATGCAACCTTGTAAATATGGGAGAATTAAGGAAAATAATTTCCTTTCTAGGTAATCTATGAACTTCATAAAACACTAGTCTAATCCTTCAGTTGAAGATACATTACTTTAATATGGTTTAATAGATTCCTTTACTTTTGTTTGTTTGTTTTTTGAGACAGAGTTTCTCTGTGCCTTTGGAGGCTGTCCTGGAACTAGCTCTTGTAGATCAGGCTAGTCTCTAACTCACATAGATTTGCCTGCCTCTGCCTCCCAAGTGCTGGGATTGAAGGCGTGCGCCACCACTGCCTGGCTAATAAATTCCTTTTCTTCCATTAAAATTTAGATCTGTGCCAGGAACTGCCACAGTTTATGAAATGCCACAGTCCTACCTAGCTGTTAAGCAAACAAGTCCTCAGTGTGTAATCTATACAGATTAATCAAATTTTATATTTTAATGAAGTGATTTTCCTGGGGAAAATGTATATAATGTGAACATGAAAACTAGGAAATTGGTTTAAATACACTTTTTAATTCTTTACTTTTGGTTAATATCATTCCCCATCCTATCTCCCTCTCGTTTTCCTGTTTAAGATTTTCTCATAGACTTGAGGAATCTTGGCTGTGTGCCGTCTTAGTCCAGCGATTCCTACGTCTGTGATCTTTGCTCCTTCTCTTCCTTCTGTCAGCCAGTCCTCTTGGTCACTTCTTAGCCCTCACCAAGCGCACACACCACGCCTAACGCAGATGAAGTGGAGAGGGAAACAGAAGAAAAAACAGTTTATCCCTTTTCTGTGCATGCGACACAGTCTGTTTTCCCAAGACATAAGCGTGTTCACTTCAGTGAAAACTTTCACTGCAGATCATGTCTGGCGAAGTTCAAGACGTTTGTTGTTTTGGCTTTCCAAATTTCAAAATGCCTGTCTATGGCTTCCTCTGAGTTCTAGATCTGTGTATGGAAAATACGGGGAGCAGAGGGAAGAAAGGTGAAGTAGATGAGAGACGAACACTTCCATAGCCTTCAAAGTAAATGTCAAATCCATTGAAAACACTTCATAACCTCCCCTCCCAGCCAGGGGCTGGCTGACTGAGCGGACTCACATTGTCTCCCTTGGTTCCTTGGCTTTCTGATCAACACTGAGGAAAACCACCACCAGCATTCCTCGTCAAGACATGCCCTCTTAAAATGTCCCCAGATTGTTCAAGGTCTGTCCCTCTGGTAAACCATTCTTTTCTCAGAATTTACCTGCCCTTGCCTTCATTCCCTTATGCCTAGTCCTTTGTGCCTTCAAAAACAAAGCGTGAGTGTGTGCTTGACAGTGCTGGACAGTGCTTAGGAGGGCCTCCTAAGAAATGCACACCAACAGACTCACTCTCAGATATTCTGCCTTGGGAAGATCTGTGATGAGTTTTTAAGGGAAAATCAAGCTTAGGAGACCAGCCAAGCCGGTCGACAAGGTGCATTTTGCTGAGCCTACGTTTCTACTTGCTGGCAGCAACACATGAACTTAGGTCACAGGGAATCCAGCTGTCAGGTATCCCTGAAGGCAACAGTAAGGCGAGAAGCTGCAGACAGAATTATCTGGAAGTCTGTGTAATCTAAGAAATGTGTAGACCAGATCCTCAGCTCACTTCCTCCACTAAGTGAGGAACAGAAATGCTTGCTCCCGGGTGAGGCTGAGCTAGAAGACTACTGGATACAGACAGGAGTGTGGTGGTTCCCGTGACGTAGAGGAAGTAAGTGTAGATCCACATCCTTCTCTTGCCTAACTCCTGCAATGGCAGGCTCCAGGTTGCTGGAAGCAGTGACTTATCTGAGATTTTTATGGCTACTTGGGGAGTCTTCTGTCTGACACAGCCAGATCCCCTGCCCCATCACTTCAAGAATGATGTCTAAAATCTGTAAGTTCCACTACAAAAAGACAAGTGGGTATCATCTTGTTATAGACCTCCAGTCATGGAAATCAGACACCAAATGAAAGAGGAGGGTGTGTTGCCAGTAAAAAAATAAAACCAATGGAGAGAACAGGAAAAAAGATCTCAAATGATCTGTGAGTGATTTTCTTTAAAAAGAAACCGCTGGACTGGAGAGACGGCTCTGAGTTTGGTTCCAAGCACCAATGTCAGGTTACTCATGACCACCTGTAGCTCCAGCTCCAGTGGGATCCAATGCACCTGTCTTACACACACACACACATACACACACACACACACACACACACACACACATACACACACACACATCTTAGAGAGGAACATAATTTGTGCATGGAAACAAGATACTTTTGATGGGGATGTCTTTTTCTCTTATTGGTTGATGAATAAAACACTGTTGGGCCAGTGAGGCAGGAAGATAGGTAGACTAGGAGATGAGGAAGATTCTGGAAACTTAGGCAGAAACAGTTGCCATGTAGTAGAGGAAGGAGTAACAGGTCTGGACCCTTCTCCAGAAAGATAAGACCATGTGGAAATACTTAGATTAATAGAAATGGGTTAATAATTAGGACAGACCTCGACAATAAGAAACCCTAGTCACCAGCCAACAGTATTATAATTAATGTAAGTTTCTGAGTGTTCATTTGGGGCAAGGTGGCTGTGGGACCAGGATGGCAGGCCAGAAAACTCATGTTTACATACTTTCTCCAAGGAAATAATTAGAGTATGGCCATGTCTCCTAAGGAGACTGACTCTTCCCTTAGCAGCCATCAATAGTTCCTCCAATAGAGGTGGGGTCTCAGGGACCCCTCCCCTATCCATGCTGTCATTTTGAATGGCTTGACCTTGTCAGGTCTTGTGCAGGTAACCACAGCTACCGTCATCTAATCTGAGCAACAGCCCCATAAGGACCAGGCCAGATTTGTCTTGTATCACATCTGGTTTTGCGATGGGGTCTGCAACTGAGCCTGGGCCTCAAAGACAGGACAAGGCTGGCTGGCCAGCAAGTCCTAGAGATCAACCTGTCTCTGCCTCGCCAGCTCTGGAATTGCAGACACATGCAGCCATAGCTGGCTTTTTAGTAGACTCTGGGATCTGAATGCAGGTCCTTCTGCTGGCTCAGCAACCCCTTACCCATTGGATCATCTCCTCAGCACCAGCAAGTGAGAGTTAATGTTATAAGGAACTGGCAAATGTAAGTTTTGTTTTATGTCACCAGGATCAAACCCAGGAGCTTGCCCATTCTAGACAAGGAATTGACCACTGAGCTACATCCCCAGCCCTGCCAAACGTGTTCAAGAGCCTGGGCCATTTTATGCTACCCCAGTGACACATGGCAGCTCCAATGGCTCCTTGTTGTCTACCAGCACTGAGTACTGTTGCCAAACAAGTTGGAAAAATTGGTTTGCTTTGCCATTATTTCATTTGTTTATTTTGGTTCTTTTTTGAAGCAAAGTCTATACTATAGCCAGGGCTGGTCTGGAACTTACAATAGAGTCCAGACTGGCCTCAAACTCACAACCATTTACTACTCTGCCCCATCCACCTTGTCCTGGACTATCAGAACCCACTTATTTGGCTATTCTGATAGACCTATAGTGGCATGATGCCCGGGCATTAATTTGTACTTTCCCAATGGCTGGCAATGTTGAGCACGACTCACTGCTTACTTGAGAGTCACCTTTCTCCTTTTGTAGAGCGTATATTCAAAGAATTTTTGCCCATTTCGAAAAATAGGTTTTGCTTTCATCTGTTTTTGCTGTCCATTGATTGGTTGGCTGGTTGGTGGCATTTTTTTGTTGTTGTTGATTTGCTTTGCAGCACCGGGACTAAACCTGGAGTCTCATAGATGCCAGACAAGCATTCTGCCACTTAGCTACACCCTTAGGTGCCATTTCAGAAACAGCAAGGCTGAAGAATTCAAGAAACACAAACACACACCAGGCAGACATGGTCATGTGATTGTTGGCAACAGTAGGAAGACAGATAACGGGGGAAAGGTAGTGTTTTTCAGTCATCAGTCCCTACACAATTGGTCATCTGCAAGTAGAATACCCTAATTTCTCACATTAAACAAGGAAGATGATAAAGCATTCAAAATACCACACACTGAAGAAATTGTCTTGACCTTCAGTTGGAAAGAAACATTCATTTGTGTGTGTGTGTGTATGTATATATATATATATATGTATGCATGTATATATTGAATATACACATATATTCAAGAAACTAATTTCTTCTTACTTGAAATTCAGTTCACCTTGTTAAAGACCAAAGACTGCTTCTAAAAAGAACTGATTTATGTAACTTCTTCTTACTTGAAACACAGTTTATCTTATAAAGCCCCAAGATTATCACTGAAAAGGAACTGAGTGATATAAATGAGCATATTCAATTAAAATACATTTTTTATCCCAAAACCCCCAATTCATTAAAAAATGTGAACATGAAAGACTTGTTGCAAGCAAAAGAAAAAAAGTGAAATATGTCCCATTAGTCCCCCACAATTTTAATTTCATTGTTATTACCCAAGAATTGTTATATTTCATTTACATAATACATAATTGTCTGCTAATTGGATTTAATATAGGATTTCATTTTAAAATATATATATTTCCTTGTATATTCATTTGTTTTACCAAGTATACTTTCTTAAGTATGAATATCTACCAGCATTAAGCCTCCCATATCAACAGGAGAGAGTAAATAATGAAGTAAACACGGCATTCTAGGCAGGGTTACAGTCTGTGACAAAGGGTACTGTGACAGGATGTGCTGTCGCTGGGGGCAGGAGGAGCTGTGGTAACAGTGAGTCTGAAAAGATGAAACTTGAAATGAGGTCTGGAGGTGAGAAGGGAGCCAGGTACAGGCAGATGCAGGAACAGGATGTCCTAGATAGTTAGAAATCACAGTTGCACACCCTGAGGAGGAAAAGGTGAGTGTAACAGGCATGGAAAACTGGAGTGACTAAAGCAGAGTGAGCCCAGCCAATGGAGCAAAACTACATGAGAAGTGAGACTTTTCTGGAAGTGAGACTGTGTTTTATTCTAACTTCACTCTAACTGGTGAGAAAAGCCAACAGGGATTTTGTGGCGTTTGTTTGGTTTATAAACTGTTTTCTCCTTATCCTCCTCATCTTACTCCACCCCTCATCTCACTCGCTAGCCCCAGGCTAGTCTTGAACTCATGATATAGCCCAGCCGGCCTTGAACTTGTTGGTGAACCTTCTGCCTAGCTTCCCCAGTTCTGGGATGACAATTGTGAACCACCTCACTAGGCTCAGCATAGGCTGATGTGAGTTGTCTGATAAATTTCACTTTCCCCCTCAAGACTTAACAAAATCCAGTCCCTTGCAGGTAGAGAAGTCATGGTGAGTTTCTCTTCTCCAAACCAAGGCAGGAAACATTTCTCTTACATTGAATCTGAAACTTTAACTGTTTCTATGCTCTAGACTCAATTTTATAGTATCTATATTAGATGTTTGTCAATGGAAAGGCATCTTGGAGGCCATCCTGGAATTCTGCTAATTATACTGTGACAATAAAATAGTAACCACAGTATAGCATACAATGTAGAAGGAACTCAAAGCAATAGAATTGATGTTACAAAGTATTTACTAGTAGATTTGCTTAGGAGACATTAAATCACACAAGCAGAATTTAGCCCAGGGAGCTCTGTCTCCAAAATATACCAATGAGCATTAACCAGTTCCGTTAGAGACAAGCCAAGTTTACAGTGCAAGGATGTAAGTGTTTATTCACCAGCCTGATTGGGAAGTCCTGTGTATATGTCAATAAAGCACTGCTGTCCAATAGGGAAGCAAGATAGGTGGGACTAGGGGTTGAGGAGGATTCTGGGAGAGAGAGACCATGTAGCCGCTAGAGGAGTAAGATGTGTGGACCCTTTCTCGGGTAAGAGAAATACTTAGATTAGCAATTATGGGTTAAATACTTAAGTCAGAGATAGCCAGTAAGAAACCAAGCAAACAGCCAACAGCTTCATAAATAATATAGTGTCCTGTGAGTTATTTGGGGGCTCAGACAATGCATCAGGGCCCAGGCAGATGTCAGGGAAAGCTACACTCTACACCAGCCAATAAACTGCCCACCCCCAAAGGGCATATGTCTAACAACTCAAGGGGGACAACACAGGGGCACAACTACCATTAAGTTCCTTGTGTGCTTATCAGGAAACATGAAATTTTGTTAGGTGGACAAGATGAACCTGGGAAACAACTATTCAAAAAGAACAACATAGGTATGGTTAAGTAATTCTGGACTGGGCAGTGGTGGCGCACACCTTTAATCCCAGCACTTGGGAGGCAGAGGCAGGCGGATCTCTGTGAGTTCAAGGCCAGCCTGGTCTACAAAGTGAGTTCCAGGACAGCCAGAGTACACAGAGAGAAACCCTGTCTCCAAAACAACAAAAATTCTGTCAATGTCTTTGCTGTATAAATCTCCCATCTCCCCTCATAGCTAGACTTGGAGTCACCTGTCTGTGTTTAAATTGTTCAAAGTGTAACCAGGGCCAGGGACCTAAAGGAGGTTTAAGCATGACAGAGTATGTAAAACACACAAGCCTAAGGTCTGTGTCAGTCAGTAAACCTTCTGTCTGAGGCCAGCTCTTCCATTGTCATGAGCCCCATCTAGACAATCACTATTACAGAGCCTTCCCTTCAGTCCCAGTGTGCAGAGTGCAAAGCCATGGTATTTCTATAACACATATGACACACACTTCAGATGTATACATTCTAAAGTGTATGTAGGCAATTCTCCAGGGGCAAGCATCAGAAACCCATCTCCCACATCCTTAGGTAAACAAGGCACAGAGTTGAATACGCACTGGACAGTGCAAAGAACCGTTGACTAACTGAAGCTCTGGGATTGCAGCAAGGGGTAGCAGGAAGAGCTGGAGTAACCGTGCCAGGGCTTAGATTGCAGCCAGGACTCACTCATCTCCTCCCCCTGAGTTGGTCCTCATTCCTGTGTTTAATGTTTCTCATCCTGTCTCCATTTCATCTTCTATAACCATAAAGACACTGCATACTCTAGCTGGTCAATTCTTCTAAGTGACACAGAAAGCATACAACTGTTGCGACCCACTGCTGTTGCTATCTTATCGATTCCAATTTGGAAAAAAAATTCAAGAGAGGGACTTCTAGACCAATAGAGTATGCACAGTACATCTGAATCCTGCTGGAGCCGCTTTTGTTGAGATTACACAGTTGAAGGGGAAGGAAGCACTTCTCAGGAGACTGCCAAGCTGCTGATCGAGGTCAATGCAATATGGAATATATTTATTTACCAGAATAAGAACTTACACACAAAAGGCTGGGGAGTCAGAAGTGTGGCAGGCTTCCAGAGGAAGACAGGAGAAGAGAGATTTGTTTCTCTTTCACTTCCTTTTATCTCCACCTGTCCTGAATTTCCTTATCCCCGCCCTTAAGGTGGATAGCTTCGTGGGGCTCACCCCTACACCAAGCAGTTATGGAAGGTCAGCTTATGAGTGGCTAAGAGGGGTTGGATCATATGGGACAGGCTGTATGTTATTTTCTATTTCAAAACACGTTGTTTTTATAAAAGATTCCCTGTTTTTGTGACCCTTATGCATTCAATACAGTAAAGATGCTTGCAACAGGTTATCATGGGGTTTATATTTGCATTTCACAGAGCCTATGTGTCTTAAAATTCATAAAGTGGGTACATGCACGAGACAGACTGCTCTAGTCGGGAAGGTTTAAGACTCAAAGCCCGGGCTCAGCAGCCAAGTGCTTCAGGTTCAACTGTAGCCTAGCTGTTTAAATACTCTTAATCAGCCTGTGTGCTTCAGGTGCCTAAGGGATGAGGGGAATAAGGCAAACGACTTAAAAGGGGGGGGCTCACCTATGCATAAGAAGAGCTGAGACTAATAAGAGAATCCAGGTGACGTCAGGGTTTCATTTGTTTTCCAGTAATGGAAATTGAACTCGAGGCCCATGACAAACTTGTCAGGGACCCGTGGCTGAGCTGCTCCCACAGGAGCATTTTCTGTTCTTCCAGAGTACCGGATTTCAGTGCCCAGCACTCTGGTCCTGTGGCTCCCAACCACCTGTAACTCCAGCTTCAAGGAAGGTCTGACCTCAGAAGGCACCAGAACTCACATGCACAAACCCACCCACGGGCACATGGGCATAATATTAATAGCCATTATTATCCTTTCCGTTCTAATCCTTTAAAAAGTGACCTAATCACATCCACATGTATCTGTTTGCTTACCGGCTGTTTGTTCATCTGCTAGACAAACCACAATATAGTGATAATGATTGTCATTATTGCTTCCAGAAGCTGTAAAAAGCAAACTTTGATTGATAAGGAAAGGCCCGGGCATTCTTTATAGGTCATTTTCCTGGCAGGGTGTACTCAAGCATATGCTATGCAATGATAGCTATCAGCATCTAAATTGAGAAAGACATCTTTAGTACCTACTTAGTCCATCACCAGCGATTTTAAAAACACACGCAGAGACATCCCGGTAGCAGTTACAGTTTGGGTGTAATCGCTACGGTGGTTTGTATGTGAAAGGTCTCCCATAGGATCAAGCATCCAACACTTGGGTCCCTGTCGTTGGTGAGGTTCCTGGAGGTGGCTCAACCTGGCTGGAGAAGAACACCCCTGGGGAGGGATGGGCTTCCAGAGCTTATGGCTTTCCCGCTTCCTGTTCGCTGTCTCTGGTTTGTATTGGAGGCTGAAGGTGTGATCTCTCAGCCCCCTGCTCCGGCCACCTGCTCCAACTCCTTCGTCACCATTATGGATTTACTCCCTAAAACCATAAGCCAAAATAAATCCTCCTTGCTCTAAGTTGTCTCTGTCCTGGTGTATTATCACCACAGCCACGGAAGAGCAAAAATCAACCATAATCTTTGATTTCATTTCCTGTCTCCCAGCCCTGAAGCAGTGTGATGATCGGAATGTGCCTTGTCCCTCTAGGCTCATGTTTTGGATGTTTGTAAGGTGACCATGGGTACTGTGTTGGGAGACTGTGGAACCTTTAGAAGGTGGGACCTGGCTGTCGAAAGCAGGACACGGGGGCTTCGGAGACGGCTCAGTGGTTAACACACCGCACCAAACTACTCTTCCAGAGGGCCCGGGCTCAATTCCCAGCACCCACATGGCAGCTCACAACTGCCTGTCACCCTTGCACAGACACACATGCAGGCACATAAAATCATGTAAATTTTTAAAATACACCTTTAAAAACGAAAGAAAGAAAGCAGGTTACTAGATGTGGGGGATGGGGACCTTAGAGGACTACAACTCTACTTCGGGGCCCAGGCCATATGTACAACTGATGCCACACCGCCATGGGTTGCACTGCCTCTTGCCTGTTGTGACAGATGTACACAAGTCTGTTTGACTGAGCCAAATAAATCTTTCCTCCATTGCGTCTGCCAACATTTTGGTCATATCAGTAACAATTTACTCGTGAGGTCTACAGGGGAGTTAGAGGTTGGTGCTCATCCCACAGTAAACAGCAGCAGGGTCTCTGCCTCTGCCTTGTCTATGTTTTGTTTGAAACTGGGTGTTATTAGCTCAAGCAAAGCTCACACCATCCTGTCTAAGTCTCTCCAGGGCAGGGATGACAACCGTGCATGTAGCACCATCCCCGATACAGCCTTTTGTCAGACAATGTTACCAAACACACAAGTGAGTCCCGATACAAATACTTGATGTATACAATACCTACACACACACACACACACACACACACACACACACACACACACACACTCTGCTCAGATACATACCAAGTGTTTTCACTCAAAGTGTTAATCTTAGTTGTCAGCTTGACCAGATCTGGAACCAACTAAGAGACATGCCTGCCCCTGGTGGGCCCACAAGGAGGGTTAGCAGAAGATGCTCTCCCTGAGAGGAACTCCCAGAAGCAGCTGGGATTTGAGGCAGTCTCAGGGGAGAGCATTGCTGCCTCTGGCCTCCAACTCATGGCGGTGTCTGTATATACCCTTACTTCCCATGCTGAGGCGTTTCTGATGCTGGAACTCAGCTTCCTTGGCCTTCTGACATGAAGACCTGTGGCTCTCCAGGAACCCTCCAGGCCATCAGCGCCAGACTGAAACTGCAGTGGCATCCGGCCTCATGCATCCAACAAGAGCTGGATTTTCAACCTCTGCAGTACATAGACAGCCATTGTTGGGCTATCTGTCTTGTAGTACAAAATCCAACCTCATAGGCAAACATAGCACCTTTGTAATATATATTTTCATTCTCTTCATTTTGTTCCCCTAGAGAACCCTAACACACACACACACACACACACACACACACACACACACACACACACAGGCTCGCAAAACAGTCTCAATTAAGCCTTATTAAAACCCCTGTGAGATAGACACTCACATTACTCCTATTTATAGATATGTTTTAAAAAGAGGTGGAGAGAGTTCAAATGTCTGATTTACAGTCTCACAGTTTTGTTGGTACGGGCGTTGCTATTTGAAACAGAAAGGTCTAATACAAAAGCCACCATAATTAACCATTCCCTAAGCTTCCTTGCCAATCAGGAATTAATTCTTCTATGACTCAGAGGAATAAGAGTGGTTCTGAGTAAGAAAAACCAAAACCAATGAAAATTAACAGCACCATAGGGCATGTCTATGTAGGCCAAACTGGTTTCACAACTCAACAATTCTCTTACCTTGCCCTTCTAGGTGCAGGAATTACACTGTGTGTCAGCATGCAGCTAAAAGAAATAATCTTTACAAGCAGAAAACAGAATGACTAATACTAAAGTGTCTGTGTAGCTCTCTACAAGTCAGGCAAACCAAAGTTTGAGAACACCTTCCCAGCTGGAGAAATTTCTTGTTTTGATTTTCACACTTTAAAAGTGAAGGCGTTAACAGCACTAACCGCATAGCTATTGTGAGGAATAAATGGAATAACTTAAACAAAATGCTTATTATGACAGCTGACGTTTAAGAAATGACTCAGAACTGTTTGGTGTTATCCTTATTTTTGGTATTCATTCTTTTCAGGCGTCTCATCCTTCATTCACACCCTGTGTCTTGGTGTTCCAGGCAGTTTTTCCTCCAAAGTTGAGCCAAGGTTGATTGCTACTGATGCTATCTTCAGGCAACCAAATTTGTCCTGTAATTCTATTTGCTACCCACAAATCATTACCAATTTAGTGTCCCATTGTAGATTTTTCATCTACAAATTATAACCCAGAATTTCCTCTGTCAGCTGGCTTTCAAGTGCACCGAGTTGAATGTTCCCAGTGATACTTTGAGAGCTGCTGCATAGCCTTTATCTTAGTTCTCAGAAAACTTAAAAGCTGTACTTAGGGGAACAATCATTGCTTTGCGTTTCATTATTGAACAGAAAATCTGAAAGAACAATATCAACTTTTAAATGCAATTATAGGCCTGGAAGGGAAGCATAAGTGTAAAAAGGAGAACACCTCATTATCACTCTTTCAAGCTGCTGGAGTGAAACTTGAATCGCTGCATATTCCAACATCAAAACGTCTCCTGGATATACTAAAGAACATCATTATGCACACAGCAATAAAACGAGAAAGTTATTAGAGGGAGCCACTAAGAATAAAAGAACACCAAGACAGATTCTTAAAATGGATAATATAATAAGCTCATTAATAAGTATTCTGAGATAGCTCTAAGATTTTTTTCCAATTGAAACTGAATTCCTTGTGGTTACCATCTAGTCAGGGACATCAACTTCACTATTGTTTCTTTTTGTTTATTTAAATCAGCCTGACTCTTTGCTAACACATACAAGATTGTTTCTACCTGTATCTGCCCAAACACAAGGAAGTATTTAATTTTAGTATTGGTATTTATTAGTGAAATGAGACTTCTTATTAAAGACCTAGGGAGTGACAATAGGTTTTTGAACAAAGGATGATCTTTTGAAGGAGTTGTGCGTTACCAACTTGATATAGTTCTCTAAATTGCCTTCATAATGCAGAATGTGTAAGTATTATTGCACGTCACCTCGATAACCCTAGTCACTAAAGTTTCTTTTTAGTTGATGGTAGTGCCTTTAGAAATAAACATACCTGTCATTTTCCCTTGCCGGTTCCATTTACTAATACAGAGTTAACTCAGGTTTCTCATGGGATAAATTACATGTTCAGAGTTCTAAAGCGGGCCAGCAGAAATGAAGATGTTTGAGTGAAAATGGGAAAGGCTCTATCAGGAGGTGTGGCCTCGGTGGAGGAAGTGCGTCACTGGGGGGTGGGTTTTGAGGTTTCAAATGCTCAAGCCGGGTCTAGTGTCTCTCTCTCTATATTGCTCCTGCCTGTTGATCCAGATGTAGAACTGACAGCTCCCTCTCCATCACCATGTCTGCCCGCGTGCCGCCATGTTTCCTGCGGTATTGATAATGGACTAAACCACTGAACTGTAAGGCAGCTCCAATTGAGTGTTTTCCTTTGTAAGAGTTGTGGTAGTCTTGGTATCTCTTCCCTCGGACAACGTTCTGAAGAGCTAATCATGTCTTTCAGTCTATCAGACTATTGAGGCAAAGGACCATACACACAGGCAGACATAGAGAGAGAGAGAGAGAGAGAGAGAGAGAGAGAGAGAGAGAGAGAGAGAGAGAGAGAGAGAGAGAGAGAGAGAGAGAGAGAGAGAGAGAGAGAGAGAGAGAGAGAGAGAGAGAGAGAGAGAGAGAGAGAGAGAGAATTCCCAGGAATCTCATTCTGGAAACAGGGAAAGGCACCAGCCAGAGGGGAAACCCGGAGATATTATACAGCTCTAACAATTTGTCCCTCTACCTTACGGGATAAGACTGAAGCCCTAGGACTGATGGGTCAAGGATGTGGGAAGTCACATGACCCAGAAAGCTTAGATGTACTTATCCTTGGCTATCTAAACTCCGATCTCACTTCAGGACCCCAGAGATGGACTCCGGCAAGTTCACTGGGTTTCTTTGTCTCTTCCCAGCATGGTCACATTCAATAAATCTCTCTTTTTTCTGCTTTCCACTTCTAATTTGGCATATTGAGGACCGGTGGCTGGACCATACTTGGGGTTCAGTAACACTCTCAGCTCTTAGAAACGCCATCTTTAATGTTTGTAATTTTGATCCCACCCCTAGTCTTTTCGGTAGCCATGAAATTACAAGGCTCCGAATTAACCGAGCAGACTATCGGGCAGGCGATAGAGTTAACGTTTACCTCCCCCAAAGCCTGTTGGTTCTCTATAGAGACAAAAAGGAAACCGTCATCCCACACTCTGCCCACAAGTTAGGAAACTGCGGTTAGGAGCTGTTTTCAGATCTCTCACCCTATGAAGGCGTCTACAGCAAGCATCTGAGCCAATATGAGAACACACAAGAAATCAGCTGAAAATCACAAGCAGCGTATTTTCCCCCCATGCATCAAAAGGCTGACTTCTAGGGAAACAACTGCTCCAGTTCTCTGAGATGTTTAGAAGTCAACGCTAGGCAGGGGTAGCCAGTACACCGACAAGATCGCAGCTGCCCTGGGTATCTCCACCAGATCAGGTCCCAGGACTAAGACAGCCTGGAGCACCCCACAGACCCAGGCCAGGCCCCGCCCACGGAGGGGCGGCCCAGCCCTGACCAGCGAGAGCGGAGAGCCGAGACCCTCCAGCGTCCTAGAGCGGCGCAGAGCCGTGCCGCAATGGGCGGGGCGTCCTCCCTTTCCCCGCCTCCACTCGCCCTTTGTCCAGGCGAGCTCATTGCTCGCCCGCCCTTTGCTGGTGGGCAAGGGAGTCTCCACGCCTCGAGAGGGATTATAATGGACGGCACAGCACTGGCCACGCTCGCAGCACTGGAATAGCCGTTCCCCCTCCCGTTTTCCACTGCACACACCAGATTCATTCTGCACTGAGCTGAGCCTGAAGGTCAGGAGAAAGGGACAGGGCTGGCTCCCCGGAGCTGTACCTCCAGGGCCATGAGACACTTGCCTTAATTTTCTAGTCTGCAGTGTTGGTGATGAGTATGTCTCAAAGTTTTGTCAGCATTGAGAAAATGAAGACAGTACCTGTAACTTCTGTGGGGGCCCTGACACTGTTAAGCACTTTAATGGAATCCATCCTTCATACTGGCAGGCCCTGGAGATAAACGCTCACCCCTGCATCAGCAAACTCCGAAGGTCAGGGGTTTCTTTGGTAGAAGATGGAATGCTGGTTGGAGTTTAAAAGAGCAAATGGATGATGATTCCAAACAACTACAAAACACAATATTTAATTACAGCTTTGTGTGCTTAAGACAGGGAGGCCCCAAAGAAAGAGGGTAACGGGGGAAAGGAGGAAAGGGACAGCTTCCCGAAAGTTGTGTATCTGCGACTTGAAGATGCAAGATAGGTCTGAGTTGTATTCCCTGTCTAGGAAATAGCAAGATTGAGAGAACCCAACCTGGAAGGCTCCTGCCTGTGGTGGGGCTCCTGCCTGTGGACAGTGGGAGCTGACGGTCTTTCAGTGTGACCAAGTACTATGTAGGAAGATCAAAACAGATATCTGAAACCCTAAAGAAAGCTACCATCATCTGTAGTCTCTCATTGATTCCAAACTAAAATGTAAACAACCAATTTGCATGGACCATTCCCTGTCACACCAAGATTTCCATATGCAAGTCTACCCTGATGCAGATGCCCCACCTACTGTAGCTAGTCTCCTCTTGGGCTCCTATATTCTTAACTTCAACCTCCAAGCTGTTTAAATCATCACACATCATGAAACAACTTTGCTTTATTTACCACATGGATTCATGGTAGCTTGATTATCTTCGTGTGTGTGTGTGTGTGTGTGTGTGTGTGTGTGTGTGTGTGTCTGTCTATGTGTGGAATGTGTTTATTCTTTAACTACTTCGTGTGTGTGTGTGTGTCTGTGTGTGTGTCTGTGTGTGTGTGTGTGTATGTATGTGTGTGGAATGTGTTTATTCTTTAGCTACTTCCTGCGAGCACAATAAAATAATACTGTTATTATAAACACTTGCAATTTAAGACATGACTGTGAGTTACAAGGATCCTTTTCCTTTTCTTTGATTTGGTATCCATTTATCTCCCCAACCCTACATGGCTGCCAAGCATTTGAGAACCATCTGATGGGGGAAAGATGGAAGCTGAGTCAGGCTCATGCTACCACCTACCTTCCTGACTTAGAGGAGATTTCACTGGCATGTTTGCATTCTTCTTGTTTTTAAAAATTGTTTTTGTCTTTTTGAGGCAGAGTCTCTTGTAGCTCAGGTTGGCCTTGAACTCCAGATGTATCTGCCTCTGCTTCCAAAGTACTGGGCTAACAGATGTGTGCCACCATGCTGTCATATTTCAACCTCAGATTTCCTTTACCCGTGACTGTTCACATCACTGTAATTATATTTTCCCTGTATATTACTTTTCTTCTGCGATACTTATCAGACAGTGGCATTTTCAAACTGTTTATTTCTGACCCCCCCAAAAAAGAGATACAACCATGATGATAGCATAATCACAGTAGTACGGAAGATGTGCCCAGAAAGTTAGTTAGCAGTTTCTTCTTAAAAACATTTTGTTGTTGTTGTTTGGAGGGGTGGAGAGATCGCTCAGGAGATCAGAACACTCACTGCTCTTGTAAAGGACCCAAGTTCAGTTCCCAGCACCCACGGCAGGGGCCTCACAACCACCTGTAACTCCAGCTCCCAGGAGTTCTGATGCCTCTGAACTCTATTGCAACCTGCATTCACATGTACACATGCACACGCAAACATATATATGATTTAAAAACATAAATGTTTCTTCTTGCTTGTTTATGGTTAGGGGGTAGACTACTTACCACATAATAGTCACCCCCCCTCATTGGTCTACACCAACAGACCAGCTCCTCTCTTTGGTCTCACATCCTTTGAACATGTCTATGATTCTGTCTTACACATTGGGTTTCAACAGTTGTTTTGTTCTGCACTTAACAGGTTTCCTTGAGGCTGGAGCCAGAGTGATTGTTTGTCCTTCACACACCCTGGGTCGCTCTCTAGCGATGCTGATCACCCTGTCCTGTCCTCAGCATGGATCCTGTTAGGTTGGTTGAGCCAGAATCCTATTACTCTTGTAATAATGGTATAAATTCAGCCACGAGCACCCTATTGTAACCAAACATCCCTAATTAGGTCCTGCTTTCCAATCCTTTGCATTGGGGATTGCCTCTAACACATGAACTTTGGTAGGGGTTATATTAAAATTGTACCTCCATTAACCTTTTTTTCATATTATGCCATATAAACCTGGGTTTAATTAACTCCGCAACTTTTCTATATTCTTGTGATTACTTCTGTGTCTTACAGCGTACCTATATATCTATGACTTGATTTATCATCTTAATATGTACCCTCGAAGGCTTGGCTGTACACAGAAGAAATTACTTCTTATACCTTCCATCTGCTTGCTCCCTTCCCCTCTCCTCGTCTTCTATGCCGTTATGATTTATAAGTTCCAATCTCTATCATGGAGTCATAATTTTCATGGTTGTTTTAACCATAGTTTCAATTATGTAAATTTGCAGCTTTCCACCAGAGCTATCGGAAATAGCATTGGCTTTCCAGGAATGGAAACACTGAAACAGCATTCATTAAAATCTTAGTGACAATCTTGGAGCAGGTTCATGGCAACACAAAGGTCAACAGTGGTCTACGTTGGGAGTTTCTAAACTCATAGAGGAGGGAAACAATTGTGGTACAGTTCAATAGGATGTGCATCAGAGATAACTACAGTGTGTCCCAGATCGAAGAGTATTCCTGATATTCCTGACCCAGGCATGGAGATGGGGACAGATAGGCTCCCAAGGAGAAGCAGCAATACGGTGTGCCTTGAAGAATGACAAGGTATGTCCGTACAATGAAACATAGAGACATCCCTGCTCTAGACATCAGGGAAGAGGCGAGAGAGAGCATCTGTGATCAGGGATTTGTACTAATGTTGGATGTTCAGAATGAGCCGAGGACTGGGAGTGGGAGGGAACCAAAGTGACGGGGCTATTTGTAAAGCCCTGAAATCCCCCTGTCAATCACGCCGAGCACGTAAACCGGCAATCTTACAAAGGTGAGAGGAGAACTTGTTCCTCTGTCTGCTGCTACTGTCAACAGCACTGCTCCAAGGGCACAGAAACTGTGGAGTGTTTCCACAGGAGCCAGCCCTGGGCACTTATCCAATGGCCAGGAATGACATCATTGGGATCTTTGGATGTGTCTAGGCCTGGGCAGGTAGTAATTGTCATGCTCTGCTTCCTTTGATCCCTAAATCTTCTGTGACATTTCATGGCCATGATATAGACCCAGTCATGCTAGGTGGGATTCTGGAAGGGCTTGTCTGAAGCTGCAGAAAGAGACGCGAAGAGATGACTGACACATCTCTCACAGCCTAGAGTAACGGTAGCAGCATTTTCTGTGGAGAAACCTGCCCACCTGAGCAGGCAGTGGGTTCTGGAGGAAAACATGGCAGCCATAGAGCTTCAGTGGACAGAAATGGAAGCTGAGGTTACAGATACAGAGAACACTGCAGGAAAACGGTGTTAAGGACGTGATTTATGCACAGTAGGCTGTTACCTGAAGGTTAGCAGTTAATGTCACATGTTAGCTAATGTCACTATACGAGCATAATTCATACATGTACATACAGTCTGAGTATGTTTGCATAAACACACATATTTCTTCTCTTCCTGTATAATCCCAAACCTTTACATTAAAAAAATGGGTGTCAAGTCCTTTGTAGATATTAACATATATTTTTAGTTCATGCTGGAGGTGGGTTTTCCCTCTTGAAGAGAGAAGAGATGTCATGGTACGGATGGCTTTGCTTTGGTTTGGTTGAGGGTACCCTTTGTTGAGGACTTTTCTGTGCTTTAAGTGGCTGGGCTGGGTTTCCATTTTGTCTTCTTGGCTTGCTCTATGACTCTAATCACACTATCCTTTGGGTCGAGAAGGGAACACACCTTACTCACCGTTCAGGTTATGGCAGTGTCTAACTTGATCCCTAGATTAACTGCCACCCATCTCCGGGAACATGAAGCACTGTGCTTTGTAGAGTTTTAAGTGGGTCCAAAGTGTTGGTGTCTTCCTGAGGCTCTCATACTAGCTAAATGTTCACCTCTACCCCAACAAACTAAAATCTCCCTGTACCCCAACAAATTACAAGCTCTACTGATACTATCCAAAGTCCATAGAGGTAACATCAGCTCTGCCTGAGAATGACAAGAGGCCTGAGTATTCCCTTTAAACTTGGTGCTAAGTAGATATGAAAGTCGAAAACAATAGATTCCTCAATGGGAGTACCTATTCATTATTGTTATAATTATTTCTAATGATTTCTGTTTTATATGAAATGCTCAAGATTGTAGGGTGAGGACTGACTTTCACACAGAGTGTATCAAAGACAGTACCAGTGGAATGATTCATTTGTACCTAACTGACTTGAAAATTCATCAATATTCCTATTGATGCCAAATTGAAGAATGCCAGTGCTTACATATTAAGCCCTGCCCTCCAATAGATTGAGTTTAATCCGTGACAAAAGATTTCTTTTATAATTCTCTTAAAATATAATTTTAGAGTGTGGAGATGGTTCAGCCATTCAGAGCACTTGCTGTACTTCCAGGCACCCCAAGTTTAATTTTCCGAACCCACAATCTTTAACTCCAGTTCCAGATCTGAACCCTCTTCTAGCGTTCTCAGGAACTATATACACAGGGTACACACACATACATGCAGGCAAAAACCCCATACACATAAAATAAAAATTTAAATAAATTTTTTACACAATTTTTTTTTTGGTATTTACGAGACAGGGTTTCTCTGTATTGTTTTGGAGGTTTTTACACAATTTTAAATCTGCCTTTACATACTTTCGAGCCACTGTCTGCATTTTTGTAAATTATGTGCAAAGCAGAAAATATTATAAGTCATTTTAGTTGGATTTCAAAAACAATTTATAGCTGTCACAATTTTAGCTCAATTTGAATAAAATTCTAATTTGAGATTAAAACTGAGACATTTAGTTAAACATACCATATAATTTAGATTTTTCACAAATGTATTGTCTTAGTTAGGGTTACTACTGCTGCAATAAAACACCACTACCAAAAGCAGCTTGGGGAGGAAAGGGTTTTTTTTTTTTCACCCATAGTTCCATACGATAGTTCATTATCAAAAGCAGTGAGGACAAGAACTTAAATCCAGCAGGAACTGGGAGACAGGAGCTGACACAGAGGCCATGGTGCGGTGCTACTCACTGGCCTGATCCTCATTGCATGCTCAGTCTGCTTTCTTATGGAACCCAGGACCACCAGCCCAGCGATGGCCCCACCCACCATGGGCTGGGCCCTCCCCCATCAATCACTATTTAAGAAAATGATCTATAGGCTTGCCTATAGTCCAATCTTATGAGGGCATTTTCTCAGTTGGGGTTCCCACCTCTCAGATGACTCTAGCCTGTGTCAAGCTGACACAAAATTAGCCTGCACATTTATCTTGAACTTCTTATAATTATCTTCATTCAGAGGCAGTTTAGCAAATGGTGTAACTTTGGCTGTGAGAAAATGGCTTGTATGTGTGATTTTCTTCTAGCCTCACCTAATTTCCAGTTACCTCATGCTGTTCAGAAGACACGGTCTAGAGATAACTGGCAATTTACGGCTGCATGCTTGAAAAGCACAGACTTTTAGTGCTCAAAGACCTATCAAATAGAGCCAGGCATTGGTGGCACATAACTTTAATCGCAGCACTCGGGAAGCAGAGGCAGGAGGATCTCTGTGAGTTCGAATCCAGCCTGGTTTACAGAGCAAGTTCCAGGACAGCCTCCAATGCTACACAGAGTAACCCTGTCTGGGGTTGGGGGGAACCTATCAATAGACCTTGCACATTAAGAAACTGAGTTTTGGAATGAGTGACTTATTTTGGAGTACATGGCTCTTGGTGCCTAGATCATAAAGTTTCCTCGGATAACACATCAAGGCATTGTGCCAAAATGCTGCAGATGACTGAGGGAAGCCATGCTGTCATGTAAGGCAGTAGTCAGAAGGAAGCAGCAGGGACTCAAGTTCACGAGGCTCTACGGCCATGGGGCAGCCTTCCCTCCAGGTAGTTCAGGAAAGGAAGGTGTGGGGAGATACAAATGTTATGTGAACAGCACATATACATATGTATGTATTTAAATTCATTACAATTGTTAGTATTATCTGGGGGGCGGGGTTGAGACAGGACCTCACAGTGTAGCAGTGTAGCCCTGGCTGACTTAAAACTTGCTATGTTGGTCAGCCTGGCCTGAAACTCAAGAGATCTGCCTGCATCTGCCTCAGTGCCCTGCAGCGAGTAGCATATGTTTCATATGCAAATAGAAATCAGAGCAGCGCTGGAAAACAGTAAATGGCAGTAAAATGTAAACATTATGACTATGACTATATGTCCATATCAGGAGAGTCTTTGTGGGGTGTTGAGGGTTAAAACCAGCCCTAATGCATTGTGAACATTTGTCATCCCACCAAGATATGTGTTCCAACCCTAGTGCATCTTAATGCAAGCATTTACAATTACATGCACGCATGCGTGCATGTAGTGTACATGTGAGTATAGATGCCGTAGAGGTGTTGGATCTCTGTGGAACTACAGTTACAGGTAGGAGCAAGCCTCCCTACATGAACGGTGAAAACTAATCCATGTCCTCTGCAAGAGAAAGATGTAACCTTAACGAATGGGCCATTTCTCCAGCCGCATTTTCATAAGAATTAACTTTCAAGTTTTCTTTTAAAAATGTCATTTCCTCTAAATAGTCTACCTTCGTCAGAAAGAAATAGTGATAGGCCAGGCATGGTGGCATATGCCTTTAATCTCAGGAAGCAGGGACAGAAGGATCTCTATGAGTTCAAAGACAGCCAGATCTACATAGTGGTTCAGGCTATCCAGGGCTACATATGATACACTGTCCCCCCCCCCAAAAAAAAAAGAAAAAGAAAAGAAAGAAAGAAGAAAGAAAAGAGAAAAAGAAAGAAGGAAAAATACTTACAGTACAAAAACAAAACAGAGTACACGGTATCTCACTTTTCATTTATTTGTGGAAATCTCTAATTGGGTTAAGAAATGAAGTATGAGCAATTTTCATCACCGGAAAACTTTTAATTACACTTAAAACAGCACACACTCATTCTATGTGTTGCCAAGGACATAAAACATCCAAATTCTCCCTGTCTGTCATCTTGTTTTTATCTTAGGCTTCTAACTCTTACAAAGTCCTCTCTGGCGTCAATTGAATCAGATGTTTCCTGTAAGTGCTGTATTGTACCATGCCGTGGCAAATGAGCAAGGAGAGCTGTCGTTCATACTGTCACGTTGTCTGTTTCTGTAGGGCATTTTGTTAAAGCGACACAAAAGCAGTTAGTGTATCTCTGCGTTTTTAAACTTCTAACCCAGTTTCCAAAGCTGAAGCCATGTGATGTAAGACATATTGGTTCTATACTTAGCAATCTTCTGTGACTTCTCATTCATTCCGATCCTGGAGTGTTAATCTGTAATTATTATCATTCCTATTACTAATGTTAGTGTGTCATAAATACAACTTGCATCCTGTTGTTCTTATTAGAAGACTGTGACACGAACATGGCTTTTTTTTTTCTCTAGGTCTATTATTACAGCTTTTGCAGCCCTACTTTTCATATTTATTTTCCCCCAACTGTTTGTATAACATTTTTGTGCCCTATGATTTAATAATTGCTGAAAAGACGTTAGGAAAGATTTTTGTTTAAGGTATAAAATGTATGAGTCAAAGGAAGTTAAAAATTCAATGAAAAAAGGGGGATTTGGCAGCTAACCTGAGCCCCTTTCTTTGGGGGGGGGGTTCTGGGTCTTTCTTACAGGACAGTGCCTAGGTGTGAGGGAGGTTGACCTTGGTTCTCCTTTCTCTTGGCTCATCTAGGACAGGGAGGAAAGTAGTTCTCAGTCTCCCAATCCCCCACTGTGAACATTTCAGTTACTGCCTTCCCAGATGCTCCCTGGTTCCTGTGATAGCAATGATTTCTCTTTTGAGAGTTGAGTTTCAAGGTGAAAGCGGATTGCTCCCCCAACCTCCCTGCAAGCGCTCTGTTAAAATGGCACCTGCCTGTCCTTAAGTATCAGGTGGGAGAGCTATTAGGAAGAACAGCCAGGAGGATGGCAGCTTAAATATCTTTCCCTCTGTTTGCTGGGACAAGGTGACCTGGAAGACAGTTGCTGTATTAATGTTAATGAGGATACACACGGCCCTCGGCAAGACTCAGAGAGGAGAGCCCAGATCCCAGTGAGTGGCTGGAAGCGTGCCAGGCTCTGTGTGTGGAATACAAGCTGCCCTGTCCCCAGAGGCTGGCTGTCCAGCTCTTCCATGCGATGAGGAGGATGGAACGCCTCAGAGGGGGCATTTCTCACAATGAGAAGTCAGGCTTTATGCGGCAGGAAGTCTGTCAGAAAATGGAACTTGAGCTTTTTTAGCAATTAATATTATCCATCATCAACCTTTTACTGCAAAACCTTCCCCCCACCATCTTGGTTTCTTCCCTCCTTCATTCCTTAAACTCTGGAGGTCACCCAGCCAGATAAAGCCTCTGAAAAGTCACCTTTATCACTTACTGAGGCTACAGCCTAAGAGGACACTTTTCTTCAAGCACTAACTGAATGGTAACATGTAGGCAGAGCATGGAACAAATGAACAGAACTGGAATCAGGGGGCCCTGAGGTAAAGCTCTTGTTCTTCCTTACAAACTATCCCTGCCATCTTGGGAAAGCATCTTTAAGCTTACCTGCGAAAGAAATCCAGGTAACAAAACCTATCTTGGTTGGGCATGGAAGCATACTCTTTAGTCCTGTCATCCAGGAGGTAGAGGGTTCATCTACAGGAGTTCCAAGCCAGTGTCAAAAAACAAAACACATACACAGAGAGACATATACAGACACACACACACACGCACGCACGCACGCACGCACGCACCACAAAACAAGCAGACAATTCTAATAAAATCTATCTCATAAAATCATTGTAGGAACGGAGATAAATATATAACCCACCCAGCATAGAGCAAGGCACATCATTTATGTTCGAAAATGTTATGGTTAACAATTGCTTAGAAGGCAAGACTTTTAGGTCCTAGGATCACCAAAATAAAATAAAATGAAATCCCACTTAGAATTTTCTCTGAGACCACCCCTTAAATGAGCCTTAATGTCCAATACTCAGACTTGTACTCTTTATTCTATATATTTTTTTAAAAGTTATAATTTCTTGTCCAAAAGAACGGGTGAAGATAAGAACTCAGGGGGAAAGAGCATCAAACCACTTTGAGACAAGCAGCAAGGCTCAGTTTAGGGAAACTCAGCCTGCACCAGTCTTTGTGGCCAATCGGCTGCTGTGACCTCCTATTGGCCGAACACAATCAGGAAGTAGGAGCCACAGACAACCTTCTAGAGCAGAGGGAACATGGCAAGCAGATGTGGAAAGGCGTGAGCGGTTTCTGACACATACGTGCATCCTAACAGTCCAGGCTGCCAGCAAGGCGCCAAAGGCCGTGCAGCTTTAACAACACATTTAATTTCCATATTCTAAAGGCTGGGAAGTCCACAGTCAGGGTATAGACACAGTGGGTATCTAGCAATAGGCCTCTGGCTGGTTTAGAAGGCTTGTCTTCTTGTACCCTTTCAGTGCCAGAAACGTAATCCTTACGGGATCTCTGATTGTAAGGGCACTAGTCCCAGAGGCTGGGGAGGGGTGTATCAGCAGTTGAGAGCACTTAGGGCTCTTCCAGGAGACCCAGATTCAACTCCCAGCACCCACATAGCAGCTGACAACTGTTCTAGCTTTAGTCCTAGGAGACCAGAGTCCCTCTTTTAACCTCCACAGCAAACCAAATCCAAATAAGATTATAAATTAAGGGAAGAAAAGTTCCATGTATGAAAGTTCCACCTTCATGACCAAATTACCTTCCAAAATTTCTGCTTCCAAGGACCATCATAGTAAGGGTTAGTCTTTAAAATAGGAAGCGCAGAGGGAGAGACTACAGATACAGTCCACAGCCATGTATAAGACCATCATGGAACAAAAACTGCTAGTTTATGAGTAAGTTGACTCTACAATCTTACAAGGACAATGTCCTACAAATTAAAAATGTAGTACATTTTAAAAAATACTAAGAGTATTTCATAAAACTCTATATAAGCTGATTCTAAAACTTATATGAGTATCAAAACAAATGAACAATCCCAGTTCCATTTTGAAGAGCAAAGCATGAAATATATAAGGCTTATTATAGACACATATTAATTGGGATATCACTATAGGGACAAAACAGGAAGTCCGGAGATATCTCATATATAATCGAGGTCACATTATTGATCAATGAATTAGTTAAAGATGGACTTTAATAAATGATGCATAAAAAACATGTTCTCCACATGGAGAAAATGTATTGACTCTTTGCCTCATAGAATACAAAAATCAATTTCATGTGAGATAAAGACCTCAATATGATAGAAAATAAAAATGTTTTGAAATAAATGCAACACTATCTTTTTAGGTATAAGGGTAAAACTTTTAGCAATGTGAAAAAGATATTGTATTGTAAAAGTTTACATGTTAATAGAGCCTAAAGTGCTATTGGGAGATCGGGCCTTACAGGATATCATCAGAAGAGGTGTCTTTGAGGGGACTATGGGACTCTGAGCTCTCTCTGGTCCTTTGCTCTGATTAAAGTGACCCAAAGAATGAATAATAATAAAGATGATAAGGGTTGGTGGCAAACATCTTTACTTGCTGAGTCATCGTGCTGTGATGAGTCACCAGATAATCATGTTCCCTCTATTTCTCTTTAAATTATTTAGACATATTTAATATTTTATCTGTATATTTCATAATGAAATCATATAACTTTTATTAAAATTGAATTATATATGATATAGCATTAACTCACATACATACACTCTGTTTTTGAAATTAAAACAAAAAATCAGAAGAGGAAGCAAACACATTTAATTTACACCTACAATATCTGTATATTATCCATAGAAGAAAATATCAGCAAATTCAGTTACATTAAAATTAAAATAGGGCTGGCAGGATGACTCCTCAGCAAGATGTTTGCCTCCAACCCTCATCATCTGAGTTCTAACGCTGGAACCCACATAGGAGGAGGAGAGAACCCACTTCTGACAACACACACACACACACACACACACACAGATCCAACCCCTCTGTGGGTATCCATACTCACAGGTACACACACAGACACACAGATCCAACACCTCTGACCTCTGTGGGCATCTGTACTCACATGTACACACACACACACACACACACACACACACACACAGATCCACCTCCTCTGGCCTTTGAGGGTGTCTATACCCATATGTACATATATACAGAGACGCATATACACATAACTAAAAATAAAATAAATCTTCACAAAAAAACCACTGGTTGATAAAATTTGCTTGTAAAGTTATTTAATTTAGTTAAATTGTTACAAGGTCTGATCTAAGTGAACCTCAGTAATAATTTCCCCTTAAAAGTCAGTGGGTTTACCGGGAGGTGGTGGTATATGCCTTTAGTCCCAGCACTCAGGAGGCAGAGACAAGCTGATCTCCGTGTGTTCGAGGCCAGCCTGATCGACAAAGCTATACAGAGAAACCCTGTCTTGAAAACTACACACACACAAAAAGTCAATGGGTTCAACTAAAATGTTAGTCTCTTGACAATAGAATTTTGATTCACAATAATAGATGCCCAAACAATTAGCATAAAATGGAGAGGAAAAGGGGCTCATACTTTATAGTATTCGGATCGACTGCATCTGACCCGATTGGAAAGCTTGGTAAGGCAAAGCTGAAATAGACCACTAGCCCATGATGGACTAGAATAATATATCTAATTTGTTTAGTGGGTCATTAGCCACCTGAAAATAAAAGCATATCAGATACATAGTGCCCCAAGGAAAACAAATGACTACATTATTCCAAGCTCAATACACAAAAATACTCCCATTCATACATTTATGTTCCCTTTTGCAGACGTTGGAGCCTTTAGCATCTCATAAATCCTAACTGGTCACATGCCAAAAGAAAAGGTTAATGGTAAGCTTAATATGCTCCCCCCTTTCTGTCTAATGAATCTTCACACACGGAGGAGGTCAGAGGAGGAGAACAGAAACAAATACTTTGGACTTCAGCTTCAACATGTGAAGAACTCAAACAATGGCCCTTGGACATGGTAGACACAGAGGCCTTGAGAGGAAAAGTGAAAATTGGCCTTCAGCTTGGTTCTTGATAGATCCTGTCAGGTTCTGCGGTGTATACTGAACACATGTGCGTCAGAGAGCATTGCTGCTTTCAAATAGCTCACAGCCTGAGGTAAAGAATTCCTCCCTTTGGATCTGCTGCCTCTGTATTTCTAGAAGACGTCTCCGGCACAGCTGATGTCAAAGCAGTCCCCTGCTTCTGTCTTGCCAAGAAAGTCTGCTTTTTTTTTTCTTAAGACAAAGACTACTTCTAAGTACTGTAAGATTTTGTCAATATATAGTAATAAACATAAATACAATAAACATAGAAAAACCTTTCGTACAACAAGCTAATTTCAAATTATAAATTTGAAAGATATAATGTGTCTTCATGGATGATCCATAAGTCAACAAATTGTTTTGCTGTCAAAGCTAGCAGCACTGACTGACTCAGTGGATAAAGGTGCCTGGGCCACAGGAGTGGCAACCTGAGTTTAACCCTGACACCATGGAGAAGTAGGAGAGAATCAACTCCTCAAAGTTATTCCCTGATCTTCACAAACATGCCATGGTGTGGGCATCTACACATTGTGTACACACACACACACACACACACACACACTACAAAACTACCAGCACTATGGGTAGGTTCACTAGTCCTGAAAATCATATTCTCAATCAAGCTATGCTACTGTAGAAACAGCAATCTATTGTTCATATCCTTACCAGCTACATTTAAAAGATTATGATATCGCTTCCCAACTCTTCAATATGCTGTGCATTTTGATTACTCTTCCGACAAGTACAGTATGGGCCAACCCTTACCCATAGGTCGTTTAGATCTTAGGCACTGGGACCAGAGTAACTAACTACATTTGAAAGGGCCTGCTTCTTAAGAACTATACGTCCCACTGTTTCTCATCTGTGATGCAATAAAATTGACTGAGGGGTTATTTGAGGACCAAAAGAATAGCACTACATTTTCACATGGGCTAAGGAGGACAGTTGGCATTCACCTTTTAAGGGCTCTGGCATTGGGCTGTGACATAACCAGTGGCATTCTGCCACTCTTGACCCAGGTGTTGCTGCCTGGGCACATTAGCCTAGTTGTCTTGTCGGCTGAATCATCTGCAATGTGATGCTACATAATTTGAATTGCATTTCCATTTATAATCCCTTTAAAAGTCCGCTGTGATTCAGCCTGGAAACAGAAGTCCCATGGGTACCAGGACTCAGAAGGACAGCAGGAGAGCTTCATTGTAACCATTGACGGAAACTGAATCCATGTGCTGCAGAGAAGGCTCGGCCTTTAACAGCCCTTGCTGCTCTTATAGAAAACCAAGTGTGGGTCCCAGCCCCCACGCCAGACAGCTGCTTACCACCTGTAATGGCGCTTCCCAGAGATCTGGCTCGATCTTAAGGTCTTGAAGGGCACCTGCACTCATGTGCGCGCACACACCCACACACATAATTAAAAATTATCGGGTAAACCTCCACCAGTGTTAGAGATAGAGAAAATGTGGCACATTTACACAATGTGTACGATTCAGCGGAAAAAACAACAACAATGGAATCTTGAAATTTGCAGGCAAATGGATGGCACTAGAAGAAATCATTCTGAGTGAGGTAACCCAGTCACAAAATGAGAACACATGGTATATACTCACTCATTTATGAATTTTAGACATGAATCATGGGAGTGCCAGCCTACAATCCCACTGCCAGAGAGTCTGGGAAACAGAACCTTCATCCAGCAACGGATGGAAGCAGAGGCAGACTCCCACAGCTAAACACTGAACTGAACTCCTGGAATCCAGTGACAGAAAGGGAGAACTGATGAACAAAGGGATTAAGACTGGGCTGGTTTAACCCACAGGAACAGCTGACCTGAACAAGGGGGAGCTCTTGGACCCCAGACTGATAGCTGGGATTCCAGCATGGGACTGATCAAGACCCCCTGAATATGGGTGTCAGTGAGGAGACCTAGGGAACCTATGGGGCCTTGAGTAGTATTTATCCCTGGTGTACAAATGGACTTTGGCTGCCCATCCCACAATGAGGGATGCTCTCTCAGCCTGAACTCTTGTGGGAGGGCCTAGGCCCTGCCCTGAATGAAATGACAGACTCTGGAGATCCACCATGGAGGGCCTCACCCTCCCTGGGGATCGGAGTGGAGATTGGGTCGGGGACTGGGGGGCCTGAAGGGGAGAATGGGGAGGAGGGGAGGGAGAGGGAGCTGGGATTGACATGTGAAACAAGCTTGTTTCTAACTTAAATAAAAAAAGGAAGAAAGAAACAACAACGAACAATTAATGTGTAAACCCCCACCAGTTTGCTCCTGCAGAGAAGACTGTGGTTGCATATACTCATGTAGAACCATCCAGAGAGGACACGGATCACACTGAATGACTGAGAATGTCTGCCATTCACCAGCCAGAGCTAAGGAACCGGAAAGGCCTTGGAAGAGTGAAAGACATTCCTAAGTAGTGACAGGCTGGTGTGACCAAGTCATGCTTTCTGAAGAGCCATCATTAAGATGTCAATCATCACCAAGGTATCATAAATTTCCTGTTGATGTTAGGCAGAAGTTGCACAACTTCCAGAGACACGTGACTCAGTCAGAAAACAAAACAAAACAAAAGCAGCACAGAGTATTCCTGGCTCATGTAACACTTGGTCGGCAGGTTTTGTGGTTTTACATTTTCCTTTATGCTATGCAATATCATGCCTTAGAGTTAATAGCACCTTCATTCCAATGAAAGGTGATTCAGATAATTTCTAAGACTGCCAGGTGTATCATAACTCAGAAGTAAAAAAGGTTTTAATGCTGGGCATGGTGGTACACATATTTAATCTCAACACTCAGGAAGCAGAGGCAGGTTGACCTCTGGGTCCCAGGTCAGCCAAGGCTACAGTTAAAATGTATAAAAAGATACATGATAAGGTAATGTTTTATTTAATTTATTACTATGATGTGTGTGTGTAAGTCCGAGGACAATTTTGGGGAGGCTCTCACTTCCTGTGGCTGCTGGGATTCGAACTTAGGATGTTATGCTTGCACAGTGAGCACTTTTATCTGCTGAGCCATCTCATCAACCAAGTTCAATTATGCATTCGAATTATTACACAAGTCTGTTATCTTCTATAGTTAAAATGTTTTTAATTGGAAAGCATATATTTCTCCCCAAACAAAAAAGAAAGCAGGTAGTTCATGAAAATGATTTTAAAAATGGTTTAAGAGGAGCATGCATAAAGCATAAGTGTCTCTCTTAGACCCCACTTGGGTTTTCTAGAAATAAATATAGATTTTTTTACATAACCCTCTATGATTTCTCTGTACATAATCACACATGTTATCACATGCACTTTATTCTTTCCTACTTTCAAGTATGACTCCAGGGCTATAAGCTTGAGTGTTGTTCTAAAGCCCATATAGCTCTTAATTATTCTTGACATCCACATAGAATTCAATGCAAGAAAAAGACACTACCAGGCATTAGACAGAAAGGAATAAAAATAAGCAATCAGGTACTCACAAAAATGACTGGATGGATTGAAGGGACAGAAGACAAGGGTCTGCCTGGCGGTGTGGGTTGGCGAGGACAAACACTGTGACAGAGGTTGCCTGTGCTGTTCCCACAGGTGCCTGGCTTCTGCTGGAGCTGGTGACCAGACACTGACACTGAATGCTGCTCCTAGGCTACCAGGAAGCTGATAACTTGGCGGTGGAATGCTGAGTCCAGCTACCAGAAGCAGTGAGCCAACAGCTCCCTATGAAGGAACTTCCAGCGGCTCCAGCACACCCACACATACACGCACACTACTCACTGCTGCAACCAAGCTCTCGTCCAGAACCCTAGCTGCAAGAGAGTCCAGAAAGGCAGAGATGGGTGCTGAGTGGGTCATTCACCATAAACAGGAACTACTTCCCATCACCAACCACTTGTGAATTTCATTAACTGGTTCTCAGTTGCAGGGTATGGTGTGTATGATATGAGGGCCTATTGCAGAATTTTATTATTCCAATGTGCCCTTCTAAATATGTCCTTCAGTGTCAGTGAGAGAACAACACTTCCTAGGAACTGATGTTATAAATTGGCTGTAAAGATCTTTACATAAGTGACAAAACAAAACTCATCCCACCCTGGGCGAGACACAAAATGGCACTCACAGTGCAAACGTGTCCCAGAGGATATATTTAAAAGTTGTTAAAATGTTAATCGTGAACATTTTCACCATATGGAAGTGCCCCGCACCCCCATTTAGTTTCTTATCTCTGTGATATCTGTAGATGCTTGGGAAATATTTCGTTCCTCTATCTTAAAATTTAAACTAGTAGCAGGTGTACAGGTCCGTGCATCTCGTCCAAATGCCCAGCCCACTGTGCTGCCATTGTTTAGCCTGCCTTAAGGATATAACAAGAAGAGGTGTGGCCAACAGGTCAGAGCCCAATTAATTGGGGCAATGAGGACAGAACCAATGAGCTCATGGCAGAACAGCATTCTTACAAGCCGGAGCGGGAGTAGTGATGTTTATCATTCCTAGAGTGCTTGCTGGAGGCCAGGCATTTACTTCTCCCGTCTCTGCTTCACTTTGGGATGAGCAGAGACCACTATGACCCTCTGCCCAGAAACAACCCTCAGAATGGACACTCTTACAAAGGCCACAGGCTTGTGAGTTGTAAGCACTGTGACACAGAGTTACATCTCCGATCCGGTTTTGTTTGGGAAATAGGGTCTTTTCTGGGCTGGCCTTGAACTCCCTCTACACCCAAGCAGGGTTTGAACTTTCAATCTCTCTCTGCCTTAATCTTCCCAGTAGGTAGGACCACAGCTCTACAGCCACCAGGTCCAACCTCAGGAGGTTGGATCTGAATTTCTACCATCTGTTGCTGGGGCTGCCTTTGTCGTCCACCTAGAGTGTGGATAATTTGTTCTTCCTGTCAGACCTGAGCTGGATTCTACAACTCCAGATACGGGAGCTCTGTAGTAGGAAGAGTCAAGCAAGGTGGTAACTCAACCCCAGCAAAGGCAGATGTTCGAAAGCCGTAGGCCCTTCTTCTTAATGACGAGAGGGGACTGCAGATCAAACCGCTGAGAACGCCAGGCATAGCAATGCTTGTCCACTCAACTGGACAGTGCTTCACTCGCTGGCTAGAACTGAGTGGAGAGTAAGAAAGCAAATTGTTGTCTCCCTGATGCCCCAAAGGAAATTTCAATCCCTTCGATACAATACATATAAGTCACTTAAAAAGACAACTAAGAGTATAGGGTAGCCCAATGCCTTCGTAGTGTTCCTTGTGAACTTTTAAGTTTGTTCAGCTAAATCACAGTAGTAACCCTATGGCTTTATATCTGCAGGTCATGTCGCAGGAAAAAATTCATAAATACGTCAAGATTATAGAACCATCTAGCTACCAACTTGTCCTGATTGCCCCATTCAATCTTCAGCCCCACGTATCTTAACTTGCTCTAATTTCTACTAAAGGCAACAATTTTATAAAAGTGCTCTAGTATAAAGTTCCCTTATTGAAAATAATAATAAGGAACCCTGCCTCTCATGGTGGAAACTCCTCTATAGTGAATGCGTGTGGGATTGGAAGCAGGAGAAGATGTGTGGCTCAGTTCTTGCTAAGTGAATGCCCTTATGTGAGTGCGGGTTGGGGGACAGCCTAAGCTGGTTGCCCCATTGCATAAATATGAGGTCCTGGGGGTGACAGCAAGTCTCCAGTGGCAGCATCAGCCAATGGTTACTGTGATGTGATTGGTACTATGGATTTGCCCATTGCTTCCTGTCATCCGCTGGCTAGTTCCTGTCTGTTTTTTAAAGCCTGGCTTCCAACTGCCCTTCTGGCTCACTGTGCTATCCAGTAACCCTAGCAACAACTGGGTTGTATGTGTTTTAGTCTAAATTAGCCACACTCGATGGCTTTATTTAGATGCCAGGACTCTCCAGTACCAGAGAAACCTTTGAGAGCTCTGGGGCAGAGGTATCTATAACGGGTAATGGTAGCATCTGGAAGCATTCTGGAGTCACTGCTCTGGATGAGTGAGAAGAGCAGAGGCCTCCATGTTGGCCCTAAGTGGGTCTTTGACTTCACCTGTTATGCAGCAAGTGTTATGAGGAGGTGCAGAAACACTGAAGGCCACAAGGACCAGAGTGTAACAGCATCTTCTGCGCATGGCAGGTCCACTGCACTCGCGGACTCACAGCCATTGTTGGCTGAACAAGACCGGTACAAGATGAAGCCACTCAATGCTCTATTGTGAGCCCTGATTCCAAATAGAGGGGCTACTGACAGTTTGGTGGCTTTAGGGGGAGGAGAGACTTTTTTTCTAATGATATGGCTTGGGTAGGTCTACATACTCTCATGGATGGTCTCATTCCTAAACATAAATTATCAGCATAAATCGGCCTTAGGCTATTGATAATAAAAACCAAAAACTATTTTGGAAGGGCTGGGGAGGTACCAGTGAATTGGCTTTCCTGACCCTAAAATATAGTTCAGAAGAAAAATAATTCTTATATTGCTTGGTAAATTTAGTATTATATACTTGTATTTATCAAGTTAAAATAACTTCAAATATCAATAAACATGTTTTAAAAATATTTTCATTTTGCATGTATGGTTGTTTTACCTACATGTATGTCTGTGAACCATATGTTTTCCTGGTACCAGGGGAGTCAGAAGAGAACATTGAATCTTCTGGAACTGGAGTTACAGATGGCTATAAGCCACCATGTGGTGCTGGGAGTCAAACCTGAGTCCTCTGAAAGAGTAGGAAAAGCCCTAACCGCAGAGCCATCTCTCAAGTCCAAACATTATTCCTATTGCTCTATTTCTTTGTTTTGTTTTTTGTTTTTGTATTTTTTCCTTTGGTTTTTTTGAGACCAGTTTTTTTTTAATATTTATTTGTCTGTGTGTGTGTGTTTGTGTGTGTGTCTGTGTAGCCCTGGTTGTCTTGGAACTCACTCTGTAGACCAGGCTGGCCTCTAACTCAGAGATCTGCCTGCCTCTGCTTCCCAAGTGCTGGGATTAAAGGCATGCACCACCACCACCTGGCATATTTCTTAGTAGTGAATTTTGAACATATATATATATATACATATATATATACACGTGATTTTATGAGAATCTTATGAGTCAGATTTCTGCTAAGAAAGAATCAATAGCATGTGTGCACAATAGTATGTATGTATGTATGTATGTATGTATGTATGTTTGTATGTATGTGAAAGATGGGAGAAAGAAGTTTAAGAAATAGGCCTTTCAATCTGTAGAGTATAGTGGACCAGGAGCCAGGAAGGAGCTGCAGTTCAAGTCCCCAGGCAGCCTGAGGGCAGAGTTCCTTCTCATGCTAGGCAAAGTTGGTCTTTTTATTTTCAGTTAAGATCTTATGTGATTAGGTAAGGGTAAAGTCTTTGTTCAAGGTATGCTTATTTTAAATACTAACATCATAATTTTGTTTAAAAAATCACCAAAATATCTAGAATACTACTTGTCCACAGCTGGCACTGTTTCCTATTAGATAACGTTCTCTAGTAAGAGTTGGGCCATGTGCTAAGCTTATTATCTAATTAGACACCAGACACAGCTTCAATGGGTGCTGTTCCCATCCCTGCTTTATAGAAGACTGAGAGTCAGAGAAGTTAAATCACTTACTCCAAGTTCTCAGCTAATTAACAGGAAGCCAGGCATGAAACCCAGACCTGATTAATGATTTGAACTAGCAGAGTTGACATAAAAAAATAAAAAGCCTAAAACAAAACAAAACAAAACCAACCAAGCAAACAAAAAAACCCACCAAAACTGTACTAAGATAAGATTGCTAATGCTTTAAATTATCTTAGTTTTGGATCCCTCCAAAGCAATCTAGACACAAGGTTTGTCATATATGTCAGTCCTTCTTGGAGTAGATCCTGGGAAAGTCAGTGAGCCTGTGAGGGTGTTGACAGGAGGGTTTGCTAATGAAGAGTGGATTAGTGAATTCATTTCTGTGGAGTTCGGTTGACTGTTAGTGACTGTGTAGAACACTCCTCAGGACTGACCTGCTAGGAGCCAGGCAGCCCTGTACTTACTTCCTGGTGCCTGCTGAACGTTGTTGTATACATGATCACATACTAGAACTTCTGGCTTGAACCTCCTTGGCCCGAGAAGGAGATATGGGCGCCTTGGGAAGGAAGTCTTTGGTATGTTTGGGAACCATCCTGTCAAGTTACAGGTGCCCTACCAGTCGGTCCCATAAGGTGTGGATGGGCTTTGAGACTCCGTTATGAGATGTGAATTCATTCAAAGCAACAACTCCAATCCCTATTAGACTAGGATCATTTATTGCTAATAAATGAGTGGTTCTCTGTGAAACTGTGTCATAGAATAGTCTTTAAATTCCCAGTTTGAGGAATGGTTAGAATACCAGCAAAACAAACTGAGATACCCGATTCCAATAATGCTATAATCACTTATAGATTATCGTACTAAGTGACATTGAGGCTGACCCAGCATCTTCAGGGGAGTCACCAACCCTTGTCAAAAGTCACTTCCATTTGCTGCTGTTCCTCATGCTGAGAACAGCTTATGTGTGACATGACTGACATGCCGGCAAATCTGGAAGGCCACATAGAGCTCTATCTACTAGAAAATGCTTCCTTGTCCTTTTAAAGAGCCCCAGTGACTCTTTGAAATGAATTTTGTAAGTATTCTTGTGACCTAATCTTCACACTCACACACACACACACACACACACACACACACACACACACACACACTTTGCAAATGTGGTAAGGAAACAGTCTCTTCAGCTCCTTCTTCATGCTGTAGCATTGAATACGTGGAGAGTCCATCTTATTTACAGAGACCCCCATTTTATTTCGATAGGTATCAAGCTGTATTTCAGAAGTGAAATAACCCGAAACTGCAATTTCCCCAAAGGATTGAGCACAGGGCTATTTTAAGATTGCACACTTCTCCCCTCTCACTCAGCTCTAGTTTTCAGTTGATTTAAATCCTGGTTTCTAGCTAATGTTTTCCATACACTCTTGGTAGCAGAGCAAGGAGAGGGCTAAGTCAATTCCTTTCAATTTTGGAATACCGTGTGGATGAGCTTCTAAATGGCGAGTTCTAGAGAGGATTAAGGCTTGCCAATTGAAGCGTAAAGCATTTATTATACAGCAAATGAGAAACTTACTACAGAATTCTTAGAACCATTCTCCAGAAATGTGGAGAGAGTCAGAAAAGAGGGTGTTGAGGGGAAGAGGACAGAAGAGAGACGCCACTTCATTACAATAGCGCTGACCTGAGGGTGCTCCTGGAGATACTCAATTAAATTCATATCCTAGGCTAAAAGACCCTCTAGATTTTTAGCTTCGAGTTTATTTCCTATAAATACCTCAGCCACTAAGTTTATTTAGTAGAGGCTGCAGTTATTACCTCATAAAAAGGAAAGCACCCACATTTATCTCCTTAAGGAAAGAACTCGGTATTAAATCAGAGGTGGGGCTTAAAGGACTGAAACCCCCCCCCGTGTGAAGAGCTGAAAACTGTGCCTGGAGATGGAAGCAGACATTCACTCTCAAGACCGTTTTTTGCTTTGCAATGCGATCTCAGTGCGTTTTTGATGTGGTTTTTATTTAATAGGTAGTCGTCGGTACAGTATTTTCTTGAAGTCTTTGCGGGTGCCTCAAAAGACAGCGAGCATGAGTGGGAACAAAGAGTGAAGACCACACCCATTCTTTATCAGAGTCGCGGTCAGAGTCCCAGTTCCCACTCAACATCCAGGATTTGAAACCACTAGGTGGGTGATTCTTTGGGAGCTTGTGGATTCTCTTTTAGCTCCAAATTAGTTGTTTCAAAACTCGATCTAAAATGGCTAGGCTTTTGTTTTCCTCATTTTCTGTTGCGGTGTCAAGGACAGAACCTGGGATCTGCACAGGCTAAGCAAGTCCTCAGATCCTGATCTACACGGCCACGTGTCTTAGCTACATTTCTACCGCTGTCATAAAACACCACAACCAAAAGCTGGGATAGACACCAAGGCGTTGTGCATACCTAGCATGCGTTCTATCACCGAGCTATACGTGTTTCTTGATTCCTATAGGATTATTTTGTAATTGCTTATATTTCCAGGGCAATCAAAATATTTGAGATGAAATGGAAAAAATGGGAATGGAAAATTCAGCAGAAGGAATAAAATGTGGTTATTCTTAAAGCTTGATATAAAAACATTAAATCCTGGAGTGTTAAAAGCAGAGTCTAACAGGGTATAGTGGCGTGTGTTTTTAATCCCAGTCAGCCCTTGGGAGGCAGAGACAAGCAGATCTCTATGAATTCCAGAGTATCCAGGCTACTCAGTAAAAGTGGAGTCTATGTCAATTATTCATGTTGTTAAAAATCCAAACCATAACTACCCTGGAATGGGCAGGAACCATGTTTCTTATCACATGTGGGAATTAATGGGAAAAATACGTTCAGTATGTAGACTGTAAGTATATCACATTTTCATAGCGTTGTATTTCACAAACACACGTACAAAGACATTTTACAGTCTCGATGACAAGCACTTGTTTATAAATAACAAAGGGATTACATGCCACCTTCAATGGGGTTAGTTTCCATTGCTGTGAAGAGACACCATGACCACAGCCACTCTCAAACAAAACTATTGATGCAGAATAAGGTTTAATACAAAGACCAGTTATTGGATGCTGGCTTAATGATTTATTTAGTGTCGCCCGTAAAGCACGGCTTGTGCTGCCACCTGGAACAGAATGACCTGGGGAAAAGAGGTGACGCAAGGGGCTGTTACCTCAGCATCCTGCTGCCTGCCGTATGTAAATTCTGCCGCTTGCCCACCCCGCCTGCTAGTTCAAGAGTATAAACTGAGAATGCGAACTGGACCCAGGATGAGGCCTTTCGGGAACGGCCCTGGCTTTGGTCCACCGCTGACATTTCCTCTTGTCCACTCTGTCTTAGGCAGGGTTTCTGCTGCTGTGACCAAACCAAAAAGCAAGCTGGGGAGGAAAGGCCTTATCTGGCTCCCACTTCCATGTTGCTGTTCATACTGAAGGAATTCGGGAAGGGAACTCAAACAGAACAGGATCCTGGATGCGGGAGCTGATGCAGAGGCCATGGAGGGTGCTGCTCACTGGTTTTCTTCCAAGGCTTGGCTTGCCCTGTTTTTCTATAGAACCCAGGTCCACCAGTCCAGGGATGGCCCCACCCATCATGGGCTGGGCCCTCCCTCATTTGTCACTAATCGAGAAACTGCCTTACAGCTGGATCTCACTGAGGCATCTCCTCAGCTGAACCTCCTTCTTCTCTTTCTGATGGCTTTAGTTTGCATCAAGCTGACACAAAACCAACCAGGACACACTCTCACTGGTGCGGGTCAGTCAGTGAGATCCCCTCACCAAAACCCCAGTTAGCCCAAGAGACTGATGCTCCTGGGCTTCTTAGAACTTGGAAAACGTGCACCCTGCTGGGATTCTGGGGTTGGTTCCCTTCCAATGGGCAAGTTGACTGTGAGACTCAGGGCTAGAGTCTCTGAATGGAAGAAGATGAGACTTGACTAGACATCCAGACAAGGTAAGGAAACTGGAGAAATGCTGGTAGGCCTGGTCCCACCGCAGGCGATTGCATCCGAAGCCTCAGTGGGATTATGGTGACACTCCTCTCCAGGAAAAAGCCTCTAAGGGACTCCGAGGCGCTGGTACTTGTCTCCAGGAGATAGACTAGGAATACGGAATGCGGATGTATGACTTCTGAATGAGTGGTGAATGCGTGTGAGAACACTTGCAGAGGTCCCATGGTTCTGGGGATATGGGATCTGATAGCGCCCAGCTCTCTGACTGACGGCTTTTCACCCGGATGAGCACTCAGCTCCCAAAATAGGACAGAGCATGAGGTTATGCTTGTGGCCCTAAGGTAAGACCTCATAAATTTCTGCAAGACTGCCTGTCAGGCAGGCACCTGCTTGAGGGAGAAGTTGGTCTTCTCCACTCCGCCCTACACACTGCACCCTGTTAGGCACATATACACTTACTTCCCCAGTTCCTGACTAGAGAGCTCTTGTCCTCATGGGGCCTGCACAGTCCTGATGTGACTCCCCACATAGTCTGGCCAAGACTCTTAATCCTGAAGACAACAGAGAAGCATACCCATTAACTTTCCAGAGGATAAAATTTTGTCCATGATTCAGCCCCCTGCTGGGCCCCACTGCCAGCACCACACTGTATGCCCAGGCAGTCACAAGGCCACCTCACCTGATGCTGTCACTTTAAAGGCATCTGCAGTGTTCACCAACCTCTACAGGAGGCCAGCTCACCAGACTCACAGCCTACATTCCAGGAACAAGCCCATTTCAATGTGTCCACTACGGAAATGCCAGGCCCTCCCCTCATCCAAGTAGATGACAGATGTGTTATTCAGCCACATTCGTGCCTGAAGAAGAGGGAAAGCCCTTTCGTGATTGTGGATAAATTACAAAAGGTATTTTCTACTCATGGCTGGTCTTAAACAACAAGCCCCAGTTTAGGTATGCAACCTTTCACCGATGGGAACAGAAGCCTACAACAGGGGGAACAGCTCCTCACATCCAGAAACTCAACGCAGCTACACATCAACAAAGGGAGGTACTTCTTACCTCAGGGGGAGAGAAATTAAAGACAGACCAAATCCTGCAGCTCCTAGAAGCTGCCTGGGCCCCGCTGTGGCAGCACAGAGTCAAGGTCAGTGAGATGGGGAAACCAACTGACAAACCAGACAGCCAAAGGGGCCGCCTCTGTGAAGACAGCCCCGCAGTCCCCTCCGTTACCCTCCAGAAGGCGTGCTCACACTCAGGTGCTTCCGGGGCTCACACACAGAAGCCGGAAGAAAGGAAAAGCCCAACCGACGAAAGAGCTGCTAGAAACCAGGAGGACTGTCTGGTTACTCCATGTCGGAAAACAGATTCGGAGATGACGGCTCCCAGCCTAGTCCAAAGCTCATGAAGCCGCCCAGCTAGACTGGCTGCCCTGTAAGAACTGTTGCATCGGTACTTGGTGGTTCTGAGGTCTGCAACACTGACCCAACAAGCTGGCAAGGCACGTCTCAGGTGCTGGAACAATTCCAGGGAGGGACCCGAGGTTCCCACACTGACCCAGAGAACTTCTACAAGGACTTTCCTGACATCAGCCCGGCAGAGGGTACCGATATCTGCTGTTTACGGTGCGCACTTGTCAGTGTGGGCAGAGGCTTCTCCCGCCTGCACAGAAGGTGAGCATGAGTGCTGCACACAGGGTGCCACCCCTGATCATCAGGCTGAGTCGCGAGAATGAACAGAGCCTTTACGACAGCCCTGGCCACACACTGCCGAGACTCGGCCACCGCAGTGATCAGGGTGCACTGCACACACTGTACGTGCGGCGATCCTCCTTGCGGGGTCAGGTTTGGCTGCCCCCTCTGCTGCTCCCAGAGGACCCAGGGACTTCCAAGCGTGTGTACACACCGGCCTCCAGCAGTTCTTGAAAGACCTGGCTGAAACTGCACAAAAAATGCCCAATCCTCACCTCTCCTTCGGCTCTTTAATTTACAGGCGTCACCCGCAGTTGTAGAAGACACTGAACCCACACCAAGGCTGCTGTGGACCCCAGCCAGGAGCCAACCGTCAGAGTCCCAGACCCAGACAAGCCTCTGAAAGCGACCGTGTCAAAGTGACCTCAGGATGGGGACAGCGACGCAGTTCCTACTCTGCCTCCCGATGTCCTCCGAGTGCACGGATGCACATGGAGCTACTGCTCTGTCATATAAATTAGTCTGGAGAACAACCTTGTCCAGGGCAACTCCAATTCCTGGACACCCATCTGTACAGCTAACTGCTCCCCAGAGGGGTCCAGCCTTACCTCCCACAGGTGACACTTCTTGGAAACCAGCCAGATCATCCCTTGGATCTCGTTGTGCTGTGACAGAACTTCCCACACAGGAAAACAAACTGCGGTTCATTTTGGAGATGGCCCAAGCTAGAGACAGCCTAAGGACGAGTGGTCAGAGGACAAAAGAATGATTGTGGGGAACCTGACGGTCTTACCTTAAACATTTGTCATGCATGGACTTCACCACACAAAGGGCCTACAAGGGGCTCTCACAGAAGGACAAGGTGTTTATGCCATAATGGGTCTTAGAGGAGACAATGTGGGAGAAATAATAAGGGAACTGAAAAACCGTTCATGGAGAGAAGTCATTACCTTGTGATGGGCTGGTCTGGCATAGGTACAGGAGCCCCCCTCCCCCAATGACCCTACAGGTTTTACTCTGGTCATGTGACAGTACCAGTTAGCAGAGTTAATACCCTAACACCTTGGGCCCCAGCCCAGGACAAAGGTAAACAAGACAAAACCATCCGTTGGAGTCAGATGTTCCCCTTCTAGAAAATTCTGGCTTTAGTAAAAATGCCAGCCATGAGTTCCTTAAACCAGGTCAGGACTGCAGGGTACTCCTACCTGCCAGCCGGGTTATTTATATTGGAGTAGCAATGGATAACCAACACAACAGGGGCATGTTTAACTGGGCCACCTGTTCAGGTAACAGGAAAAGCCCAATGTACAAAAAAATTAAAACTGAGTGGTAGTGACACACGCCTTTAATTCCAGCATTCAGAAGGCAGAGGCAGGCAGATGTGTATGAGTTCTAGGCCAGCCTAGTCTACAGAGTGAGTTCCAGGACAGCCAGGGCTACACAGAGAGACTCTGTCTCAGAAAACAAAACAAAACAAAACAAAACAAGCAAACAACTAAAAGGGTTGTAGCAGCTGGGCGGTGGTTGTGCACACCTTTAATCCCAGCACTCGGGAGGCAGAGGCAGGCGGATCTCTGTGAGTTCGAGGCCAGGCTGGACCGATAGCATCCAAAACAATACAGAGAAACCCTGTCTCGAAAAAAAAAAAAAAAGGGTTGTAGCAGACCATCTAAAAGAGCAGTAGCTGCTCATGGGACACACTCCCCTGCCTCGGGAGACAGCTGCAAACTGGCAATCTTGGGCCCCAACACAGATGTGCTCCCAGGAAGGGAGGTCCAACAATACTTACACCCGTCACAGTTGAGAAATAACAATTTATTCTATAAAGATTTTCAAATGAGAAAGAAGTAATCTTTTGTTATTCATGAAGCTTTTAGATCGGGATTAATGGAGGCAATGTGGAAATAGAAGAGAGCAGACAGGCATTTCTAGAAACAGAATTGTTCTTTAATCAGAACAAATGAAGGCCACAGTGTCTCTGCAGAAATGAAACTGTGTGCAGGTGGCATGGAGGGTCTGTCTTGGGGTCTCACAGGATGGAGAAGGGGGGCTTTGGGGATGGAAGAGCCCACCCGCAGGCCAGTTCCCCTGCAGTCGGGAGATGGAGATGCCAGTGGATATGGTATGCGGGGCTCCTTCCTCATCAGGGGCTCGAAAGGCCGTTACCAGTCCAGTCAACTTTCCTGTCTGAGTTTCTCATGCCACTGGGGCTTTTGCACAGTTAACCCCCCAGCTGCAAGTCACCATCTCTACTGCTCTTCCTTTCTGTGTAGATCTAAGTTTCTGTCTGATGATGTCTGCCCACTGGCAGGCTGCATCCTGCAGCTAACCCGCCTTCCTCACAGCCTAGCCTTGTGAGAATAGCTGGAAGAAACTAGGTGTTTTCTGTTTTCTTTCTCAACTGTCTATCTCGGGAAGTAATGCAGCTTCACCCAGGACATGTTATAAAAACAAAAAAACAAACAAAAAAAAAAAAAAAACGGGGCTAAACAGACAGTCCAGACAAGGGTCCCACAGAGGTTCATGCACCAGCGATATGGCCTGTGGTTTATGTGGATGAGGTCCATATTTGTCGTCATTGTTGTTTTGGTTTTTTGAGACAGGGTTTCTTTGTAGCTTTGGAGCCTCTCCTGGAACTCACTCTGAAGACCAGGCTGGCCTTGAACTCACAGAGATCCGCCTGCCTCTGCCTCCTGAGTGCTGGGATTAAAGGCGTGCGCCACCACTGCCCAGCTATGACGTCTACTTTAAAGATGAGGCCCAACGTTCCCCAGGGACAATAACGACTGCAAAGACTCTCAAGGAAGACATTCCACAGGCCAGACGATAAACTACAAATCAGGGTTTGAGGACTCGGAGCCAGAGCCGCCCCTAATGAAAAAGAAGGCGTCCACAGTGAAATGAAGACATCTTCTCGGTACAATCTAGAGGTGCAGGAACGGGCTTGTTTTCCTTGATGATTAAATCATTTAAAGGCAGGAAAAGCTGGAGAGTCAAGCAAAGCTGAAGTTTATTCAAAGAGAATGCTTTTATTAGTGATTAAAGGGAAACAAACCAACCCAAGGGCAGGCAAGCTGCAAATCCCAGCAGCTGCCTGAGGGTGGAGAACAGAGGGGAAGCTAGGCTGTTTTAGTGAAACCAGCATGGAGGTCAGCCGAACGAGTGACAAGCAACATGGCGGGAAGGGACGCTTTATAAAATAGGAAGTTCTAAGTCCCCAAGAAAGGGCACATCAGCCCTGGCCACCACACCAGAGAGAGACAAAAGGGAAGAAACAAAGGGGGCTGGAGAGGTGGCTCAGGGTTGACATCGAGTCCTGCTCTTCCGGAGGACCGGAAATGGGCACTGGCACACACCACAGGTACCTAACAACCCCAGCAGCAGGTGTAGGAGGACATTGCACACCTCTGGCCTCCAGACATACCTGAATGCATGTACACACCTCTCCCTCCCGTATACACGTAACTAAAAACAAAATTTAGAGAGGGATCATGGGTTAAGAGCACTGGCTGCTGTTCCAGATAACCTGGGTTTAGTTCCTAGCACTCATCTGGTGGCTCATAATTACATATAACTGCAGTCCCAGGGATCTAATGTCCTGTCTGGCTTCCTTAGGTATCAGGCATGCAAAAAGTGCATAGACACACATGCAGGCAAAATACCCATACAGGTTTTTATTGGAGGAGGAGGAAGAAGAGGAGGAGGAGTAGGAGGAGGAAGAGAAGAAGAGAAGGAGGAGGAGGAGGAGGAGAGGAGGAGGAGGAGGAGGAGGAGAAGGAGAAGGAGAAGGAGAAGGAGGAGAAGGAGAAGGAGAAGGAGGAGGAGAAGAAGAAGAAGGCATAGTTACATCTTTCTGAGACAGGACTCAAAAACACCAGGCAGACCCAGCTAAACCTCATGTAGGCCCTTAGGGCTGGTGCCGGGGAGCTGGAATTCTGGGAAGGAAAATTACGCTATCTCATTAAAGGAATAATTACTCCACCCCTCTCTAGCACGGCTCAAGGTGAACCCACCTTCCTAAGGGTGGTCCTGCCTTTTTAAGAGGTGGTCCCTTAGCCAGCCCCATTGGATTAAATTGTTTAAATGTTGGCTAGCTTAGAATGCTAGACCTTCACCCAGGCCAGATATTTAACCTTCTTGACCAGAAGGAATTAGTTCTTGATTAGCGTGCCTTTAGTGTTGCTGTGTCATTCTCAAGAGGACCTGGGTTCAGTCCTACTTCCTCTTTATTGGGCTGAAGCAGCATGGCTTATTACAGAGGGGAGAGCAATATACCCAAGACTCCTAGACGTGCTCAGAATATATTACAGTGAAAGGAATGACAGACAGGGGAACAATTAAGATGGTGCAGGCCTTCATTTCAGGGTGGGATGGACCCTGAAGAATGAAATGGGTCTCTCTGAGACTCAGAGCCAGCCATCGGCTGACAAGCTGGCGTAGTTAGAGGGGGAAAGGGGGTTGAGAAAGGAAGTTGAAAAGTTTCCCTTATCTAGCCATTGTTATGGGTAACTAAAGAGCATAGGGGTAAAAAAGGAAGCCTTGAGTGACTGAAGTCTTGAGCAAATGTGTATTTTGACATGGACACTGCCTGTTGAGGCCTTAGAGACTGATCAGCCCCATGGTAAATTGGTAAAGTCATTATCTATATGGGTGGGGCTTGAGAGAATTGGCAAAACTTTCCTTGGGAGTCTGAATGTTGGGTGGGTGATTGATCAGTGTTTGCAAGGACTAAGACTGTGGCTTCCTCCTCCTGGATGTCTGCAGCCTGAGATTACTCACCTACAGAGACCTCCCACCCAGCCTAGCTAAAGCCTTCTCCTGTGCTCTGCCTAATCAACAGACTGAGGTTACCAATAGCTGAGCCCAGCTAGCTCTCTCTCTCTCTCTCTCTCTCTCTCTCTCTCTCTCTCTCTCTCTCTCTCTCTCTCTCTGTGTGTGTGTGTGTGTGTGTGTGTGTGTGTGTACTTTCTTCATTCCCTGTCCATCCCTAGGCAGACTTCTGGAAGCTAAGCCCAAAGAACAGTCAGTTAAAGAATGTTAGGCGATAAATAAACATCTTTCCTGTCGGGCCACTACCTGAGGTCCACCACCGTATTACAGGAGCTGCTATCAGCCAACATGGGGGTATACAAAATGGTGTGGCTCTGGCCAACAAAAAGAAGCCATACTCATAAAAGGATGGCGTTTGGAGCTGCGTAAAAGTGGGAGCCAATGTGCCAGAGAGGACAAGTGAGTACAGACATTGTCAGGGGTCAAAATGGTTTTGTTCCCGAGTGCAATGTAGTCTGTCCCCAGTGATCTTAAGATTTGTTTTTTTAATATGTGGGTACAGCTAAGTTTTCCCCTTTATCTTTTATTTCCGTTGTTTTACCTACTGCTGTGGCTTAAGGAGAGGGGTTGGGTGTCCAGTAAACAAGAGATGGGCCTTGGATGTTTAAGCCTGACTGTTGACTTGATTCAGTGAGGAAACAATCAGGAGGTCAGTGAAACAAGGCTGTCTATGGGAGTGAGTGTTTTTCCAGAGAGTAGGAATTAGGTGTGTGTGTGTACATATATGTACATTTCTTTCACACTCACAAAGCAGGACATACCTACTGCCCACCCACACACATACATTTCAATGCTTGTAACTATCTCCTATTGGTCTGTTTCTCTGGAAAATTCTAATACGCCAGGGGTATATTCCCATACGTTCCTTTCTGTTCATTGGTGACTCTCTGCCATGACAATACTACAACTAGTCCAATTACCAGATAAAAATCGGTGTAGGTAGGCAGGAAAGTAGATAGATAAGACGGTCAGTCAGAGGCAGATATTATAGACATCAATTTTCTTCCTAAAATGAAGTTAATAAAAGGGACCCAGGAATACAGGAGTGGACCTTAGATGCTGGAGTGCTTGTCTAACATTTGTAAAACCCTGGTTCAATCCTCAGTGGTGCGTACACTGGGCAGGGCACTGCGTATACGCCAGCCCAGCTAAGGGGGCAAAGGTCAGAGGTTCTGGAGTTCAAGGTCATCTATGGCTACATAACAAGTTTGAGGACAGTCTTAGAAATATAGACCCCGTCCTAGAGAGAGAGAGAGAGAAAATGAATTTGGAAAAATCTGCGTAGCTAGACTACACCATACAAACTGTAGTGTTCTGAAGGCTGAGGGACCACACCCGAAAGCAGACAGAGAAGAATGCAGCACGTAAATACGCAGTGAAAAGCTACCAAACATGGCCGGCGTTTCTTTTTCTAAGGCAAATTTTTATTTTAGTTGATTTAAACAGTCACCCGCTTGCAGCCAGCCGCTACTGTGTGGGCATGCTTTTCCTACTTCTAATTCCGGCCCCTTCCTGCTCTCCTGGCCTCATGACCTCTGATGACCCTCCTACCCTTCTCTTTTGCTAAGGGCGGCTTACAGAGACTTGCTACTCTTAAAAATGACCTGGAATTGGGTTCTTCAGGGCAAATTACCTCATTCCACAATGCTGATTATGTTTTCTTTGCTGCCAATCAAACATGACAGAGACTCACTGCTCCCCAGAACGACGCCCTCTCCACCACTTCGCACTTCAGTTTCTGCTCCTCTCTCTGATCCTGGCCCCTTGTCCAGTCCTTGTCCCCCTGTCCCCCTGTTCCCCTTGACCTCTCCCTGCTGGGCCACAGGAGTTGTCCTGCCCCTCAGTCTTCAGTGACTGTGGCCTCTCTGCCTGGCCTGTGAGTTGATCGTTAGTGAAGTCCTTCTGATCCAAACCTTATCCGCTAGGATCCTGAGCTTCTGTCCTTCTGTCTGTGGGGGACAGTGGGCCACACCTCAGAAGCTGCCTCTATTTCCGCACACAGGGCCAGACTCAAGGGTTCTAAAGAATGTTTCTTTTGGCACGAGGACTTTGGGGACAACCAAGCTGCCGCTATTCCCAGTCCAGCCGTGGGAGGGGTCTGGTGGCTAGGAAGTGAGCACTGTTCACATCCTCTCTTTTCTCTCCAGAGAGCGCCCCACTAGTGCCTACCTACATTAAAATGTGTAATTGAACACATTAATAATGGAGATTGAATTACACTGTTTTCCAGGGCTGCAGCACACTGGAAATTGGCACTTTCGGAATAAAAATGGACAAGTATTGCCTCCTATATCTTGAGTATGCATTATTATTGGAGTCCATTTTTAATTTTATACCTGCCCTTTTCTCTCCAGTTGATTATAAATTTCCTGGGTCTGACATAAAACAATTTTTAGTGAAAGGGGGTATGAGGGAAGTTATAGTGGGCCATTAAGGCTGTGGAGAGAAACCCAAACACAGCTGAGCTTAGCAGGTCATAAAGGAAGCCTTACAATGAGCAGTCAGATAGCCCCAGAGCGCTGACTAGTGGCATCAGAAGGGTACAAGCTTCCATGTGAGTGGAGATTGTAGCTACTAAAGTCTTTCATGAACTTCCCAAAACCCCATAGGGAAGAATGTCTTTTGTGACTCTTTTGAGAGAATTGACTAAAGTACCAGCGTCAGCTTCTGTCCTGTAATACACTCCGCCTTTCACCTATACCAGGGTGACATTAAAATTAAAAATGCATCCTAGTCAAGTCTTAAAATGACTACTTAGCTTCAGACACAGCTGAACACATGGACAGGCAGCCACAGGAACACTAAACACAAGTGGCTAATAAGTGCTGCAGAGAACACATTGAACGTCTCCAACAAAGACGTAAATCGATGTCACAGCACACGGAGCATCGGTGAAAAGTTAGGAGGGTGACACTTGATGCTGGGGTAAGGCCTCCTGAGACAGTCGTTTGTAGTTGAGTGTTAATTGATGTGGCCACTCTTGGAATATCCTTTGGCCCAGGATTTCCCTCTGCAGTTCTATCTTGGGGAGTAACCAGGAAGGTTGATGAAGATTTACGGGCAAGGGTTGTCATAAGAACAAAACGGATACAGTATTTGATCAGAATAATTTTGGCTGCAAGTACTTAGAACCTTGGCACATCTCTGTCTTGCAGGGAAGACTTAGTTTGCATAACAGGAAGCACAGGGGAGGAAGTGGGCTTCAGGGGTGGGGTTTGGTGATCTGTCATCATCCTCCATCAGCAGTCAGCATCCTCAAAGGACTGTTCCATGCATCTGCCGTTGTTTGGAACAGTTGAGAAGTGGAAATGTGGTACACCCCAAATTCACAATGTCTACAGGGAACAGAGACCATCTCATACAGTTCTGTCTTAGACATGAGAGAACTTCCCAACAGCCTTCACCCAGAACACCCTTTCGTATCTTATGATTGGCTTGAAATGGTCACATGTGTTTCTTAACCAGTCACCAGCGAAGAGAACTATGCTACTCTTGGTCAGGCCCACTTCTGGAGCTCCTAGTGCCCTCATTTCTCTCCGAGACACATGATTACACCATGGCCACTTGCACGGAGGAAGAAGACACTGCTGAAAAAAAATCGTAATTCTCTTTGGAAAATAGAGACGACAAAAAATGTGTGAATTTGGGGGATTTCAAACAGTGATTTGGAAAACTAGATTATGGTACATGCATGTTCTCTTGAACGGTTATCATACATGTGTTTGAAGAGTGTTTGAGATAGGAAGGTATTCACAGTGTAACAAATGCTTACATTGCCACAGCAAAATGCCATAGGGTGATGGGCTGAACAGATGAAGTTGATGCCATTTGTTGGGAAGCCAGGAAGTCTAAGATCAAGTGCTGTCCTACTTAGCTCCTAGTGGAGGCTGTCCACTCACAATGCCGTCAACGGGACAGGGAGACAGAGCATGAGCTCCGCTGCCCCTTCTTAGAAGGGCAAGAGTCCCATGAAGAGGGCCCTCCCCTTGTAGACTCATGGAAACCTGATTACCTACCCAAGGCCATCGAGTTGAGCAGTATGAAGAGCTTCAGTACATACATTTGCAGGGGTGAGAGAGGCAGGGAAAACAAACATCCAGGCCATTAACAAATGTTTCAAGAAAAAAAAGAGAATAGAAAACTAAAGTGTGCTATTACTATGTGTAACCCACGTATGCGCTAATATTAGCACGCGTAGAGAGAGAGGCTCCAGGAAGAGGTGATAAGTGCTAACTGTACACATCTGCGTCATCGGAGCAGGACTGATTTCCATCATCTCCTCTACTTTCTATATTCTTCAGGTACATATACATTAAAATATGAGTTATAAAAAATCGTATTCCCTTTAAGATCGATGGTAGCTCTAAAATCAGTTCTCCATTTCTAATTACTCACTGTATGATCCCGTATTGAAGAGTTGGGACTACAAAAAGACAAAATATGCTGGCCTATTTAGTCAAGGCGTCTCTTTCCTTGAGTTGGGATCTCGTCTGTCTCAGGATGACCTTTAACCCCTCATCTTTTTGTCTCTACCTCCAGAGCACTGGGATGACACCCAAGCCACCACGCCCAACTAAGAAGATTTTAACAACAGCTTTTCAACTGTTCTGTATAGAACTGTACCCAGTTGAAAAGCTGGTGTTTGACTTTGTAAAGACGCAGTCACCATTGACACTAGTGCCAGTGATGCTTTTTGAGTCCATGGTGGTGGTACTGTTGGGGTATGGGAATATCTCCATCTAAGAATACGGTTTGAGGATGTGCTGGGATGAATACTCCTCAGCAAGTCTATGCCCCGTGCTGCCGATTGCCGCACTAACATGTCTGAGTTAAGTGACACTCTCAGTCTCGGGTTGAAATGGACTCATTCAACTCTGTTGTCAATGTTCTAAAGAATGCTAGAAAAGCTGGAGAAGAAAAAAATCCAAGGACTAGAAAAGAGGGTTAGGATCTAGAAAAGAGGGTTAGGATCTAGAAAAGAGGGTTAGGATCTAGAAAAGAGGGTTAGGATCTAGAAAAGAGGCCTTTAGGATATCCTCTCTAATGGACAGGTAGGGTGACCAGCCGTCCCAGTTTGCCTGGAACTAAAAACTAACGATGTAGGTGTTTTCAAAGAACTTAAAGTCAAAGAGGCCCCAGGCCAGCAGGGCTGGGCGGGTCCCCTCGGTTGCGAAAGAGCAAGACCTGGAACCCATGATGCATGACTCAGGGGCCTGAAAAATATCCAGTTGCTTTTTGTTTTCTGGGAGCTTCTCTTGGAGCACCACACTGCTTCTGCTGCGCTGCTGAGGAGCCGGATTGTTTGGCGCTTTTTAGCCAGTAGCCAAGGGCAGCAGAGAGGCTCAGGGGGCTGGGTGGGGAGCAGCATCATGAAACCCTTAGGAAGCAAAGGGATTAGAGAAACCCAGAAGGGAGGGACTTTCATTGTAATCTAGAGGTATCTCCTGCCACTGGAGGAAAAACTAATGTAAAAAAACAATAAGGAGTTGATCCTTTCACAGTCTAAATTTTTGTTCATCTTTATTCTCACTTTCTGTGTTAAAGAACTGTTGTCATGACAACACCATGAAATGCGGTTCAGCCTCCTTAAAGTCATGATACCTTATTTTAAACTGCCAGGGTTTCTTTGAAAAAGTCTTGATATTTTATCTTTCAGTTTCATTAGAAATCATTTTTGCACAGCCTTATAGTGCTAATGTCTGACTTGAACACTGAAGCTATGTTCAACAATAAAATTTCCCTAGGAATTTCATCGTATGCCTCATGTCTCAGGTGTAAAGATTATGGGCAGAGTTATACTACGTCTTTCCAGGTATGAAACAACTGATATATCTGATATGTATGAATGTATGTATACACACACACACACACACACACACACACACACTGTTTCTATTCTTTTTCACTGGATGTGATTATCAAAAAGTTCAAGAAAAAAATTTAAATGTGAGAGTCCCCATATGGTTCATGATAAGACGAAATCAGAAGCATCAAAGAATGCAGAGGCTGCACAGCATATTTTAAAAATCAAACATTAATGTGGTTTCCAACCCTCAGAGTTCCTGAGTAAAACACACATTTTAATACTGGAATTTAAGGCCCCAGTTCAGACCAGCATATTTTACACCTTACAACCTACCCCGAAGAGACAGCCCAACTCAGACTCCAAAGCTTGGGGCTAAAGAAATGCATCCGTTATTCCCCTAACCAGCATTGGAATGCACAGACTTAAGTGTCTTAATGCTGTGGGGTTATTCTTCAGTTTTTATTGCGGAGAACATGCTTGAGAAGTTTGCCACTGTTGCTTTTTTTCTTTTTCTCTCGTTCATTCCTTTCCTTTCATTTAGACCACATGTTGGTTTGACCAGATGAAGATTCTGCCAGAAAGAAAACTATCGGAGATATTCAGGCAGGCTAGTTCACAGGCCACCTGTGTCTTAAATTTAGCATTGGAGTAGCCGAAAGCTAGACTTGGGCAGCTGAGGGTACAATGACTGCTCTGCTCTTCGGAGGGCCATCTGCAGGACACCTGCAACTGCGGCCACCTGGCCTGCACGAGGTAGGCAGGGACTGGAATGGGTCCTAGAGTCGGGAACAAAACTCACTAAAGAGACTGCATTTCAGTTTTTCTGAAGGTCAAGTCAAATGGAGACTGATCTTGTCCAGTCTCAGCTCAACAAACTTCGGACAGGTTTCTCCTTGCTGTAGGCTCTCAATGCTTCGTGAGGATTTACACCCCGAAGTTTGTAATTCTAAGTTTTAATGGCTCTTTCAAAAAACGAACCTTCCACAGCTCAGGGGTGTCTTTGTTAAGGACTGGGAGTCCTTGCTTTGGGGTGAAATCTAGGAAGACAGGAATCTTAGCCTCTGTGAGCATCGGGGATCCCCTTGATAAGTGACAGTTACTTCCCCGCCCACATCCTGCAGTATTTCCGGTTGGTTGTAGCAGTCCTCCTGTCTTTTGCTCCAGGGGAGTCGGGTTCCATCCCTGTCCTATACTGCTGTGCTGTGTCTCTCTATTGCAATGGATGATGGTTTGCGTGGGAGACGTCCTCCCAGAAACTCACACTTTGAATGTTGGTTCCCAGTGCCGAGTAGGCTCTTGAGGGGCAATTGCGTCATTTGGGGCTCTTTGATTGACATCACTGATGACCTCACAGCTGTATGGGCTATCAGGAGGCGGGGCTTAGCTGGAGGAAGTAGTCACCAGAGAACACCTTTGGAGGATTGCTCTGTCCCTGTCTGGACCTTTCTCTGTGTGGGGTCTGCTTGGCATCACATCATTTACTTACCTCCCAGCGAAGTCTGCAGCCGGAAGTTTAAAAGACAGACGCTTTTCTGCTCCTTAAGTGGCTCCTGGGCTCCAAGATACTCTGCACATCACAGTCAAGTTCAAAAAGGAACTATCTCCTTATAAGTCATTTTCCTTCTTCAAGTAACACTCCTTGAACTGCTTACCACTGTAGACAGCTGCTGGGTTTCATCTCAGATGGGTCATGTGCTCTTCTCCTGTGAGGTAAGCATTGGATCTGCACACCCGTGTACTGGTTAGTTTCTGTCTGCCCCGAGTTCCTGGGGAAGAGGGAACCTCAGTTGAGAGATTGCCTCCTGTGGGCATCTTCTCAGTTGCTAACTGATTTAGGTGGGCCTAGTATCCTGTAGGCAGTGAATCCTTGAGCAGGCGAGGGATGTAGACGAAAAGTGGCCTAGCAAGCCAGTAAGCAGTGTTCCCCAAGGTTTCTGTCTCAGGTCCCTGCCCCGGCCTCCCTTGACGGTAGACTGTAGCCTGTTAGCCAAATAAATCCATTCCTCCCCCAGTTGATTTTGGTCAGTGTCTTATCACAGAAACCAAACTAGAACCAACTAACATGGACCCTAAGTCTGGACTGCCATTTGGGAGAGTTATATTCTTCCACTGAAAGGCTAAATATCAAACATTTAGCCCACAAGTAGAGAGAGGGAAAGTTCCAACTTTTAGACAACATTGATATGATCTGTTTTGTTTGTTTGTTTGTTTGAGGCAGGGTCTCACCACAGAGTCCTGGCTGACCTGGAACTCAGAGAGATCTGCCTGCCTCTCCCTTCTGAGTGCTGGGACTGAAGCAATGCCATGCCTAGGCTAATTGTTACCTGTAGAAGGAGAGAGAACATTCTCTTGCAGTTTTAAATAACAAAAGAAGCAGAAGCAGGAGGAGGAGGAGGAAGAAGGAGGAGGAGGAAGAGGAGGAGGAGAAAGAGGGGGAGGAAGAAGGAGAAAAAGAAGGAGGAGGAGGAGGAAGAGGGGGAGGAGGAGGAGGAAGAGGGGGAGGAGGAGGAGGAGGAGGGGGAGGAGGGGAGGGGGGAGGGGGAGGAGAAGTAGCAGCAGAAAATAAACAAAAGAAAATAACCCCAACTGCGAAGGCTTTGAATTCTATACACAGGGAAGGAGACTGTGTTGTTTACTAATGCTGCTGAAGATACTCAATGCAACTCACTTCCACGGGCCAGAAGGCCACCGCATGGTGATAGACCGCTGCTATCTCTTCCGGTCTTAGGCTAGCTGGTGAGTAGCCTTATTAGTTCTGTAAAGTTTATTCTGTCCTACAAAAATTAGTATACTCACAGGAGTAACAGGAAAGTAGTGACAACTATAGGGAGCCCCAATACTGGGGACCATGGGTGGGCGGGGTACAACTTTAGAGGTCAATGGAAATACTTCGAAAACAGTTTGACATTATAGCTTTTGAACTCAATTTCTTATTCTATTACTTAGAGAACTCTTTACAGTCCACGACTACTTTACTTCCTGGAGTAGGATTTTTGTGTTTTGGTAGAGCAGGTGTCTTACTTGAGGTCTTCTGGTATGCATAAAGTCGGGAGAGACACCTGTCACTCAGCAATAAGCCCAGTGTGAGGACTGTGTGCTTCCATCGGAGAGGCCAAGAAATGATGAATCAAGCAGGAATTTGTGGGTGTGGGGTGGACATGTGTGAGCAGGATCAGAGAGAGGTTCGGGAAGAGGCAGTGATCTGGGATTACGGGGGCTGCAGTATCGGAGAAATGACACGAGACAAAGGGGAGGAAACCCAGCAAGCTCTTTCCCAGAAGTGACAAGCAAAACAGCGCCGAGACCCCGAGAAGCGCTTGACTAGCCAGTGTCTTCGTAATAAATAAAAGATAAAACTGAGACATGCACGTATCCGACCCACATAATCACACCACCTAGAATCCACCCCATAGTTTCCTTAGAATACTGAAAATCACAGGTAGACCCTTCTCAAGCACAGGGTGTGTGTACATGCATGATTTGGAGCCTTTTTTGGAATTTTTTTCTTCAATAGGAGAAAGCAACAAACAAAAGCTCATGTGAAAACTGAGTATACACCCGATGAACCCCAAACCGGAAAAGTCTGAAACTCAGGACATTTTGAGTGTGTCCTGTTTCTTCTCACAGACCCAAGGCCTCTGCAGAAGCCATCGACAACAACTAGAAATCGTGCATTCTATTCGCCTGTCCCTTCCAGCAGACCGAGGACCAGTTTTAGTGGGGGAACAAGCCTGAATTGAATCTGAGTTTAAAAACCCTTTAGGTCACAGTAGAAGAAACGTTTGGGTGCTCCTTGCTTTAGAGCAGCTGGAGCAACTGCGCCCTCTAGCCTCCACACTGGGTACTGCAAGGCCATTTCATGTGTCCCGGCTTCGGCGGTGTCCTCAATTTTGGGACTTGAAGTTCAAAGTCATTCGAAACATGTCACACATTCAGATCCCCCCAGGTGTGAGTAAAGCTATTAATCTCACTTTGGTGATAAACATGCCTGTTGGAAGCTCATTTTCTCCCTTAGTTATACCAGAAAAATTAATTAGGCTCATATTTTAAAAACTTTACATATTACAGAAAAAGTGGTCCCTAAAATATTGCAAAGAAGGAAGCTATCCATCATTTTCTAATAAAGGCACACGACTCAACTCATAATGATAAATTAGGGCAGCTGCCTGCCTGACCATCTGCTACCTGGGATTCTTATTTCTACAGAGCTGTATTTTATTCCGTGAGAGCCGTTTTGGCATCTCAAAATACGTTGGTTTGATCTGTTTCTCCTACTTTTTTGAGGAAACAAGTTGGGGCCTCTGAGGATGAGTTTGTTTGTTTTTGTTTGATCCTTTCATTCTTTTATATCTTGCCAGAGCACACCTCACCCCGAGGGGAACCAGGACACAAAAGCAAGCGCTCTGTGCCTGTGCTGTGGACCGTCGATAGCGGGATTTGTTTTCCCCCGGATGCCCAAACAGCGCACACTTTGAACACGCCGACAGCATTCTGGACAAGTCTCCTTTATACTGTTGGTTCCGATGGGCTGTCGGGCTATTTAAATCCCTTTCTCAACCGGAACACATGGCTATCGGATCCTGGCTGATCAACCGTAACACACGGCTAAAAGAAGGTATAGAAAAGAAGCATTAGTCACTCTGAGTTTATTTCATGAACGAAAGTGAATGGATGGTTTAATTCAGTGACAGAGACTGAGGAAGGAAGAGGAAGCGACAATTAGGATTAAATGTCTCCAGCAATCATTTTCCAGGTTTTAAAATGCAGACAGCTGATCTGATTTGATTAAAATTAAAGGCTATTTGGAAATAAAATGGAAACAGCTGGAGATGTTGTGGCCGGTATGCAGAGAGAGGATTTGGTTAATTGTAACGTCTATGTGTGATTGAACCCATGAGTCAGAGAGGTCTCCTGAGTTTAACGTTGCCACCGGCGAGAACAAAGACACCCACAAAGTTGCCATGGAGCTCTCAAGAGCTCAGGCTATCTTGGAGCTTTGAAGAGTCTTAAGATTTTTAGAATTGGAGGGCACTGGGCATGTTCTCAGTAGCAAGGACAACTTAAAGGCTCCCCAGCTACCTTTCAATGACTTCATTGTTCTTACAATTTCTCCTTTTTCACATTGCCTAAAACTCTCTTCCATGAGCACTTCATTGGCCTCATTGATATCAAAGCCTTATGAAGATTCCGAACACACCCAGGATGTTAGTGACCTCTGTCATTCACAAGTGTGTGTGTGTGTGTGTGTGTGTGTCAAACACACCCAGGATGTTAGTGACCTCTGTCATTCACAAGTGTGTGTGTGTGTGTGTGTGTAACTAGGTGGATTGATATAATACGTTTTTATGATAAAAAAGGATTTCATGCATTTTGAAAAAATCATGACATGATGGAAAAATTCAGTAACAGTTCATTTTTTTCTTTCAGTTACAGGGATTGAATCCAAGGCTTTTGTCCATTTTTCACACATATTCTGACTACTGTGAGAAATATCAAATCTGAGTCTTTTCTATCGAATACTATAAAACTTGTGTTTAGGAAAGTAATTCAAATGTTTCTAATCCCCCCCCACACCTTGTAGGATTTCCATGTGAATGTTTTAAACGCCATTCCCCAAGTAGACACAGATCTATTGCTGTATATGGCTTGAGAGCTGTTGCTGGATTTTCGTTCCTGCCAGGTTGGTCCCAAATAAGCACACAGACAGTATATTAGTTATAAACTGTTGTCCAATGACTAGGGCTTCTTATTAGCTAGCCCTGTCTCAATTATTAATCCATAACTACACATGTATGTATTTCTACATGGCCTTATCTGGTGTCTGGTGTGTCCTTTCTTCCTGGTCCTTACATGTTTTGTGGTCTTCCTCTGCCTACCTTTCCCAGAATTCCCCTCATCTCCTCGTCCTGCCTATTTTCCTGCCTTATTGGCCAAAGAGAGTTTTATTCGTCAACCAATAAGAGAAACATATATACAGAAGGACATCCCCCATTGTGGAGCAGTGGTCTCTTTCCCTTTCTTCCAATTCCTGAGTACTAGTTCCTCTCAGACTACCCAATCAAATTAAGGTTATGAGGCCAGACCCTGGCTAATGGGAAGAGATACAGTCGCTACCTGAATTAGGATGAAATCCAAACCTCTGTGTGTCCACTCTTCGGAGCGCACCCTCGTGGTCAAGAGTAAGTTTGCCTTGTGCAGCCCCTTTGGTTGCCGGTGCTCTCTTTCTTTGCAACACGAACTTATTTCTAACATCGCTGAGCTACACTCCAACCAGAGTCATGCTTAGTGTTATGTAAAAATCACCCTAAGTAGCGTGTGCATTCAGACAGTTCTTGGCTTGGTTGCATTGACACCCCTATTATCATACTTACACGGTAACTCTGCAGTCTGTGGTACCTGCCTCCTCCTCTGCATTTGAGAAACCACTAAGAACTTGAAATACTCTATTATAATGTCCTGGGCACTCTGAGGTCAGCAACTGGAATCCTGCTCTGGTCCCACCAACAGTCTTTGTAAGGGCTTTGTAGCAGAGAACACTACAAAAACACACATTGCTCCTTGTGCATTTTCTAGTTTCTGAGTAGAGGCCACCCATACTCAGAGAGTGTATGAGAGGAATGGGGGAGGGGGCTCTGAAAAAAAAAGCCATCAACAATTTTCCCCTGAGCTGCAGATCTCCAGGGCGTTGGCCCCTGTGAGAAATGGAAGTGGAGAGCTCCTGGTAGGGGAAGCTGCCCTTTTCGGTTTATCTTACACAGCAGCCTTTACCAAGCCCCTGCAAGACAGCTCTAGTTATTTATGTTTCGTTGGAATATGGAAACTGACAGGACTCAGACCGTTGGGCTTGGGGCCACCTCAAAGGCTCTGGTACACCTATGCAGCTGGTACCTGCACTGGGATATTCTGAGGTGAGCTAGAATGGCCAGGATCCTTTAGCATCTCTCCTCAGTGTTCCCTCTGCACAGCCCCACTCCCCTAGGAGGGGTGGACATACAGGATCTGAGGATGAGAAGAGTCAGAGCATCCTGGGGGCCGCCTGGCCTTTTCTATCCCAGCCCCCAGAGTGACACGCTATCAGGTCCAGGCTATTTTGTTGATTGGGGTTGTCACAAAGATCTACTCAGGGTCAAGGAGAGGGGCCACCAAAGAGCAGGAGTGTGGGAGGAGTTTGTGGACATTTCCCCAACCACCACAAGACGATGCTCATCTCTCATTGGCTTACCTTCCAATGTGTCCCTGAGTGTGTTTACAATGGCAAGGCTGCCACCAGTCAGTTAGACATGTCTCTTGCTCTCTCCACTATTCCAAATCCCATTATCCTTCCTGCCTCGCCCCTTCGGGTTGGGTTCTCCCGCCCCCTGCTTCCTCTTTGAAGTTCTGTGTGTCTGAACCCATGGAGAAATGACACTATCTCTGTCCTGGCCATGCCACCAAGGGCCCTGGTCGAATATGACTGGGGAAGTGTTAGAGACCCTGAGGTTTGAAGAGATGGGTTCAAGTGTGCACTAGGGTATGACATTTTGTCAGCCGTCTCTCAGACTTTCTGATCTTTAAGTGCAGGAAGGACAATGAGGCTCTTACCTTTCCTTTTGGAACTGCTTGTGTGGTTCCCTCACAGAGTACAGGCTACAGGACCGTCCCATGTGGTCTACCACTGAGAAAATGGGTAGGAACCAGTGATGGAGATAACGCTCTGTGTCAGTGTTGAGGATAGGTGTCTAGTGCTCTTACCATGAGATGGTTCTGGCCTGCCCTGTGACAATATTTTTCATTTGTTTGATTTTGAGACAATGTGGCTACACAGCCCAGGTTGGCCTCAGTGTCTTGACTTCCCTGCCTTAGCTTTCCAAGTTCTAGGATTCTAGGTACATGTCATCATATCCAACTCGTACAGTTTTTTGCTTTTCTTTGACTTATTTCTATTTTTTATTTGTGTGTGTGTGTGTGTGTGTGTGTGTGTGTGTGTGTGTGTGTGTGTGTGTGTGTACATACCGGAGCAGGCCAAGAGAGGTGTCAGATCTCCTGGAACTGGAACTAAAAGTAGTTGTGAGTGATTTGATATGGATGCTGGGGTTAGACCAAACTCTATTTCTCTTGAAGAGCAGTAAGCAGACTTAACTGCTACAACACTTCTTCCGCCCCCATTTCTGTAACAAGGTTTACCCTAAGTGCTGACCTGCCCCCCCATCAAGTGAATGGAACCACAAACCCATTTAACTGAGTGTTGCTTCCTAAGGAGCTGGCCATACTGGTGGCGCTCCAGAATCAGCTTACAAAGCAAATTCTTCCCGGTGTTTCCATTGAGTTATTAGAAAAATTAGCAATTCCCCCCAAATCTAGAAGATATGATTCATTTAAAATCTTTAATATTATTTTAATAAGATTCTTTCTCCAGATAGTGCTCACTCATTACAGATAGTCCAGCTAACTGTCTCATTTGGCTTCAGTAGGAAGAACATCAGGAAACTGGTTGTAATAATAAAATTCCATCCAGGATGAATCTCTCCACCTTTTTTTCTAGTTAGCATTTTAAAAAAGCATAAAGTTGAACGCCAGCCTGAGCTGGTTGAAGACGGCACCCTGGGAAATCTGCTATAATTTTAAGTGGTGTGCACAGTCACGTACATCCATAAGATAAGCTCACCAGAGTGTGGATGGGGATTCAGCAGCAAAACTGAGCATAAACCCGTTATTGCTTTCATTTTGGACTCCACCCTTCACTTGGCTCAGCTTATCCCTGATAGGGTGAGGGACGAGGAGCCCACAACGGTGACTGAATCCCCAAAAGCCATCTCATTTGCACACCTTCTTAACATTCCTCTCCGTGTCCTTTGGTCAGAGCCAAGGCAAATTTCTCTGCTTATTTTAAAGAGAAACTCATGACTGAGCTATTATCTCTGATTTGTAGCAGTTAGCATGTAATGGAAGGAAAAGGCAAAACCCACAAATTCGTGTAGTCAGAGCAGGTGAAGGGTTTTTATTCCACATGGATCTTCTTCCGGTACAGAGAAGAGAGGCGGGCTCAGCTGTGCACTGCCCTGCACAGTCCATAACTTCTGTTTAAACCTATGCATGAAATATCCCCAGGGTTCGTTAAAATTTATATAAAATATCCCCAGGGTTTGTCAAAAGGCAGGAAAAACTGGACTGAACTCGAACACTTCTCATAATTTTCTAACAAGTCAGTGCAGTTACTTCTGATGAATTCCCAGGTAAGGCCACATAAGTCATAGCCTTCCTCCTGGAATATTCCTAAGAGTACGTATCAAATCCTAAGTGAACATGGACTCTTAGGAGTGACTATGGGCTAATGCTCATCTGGGGTTTCCGCATTCCCACAGTGCCCTGTGTCTCCATTCCAAACCTTAGCTGATCTCTCTTCCTCTCCCTTCCCCACGCTCACACACCCCAGGATAGAAGCTTCCAACCCCTCTGCTTTCACTCAACACGTGCTGGGATCCCGGGCAGCAGCCACCACATCTGCTGTTAGAAGAGTTATTGAGACACAAAAGCTATGAGGAAACAGATTCTCCAACCTTTTCTCAAATTCAGTAGGTGGTGGTGTGTGTAGGTGGTGTGTGTGTGGTGTATGTGTGTGTAGGTGGTGTGTGTATGTGGAGCGTGTGTGTGTGTGTAGGTGGTGTGTGTATGTGGAGTGTGTGTGTGTGTGTAGGTGGTGTGTGTATGTGGAGTGTGTGTGTGTAGGTGTGTATGTTTGTGGTGTGTGTGTGTGTGTAGGTAGTGTGTGTGTATGTAGGTGGTGTGTGTATGTGGAGTGTGTGTGTGTAGGTGGTGTGTGTGTATGTGGAGTGTGTGTGTGTAGGTGGAGTGTGTGTGTGTAGGTGGTGTGTGTATATGTGGAGTGTGTGTGTATGTGGAGTGTGTGTGTAGGTGTGTGTGTATGTGGAGTGTGTGTGTAGGTGGTGTGTGTATGTGGAGTGTGTGTGTAAGTGTGTGTGTGTGTGTGTGTAGTATGTGTTTATATAGAGTACGTGTGCATGTAAGTGGTAGTAGTGGGCTGTGAAGGCTAGTCTTCACTGTCAGTTTGACTAGGTTTGGACTCACCTAGACGACCAGCTCTAGGCAAGTCTCTGAAGGCTCGTCCAGAGAGGTTTGTGGTAACATAGCACTTCCTAGTTTTCTACAGGTATATCCAGTGCCAAAATGTAGCCCAAGTCCCAAGTGGGCATGAACTGCTGACGGACATGGGTGCTGGGAACCCAGGGCCTCTGCAAGAAAACCGAGTGCTCTTAACCACCAGGCTATTTCCTCATTATGTCACTTCCCCATGCTGAGCCCAGGACTAGGACTTCCTCTCCTACCACTGTCCCTTGCCTGTAGGGGAGGCCAGCTTAGAATACTAGAGAACTGCTGCTGCCTCTGCCCAGCCCATTTCTGATAGCCGCAGTCAATGCTGTTCCATAGGCCCTTCTGTTCAGTCTACCCCTAAAGTAGACTCTCTGGTCTCCTATAAGACACGCCCACTTTAGCATCCGCCTCCGAAAGCCCCTCCTTCCTTCCTTCACAGTGTGCAGGGAGATACAGGCATCTCTTCTTTGCCTTGTATGGGGCATTGCTTCCCTCCCCCCTTCCCCCCCATACTTTAGAGACTGACCCTGGCTAGATGTTCATCCTGTGACATGTGTCACCGGACTTTTGCTCATCTAGTTTTATGCTTCTGTGTTGCTGATCAAGGGAGTCCGGCTCCAGGGTTGTTCCCTTGGCTCATGTGTCTATACTGGCTAATGTTTAAAGCTCTTGTGGACCAAACTTCTTTTCTTTCTCAGGTCCAGCATGTTCCTAACAGTATGGCTTCAACTCCCATTATTGCCAGTCTGTCAGCCAAGAGTAAAGGCAGGATTAGCTCCTGAGGGGTCTGCCTATTGTTTTATGGGAGAAATGCCTCTGAAGATCCCTCCCTCTTGGGCTACTAGCTCTTCCTTTGGAGAGAGGAAACTCAGGGATGTGTAGAATTAACACCCATAGGACCATAGGCTAAGATGTGCTCATCTCAGGTTCGAGAGCTCTGGGTTTCTCCAAGCTCAGCCCTTGGGGAATGGAATTCCTTTGGCTAAGCCTTTCAGTGTCTCTATAATTCAGCTACACGCTGTCAGCTCCTGACTTCTATCTCTCTGTTCTCATTGCAGGAAGAAGGGGCTCTGTGTAAACTCCCAGTTGCTTTCACATTTAGCCTTTAACAGTTCATTAATTAATGGCTCTGGGTTTCTCCTTATCCCTCTGTAGGGCTTTAACACAGCAGTAACAGTCAGGTAACTCCACTGTAAGTGTTAACTCTGTGTTTTCCAATCCTTGAATCGTTTCACTGACAAGAACACACTTTTTCACCAGCGGCTAACTACGGCATCACCTTCTGTGGTGGTGGGAACGAGAAGGCTCCCATAGGTTTGTTCATATGTTTGAATGCTTGGTTCCCAGTTACTGGAGCTGCTTGGGAAGGATTAGGAGGTGTGGCCTTGATGGCTGAGGTGTGTCACTAAGGGTGGGCTTTGAGCTTCCAAAAGCCCAGCAAATCTTTCTCTGCCTGCAATTTGCAGATGGGATGTGAACTATCAGCTGCTGCTCTGGCACCATGCCAGCCTGACACCATTGTCACCCTCATGGTCATGGACTCACCCTTTGAAACTGCAAGCAAGCCCACAATTAAATGCCTTGGTGGTGGTGTCTCTTCCCAGTGACAGACAATGATTAAGACACCTTACTAGCAGCATTCTAAGCTGCCTTTCCAATCTTACCTCTTGCTGTTTTCTTTCTCCCTGGAGCACTCGAGGCCCACTCTTCTCCACACAATTGCTAGTGCTTCCAGACTCCATCTCCCACCCCTGTGGTCCACTGTCTGAGGGTTATCATCCAGAATCCATCTCCCACCCCTCTGGTCCACTGTCTGAGGGTTATCATCCAGACTCCATCTCCCACCCCATACAGTCCACTGTCTGAGGGTTATCATCCAGAATCCATCTCCTACTCCTCTGGTCCACTGTCTGGAGATTATCATCCAGCCTCCATCTCCCACCCCTCTGGTCCACTGTCCGCAGGTTATCATCTCTTGGAAGACTCAGTAGGGATCTGCAGTCCTGGGCCAGCCAGTTCTGGTTTGCAATCCAAGTTTTGTTGCTTATTTTGCAGGAACCTGGCAGCTTTCGTGGGGTAGAAAGCCCTGTTAGTGCTCACACGAAGATGCCACGAGTCTCCGGGTAAACCCAACATTACAAGGGTGGAATATAACAAGTGATCAAAAGGTACCTACAGTCAGACTACATCTACAGGCCTTGGGGGTCTCCACCAGTACGGAGAGTGGAGATGATGATCGCAGCCATGGTAGGATAGGATGCAGACGGACTAGTGGCAAGTCTTTTGCAGCAAGAATGGACATAGGTTCAAACCCTGACTCTGCTACTCAGCTGGATGACTGTGAGCAATGCACTGAAACTTGGTTTCCTCACGGAAAACTTATAAGCAGTAAGCTTTGTTCAAAGCATGACACTGAAGACTGACTGAGGGCAGGTGTTGAGGTGCACGCCTTTAATCCCAGCACTCGGGAGGCAGAGGAAGGTGGATCTCTGTGAGTTTGAGGTCAGCCTGGTCTACAGAGTGAGTTCCAGGCAGCCAGGGCTTCATAGTGAGAACAAGTCTTAAAGGAAGAAAGGAAGAAAGGAAGGGAGGAAGGGAGGAAGAAAGAAGGAAGGAAGGGAGGAAGAAAGAAAACTAGCTGAGATTCCTTGTTATTCTGCTGAGGACATTTTAGGAACCGAATGAAAGTGACAATGACTAGTTAAAGTGAGGTCCTTTGTAGGAACACGATCTACCACACTGGCAGGCAGGGTCTCTGGGCTCCAAGCCTAAGGCGTGCCCGTTTGCCTCCCTCGTCTCTATGAGCTTTCCTCTCCCTTGTGTGTTTGGCGCTTGTCCCTCTGGGCGGCCAGTGGCCCGGTTCCGCAACACTCAGTTCTCCAGTGCTTAGGATCTCATTTATCTGTTCTCCCTCTCTCTGATTAGTGTCGTGCTGGGGACCCACCTAATTAATCTGGCAAAGCAATTAAGGGCAAGGGCATTAGTGGTTGCTAATGCTGTACCCCTCCTAGGGAATCTGCTGTCCTCTAATAGGAGGCCCCTTAAGCAATGCAAAGGACTGCCTAATGTGTTCATTTGAGCACACTCCCTTCTCTCCGTCTCCCCGTTGGCTGGCTGATCCACGGACTCCTCATTCCCCCCCCCCCCATCTGTAATCAGATCTTGGTAATGTCCTCACTGTCCTTCTGCTCTCCCTTCGCTCTGAAAAGCGACCCATTTCTTCCTTTGTTCTCTGGAGCATACCTCTGCTATGACATCGCCACTTCACAAAAGATTCTTTGATGGCACATCAGGTGAAATCTTTGAGCATTTAGAGCATATCCCACATGTGTCCTCAGCTTCAGAGATCCAAGCTAATCAATAAATGTGTTCTGAGAGAAAAAAACATGATCACAAATGTGCAGAATTTAATTAGCACACTGTATCTAACCATTTTATTGAACTATTTATTCGGTTGTCCAGTAAAGCTCAGTGGCTTCCATTTTGGCAAACGGGACTGACGTATGTGCATTGAAGTGAGATGTTATGGACAGAAGGCATCCTGCCCCAGGCTGGACACAGGAACACTTTCATACTGGATTGAATCACCGACTTAGAAATACATCTCAAGAATCAAGGAGAAATCAAGACTCTTGGGGGAAAAGCAGTATTTGTGAAGGGTTGTTTGTGCCTCAAGCCTGTGACTGACATTTTACATGTTGTTTCCAACGCCCTTTCTTGGGAGTTTGATTCTGTTTATACATAGTTGTAGAGTAACAGTGATCAGTCACTGAATAAATATTTTAGTTTAAATGAATAGAATCTTTCCTGTGTAAGTCATAGTTTGAGGACCACTGAACTGCTGTATTGTCCCTGTAATTAAGCTACACATTTTTCTTGAACAACTACTCACATGCCGACAGATTTGTATGATGTTGCTGCTGTTTGAGAGCAGTCTTCAGACCCTTGTAAGTGTGTTTGACTCACATTTGTTCTTGCTGTTTGGTGTGTGTGTGTATGCACGCACGTGCGCGTGTGCACACGTGCACATGCGTGTCTTAGTTAGGGTTACTACTGTTATGATGAAACATCATGACCAAAGAAACTTGGGTAGGAAATGATTATTCAGTTTATGCTTCCACATCATAGTTCAAAGGAAGTCAGGACAGGAACTCAAACAGGACAGGAACCTGAAGGCAGGAGATGATGCAGAGGCCATGGAAGGGAGATTCTTTCTGGCTTGCTCCTCATAGCTGGCTCAACCTGCTTTCTTATAGAATTCAGGACTACATGGGGGTGGGGTGGGGGTTGGCCCCACCCACAATGGGCTGGGCCCTCCAGTATCAATCACTAAGAAAATGCCCTACAGGCTTTCCCACGGCCAGATCTCAGGGAGGCATTTTATCAGTCGAGGCTCCCTCCTCTCTGGTGAGTCGAGCTTGTGTCACGTTGGCCTAACGTGAGGCAGCACAGGGGGGTGTCTGTGCACACATCTGGGTGGATGTGCTCACCTGTGCACGCACAGCATTCGTGAAGGCCAAAATTTGATAGGTGGGTGTCTTTCCCTGTTGTTCTCCGGCTTACTGAGACAGAGTCTCTCAAGGAACCTAGAGGTTATCCTTTTGGCCAGACTGCTGGACTGTGAGATCTGGGATCTGCCTGTCTAGGAATCCCGGAGTTGGCAGTACAAGCGCTTAGCACCACGCCCAGATTCTATATGCGTCCCAGAGACTGACCCTCAGGTTCACATGCTCACACCGACACATCTCTCTACCCTGGTTCCAGTTTCTGCCAGCCTTGTGGGTAGAATTCAGAGAAACCAGCTTAGATTTTTGTTTTTGGACATGAACGAGCAGTTTTTGAAAACATAGTTACTGACATAGTTCCTAGCAGCTGTTTCGTTACACTCTTGGCTAAAAATGTTACTTTTATCCTCCATTTTATTTTTCCAAACATGCCATCCTATGATAGGAAGGTGTGTGTCTGTGTGAGTGTGTGTGCGTACCTACATATGTCTGTAGAGTATGGCCTCTAGTAATGAAAGTATACAGCATACACAGAAAGAATACTTTTCATTGGGCAGTACTTACCATGTCAGGCTAGGCGTATCGAACACTTTTATGGTAAACCCAAGAAAAGAGACTGTGTGTGTTGTTCGAGGGCTAAAGCACCATGGAAGCCCCTGGTCTCAGTCCACTCTCTGAATCATGGCCACTGGCAGAAGCCACTACAGCCAGAAGGAGAGGAAGGGAGTCTGTCAGGCTATGGGAAAGCAAATGGAAGAGGGGCTGTCATATAGGCTCACGGGGGGAGAGAGGGAGAGAGAGGGAGGGAGAAAGAGAGAGAGAGAGAGAGAGAGAGACAGAGAGACAGAGAGACAGAGAGAAAGTGTGTGTGTGTGAGTGTGTGTGTTGGGGGAGCTAGGATCTGACTCCACTAGACCCAGCCCTCAGCCTGGTTTTCCCTTTAGCATTCCTGGTGCTAACAGTCCAGGGCTCACTCTTCAGGTCTTGGCCTGAGTGGAAAGGAGTTTGGGTGGCAGAAATTCCCATGGGGCCAGGAAAAAAAAAAACCAACAACCATAAAGCCATGGAAAGTGGAGCACTCTTTTTAAAATAAAAAGGCTCCAATGCAAAGAGGACGATGCTGTGGGTGAAACATGTGTAGAGAAGCCTGAGTTAGTGATACAGAAGGACCGCCCATCAGCCTGAGACGGTGTTACAAATGCTTTAATGTAGAGACTCCCACGGTTTCTTGATTCTAGAGTGTTGGGGCTTGCCACCTTTTCCATGTCCTTCCTAGGTCAATAGAGATGCCTAACTGTTTCACTTATCAAGGTGTTAGGTCCAGCAACTTAGTAGTCATTTGACAGATATCCATGTCATTGTCAAATAACTACAATCCCCTACTAATGGAACGGGTATACTTCTTGGGCATCAAGACGACTTCCTAAACTTTGGAATTGCAATAGACATCGCTGTGTTTCTATCTTCTTTCTTATTGCTGTTGGTCTGTTTTTTTTTTAAGGCAGGGTCTTACTTTGTAGCTTTGGCTGGAAATCACTCTGTAAACCAAACTGGCTTCAGACTCACAGAGATCCACCTGCCTCTGCCTCACAGTACTGAAATTAAAGGCGTGTGGCCACTCTGCCTGGCATTATTTTTGATTACAACAAACACTAATACATTCACAAAAAAGACTCTATTAAGAACACACACAGCCTACTTGACACTTTTGAAACTGTTAGTAACTCTGACCTAGATGTTTGTACCATGACTAACATAAGTCAAATACCAGAGCACTCAAAAACGCAAGCTATCCCGTGGTAAGCCAGTGGGTTTCTTGTGGCTCTCCGGGGTGCTGTGGTATGTGGCATGAGAATCATGATTGCCAATTCATTTTTCTTATAGTCTGCTTTTATGGGTTCTCAAGAGTAATATGTAATAAAAGGCAATGTCTACATAACTATAAAAGAGGAACGTAATAGCGACAGAAATTTCAAAGTGACAACCGAAGTCACTTTGCTGTGGCTTTATTGACGGGAACTTTTCCTCGGGGGAGGGGAGCACACATCTGCGCATCTTGTATCAGAAGGCACCTTGGATCCGACCTCTCAGATCTGAGGGAGATGGTGGAATCGGCCTCGTTTCTCTGCTTAGAGATCAGCTTCAGCCCTCGATGGTGAAGAAGGGATGGGAGCATTCCTGGAGGCAGGAGCATGGGGTGGGGGATGTTCCTCACCTCATCATCGATCAGGAAACAGACTATCTGGGGAAGATGTCCTGCTGTCCTCCAGGCCCGTCCCTAGTATCCTATGTTCCCCACCTAGGCTCTAGCCCCAAAGGTTCTACAAGTCCCCAAATCAAAGTCACCAGCTGGTGAAGGTATTTAAACCCTGCAGCCTGTAGGGCATTTCACAGTCAAACTATAGCAGGGCATATAAAAATTAATTGAACTCTGTTCTGGATCATTTTTTATGTCAACTTGACACGGCTAAAGTCTTCTGAGAGGAGGGGACCTCAATTAAGAAAATGCCCCCATAAGATCATGATGTATACAAGCCTGTAGGGCATTTTTTAAATTAGTGTTTGGTGTGGGAGGGCCCAGCCCATTGTGGGTGGTGCTGTCCCTGCGCTGGTGGTCCTGGGTTCTGTAAGAAAGCAGGTTGAGCAAGCCATGAGGAGTAAGTCAGTGAGCAGCACCCCTCCATGACCTCTGCATCAGCTCCTGCCTCCAGGTTCCTGCCCTGTTAGAGTTCCTGCCTTGAGTCCTTCAATGAAGAACAGTGTAAGCCAATTAAATGGTTTTCCTCTCCATCTTGTTTCTTAGCCATGGTGTTTCATCGCAGCAGTGGAAACCCCGACTGAGACCAACCCAGAGGAAAGCATGGCTGATGTAGAGGCAACAGAAAGCACTCAGATAACTTTAAACAAGCACCAGGTGTTTCTAGCCCCACTTTTAAGGGAGACTCCAGTTCTCAGGGAGAATGGCATCATGTTACACTGAAGAGAGTCTGGAGCAGAAGAAAGCCAAAGCATTAGAATTCCTCTGTGTTGTGCAAGGAAAACGGGAGACTGACTCAGCCCACAGTTATAAACAGACAGGCGCTCAGTACTAGCGGATGAGAACCAGAACATGAAACTGTCCCAAGAAAGAGCAGGGGGGGGAGAAGAAGGAAGGAAGTTTATGTTTTACTATGTAGATACACGCATATTATAAACACAAGCTACGATGGTCAAAAACATCACCTCAGTAGAGAACATATAAAATGATAAAATGTATTAAAACATTAAAAATGGATTACATTTCTTCTGAGAGGTGTATTTAATTCCGTCCGTTAAAAAGGATGCAAGCCACGGAAGGTTTAGTAGAACGGAACATGAACACTTGGGAGAACTCTCGTTTTCACGTCTAACCTGAAAGCTACCGAGGACCAGAGATGTAGTCCCCGATAGACACTTCTGCTCACTGAACACTTGGGAGAACTCTCGTTTTCTCTTCTAACCTGAAAGCTACCGAGGACCAGAGATGTAGTCCCCGATAGACACTTCTGCTCACTGAACACTTGGGAGAACTCTCGTTTTCTCTTCTAACCTGAAAGCTACCGAGGACCAGAGATGTAGTCCCCGATAGACACTTCTGCTCACTTTTATTCATGCGTATCTGCATCTTGCTTGTCTGTGGGCACACCGCCTTTGCACAGTGCCTGAGGAGACCCCACGAGGGCGCTGGCTCCTCAGGAGGGAGTGACAGGTGGCTGTGAGTTTCCACGTGGGACTCAAACATGGGTTCTCTGCAAGGGCAGCCAGGGTTCTTAACTACGGAGCCATTTTTTTTTTTTTGCAGCCCCATAAAAAACTTTTTTAATGAATTTCCTGTGAGATACTTAAGTGGAATCCTTAGTGCTGAAGGGAATGTAATGATACAATAATGAAAAGGAACATATACTGATTATAAAGTTAATTTGTGTAATTTTCTAGGATATAGTTCAGAAAACAGATCACAAGGGCTGGCAAGATGGCACTGGCCACTAAGCCTGACGAAGTGAAGTTTGCATGGAGCCCATGTGCTGGAAAGAGAGAAACAACCCCCAGAAATTATCCCCGCCCCCAAACATGCCACAGCATGTGGGACCCTAGGAATAGTAAATGTAAAAAATTAACAAGAAAAACACATCTTTAAAATATGCACTACTAGAAAACAGAGTAAGAGAAAACATAACATGGGTTAAAGTATATCTGTAAGATTTATCTATTAAATATAGCAAATTATTTGTAACATAAAGTCTGGAAACCTAAATACCCAATTGTTACCGAAACTACTAATTGTCTATTAACATACTATGTACCTGACACTGTCCTAAATGTCTTATAAATTATTGTATTTTAATATTCAGTGCCATATTAGGGTATATCGTTATGCCCTTCATCTGAATATGTAGACTTTGTGACTTGTCTACAATTGCACAGTGGGGAACTGTTCAAGCGAAGGGGACGTGTCTGGAAACCACTGCAGCATGTGTCTGTTGGGTGCAGAGCCATCATAAACATGCTCTGGGGAACACTGTCTTATTAGCACCAAATATACGAGACAGCATGTGCTGTTAAGTCCTAATATCCCAAGCAAACACATATGACATTAACATAAAAATTATGTTTATACAACGGCTTATTTGGATACAAGGGAAAACGTGGAGGCATGACTAAGGTCTCATTTCGGACCTCCACAGTGCCCAGTTCCTGACAGCGTGTAGCCCAGTGAATGACATCAGGTCAGTTTTCTAGTTTTTAACACTGGTTAGATCACCTCCCTTAGTTAAAATATTGACGACATAATCAAATTCGCATCTCTCAAGGTGATACATAGTGCTCACTCCTGTCCTTCCTAATGTGCCCGCCCCTGTGGTCCCAGCCTGTGCTTGGTGGGGCCAGAGATTCTCAGCCACCTCATTAATCAGCAGATCAGTTCACTTATGTCTTGGTTTCCCACTTGCAAAGTGAGTCACTGAATGAAAGTTATGGCTCTTAAACCATTTTTGTTTTTGTTTTTGTTTTTTGTTTTTACGAGACAGGGTTTCTCTGTATTGTTTTGGAGGCTATCGGTCCAGCCCGGCCTCGAACTCACAGAGATCCGCCTGCCTCTGCCTCCCGAGTGCTGGGATTAAAGGCGTGCGCCACCACCGTCCGGCTCGCTCTTAAACCATTTGCTAAGTCACTTTTATTTATTTGTGTGTTTGTCATTTGTGGAGGTCTGTAAGAAAGCGGGCTGAGCCAGCCATGCTGAGCAAGCCAGTAAGCAGCTCCCCTCCCTGGCCTCTGCATCGGCTCCCGCCTCTGGGCTCCATCTTCGTTTGAGTTCCTGTCCTGAATCGCTTACATGATGGATAGAGATATTGAAGCGTTAAGCCCAACAAATCCTTCCCTCCTCAAGATGCTTTATAGTCAGATGTAAACTTGGGACAGACGATTCCTTCAACCATGGGGGTCCCAGGGACCCATCTCAAGTGTCAGTCTTGGTGGCAAGCAACTTTACAGGCTGAGAATCGTGTTCGTGCGTGTGTGCATGTGTGTGTGTGTGTGTGTATGTGTATGTGTGTGTGTTAGTGTGTGTATAAGTATGTGTGTGTATAAGTGTGTGTATGAATGTGTGCATGTGTGTCTGAGTGTGTGTGAGTGCGTATGTGTGTATAAGTGTGTGAATGCACATGTGTGTGCGTGTGTATAAGTGTGTGTATGAATGTGTGTGTCTGTGAGTGTGTGTGTATGAATGTGTGCCTGTGTGTCTGTGAGTGTGTGTGTGAGTGCGCATGTGTGTATAAGTGTGTGAGTATGTGTGTGAGTGTGTGCTCCTACTTTACTTGATTGTCCTTGTTTTTACTTACCTGGGGTCTCCCTGGCACTGTGTAGCGTTGGTTCCTAGGTCAGCCTTGGTGACAGTGGGTCAGCCTTGGTGACAGTGGTCAGCGTTGGTGACAGTGGGCTAGAATGTGACTACCCAAGCTGCAGTCAACTTGTCAGAAATGTCAGAAATGTCTACTCTCAGGTCATAACTGGGTCAGTTCGGTGAGACCATGCCCTTAAACATGGCCCCTGTTTAAATGGTTTGTATCCATGCCAAAGCACGAGAGGCCTTTGCCCAGGTGCTACCAGGCGCGGGATCTCCTTGCACAGACTCTGCACGACTGCCTAGCCGTGACTTGAGATGTGATTTCCGTTGCACTAATCTTGTTTTAGTCACCGGATTTTGTTTGGTCCCCTCCGCCCCCCGCTGGCACTTCAGTGGTTGGCTGAAGTCCCATCCATGTTTCTGTCTCCTCCAGCTCTGTGTCACTTCGGGCAAATTGATTTTTCAATCTAAATCAGTTTCCTCAACCAGAAAATGGGGATCATGAGATTCGTTTTCTAGAGCTTCGGAACAGACTAAATGAGCTAGCAAATGCAAACTTCATGCCATAGCGCTTGGTATAATAGGCCCTCTCCGTGGCTGCTATCGTCCCAGCTGAGTGACACATGGTACATTTCTGTTCCTGTATAGGGAGCACCCGAGGGCCTTGAGTGTAGCAAGTGCTGGGCCACCGACTTGGGTCTTCGGTCCCTGGCTGTTCCTGCCACTGTGACAAGTAGTACATTTGTAACTTTCCTCATCACTATCCTCAAATACCTGACAGGAATGACTTCTGGAGAGGAAAGGATTACGTTGGCTAATGGTTTCAAAGATGTTAGCAGCCCATCATGGTGGAGATTGTGTGACATGGCAGAGCCAGTCACATCGTGGTGGAGATTGTGTGACATGGCAGACCTGGTCACATCGTGGTGGAGATTGTGTGACATGGCAGACTTGGTCACATCGTGGTGGAGATTGTGTGACATGGCAGACTTGGTCACATCGTGGTGGAGATTGTGTGACATGGCAGACTTGGTCACATCGTGGTGGAGATTGTGTGACATGGCAGACTTGGTCACATCGTGGTGGAGATTGTGTGACATGGCAGACTTGGTCACATCGTGGTGGAGATTGTGTGACATGGCAGACTTGGTCACATCGTGGTGGAGATTGTGTGACATGGCAGAGCCAGTCACATCGTGGTGGAGATTGTGTGACATAGCAGAGCAGGTCACTTCATGGTGGTTTGAGAGCAGGGAAAGAGGATACAGGAAGAGATCAGGGAAAGATGGAATCCCAAAGGACTCACTCCCAGAGACTTATTCCCTCCAACTAGGCTACACCTCCTGCCCATTAACCGACTCACAACAATACTAGGGTATTATGAACATATCAAGGGGTCACGTCCCCCATGACATCAGTAACCTCCTGCTTTAGCGGTCTGTGGGAGCACCATCACAGAACACCCTGAGATATTCTCTGCTTATCTCTTAGGCAACTCTCCACTCAGTCAAATGGCGATGAAGATCAACCACGGAGATCAAATTTCCTGTCCCGTAGACCTCGCTGCTTACTATGTCTGGGTGCGGATACATGAATGCTTGCTGGGTGCTCTGGTGACGTCTTGACCTGCCATGCAGTTACTCAGAAGCAGGGGGTTGAATGCCTACTAGAAAATGGTTTGTAATTCTCTTATGCTTTGGTTACACTATTGCCACATCATGAGTATCAGTGTGCCATGTTTTCTTACGAATCAAATTCTAAGTGCTGTGCTTCTAGATATAGTCCCCTGGCACTTAGTATGGAGTGCTATGCTTAGTGAATGAAGGCGTTTTAAAGAAGTCTGTCTGTCCTAGATATTTTTCTACTGCAGAGAAGGGACACCAAGACCAAGCCAACTTAGGAAAAAAAGAACCAACAAAAGGCAGAGTTTATTGGAGGAGGGTTAGTCCGCCACTGTCACGGCGGGCAGCACAGAGGCAGGCAGGCAGGTGTGAGGCTGCAGCACTGAGGGATTACATCTTAAGACACAACCATGAGGGAGAGAGAGGCAGAGCGGGTTAATTGGGAATCCTGTAAGCATCCGAAACTTCAAAGTCTACCCCCAGTGACACACTTTCTTCAACAAAGCCAGAGTTCTACCAACGGGGGACCAAGCCTCCAGATAGATGAGCTTATGGAGGTCTCTCTTCAACCACACCGTCTTTCAGATTTCTTTATCCTTTTGGCAGGAGGCTCAAGTGAGGTCTGACTGGGCCGCCATCTTGGATGAAGATGTTCTCAGTCCCAGGTGGATTCTCTGTTCTCAGAACTGCTGTTTAATGTGGACGTCTGTGTGGCCCTATTATCTTTCCTTTTTTTTTTTTTAAGCACAGACACTGTGTATAGGAAAAACTTCTAGCTGGAAAAAAATGGCAACCACTGACTAGTGCAGAGCACTCAGGTTTTGGTCCGCCATTGTAAGACAACACACCCACTCTCTCTGACTCTCCGAAGCAGCCGCCCTTCCGCTAGCAGCCGGTGACTGTTGTGCTGGCTAGGTTTTTTTCCTTTTTTCCATCCTGACACAAGCCGGAGTCATCTGAGAAGAGGAAACCTCAAAGTGGTCTGTGGGAAAGTCTGTGGGACATTTAATTGATTAGTGATTGACAGGAGAGGGTCCAGCTCATTGTGGGTGGTGCCACTCCTGAGCCGTTGGTCCTGGGTCCTATGAGAAAGCAGGCTGAGCAAGCCACAAGGAACAAGCCAGTAAGCAGCTCCCCTCCATGGCCTCTGCATCAGCTCCTGCCTCCAGGTTCCTGTCCTGAGTTCTTGCCCCGACTTCCTAGGATGGACTAGGATGTTGAAGTATAAACCAAATAAACCCTCTCCTCTCAAGTTACCTTTGATCACGGTGTTTATTACAGCAATAGAAAGTAAAGGAGAGCAACTGTCAGGAAAAAAGACCCTGGAAACTTTTAGTTTGAGTATAAAAGATGTCTCTAATGCAATTCTAGGGAAATAAAAACTGCCTTACGGTTCTGTTTAGCCTTGTCTGCCCCATGGCGTAATCCACACTCATTATTTTTCTTTTTAAATTTTTTTGATACTCATTATGTTTTTCAATTAATTACCAGATTTACAGGTAAGGCTGCGTGCTCATGAGAATCGTTTTCCTGACGCCATGGAGCTGAGCAGAGAGGCTTTAGAAGCCAAGACTGCAGGTTCTCTGGGTGAGTTTAAAATCAACTTCATCTGGGGTCCCCTCCTCCTAGTGCAGTCTTAGCATCAGTCCAGACACTAGCCTTTCCTTCGTCAGCTGTCCCAGTAAAACTGCGGCTGTCGCTGGAGACGCCGCTCTCCTCTCCCTCCTCAAGTGCACCATCCTAACTGCGATGCTGGGGGAGATCATTAATCCAGACATTTGACCGAACTCGGCCCTTTATCCTTTAGTTCTCCCCAAGCAGCAAGTTATGCCAAGAGCAGGGTAGGAAACCGCAATAGCTCATGGAAAGGACACTCGCCTTACTCTTAAATTCCCATCACCAGGGTGAAGGCTCAAGAGAGGCCATGACCGGAAATCTCGCAGAAGAAAATCTCCCTGCTGCTCTGCACCGATCACAGCCATGCTGCACTCACCCCTGCATCCCGTAATCGGAGCACCAGAGAGAAAGGTTTTACTCAAGCTCAGACCGTGACAGCTGTTTCTTGGGGGTCAGCTTGACAGAGGAATGGCTCTTTAGAGAACAAAGTTCGTTAGAGCCATCGCTACGCACACGGCATCCTGGTCCCAGTTGCGCACGTGTGGAAACGGCATTGGTGTGGGCCATCTCCTCCGGGAACGCACTCAGGTCTCCGGCTCCCCTCCAGGGTCACCTGTGGTGGCCGTCCACGCCCTTTGCTGTTTACTACTTCTGCTTTTCCTGCAACCTGGTGGCCAGACAGGTAGCTGGCTCCAGACAGGTAGGGGAAACATCACATTCGGCTCTGACAACATTGGCCTGCTTTTGGCTTCCTCCAAGATGGCACCACTTTCCTTTCGGCGTCTGCTTTCGCAGCTCTCGCCGCACCCGTGCTTCTAGTCTGGATATGAGGCGTCTCCCCACCCCCAAAGACTCGTGTGTCAGAGCCTCAGTTGCCAGATGCTGGGTTTTGAGGAGGGATAGATCGTGAGGCCCGTGGCCTGTTCAGGGTACTAATCCATTGAGGGGTTCACAGTTTGATGGCTTTGCCATCGGTACATAGAGAGCGAGCACTAGAGGGAGGGGCTCAGCTGGAGGGAGTGGGAAGTCACTGGAGATGTACCACGGAAGGGAATATCTTGTTCCCGGTCCCTTCCTCTTCCTGCTTCCTGGCTGCCAAGAGGTAAGCAGCTTTGCTACACCAAAGCTTTCCACAGGGTTCTTTCCTCGCGTTGGACAGAAAGCAGGGCAGCCAGGGGAGCAAACTTCTGAAACCGAACCAAAGTCGATCTTCGTTCTTTCTAAACTGGTTCTCTTTGTTGCTGCTGTGACTTTTATTTTTCAAAACAGAGATCAGGGCGACTGTCCCCACCCCTCTTCTTACCACGTGTACCAGGCCCTCTTCTGTGTCATCTCTAAAGACACTGCCATCCTGACATCGTACCCTCCCCCCTCACCGCGGTTGGATTTCCTAACGCTAGAGTGTATTTAGGTTTATCTGTCGCAAGCAGGAAAACGGTCATGCGCAGGCTTGGAAACTCCTGCCATCCTCTTTTGCTTTGGCGTGCCTGTCCCCACCGTGGCAGGCTCACAGTACCCCGAGTGACGAAGGGGGCTCCACCTCACGCTTTGATCTCTTCAGGTGCTGTCACTCCAGAGGCTGGGAAGGAAGCCTCTCAGAGAGATTCTTTCCACTGAAAGCTGAGCAGAGCTTTTCCACGTGATGCTTTTGGGGTGAGAGGTTTTGTAAAATAAGAGGCTGAGGACAAGGCATGGTCGCATTGGCTAGTTATGCTCTGCTGTGGTGAGCACCAAACCCCCCAGGATTCCTGTGGCTGAGTCAGAGTGAAGGTCACCCCACACGGCCTTTCTTGCCTTTTCTCCCTAACCCCTCTCCAACCATATTTCACATTCCCAAGGAACATTTTGCCATTGGCCACCAGTAGGCATCTGGTATAGGCATCCAGATCAGAGCCCTGCAGCCTGCCAGGACCTTGGCGATAGAGGGACAGAAATCCTTTCTTCTTGCTTATAGCAACCACTCCTCTTGTTCAGATCAGTGACTCTGAAACCCAGGCACATAATGAAATCTACCAGCACCCGACTCTGTTGTTGGTACCAGCTCCCAGGAGTGCTGATTCAAGACATAAAGGGTAGAACCCAAGACGTGCATTGACTTCAAGTTCCCATGTTGTTTTGATGCCATTTTGGCTGACACTGTTTTATGTCAGTCCAATAAACTCACTATTCAGCATTCTCTTAAACATTCTAGGTCTTTTCCATTTCCATATAACTTTTTAACAACCCATTTTTAAAGTTACTACGGTAACTTTATAATGAAAAAGAACACACTGTGTGATGGTGAGTTTGAACTGAAGCTTCTGTTGCTGCAACTTCCCGTGATAAACCGTAACCAGGCATCGCAAGATAAAACAAATCAATTCTTCCCTGGACTGGCGAGTTTTATGTCAGCCTAACAGCAACCAGAGCCATTCTGGGAGTAGTGAACTCAAAAGAAAACCCCCACCAGACTGGCCCGTGGGCAAGCCTGTGCTAGACTTTCTTGACTGATAGTTGATGTGGGAGGACCCAGCTTACTTTGGACAATGCCACCCCTTGGTTGGTGGCCCTGGATGTTTTAAGAAAGCAGGCTGAGCAGTCCAGGAGGAACAAGCCAGTAAACAGTAAACACACACACACACACACACACACACACCACCCCTTGCCACCCTATGGTCTCTGCTTCAGTTCCTACCTTCTGATACCTGCTTTGAGGACCGGCCCTGGCTTCCCCGTAATGGACTCAAGCCCTTTCCTCCCCAAATTGCTTTTTTTTTTTTTTTTTTTTTTTTTTTGGTCATGGTGTCTTGCCACTGCAATAGAAACTCTAACTAAGACAGTCCCTAAGTTCCTTTTAGTCAGGGTATTTTTGTCGCAGCAACAAAAATGAAACTGGGACAGAAAATGGTGCCATGGAAGTGAGGCCACCATGGTGATAAACCTGACCATGTGGCCTTTAAGTCTTGGAACTATGAGAGGAATGTGAAAGTGTTTCATATGCTAGGCTAGAAAAGCCACGGAACGCTGGGGACAGTTGAACAGGCTGGTCTTGCGGGAGCTCAGAGGACAAGAACGGGGTCTGGCTCAGGAGACTCTGGAGAGGAACAATGATTTTTATCAGAACTTAGGCTAGGATCAATTCGTGTGATACTGGCTGGTTTCTTTCTGCCCATGTCTGGAGAACTGGAATGAGGTTTAACTTAGAGGCAACCGACTGACGGGTTTGGAAGAGGAAATGTTAGAAGAGTAGAGCATCAGGCGGAGCCGAGAAAGCGGCTATGATTACCGAGTAGACCACCACTACCGACATGAGAGTCTTACCCTGCCTCACAAAGACAAGGAGGATGATGTCCTGAGGGCAAGACCTCGTGTCTTGGAGGCTTCACCTTCCGGACATCTGAATTCATGGAAAGGAGTAAGGCCTGAATTGAGAGGGTGTAACACAAAAAAAATCAGTCTTCTATGGCTTGCAGCTGCCTTTGCTTTCTGAATCCTCAGGAAGACTTTAATCAATCATAAATAATAAATAGATCACCACAGGAGGGTTCCCTGCTCCTGAAAGCAGCTGTCTTGGGAGGTGTGTCCTCACTGTTAGCACACGAGATTGGATACAGCTCTGGTCCAAGGAGGTCAGGCTTCACGGGAAACTGGCCCGTGGAATCTGGCAATATTATAAGTGGCGTCCATGTGGCATCACTGGCTTTGAAGGCAGAGAGGCAAGTCTGAGAGGGTTGTGAGGAGCTGCTGAGGCCTGACAGACACTATGTGACAGAGTTAGAGTCCACGCAGAGAGAGCCTGACAGGCCACTGCCTGAAGCTGTGATAGAGGAGCCCTAATTGCAATGAAGACTCCAAGCTATTGGATGCCCTGGGACTGTGGGGTTTCCACAAGGATGACCTCAGCCTAAGAAAGAAGCTGTGTGTGGGGCACTGGCAGAGCTGGGGGGTGGGGCTCCCCAAGTCCTTCGAAGTCCTGGAGATTATTCTGACCCCAGATGATAGATGCTGGAGCAGTATTTGGTGTTTCTACTATTGCATTTTTGGCTTTTGTGTGACTGTTTTATGCTCTATATTCTTCCATTATTACAAGTGTGTAAATTGTTTCTGATTCTATAGGGGCCCAGAGTTCAGAAGCGTTGAACTTTTAAAGGGTTTGGATTTTTAAAGAATCGGGGGTGTCCCATGGAGGGTCTCATCTTCCCTGGGGAACGGAGTGGGGATTGGGTGGGGGACTGGGATACCTAGTGGGGGGGGAAGAGGGGAGGGAGAGGGAGCTGGGATTGACATCATGTGAAGCAAGCTTGTTTCTAATTTAAAAAAGAAAAAAGATTTGGGGGTTCTTTTAAAAATTGAACTTTGCTTTCTGTTGTGAGATAAAGCATGAGACACTGGGGACAAAAGACGGATGGTTATGGATTGAGGTGGTGTGTTGTGTGTCAGGTTGTTAAGGAGTGAAATTGTGATCATCAGTTTTAAATGACGACTTGCTACAATCAGTTTACCTGGGAAGATAGCCTGATTGATTGAGGGACTGTCTAGGACAGATTGGCCTGCGAACATACCTGTGGGGGACTGTCCTGACAACTAAGTTAATCAGTGCGGGAAGACTCAGCCCCCTGTGGGTGGCGCCATTCCTTGTGTTTGGGTCTCATTTTATATATGAGACTAGGAAGGGAGTTGAGCACTGGGGCATACATTTATTCTCTCTGCCTTTGGTTGTGGATACGACCAACTCCTCCACATTTCTGCCACAGTGACTTCCCTATGATCGACAGTGACCAGCAACTGTGAGCTAAAATGAACCTGTTTTCAGCTAAGTTGCTTTTTAGGGTACTTTATCACAGTAACAGAAATGGGCACACTGTTTTGGGAAACTGTGGGTGTTATTGGTGTGGCAGTATTAGAGTCACTGCGGGTCTCGGGAGAGGGCTGCCTGGTGGAGACAAGGGAGTCTGATGCCAGCCTCTGTCATGAGGCTGACCTTTCCTGACCTGTGGTCACCTCAGGTATTTTGTCCCACTCCTGAAAAATGGCAGGAAAACACGGGAGAAAAAGCTGTATGCTCCTGGATTCCTGTCTAGCCCCGCCTTTTTCTTTCAAAACTCATTTCACCTGAAACACTTGAAGCAACAAATAATCGCAACACTAGATTTGCTAATAAGGCAGCGTGTTAGTTACTTCAGCAATTTGGATTTCAACCAAATTCCGGATGCTAGGGAGTGCAGTATGGAGAAGGGTTCTATGAAATTTGCAATAAAAATCAAGAAAAACACCTCAAATCCTCAAAATTTGAAAACACCAATAATCATCTTCCACGTATCATCTTCCATTTCACAGAATTCAGCCAACAGCTAAATTTAATATGAATGATGTCTGGTGTCCCTTGAACCCATCACCTTCCACTCTTACCCAGGGCCGCAGTTCCGGTGTGGAGCCTCCTCCCTTTCCCGTTCTTGAGGTATCCAGTGCTGGGAATAAAACCCAGGCCTCGAGCATGCCAGGCCACTGCTCCATCACTGGGCTGCAACCCAGCTTCACACCCTCAGTTTCTTTTCAGATATTACTGGGTCCTGCTGGTTCTTGTCTTAGTTTTAGTCCTTGCTAATTCTTATCTGTCCTTCATTTTGGGACCACAGCATCCTGGAAATGCTCTAGTTACACTACCTTTCTGCGTGAAAGCATTCAACGGCCACCACTGGTTTTCCTTAAGAAAGCCATGTGCAATGTTTTTTTTTTTCAGATGTGCTTTAGGAACCCCAAAATTTGGCTCTGGAGAGGAACCTGCTGTTTTTCCTACTTGGCTCGGTTCTCACTTGGGTCTTTAAAATTCTCTACGGAGTTCCATCACATCCTCGAATATCCGTATGGCTGTCTGGCTCCGGTCCTTCTTGGATCTGGGACTGTACACATGACACTCTCCGGATGTGGAAACAAGTTGGGGGGGGCATCAGAAGCATCTGAAAGTGGGGTCAGGGTGTCTCTTTCTGGGCTTTTGCCTGAACGCTTGGGAAGAAAAGCTCATTTTCCGTTGGGACCACTGAGATAAACTGGGTGATCGAAGACTGAAGCTGCCAACCAGGTATAACAAGGTCACAGGGAGGTGAAATTTGAAGTATGTACGTGAGAACCCCTGGATGCAGCTGTGCTGCCGGGGCAATGGGGACTCCTGCCACACAGCCCTTCTGACCTCAAAACCATGGCTTAGTTTCTTTCCGTGAAGAGTCACCATGACGAAGGCAGCTTCTAGAAGAAAGTGTTTATTGGGCCTTGCTTACAGTTTCACAGGGGGAGCCCATGAACAGCAGGGCGGGAGAATGGCCACAAGCAGGCAGGCCTGGCCCTGGGGACATGTCTGAGAGCTTACATCTGATCCACAGGTTAGAGCCAGGCCTGGGAGGACCCAGAGGGCGGGGGAGGGGGCGGGGCGCGACTGGTGCTGGCATGGGCTTTTGAACCCTCAAAGCCCACTCTCGGTGGCACACCTCCTCCAAAACGTCACACCTCCTAATCCTTCTCCACCAGCTAGGGACCTAGCAGTCATGCATATGAGCCTGTGGGGCCACTGTTGTTCAAACGCGCAGTCTCTGTTGCAGTCGTCTCCAGCCTAAAGCGTCCTGCACACATAAATGCCTACTCCCAGCCTTGTGCGCCGTGCTCGGCTACCCACCCCCGTCTCAGGGTCAGCTCTGTGTGTCTCATCTTCGGCTGTGCTGTTCTACCCAAATCGTCTGCAGCCATCTCCCTCAGCCCTGTCTTTTAAGGTCTTCTAGACGCTAGCCTCTCACCTGATGTCTTTTTCAGTCCTTCTTGTCCTCATACGAAAACCCCTCCGACTTACTGGCCATTAAAGAGTTAACGGTCTTCACTGGGGGCCCACAGTAGTGTTCAATAAGCTAGCGTGAAGGGGCCAAGTAAGAGGAAGGTGAAGCTAATGCTTGCTGGAGGCAATTGATGTTTAAACCCTGAGGAAAATAGCAGGGAATCGCTTGTCATCCTTTCTATGCCGCGCCTGTGTCCTCCCGAGGACAGGATGGCATTTTCAAGTGTTCCTCCCTTAATACGCATGCCACTGTAAGCTACAATTTAACAGTGCCGGAGCACTTTCCTTTGAACTCTCGGGGAAATAGCCTTTCTGGTTACAGCAGGGCGGTTTGCTTTAATGCTGGCTGCCTCCTTCTGTGTATAAATTGTGTTACTGTTGTTGGTTCGGTGTTTGTTATTTTCCAAAGTCAGTATTACAGACTTATTTTACTAGCAATTTCGGTATTTCTGAGCTTTTTATATTGCGTTCTCCTCTGGGGTACTGTAAATTCCTGGAGCCTTGTTGAAGTTTTAATACGACACTGTTTGAAAGAAACGAGCATCTGTATTCAGTGTTTGTGTAAGACCTGTCAGTTTATCCTGTAAGTGATTTACAGCTCCAGTACGGAAGAGCAAAGTAGGTACACAATAGTCTGGCAGGACAGGGGCTTTTTCTATAAATGTCAGCCTGGGTGGTTAAACACTAAAAATGTAAACAAACACCTTGAGTCAGTATGACACCAAAGACCTACTTTCAACAGTTACATTAAATAGTTACTTTGTTGGCACATAAACACTACAAACGGAATCAGATATTCAATTCAAAAGAAATCCTGGGCCGGAGATCCAGCCTGCTTTCCCTTGCTTTCACAGAATAATGTTTCGGGATATATGGTAACATGAACCCCGAGTTTGCCTTTGTATTAATTAAATAAAATCAACCTTGGGTCAGGAGGCGGAGCCAGCAGCTAGTTGAGGGAAAGTAATCATAGCAGGTCAGAGGGAGTCTGGAAGATGGCTAGAGAGACACACAGGAAGTAGTAGGGAGGGGCTTTGAGTGTGATGGTCCTTTTGGGTTTGGAACTATAGAAGAGATGCTCTTTTCGGAGACTCCAGAGAAGAGGGAAGGTCCGCGAGTTGCTCCTCAGTCTCTCTGAGCTAGCAGGTTTCCATCCCAGCCTCTGACTCCCGGGTCTTTATTGATAAATAGAACGATAGAGATTTCGTTAAAAATTACATTTGGTGACAGTGGCAGGAGGCAAATCCAATGGGATGTAGATGTCCCGCCAGGCCGCTGCCTGAGGAGTGGGCCAGTAACTTCAAAGCCGCAGTTAGTGGCTGAAATAGCATGGGAATCAGGTGATGAAACAGTGGCAAGCATGCACTTGGAGAGTGTGGTTGGAAACAAAATCCAGAGGGTGATGTTTGTCTACAGCGGCATGGAGGATGGACCCTAGATGGTGCTAGCAATGAAAGCATTTTGGAAAGCAACTTAGGAAAATACTTTCTTTGAACAGCAAGGCAAAATACCCAATGAGAAAAGACACAGAACCTGTCAGAGCTCCAGAGCTTGGCAGACATTAGATTGGGAAAGATGTAAGCGGAAGGAAAATGATGACAGAAGTGGACTCGCCGATTCTATAAGGTCTAGTGCAGCCTGCGGGGAGCTGTTTGAGACATAATGAGATATAATAAAATGTAATGTGCACGCATGGGTTTGACTCCTTTGGAACTGAACCCCGCTACGCCACCGAGGTTTGCTTCTGAGTCACAATACTCTTGCCTTGGCCTCTTGAGTTCTGTAATTACAGGCATGAGTTAGCACATCTTGTCTCAGCTAATGTTAGCCCTCCAGCAAGTACTTATTTTTGAATATAAGTGTATCTTAAAACAAGTGAGTACCGAGTGCTCAGCCCTAGACAAAACATCTGCATCGGTTCCCTCCTCACCAAAGAAGGTGCAAAGAAAATCACTGAAGAGGGGAGGAAATCATGTAAGAGCAAGTGTATGGGGAGGGATGCTGTGAAATGATGTCCTCCAGACATGTCATGGCCACTGCACTCACAAACCCTCACAACACCTGTAGGTACCTGCATGAGATCTGTACAAGATCAAGTCCAAAGTCATGATAGTGTGGATGGGGGAGGGACTGACGAAAACCCCATTCCTGCTGAGAGGTACTGTCTGTCATTGGCGAGGAAGCACTTTTTTTCAGGGGAACAGCCATTATGAAGTTGTCCATGGTTCAGTAAATAACTCCAAACCCAGTGGGTGTCCTGGATAGTTTTGTGCTAGTTTGACACAAGTTATAGTTATTTGGGAAGAGGAATCTCAGCTGAGAAAACATAGACAAATCTGGGGTGCATTTTCTTGATTAATGATTGGTTTTTGGAAGGCCCAGCTCACTGTAGCCAGGGTCTCTGGGCTGGTGATATCATGTTACATAAGAAAGTAGGCTGAGCAGGCCACAGGAGAACTCCAGGAAGCAATGCTCTCCCATGACCTACTCTTGTGTCTGCCTCCAGGTTCCTGCCTTGCCTGAGTCCCTGCAATGATTTCCCTCAGTGATGGTTCTTACCTGGATGTGCATAAGATAAAATAAATCCTTTCAGTTTATCACAGTGATAGAAACCTAACTAAGATGGTATGTTATTTTAAAAAGACACAAAAGACATGAAGGTAGGAGGGGATATGTTAGGACAATGGATTCTAGAGGGGATTTATATTGTATGTGTGTATGTGTGAGTATATATATATGTATATATAATATACATGTATGCAGTTGTCAGAAAATTAATAACAATTGTTAACAAAAAAAATGGAACAAGGCAAAGTCATTTGCTCTGGTCCTATTCCTGGGACCCACATGGTAGAAGGAGAGATCTACTACAAGTTGTCTTCTGATCTCCACATATACACATACACACACACACACACACACACACACACACACACTCATACACACACATATACACATGCATACACTCACACACACACATATACACTCATATACATACACATACATTCATACACACATACTCATACATACACATACACACACATATATACACACACTCTCATGTATACATATAAATAAATGTAATTTAAAATAAAAATATGAAATCAAAATAGTTTTCTGCACATTTTACTTGAAATTTTTTTCATATAATATATTCTGGTCATGGTTCCCCTCCCCCAGCTCCTCCCAGATTCCACCTTCCCACCCACCCAACTCCACACATCCTTTCTTTCTCTATTTAGAAAACAGGCAAGTCGAAAACAAACAAACAAACATGAATGATGAAATAATATTCTTCCCTTATGAATAAAAGAGAAGGAATATGAAACACATGTCCATAGACACACACAACCCATAAAAACACAAAATCAGAGGCTATAATATACAAGCCAAAGACCAGTAAGGTAAAAAATGCCCAAACAAACAGTATGAGATAAAATGTAATAATCCAAAACTACCCCCGAGTTCATTTGTATTGACCTTCTACTGCTGGGCATGAGCCTGCTCTTAAGTGTGGTTGAATGAGACTCCACTGGAGAAATACAGTTTTTCCTTTGGAAGGGTTTGTCAACTGGAGACAGCTTTTTAGTTAAGAATGGAAACCCTTCCTCTTAGCCCTGGGAACCCCCTGTCTTGAACCTATGCAGGCCTTGTAAATGCTGCCAGGACCTCTGTGAGCTCATATGTGCCTCAATCCTGTTGTGTACAGAAGAAGGTCGTATTTCCTTGTCCCTTCTGGCCCTTACATAGCTTCCTGACCCATGAGGGGAGGGGTCTGTGGTGATCTATTATATATGATTTATTAAAGCTCGCCTGAAGATTCAGAAAGCAAAGTCAGCCTCAAGCTATAGAGATCAGGCTGTGGTGGCACACATCTTTAATCCCAGGACTCAGGAGACAAAGGCAGATGGAACTCTCTGAGTCCAAGGCCTCCCATGGCTATGCAAGATTGAATCAGTCTAAAAGAGTAACAGAGCCCACGCCTTTAATCCCAGCACTAGAGAGGTATAAAATGTAATTTAAGAAAAGCAGTGCTTGAGAGAAAGATACTGTTCAACAGGTTCAAGTGGACAGGTTTGTTGTTATTATTATTATTATTACTATTATTGAAAGGGATCATAAAAGGGGGAAAGGGGAGGAGGGAGACCGACCTCTGGAGACAGGAGCAGCAGGAGAGAGGAAAGAGGGGGAGAGAGGTAAGAGGGGAAGAGAGGGGAATAGACAGAGAGAGGGAGAGAAAGAGTGAGAGATAGGAGGACGGAGAGAGGAGAGAGAGGAGGATGGAATGTGGGCAGGACCCTTTTAAAAGGGAACGTAGTGAATGTGCACAGGTGATGCTCTTAGTGACTGCAACTGAGGGCGTGTCCTGTCAGAACCCCAAGGACAGGACAGTACAGATGCCTGAATGCTAATATAAAAGGTAGGATCATGGTCTTCAGTAATTAATCTCAGGATTCTTCAGCCATGTTGAGGAGAGCATAGCAGTCTGAGATTGCAGTCTGAGGTTTGGTGGGACCAGGATTGCCTTTCAGTCTGAGGTAGAGGTGAGAGCCAGTGGCCAGCCGCTTTGCTTTTCTAATCTTTATCTTGAACTTGAACCCCAATACCAGCCTCAGGGTCTGTATTTTTCATGCTATAGGGTTTGATGAAGACATTCCCTCTGGGACTGAGTGTCCCAAGGTCTCTCTCAGCACAGCATCTGGCTGTGGTCTCTGTATTTGCTCCCATCTGCTGCAGGAGGAAGCCTCTCTGATGATGGTTGAGCAAGACACTGATCTGTGAGTGTAGCAGGAGTCATTTTATTACCGTGTTCCCTGAGCAGAACAAATGTATTTGGTTTTCTTCTAAGCCAATGCCCTATCTAGTCTCAGGCTCTTGGCCACCCAAGCAGTGTCAGGCGTGGGTTCCATCTTGTGGAGGGGCCTTACATCCAGTCAGAGAATGGCTGGTTACTCCCTCAATGTCTGTGTCGCTCTGGCGACAGTGTGTCGTCACCACACTGGCTGGTCACCATCGTAGATTATAGTGTTGGTAGCAGCGTTGGTGGTTACCTTTCTCCACTGGTACCGTGCAAGGTTATCTCCCACTGCTATGAACACTAGTCAGTAGGGGTTAAGACTTTAATTAGGTACCAGTTTGACCTCTCCATGCTCAAGGAGATACACAAGTGTTGTCATCAGCAATTGTGTCTCACATTCAATTTGTGGAGAGCAACTACCAGCCTAGGCAACAATCTTAGCTGTTTGGGGATTTCAGTGGGGCCTCTTTGGCCAACGTTTTAATTAGATGTAACCCATTACTAGAAGTTTCACTTGGTAGCAAAAGATGTCTAGTTTGGGCTTTATCACCTTTGCTATTTAGAGACTACATTTAGATTTCTTTCATATGTATACATTTTAGGGAGCTTTTACCGTTGCACGTGACCTCTCAAATGATCCTCAGAGGTTTTTGTTGTAGGTCTACCTCCTCCTCTGGGGAGGGAGGATGGAGCAGAGGAGGCTAGCAGAGTTCAGACAGCTGTGGAAATGACAGGAAAAGGCTTTCCGGGAGACAGTCTCAGTGTCACAGCTTTATTCCAGAGTAAGGGAAAATATGTATGATGGAGACAGAGACGGGGCCGTCACAGAATTTGGTCATTTGGCAGCAAGGTCCTACCATACAACTGGGGCACAATACCTAATTGACATACAGTCAGCAGGGGGAGAGCACATAGGTCAGGGGCAGCCTCCTCCTTTGGTGCTGAGCTCAGAGAGCTGTCTGGACATGGCGGACTGCAACCTTAAGTGCTGGGTTCTGAAGGGCAGATTAAGGATATCCGTGAACACCCGAATAAAAGAATAACAGGCAATTATTTGGGGGGCGCTCACACAATGAAGGTGAATAGCGGTCTTCTGCCCGTGGAGGCTCAGGGTGCTGCAATGCAGGGTGCTCAGACCATCACCCAAGAGGGAGCAAGAGTGGCCCTTCTTCCTATAAGGGATCATGTCCACACACTGAAGTCACACCCTAAGGCCCGTACCCCAAAACCATTGGCGGAACAAATTCCCACTACAGGGTTCTCCCACAACCCGTCTCTCCCGGAGTTCCCGTTCCGAAATCCTCTTCTCTCTCCCTCTCCGTTTATCCCTCCCATTCTAGTCTCCCTGCTGACTCTCCGTAACCACATATATCCCATTTCCCCTTCCTTGGGAGCCTTCCCTCCCGCAGCTGCTCACTCTGTGCGTAGCTTCTGTAGTCGTACAGATCGCAGCCTGCCTGTTAAGGCTACAAAGCTAGGATCCAGATTTAAGGTTGCCGTGAGGTGCAGTGAGACTGTGGGCTATATTTAGCAGGTGGAGTTAGTTTTCTTGTGTTAGTTGTAGTCATTGCTCACCAATAAGTAGGCTTTCCATCAGAGGGCTCCGATGTTTGGTGAAGGGAGGAGCTATCCTTCACGGATTCCTCAATAATTTCCTTGACACCATGTTTTCCTCATTATGCATGCCTAGTACATAGATTTCATAGACTTTAGCTAGATTGCCCAGGGGGAGGGAAGGGCTGAGCTCGGGTCTCTCTTTGTGTCATAGGCTAGCTGGAACTACGTAGCCCAGGCCAGCACTGAACTCTCAATCTTCCTGCCTTGGCCCCCAACCACTGAACTATCTTCATATCATCTAACTTTTAAAAATTCTGTATCATTTTCATCCTTTTATATCCTCGATCTGTTTCTGGGTGATTTCCTTTACTTTGTTCTTATGATTTTGCTATATATTTATTTTATATTTGGCAGTTATATTTTATATTTTTCTTTTACTACCCTTTATTATAGCATCTGTTTGTATTTTGTGGCTGAGACTAAGGAAAATTAGAAACTCCTTCCTACTCTCCCCTGAATTGTTCAGCTGTCTATTGCTTTGGATCATTTTTTTTTCATTCCATTTATGTTTCTCTTTTGACGATGATGTTGGTTGTCTGTTCAGCTTTGGGAATTATCAGCCCGGTTAATCAGTTAGTAAGGACACCTGAGCTAATGTAGGCTCCTCTGTTGTCTGTAGAGGGCCGCCCCTCACTTCATCATCACACTGTAACTTCTGTGTGTGAGGCCCACGCCCACTTCCAGGTGTGGGTCCTGGATGCAGGTGGGAAGTCTCCTCACATCTGCCTCCCTGTCGAAAGTTTCACGGTTGTCCTCTGAGACCATCATTTCTTTAAGCCAGCCACCGAGCTGGTATGGGGGGGGGCAAGTGTGCCCATTCTAAAGTGGAGAGCAGAGCTGGGAGGCCCACCGACAAGGCTCCTTTGGAGATGGTACTCCGGTGGGCTCCTTTGGAGATGGTGCTCCAGTGGGCTGTGCTCCCAGGCTCACTCATCACCCTGGCTGCCTGTTTGGTGGGAGATCCTGCCGGCGAGGCGCACACAGCAGCCTCTGCTCTGGCCTGCTTTGAGTACGCTATTCTGGGTGACGGCTCCCTTAGCTTCAACACATTCCTTGGTTGTAAAGAGAAGCTTTTTTCTTTGAGAGAAGCCTTCCTGCCAGCCTGGTTTTAGATCCGCATCAGTCCCAAATAAACACACAGGAGGCTATATTAATTATGAAGCTGTTGGCCTTGCTTGTTTCTTACTGGCTAGCTCTGACTTAAGTAATTACCCCATAATTGTTAATCTAAGTATGTCTCTTACCGGAGAAGTTTCCGGGCTTTCTACCCCATGGTGTTACATCTCGACTCCTGTGTTTCTCCTTCCCAAATTTCTCCTGGACTCCTAGTCCCACCTATCTAGATTCCTATTGGCCAGCAGTGCTTTATTGACAAATGCACAGGACTTCCCCCCAACACTTGGTATTACCTACAGTTTCACCCTTTACCATCTGTTGAAAAGCTTGTTTGCTGAGGGCTGCTGCTTCCTGTTTTCAGTATTACTGTGGATACACCAGTACCAGATCTCTTTCCTGCTCTTCTGATGGTATATAAGGACAGGTTTTCAGCTCACTTAACTAATAGTTGTATGGTTGTGTATGTGTGTGTGGGGGGCACCGCAACATGAGGAACTGTATTAAAGGGTCGCAGTGTTAGGAAGGTTGAGAGCCACTGCTCTGAAGGCTTCATTCTGTGTCCCTGTGTGTGACACTGTGCATTTCACCCTTGTGCACACAGCTACACACAAGCACACACGTACACATAAGGAAGAGCAAAGTAAATATCTCCCCCACCACCACCAAGACTGGGCCTATTAACATTTCACCCTGGATGGGGAGGAGCCAGTGAAGCCCCACCCCTCCTAGAGGGGCTATTGGTAATTAACAGTTGCTGAGGTATGCGTCACCATTTTCTATAGTGGTATAGCCACAGATAAGTTGCATTTGCTCCACTCAATAAACTCCTGTTCACATTCAAGCAAGGGACTTGTAGTAAACTCAGTGGACCGCAGGCACAGAGAGGGAGACTTGATAAGAGAAGGGGCTGTGGGAGATAAAGGAAGGGATGAGCAAGTGAAAATTACCACAATTCCTCACATAAGTGTATGAAAAAACACTTCTGTGCAATGCACTACCATTGCACGCTTTAGAAAAGTGAACTATTAACCTAGGAAGAGACGATGGAAATGCTGACGTGCACTGCAGAGTAAAAGAAGCGACCAGTGAGCCACGTGCTCTACGTCCCAACTATGGGACATTTTTGCCAAAGGGAAAGGCAAAGTAAGGGACTCTGTAACAAGACCGTTGATTGTCACAGGGGGAGAAGTATGGACAGATGGGGTATAGGGGATTTTGAGCAACAAAACAACTAAGTACGTTGTCCAATCTGTGGGTGAATGCAAGCACATGCGTGAACTTCATGAATGAAGGCTGATGTAACTGTGCCTTGGTGTGATACTGGCAGGCAAATATGTTCTCATCTCTTTTTAACAATGTCAATCTTGAGGCAGGCTGTCCGTGTCAGGAGAGGAATGCATGGGAAATCTTTGTACTTCGTTTGGTTTTGTTGTGATCCTAAAACTGCTCTCAAGAAGAGTCTAAAAATGAAGGTGAGGTAGGAGAGATGACCAGATGAACCAAGACAGACCTGGAGAAACCTGCAGAAACAGCTGACCTGACCTAATGAGAGCACGCAGACCCTAGTCGTAAAGAGGGGGAACCAGCATTGGACCCAGCAAAGCTCTCTGAATGTGGGTACCAGCTAGGAGGCCAAGCCAGTCTATGGAACCTCTAACAGTGGAGCCGGAGTTTATTCCTAAGTAACAAATGGGCTTTAGGAGCCCTTTCCCTGTGGAGGGATACTATTGCAGCTCAGATACGGAAAGGAGGGCCTGGGCCCTCCCCCAAATGATGTGATGGACTTTGATGGTCCCCCGTGGAGGGCCTCACTATCCCTGGGGAGTGAGTGGTGGGTGGGTTGGGGGGTTGGTGGGAAGCATGGGAGTGTGAGGGAATGGGGGGATGGATATGTAAATAAGAGTGTTTCTAAAATTTAAAAAAAATTAAAAAATGAAAAAGGGACAGGGGCACACCAGGGTAAGGAGGAAGTAGACATTTAAACTGGAGATAAGAGGTGCCACAAACAGTTTCCTGAGCAAGAATGCCTTTACCACGACGGAGAGAGGACATAGAGCAAGACATCAAGAGCGAGTGGATGAGGGGGGCGGGTGCAGCTTTGGTGGTCAGCTGAGACGGAAGCCTTGCTGATTGGCAGCCCAATATCTTTGAGCCCCATGGCTTTCTTCTCCTTATTTTGATAAGCAGCCAGCAGCAGTAAAGCTATCTAAAAAGGAAAGCCAGAATGTCAAGGAGTTGAATGTGCCCAGGGCTTTGAAAATCGTTCTCCAGGATGAGGCTGGAAGGCTGTGTATGGGAAGCATTGGGGTGCATAAAAAAAGCTGCCTGGAGAATTATTTGAGAAATCTAATTTGCAAAGGCCACTGGCATTGCTTGGATGCTTTAGTGAATCAGGCAGTTGCTTAAGTCATCTTGAACAGCTAAAGCTATAATTTCCACGAAAAGCCTCAAAATACAAAAACATTAATTAAAAAAGAGTACGTTGAAAATCTTGTTTGCAGAGTTCATTCGGCTGGGTAGGATAGGGTCAGGTCAGTTTCTCATCTGAAGGAAAGGCTAAGAATTTTTTTCCTTTTTTTTTTTTTTTGCATGATTGCCCTGGAAAACAAATCCTTCATATGGCAAATGAATGACTCCTTGGTCTGTTGGCTTTATTAAAGGCTATCGCGGCCCTTTTTTATTTATTATGCTCTCAGTTTCCACTCACCCTCAAACTTAAATATGAAACGTCCTGCATTATTTAACCTTCTGGCTATTGTTTATCCACTCTCGTGGAGCCAGGATTGCAGTTTTTATAATAATGTCTGTAAAGTGTCTGTGGCACTGTGGAGAGGGCTGTCCTGGCAGGGCAGGGATATCCTGGTCTCTACTCTACTCCTGCAGGATGGCAAATTGGGGCAGCGGGCACAGAGACCCCCTCACCCCCAGGCCCCCCTGCTAAGCCTTTGATCTCCTTTACAAAGAAGAGGGTAATTCAATATCAGCACCCCCACACACACATACACGCTAATCTTCCCTCTGAGGCAACTGGCAGGCACATACTGCCGAGAACTGGAGATGCTGAGCCTACAGCTCTGTCTGTGAAGGTCCTGGATGATTTCAAGGTCAAGTAGGTAACTCACGTTCTGTCTTAATGAGAGCAAATGCTACGGTCTGGAAGGGAACAGAACGCAGACAAGAAGAGCACTCAGACTCTGGTCCCGGCACTTGGCATATATTATCGCATTTTATTCTCTTGCTGTCTCGTGGTAAGGAACATTATTTCTCCCTTTTTTATATATATGTATAAATAGAAAGATGAACACAGGGAAATAAATTAAGCCACAGGTGAGCATGCAAATACGAAGCTATTTCCAAGTGCAGGCTGGGGGCAGGGCTAAACCACACCTGCCCAATTGAAGAGTGTGGCACTCTGTATTCCATGTCTCTCTCTGTCTCTGTCTCTGTCTCTGTCTCTCTCTCTCACACACACTGTATTTTGTCAGTGGTAGGGTTAATTTAGCTCATTAAGTGCCTTCTCATTAGGCTCCTGGATTAACTGAGGCGTCAAACTTTGATATCTAACGTTTTATGAATTAACTCTGATAAACTACATCTCTCATCCCGTTTCATAGTTGTGCTATGACCATCTGGACACCTCCTTCTCTTGAAGTTTTTGGGCCAGCAGCCAAAGCAAGTACAGAATGTTGAACAGATCAATATAGTTAAGCACATTACCATAATCCACAGACATGAAAACATCAATAACTCATTCCCCTGACAAAGCGTATATCAAACAGAAGGCAAGGCGGCCCAGGAGACAGCTTCGTTAGGACTCACCTCTGGGAATGTGTTTCAGCAGGCTCAGGCCACTAGCAAAGACGAGTTCCATAACCTTAACTGTGCCAGCTTTTGTTTATTGGCATTTGGGCTCAGTGTTTCTCAGGCACCTGTTGTACGCCTGGCATTGTCATAGGCACTGGCGAGGCAGTAAAACTCACAGCACCCTAGCGCTCGGTCTCGCAGAGCTGCGTTGTATTGGGAGGCAAAGGCAAGGATATGTAAACCTAAGACAACTGCGGGCAACCAGAGGCGCTGTAAAGAACATGGCAATGAGTACTGAGTAAGTGCACTAAAGAAAACCCGGGTGGGGCCAGCAGTGTAAGGTGGGGACACATGGGATGGACCGGGAGGGGCTTCCCGAGGGTCCCCTGGGGGAGACAACAGCCATGCAGCAGCTCAGCTCAGAGAACAGTGTTCAGCATAGAAAGAAGCAACTGGCTTGAGGAGAGGAACAGAAGTCACTGGAGCTGATAAACGAGAGAGATGACCCAGCCTTCCCGACCTTCAGGCAATAAGTGATTGGGTAATCCCAAGAAATCACCAGAATCCGTGTTTCAGCTTTGTTATGTCACCTTTTCTCTGACCACTATGTGCATGCTATTATTAGTTATGAGTCATTTGAAATGTGGCTGTGCATAAAATATATGAGCATATGCGTGTGTTCCTGTATGTATGTGTGTTTCCTGTGTGTGTGCCCACACGTGCGTGCATGTCTGTGTGTAGGCGTGTGTGCCAAGGAGCATGTGTGGAGGTCAGGGACCTCACTCAGGGGTCCTTGCCTTCCTTTCCACTTTTGATTGAGTTGGGGTCTCTTGGCTGCTGTGTTAGCTGTGCCCTGAGCTTCTAGAGATTTCCGGGCGGCTGCTTCCCATTCCCATAGGCACCTAAGGCTTATGAACAGTTCCACTACTATGTGCAGCCTGTACATGCCTCCTGGGAATTTGAACTCAGCTCGTCAGCTTTCACGGCAAGCACCTTTATCCCTTGAGCATTCCCCGTAGGCATTCATTCTAAACAGCAAAACTTCTCACTGGCTGGGATCACTTGACAACATCCCGGAGGTATTTTTGTTTTGGTGTTTTGAGGACGGGGTTGTTCCTACATAGAAGGCAGAGATACCGTTAAACACTACAGTGTTAAGACGAAGGCCCCCACTACAAAAAAGAAATCAACAATACTTGTGCTGTTGAAGGAAGGGAGCAGGGGGCTGGGGCAGAAACCCCGGAGGGGCAAAGGTCGCCTGGAGTAGATCAGCAGCGGTGCTAGCTAATGGGGAGCGCTGAGACCTGCTGCTGAGCTGGGAAATGAAGGGGAAGCAGCCAAGGATGACCAAAGGGAACGGGACCAAGGACAGCTGCAGGCAGTGAAGTCATCCGCGGTGATCCATCAGACGGAGCAGGTGAGGATGAGAGGGTTAAGATCAAGGGCAACGGGAACGCCCCCTTCCTAGGGGAGCTGTCCAGGGAGCTGCTGGGCACCAGAACCTGAAACTAAACCCTGGGCCCGGTTATTATCAGCACGCGGGCAATAGCGGAGGCCACAGGCGTATATAAAGTGACCTAAGAAGAGATGATGGCTAGGAGGGGCAAGGAAAGCGAGTGTCCTCTCCGATATTATTTGTGAGCCAAGCTGAGGAGGGAGACCCACAGGGGAGGCTGGGAAAGAGCAGCTAGGGAACCAAGAAGACCGGTAACGACCGTGAAAGACACTGGGTGGAGCAAATGGCGCTGCCCTCTATGGAGAAGGATTCTGAGGGGCCGGTAAGATACAAGAAGTAAGAGCCCAGGATGTAGCCGGCTTGCCCGCTACCTAGGGCATCGACTATTGGAGCGGTTAGCATCGTGTTCTCAACTGAAGTGGTTGAAGAGACCAAGTGTTCGGAGGAACAATAACCAGAAGATATGGACTGTAAGTAGTGGTGCACACCTGTGGTCCTAGCTTTGTAAGAGGTTGAGGCAGGAGGATGATTTGTGCCCAAGAACTCAACAGCAGGATGGGAAACACAGCCACCAGCTCAAAGAACTTGTTTTATTATTATTTTTACATGTATATTGTTTAACAGAGAAGCAGAGAAATGAGACAACAGCAGAATTCCAGATACATCAAACAAACAAACAAACAAACAAAAATCTCTGGAATCATTGAAAATCCACTGACATGTAATGGTTTTTAAGTACTTGCAAAGCCACGGTACAAAATGGATTTGATTTTGACAGCAAAAAAAAATGTGACCAATCAGTCAGGAGGGCAATAATGTTTTACACTCCCTACACCCTCTCTCCTGGTTTCTGAATTACAGCAAACTCGTCACTGTCAATTCATTCCTGTCATTTTTTTTTTTTTTTTAGCTCTTTGGCTTTGGGCAAGTAACTTAACCTCCTGACATCTAATGGTCACATTTATAAAACAGTTGAGGCTAGCATCAAGACTAAATAAAATAACAGCCACAAACTGTGAGTGTCACACATGGGGTCCACCTTCCACTTTCTAGACCTTTCACTGTGGTATTTTCTGAAGTAGCCATGCCATGGCTCTGTAACTGGGACGTTACACCCGGCACCGCTGGTCCTGTGGGAAGGTTGTGCCCCTGTTTCTCACTTCACTTGGGATGTCTTCTCGCCACATAAAGTACGCAGTCCAGAGTACGATGAATTTCAAACCAGGAAGCTGTTGGAATCAGGCTGTGTCTGCCCTAGATTACTGTGAATTGTATGTGATCCTTTTGAGACAGTGCCTTCCTTGGCCTGAAAGACTCGGTTTATTTTTTAGGGACTTGTTTTTATTTTACAGACACACTGATCAATGGAAACAAATTGAAGACCCAGACATAAATTCACCCACCCATGGACACCTGAGTTTTGATGAAGAAGCCAGAAATACATACCAGAAAAAAAACCCAAAAACCAACCAAAGAAACAGCATCTTTAGCAAAGATGGGGCCAAATGGGATGACTGCATGCAGAAGACTATAAATGGATCCACACTCATCACCCTGCACAAAACTCAGCTGCAGATGCATCAAAACCTCAACACAAAATCAGATGCACTGAAGTGGCAGAAGAGGAGGTGGGGAATGGCCTTGAACGGCTAAGATCAGTAACAAAAGTGACAGCCCATGCTGGAGAGGATATGGAGCAAGGGGAACACTCCTCCATTGCTGGCGGGATTGCAAGCTTGTACAGCCGCTATGGAAACCAGCATGGTAGGTCCTCAGAAAGATGACGATCAATCTACCACAATACCCAGCTGTACCGTGGAGCGTATACCCAAAGGATGCTCCATCCTACCTCAAAGACACTCATTCAATCAGATTCATTGATGATCTATTAATAATAGCCAGAAATTGGGAAAGGCCTAGATGTCCCTCAACTGCAGACTGGATAAAGAAACTATGGTGCATTTACACAAAAGAATACTACTGGGCTTTAAAAAACTGACATCATGAAATTTGCAAGCAAATGGATGCAACTTGGAAAAAAATCATCCCGAGTGAAGTAACCCAGGCCCAGAAAGATAAGCATTTGTTTATAAATTGATATTAGCTATGAAGTAAATGATAACCAAGATAAATCTGTAGATCTAGAGAGGCTGTGTGTAGAGGGATTGACTAGGAGGGACACATGGATCTCCCTGGGAAGGGGAAATATGATTTTATTGGTGGAAGGGGCCAGGGAAGATGGTAATAAAGGAACAGGTAGAGAAGGGGAGGGGAGAAGTCAGTTAAAATTGAGGGGCATTTGAGGGTAACACAGTGGAAACACCCTAAAATATATGAAGTTTATCCTAATAAAGCCACCAAATAATGAGAGAGACACCCGATTTGGCCATTTCTTGTCACCAAACAAAGATTCTGGTCCTGGGACTTGGTTAGTTTCAATTGAGTTGTTGGCCAAAGGGGTCCCTTGGACATCCCCAACAACCCAGGCTGTTGCCAAGGTAATAGGTTGCCCTCCACAAACTGACAGCAAGGCCCCATTGCTGACAACAACACCCACACAACTCACTGAACATGAAGGGGTTGAGCTGGTGCCTACACAGAACCTTCACCACTATGTCCTAGCATCTTTGGTGAGGAAAAGCGTTCTGTAGGCTACCAAAAGAGATTCATAAACACCAACCCAGCCTCAAAGCCTTTGATCTACAATGCTGTCCTGTCAGCAAAATATGCTAGGGCAATGGTGGCACAAAGCTTGTGAGAGTAATCAACCAATGTCTGCTTTGACTTAAGGCCCACGTCACTAGGTGACACTCATACCTGATGCTGCTTGGGTGACCAAGAACCAGAGACTAGATAGATCAGAGACCTAGGGTAAAACCAAATACTCCTGGTCTAAAATGATAAATAAAAATAAATGACTCCGAGTGATATTCTGCTATACTCATAGATCAGTGCCTTATTCAGCCATCACCAGAGAAGCTTCCTCCTGCAGCAGATGGGAACAAACACAGAGACCACATCCAAACATTACACACAGAGAGATCTTGAAAACACAGCTCTAAATGGGATGTCACCACCAAACCCCTCCCTTCAGAGTCCACAGAAAGAGGAGGCAGAAAAAGGAGGATGGAGGACACCAGGAGAACAAGGTGCTCTGAATCAACTAGGCAAGGCTCATATGACTCACAGACACGGAAGCAGCAAGCACAGAGCTTGCCTGGTTCTGCACCAGGACCTCTGTATTTTATCTTTCAGTTTAGTAGTTCTATGGGACTCCAGAGTGAATGAGTGAGTCTCCGATTCTTGTGACTTCTCTTGGGCCCTTTTCCTTCCGTCAGTCTGCCTTGTCCAACTTTTATGTGATTTTTTTGTATCTTATTATATTTTATTTTGTTATTATCTCTTAGAATCCTGTTTTTCTGTTTTCTTCCTTTCTTTCCTTCCTTGCTTCCTTCCTTCCTTCTTTTTTTTTCAAGACAGCGTTTCTCTATGTAGCCCTGGCTATCTGGGAACTCACTCTGTAGACCAGGCTAGCCCCAAACTCACAGAGATTCTCCTGCCTGTGTCTCCTGAGTACTGGGATTATAGATGAGCACCATTACTACCTGACTGAAGCCTGTTTTTTCTAAGGAAAAACAGAAAGAGAGTGGATCTGGATGAGAAGGGAGGTGGAGAGGAATTAAGAGGGGAAACTGCAATCGGGATATATTGCATGAAAAAAAGATATCTATTTTTAATAAAAGGGGGAAAGAGTTATATTCACATTCTTAATGTGTATTACTGTTTTTCCTTTGTGCATTTACATGTACTGTGTGTGTATCTGGGGCCCACTGAAGTCATGAGGGCATCAGATGGTCTGGAACTGGAATTATGTGTGATTCTGAGCCACCGTGTGGGCACTGGGAACTGAAGCTGGGTCTTCCGCAAGAGCAGCAAGTGTTCTCCATTCTACGAAGAGCTTTTGAGGATGGAGGATGACTGTGAACCTGGGTGGCAACATAAACGGTACCAACTGACCAGTGGCACTCATGCAGTTACAACTGACAAATGGCTTATTCCCGGAATGAAAGACTGTGTCGGGGCTAGAGAGATGGCTCGCTGGTTAAGAGCACTTCTTCCAATGGACCTGGGGTGTATTCTCAGGACCCATACGGTAACTCACCACTGCCTGTAACTCTAGCCCAGAGGATCTGGTGCCATCTCTGGCCTCTGTAAGCACCACACATGCTTCTGGTGCACATGAACACATTCAGGCAAAACACCTACAAACACACAAGCAAGGAAACCATGTGGATGCCTGGATCATAATTTCCAGGGAGTTAGAATGATCTGCTAAAGTGGTGTTACTAAAACTATCATGCCTTGCAAATTCCTTGCTATTGAGTGATTTTGACTTTGTGAAGAGCTGGAAACATGTCTGCCCATGTTCCGGCACAGCCTGCTTGTGACAGAAGCATCCAAATACTGCCAGAACCAAGGTAAAGTTCATTTCTGTGGCTTCCAGGTTTCTGTGTATGATGCTATGAAAAACCAAGTATGTAGCTATGGCATCTTTGAAGGGAGACCTCAGTTACATTTTTGGTTAGGGCTTACACATTGCCAGGTTCATATAGAGTCCCCCAATCTTCCAACCACACATAGAAGGTTTCACTAAGCACAAAGAAAAGGGCCAACAACTCCATTAAGTCTTGTGTTGTTACTCCAAACACGAGCTAGCAGAAGTATTCCAGCCTTCAAGATGATTACTGGCCCAACCCTGAGTCTGCTGCAGCTCAAAGGACATACTTGTTGATTTGTATTCATTTTGGTCACAGGGAAGACAGAGGGAAATTGCAGGGCTGAGATCTCTGTGTATTTCAAGCAATCAGTCCCAGAGCATGGAACTACAGGCTTCCTGTGCTCGTCAGTGTGGATGACGGCGCTAGGATTTCTGCCTCTGTTTTTAACTTGTAGACGTTCATTGTGTTAACTTTTCCTGGGAGGAGGGAACAAATGTGTGTTCAGTACAGGGCTCCAGTGACAGACTAGGGCAGTGGCTCTCAACCTCTGGGTTGTGCCACCTTTGGGGGTCAAATGACCTTTTCACTGAGGTCACCTGAGACCCTCTGAAAACACAGATGTTTGCATTACAACTAATAACGGCAGCAAAATTACAGCTACGAAGTAGCAATGAAAACAGTTTTGTGGTTGGGGCGGGTGTCACCACATCAGGAGGAACTGTGTGTAGTAGTAAAAGGTTACAACATTAGGATGGTTGGGGACCACTGGACTAGAGTAACGATCCAGCCAAAGCGAGGCACGTTTGTCAGGGTGACAAGCACAGGTGAGGGACTTAGAGGAGTGTGGGTGGCCCCAAGTAGCTGTATCGTGTCAGGTGACCACCACAGGTGGCACCTGCGTGGCAGCAGCATCACAAGTCTCTCTTCCTGTCATCCTCCTGCTTCCAACTATCCCGGCGTCTCTGAAGATGACCTGGGGCTTGGGAAGGGTAGGGAAAGGTAAATCCTCCGACGCCCGGGTGAAGACGCTGTGACCCTCCTCGCACACTTTAAACAAAGAGTGTCAGTAGTTCTGTTACCATTATTGCGTATCCGTGTAGCACTGTATTGTTCTAGTCCATTGGTAGCCGTGGCTACTGGGATAAGACTATTTCTGCTTCAAAATGCTGACAGGGTAAGTGGGTTGTGCTGCGTCCTTAGGAAGAAAAGCTGCACCACAGCATAGGGAGGAAATGTCACAGGGCACATGGCACATAATAACTGTTTCCTCAGGCTTCAGATCTCCCAGGGCTTGCAAACCTCTGAGAGGCACCGCACTTCCTCTGGAGGGACTTAGGATAGCACTCTACGAGCCGAGCTCCACATCCTGTTAGAACCCTTAGGTGATGCTGGGAAAAGATGCATGGCACTCTGGGTAGTCCCTCTCCACTCACAACAGCCATGGAGAGCTGGAAGGCCAGGCATAGCCCCCTCCCCCCTCCCCTGCAGCCTTTCTCCCCTCTGGAGGGACTCAGGGTTTCACTTCAGAACCTGGCAGCCTCCACACTGTACTGCCTTCTGAATAATCAGTCTCTGGCCTGGAGGATAATTTGAATCAATGCCTCTGTTTGGGAGGTCTCCTCTCCACCTCCTTCTTCAAACACATGTCCCAAAGCCCTCAGTGACGATGCTTAATAGACTTCCACACAGTTCGCGCATTTCCTCATGTTTTCAGCTGATTTAGAACAAGTGACCTCGTTCGCTCTAAATTAGAAGGAGAAGGAGGCTTAGGGATGACACCGTGCAGCGGAGAAACATGCCCCCCAGCGAGAAGTCACTCCACACACTCAAGACAACAAGGAAAAAGTTCTTTTATAATAGGACAGTATGTCCCGTTCTGGCTCATCCCCAAAGAGGAATGGACCACAAACAGAAAAGTTCCCTAATGTCCACAGACTGGAAGCTTATACATTCCACATTTGCTGTCATATTTAAAATCTCTTTTAGGTCCTGGCCCCCAAGTGGCACTTTGAACAAAGTAAGCAGAGACAGAAAGTTTATCATCAGAATTATCTCCTAAGTACACCGCTGTTGTTCTTTTCAAACAGTTGTTACCTAGGGCTATCCTGCCTACCTGGTGGAACTATGTTTTTCTTAAGAAGAGAACTGTGGCTTAATGGCAGACCAGGACTCAACATGGCTGTCACCCTGAGCTGCCTGTTTTCTGATAGACCATAGGACCTAGTGGCTGGTTGTAAATGGGGGTTATGTCCTTTGTTATGGGAAGGAAGCCTAATGGCATGTCAAACCTGTAGAACAAACCTTTACAGAAACATCGTAGCAATGCTCTGACCAGCCTGGTTGGTATATTGCTTATCTTTGAGGTATTTTGGAGGCAGCATTCCCTTAGCTAGATTCTACTTTGTACAACTCAGTTGTCTCCTAGGCAAATTTATTAGTAACTTTACAACATCAGCTCTATTGCTTTGAGTTTCTTCTACATCAACGGGACCATCTTTCCCTCAGCAGTGTTCATGGCCACCAGACATCCAGGTCTTCATCATCATGAAGTATCATGCCCATCATCAGGCTTCAAGGATTTCCATCCATGCCGATAGCTGTCATACCATCCTCCCAAGGGACACGAAGCCAAGCTAATTCCCACTCCTAGGCAGACATGACAGACAACATAATTTAACTCTTCCTGGTAGCTAGGGAGGGCAGGCAAAGGTGAGGAGTGGTGAGGTACGGGCTCCTCCCAGCATGAGATTCTAGGAAAACTCCCGTTTCTTTAGGGCTCCGTTGTTTCATTAGTCTGACAGCCAGATTGACAGACACAGGTGTCCCTTTAGAATATACTCATTTCTGCCCGGTGGGTTACAACCGGGACTTCAGAAATAGGAATGACTCTCTCAGTGACACTGAGTTAATGATGGCAGTTAGCTAGGATCTGGCTAGAGTTTTCTTCACTACGAACTTCTTTTAATTAAATAACCTTATAAAGGGTTTTCAAATACTTTTAGCCTCAAGTAGGACATGAAAGGTTCACGGTCTTCCACACTGTCAGCTTTTGTTCCAGAGATTTCTTATCACAGAGAAATTAAATATGATGGTCCATTTTTAATATAAAAGTGACTTGTCTGGACCTCTTGGCTATTCTTCATTCAAACCAAAAGTTCATCTCAGGATGACAAAAAAAAAAAAAAAAAACCCTGCTTCCGGCCATGCCGTGCGGTAGACACGGACTGGAAGTAAAAGTAAGGTGTAGGTAACATTCCGTAAAGACCACTCCTCCGTGAGTACCCAGCCAGTGGTGAGGTGGGAATGGGGAGCTACAATCGGGGTGTCAGAATGTCTTTTCCACACCTAATTTGACACGCCCACCATTTTGTATGGGTTGGTACTTTTGCCCCTCTGTATCTCTGGCACGAGTTGCTATGACATGGGACTCCCATTTTCCACATAGAAAAGAGCATTGGCATTTCCGTTATGAGGGCATTGTTAGATCATGGCCTTCTCCTCTAAGACACTGGTCTCACAAGTGCCCAGATACCACAGCCTGAAGAAATTAGGCTGCCCATCCTCGAAGCCCCATCTAGGACAGAATTAGGAAGCACACTATGTTGAGTCATACTTTAAGGCACATAGCCTCTCCATTCTCTTCGTCACATAGTCTATCCCAAAATAAGTCACAGGCGTGTGGAACTTACCACCCTGCAGAAATAAAAGTCTGGCATTCCTTTCATCTGGGCGATATCTCTAAAGGATCTCTTCTAGGCCTCGCCTTCTATCCAGTCTCTGCTCGCTTTCTTTTTAAAGTGTACCTCTTAATGAAGCTCCTCCAGGCTTTAGAGGGAAGCCTCTCTCTTCTTTTGACTTTCTGAACATGTCAGCTCTGTTACAAGGTGGTCTGAATGATGTTTAGTCCCAAATAAGCTGCACAGAGGCTTATATTAATCATAAACTGTTTGGCCGATGGCTTGGGCTTCTTATTGGCTAGCTCTCTCTTAATTATTAACCTATTTCTATTAATCTGTGTGTCTCCATGTGGTCTTGGCTTACTGGTGATGCTCGTACCTCTTGCTTCCTAGACAACCACATGGCATCCCTCTGATGACGCACTCTCTCCCTTCCTCTTCCCAGAATTATTCTAGTCTGGTAGCCCCGCCTATACTTCCTGCCTGGCTACAATCTGCCTGTTCATCGACCGAAACAGCTTTATTCATCAACCAATAAGAGAGACATATATTCACAGCATACAGAAGGACACCCCCCGTCAGAATGAGAAAGCCCCCCCCCATTGCCTCTTGTATTTGTATTCTTGGTCCCTAGTTGGTATAAGTGTTTGGGAACGATTAGGAGGTGTGGCCTTGTTGGAGGAGCTGTGCCACCGAGGTTTCAAATGCCCCTAACAGGGTGCTGTCTACCTCCAACCTGCAGAGTTCAGTGTTAGGGAACTTGCTTAGCATGCACAGGCCTAGGCTTGATCCCAGCATTGTCTCACACATACTTGCATACACACACACACACACACACACACACACACACATACACACACACTACCTAAAATAGGAGCACACCTCAGCAGCTGCAGAGCAATCCCACAGGTTTGCAGAGCAGTGGTTCAATGTGGACTAGTCTCAGTAATCCACTTTTCAGCTGGTGTTACTGCACCTACCAAGGAGCTAACCCTTAACTCTGCGCCCACTCAGAAGGCCACAACATTCTTTTCCATACTCTCTGCTTCCCGCCCTGTAGCACGGATGTCTTTGTCTCCATTCCTTCCCAACTGGTACCATTTGGGTTTTTCCTAGAATACAAACTGCAGCTTCTGGTTTAACTCGCTTAGATACTAAGTTAAATCCATGGAGCTCTAGAGGAGAAAGACAATAGTTGCTACCTAGTCTTATTCCCTTAGTTCCCAAAACAGAAACCTAAGGCCAAGCATAAGTGGTTACACCAGACACAGGGACCGGGATAGAACTACTGCCTTGTCCTTGGGGTCTGCCTAGGTCTGGTGTGCATGGCTACTGGGCTTGCATAATGAGCCCTGGCTGTTCCAAAAAGCTGCAGGATTCTCCAGGGTGTCAGGATGGGTCCAGCTTCGAGCATTTTATTCAGGAAACTCCCCCTTCCCAGACTGTACCGACCACCACCACTACAACCACACTTCAGAAACTGAGTTCCCTCTCATGGTTTGGTGAGCAGTACTTTTTTTTTTCCCAGGGAGCATCTTCAGACCCTTCCAAGTCAAGTAAACATGCTGTGTATCCTGTTCGCTCATTACTGAAACCAAAAGCAGTTCCAGTTGTTCACAAATACCGAGTGCTTACATTCCAACATTGTTACCCGTTACATCTCACTTAATCCTTGCAGTAGACTTTGCATTGCATCTGGTTGTTTCTACTTTAAAACAGGGCAGCTGGAGCTCAGAGACGGTTATTTGTAAGACATTCCACAAGTCAAATAGACTCCCTCCCACGGAGAGTCAGGAGCCATGTGTACAACCACTGCCCACGTTGCCCCATTGAACAGAACCTATATCATGGCATCTCTGACACGTATACGTGCTCATATCTGCATACCTGTTTTTCTTTCCCACTAGAAGAGACATTCAAAGGACAGACTTGGGTTTTGTTGTCTTTTTCCCCCTTGTGCCTGCCTGGAAGTTTCTGTCCAATTATGTGCTGACTCTATTCGCTAACTAAATCAATGAATTCATGAGATAATCACGTTGCTTAAATGGCTCTTAAAATGGAGTCCCAAGCCAGTCCTTGCACAATGACCATTTATAAATGATAAGACTGGAGCTGTGAAATATGAGCAGAGGATCACTCCCCTTGATGGACATCACAGATCCCTGACAAAAGCGTCAGAGAGTAGACTAACAAGACTGAACGTTTCTACCAGTGTAGACTAACAAAACTGAACATTTCTACCAGTGTAGACGTTTCAGATCTGGTGCCTCTCCTCTCTCTCTGTCTCTCTCTACCCCCTCTCTCTACCCCCTCTCCTCTCTCTGTCTCTGTCTCTCTCCTCCCTCTCCTCTCTCTTTCCTCTCTCTACTCTCTCTGTCTCTGTCTCTCTCTCCTTCCTCTCTCTCCCCCCCTCTCCTCTCTCTTTCCTCTCTGTCTTTCTCCTCTGTCTCTCTGTCTCTCTCTCCCCCTCTCTCTCTCCCCCCTCTCCTCTCTCTTTCCTCTCTCTGTCTCTGTCTCTCTTTCTCTCTCTCCTCTCTCCCATTTCCTTTATTGCCAAGAAGACATTAAGAGCAAGAGAGGAGAGAGGAGACGGAAGAAGATGGAACACTACAGTAGCCTTCAGTCAGCTGGGCCCCGAGTCTGCTCCGTAGTCACTCAGCTCCCAGTGAGACTCTGGCCTGTGAGACTGTGGAAAACAGCTCTTTCAACTTCTAAGCAGGGCTATGCTTCTGAATACTCTCTCAGGCCTTTCAAGTGCAGCGTTCTGGGATTTTAAACTCTACCAGGTGGTCTGTAGGCTGATATGAAATGAAGGTCATATAAAAAAGTCTGTTATTTTGGGCTTCTGAAAAGTATGCATGAATATATATATGTGTGTACATATATATACACACACACATATATATATATATGATTGGATACTAATGCACACATATGTTAGACAAGAAACTGGATTTAAAATTTTTTTAAAGAAATCAAACATATGCTTTTTTCCCATTGTCAAGTCTCTGAAGACTATGTGCTTGCAATGGCAGGACTAGTTGAGTTCTTGTGCATAACTGGTCTTCATCCAGAAAATGGGAAGATGTTTTTAGCCTTCCTTGACCTCATCTGTCAGATGAAGAGGTGGGAGCTCATCAAGTTCTCTCCAAGACAAATATTCCGTGGGTTCATGAACTCCTGAAAGCAGTCTCTCTCTCCACATCTGCACTGTGGGTGGCCCCGGAAGCCACTCCTTCCTCCATTTTCTATTAAAGCTTTGGGTCTGGTCACACTTGTCACCCTTCTGTGACTAAGCAGGTTCAAAGCTTTCCTCCTCCGTTATATTTCTATCTATACTTTTGTCTATAATTACAAGTTATCACTGTAATTTATATTATCTTCCAGTCAGGGGTAACAGAACTTGTACCCATCTCTCACAATAATGGAAATATACTGTGTGCCCTTAGAACACAACTTTGTTTGGGAAGAATACTTTTTAAAATTATCATTATTGTGTGTGTGTGTGTGTGTAACGCGAATTAATAAATGTCACAGAGACTGATATTGGGGTTCAAACTTCAAGATGAATATCAAAAAAACAAAGCAGCCATCCACTGGCTCTCAACTCTAGCTCAGGCTGAAAGGGCTGATCCTCACACGAGCTCTTCACCGAGTCTCAAACTGCTGCCTCTCCTCAGCGTGGCTGGAGAATGAATGCCTCTCTGAGACCTTGCTTCTGTCTTACGCACTTCTCTAATGTTGGAATTAAAGGTGTGAGCTATCATTCTCTTTTAGACTGATCCACTCTTGTGTAGATCTGGGTGGCCTCGGGCCCACAGAGATCCATCTGTCTCTTAATCCTGAGTCCTACGATTAAAGGTGTGTACCACCGCCTCCTACCTTCTGGCTGCTGGGATTAAAGGCATGTGTCACCATTGCCTGATCTCTATAGCTTGAGGCTGACTTTGCATTTCTGAATCCTCAGGCAAGCTTTAATAAATCATAAATAAAGCATCACCACACACGTGTGTGTGCATATGTGTGTGTGTGTACATGCCACAGTGCACATAGGGAGGTCAGAGAACAACATGAGGGAGTTGATTCTTTCTTCCAGGGAACAAACTCAGGCTGTCAGTCTTACCGGTAAGGGCCTTTACATGCTGAGCTACCCAGTCAACCAGAATATTCTTAATTGTATAAATAAATTGTCTATTTGGTTAAATTTTAAATTACCATAATTTTTTATTTTTATGGATGGTTGTTTAAGGAAATATATTTTGCCTTAAAAAAACACAAGTAGTAAAAGTAATTAATTTTACCATAGTTGATCATTACTCAATAATAAGTAATGACTAATTATTTTATTTCATTATTTTAGACTATAATGTGTAAGTTCCCCACAGATTCCTCCTGACGACTCACGTGGGTTTCTGGGAATGCCACGAGCTCCTTTCTAGCCTTTATCACTTTCCTTCTTCAGTGTGTTCCTCACAGCTAAGAGAAGCACCACAACGCTCCCCACGAGCAGTTCTGACGTGCGTTTTCCTCAGTTGACCACTGTGACACACCAGCTAGGAAACCCTTCCCAACCCTTCCCAGCTCAGTACTTCCTGACCTGGCTTTTTTTTTTTTTTTTTTTTTTTTTTTTTGCTTTGCTTTGTTTTTGTGACCTGAGAAGCCTCACAAAAACAGACAGAAAGAACGCAACGTCGGCGTGTCCTCTTTCTCAGGAGGGCCACGTTTCTGAGATTATCCGTTCTGCAAAATGTCGGTTCACACTCCACCCCGGGGACTTCGCTGTAATGAGAAGCCACGCACGTGTTGCCAGAATCCGTATTTCAAGTTCTCAGATGGCAGGACTCACGGCGGTGATTCCACGTACCATGAGCTCCCATTTGAAACACTCCGAGTTTCTTCCTTGCAGTAGGCTCTGCAGCTCTGTGCTTCTGAGCCCATGTTTCTGGCAAGGTGATGATGCATGGTTCCGCCTTGTTTCTCAACAGGACGCATTTTCTTCCTAGATCGTTGAGAAATGATTCTGTGTCTCTGCATTTGTACCAACAAGAAAAGAAGCAATGACTCATTTCCATGTCTCCCCCTGTCACACGAGCTGACAAGCTAATTTTCCTCGGGCTTCAGTGGACATCCGTCTCTCAGTTATTTATAGCAAGTCATGATCATTCTTCAGGAACTCTTGTCTGTATCCCACATGTTGGCTGGCAAGAAGTTTCACTGTAGAAACCACTCAGAAACTAGACTTGGGATTCTCAACATGTACTGGGGGGCGGGAAAGCATTAATTTCGCGCTCCTCACCAACAACAGATTGGGGATTTGGAATATGTGGAGGCACTTCCCTGTGAATAGTGGTCCTGGTTCTTACATGTAGACTCTTGCCGCCGACAACACACTGGGGACACTGGGAACTGAACCCGGGTCCTCTGGAAGAGCAGCCAGTGCTCTTAGCCACTGAGCCATCTCTCCAGCGCCATGTTCCATTGGTAAAGGGTATTTTGCATTAAGCAGGTTTTTCTCCTGTAGACCATGACGCCAATTTGTCACTTTCTCTTGTCTTCACGTAGAAATCTTTTGTTCCTTATGGATGGATGGATGAGGATGCATGGTTGTCATTAAAAACAGGAGGTGGGGTGCATTATCATGCTACCTTCTTTATTGCCTGCCATGGGTTAAATTTTGAACACTACAAATGTGTGTTGAAGGGCTGACCCCCTCAGTGTTTCATAATGAGACTGCCATTGAAGAAGTAACTAATGTAAAACGAGTTTGTTTCGGTGTATCCAATCCAGTTGATTAGTGTCCAGGACAGACGGGACTGGGGCACAGATGAGGGACGAGGATGAGTGTGTGAGGACAACGGGACTGTGCAGGGTGGGAGCAGCCCCGCCCTCCTGATTTTGGACATCCATGGGTGTAAGCAAACATGTTTTTTGTTGTTGTTGTTGTTCTTCTTCTTCTATGGTTGATTACAGCAGCTCTTTTGAAGCAACCAATGGACCTCTTCTTCATAGAAAAGCTATCAATTTAAAACTTAGAAAAAGACATGTTTTATTTCTATGCGCATGAGTGTTTTCTGCACAGGAAGTAAGTGTGTGATGGGCATGCCCACAGTGCTCGGAAAAGGGTGGCAGACTCTCCTGGCACTGGAGTTACAGTTGTAAGCTGCCACGGCTGTGTTAGGAACAGATCCATGAGAGCTGCCCGTACCCTTATCCACGGAGCCGTCACTCCAGCCCCAAACACATCAAGTTAAAGAAGAAAAGGTGTCCTTCAGATGTCAGGTTTTCAGATGAGACACCCCTATTCCCTGACACTGAAAGAAACGCCCCAGAATTCAGAGACACAGTTTTGATGAGAATGTCTGCTTTTTCACTCCATCCTACTTCTACACAGGCCCTGCGGAAGTCACTTGGTAATACCTCAGAGTCCTACTCCAAGCTTAGATCTTGTTACTTACTCTACTCTTTTTCTTGCTAGGGTACAGGGAAGCGAGCTATGGTTGTCTTGAATTCAAAACACACCCTTAAGAATGACTTTAAGTGTTGGATATCGCACGCATAAATCTTGGTTGAGTTAAGAGTGTTCAATATGCGTGTGTGGCTGAAAAGGAAACAAAACAGGCCATCAGAAAGAGGAAGTTAGAGCTGTACCTAGATTTCTTCCAGGTGGAAGTGTAACTCTGTGTCTGAAATGTGTGAACACAGGAAGGATGGCCTGGGAGAACCAGAATGGGAATCGCCTTCCTTTTTAGAAGAAATTTTGAGAAAGTTTAAAGAAAACAAAGAGTTGAAGGAGAGAGGTTTGGAAAATGTACCATAAGTAGCTTAGATGTCATAGAAAATCAGGTTAGATTTGGTGGTCCATATTCACAACTCTCTCTGCGATGCATGCAAGTTCAGCATTTGGCTGTCCCCGTCCTTGACTGCTGTGAACACTGGGGCGGGGTCAACTTAGGAGCACAAATAGCCAAGGTAAAGAGTTGTCATTCTGTGATCATGGCCCACAAAAGCGGGCAGATGCAAATCCTCATCCTTTTCTTTGTTGCTTCCTTTTTCCAGACCTCCTTCCCTCCTCGGTAACCTGCTTTGCATTCTACTGGCAAAACCAGAATCCTCCTCCCCAAAGGAAGAAAGCTAAATTGTTTTTAGACAAAAGTGTCATTTGCCTCCCTCAAAATGGGAAAGTCAATCATACAAATGACGGTACAAAACGGCTGTGGAGGTTGGGTCTCCATTTCCAAGATGATGTCACTTAGGGTGAGGCGCTCCTCGGCAGCTGTAGTGCGTTACAGAGAGGCTCACTGCCCAGTCACAGCAGAGGACACCCAGAACTGCCCCCTCTCTGAACAAATCACTCCAGGCTCGAAGGTCTTAATTGTCAACAGCTACCAAGAGACCAGAGAGATGCGGGGAGTCCACCCTACCATGCTCCGCCAAGCCCGGAGACAGAAAGTGGGCCGGGACACCTGCTGTGTGGGTGGGGACCAATGGGAACCTCTCCAAACACCAACCACTCTACATGGTTAACACACAGAGCAGCCGAAAGCCTTAAGAGGGGAGCGGGCTGCAGAAGTCAGTGCTGTGGGAGCCCAATCAGACTTCTCCCTCTTGCAGGCAGACTCCGGTCCTCAGACTACTGCTCAGACTTGTTTAGAGCAGGGTGCTGAAGTAAATCCAGACATGTTTTTGAGATGTACTCGTTACGGTTGATACAGTTCAAGCACTTTAGTTTGTGAAATGTCTATATTGTTCAGCCACGTGGTGGGAAGGGGAAGTGTTCACAGTTCAGACACTTGGCACTCTGGGAACGCACAGAGGTTGCGTATGCTCAGATAGCAACTGTTGTCCCCATAAGAGGTGAGCCCTAGATTAAAGAACACTTGGAGTCTTCATTTCTTAGCTGTAATGATAACAAAGAGAAGGGAAATACTCGCTGAGTGCCTGTTTGGGGCCAGACCTTAGTGTGAGGGATTGTCACATATCTTATCTAGTGTAAACCGTCAAAAACCGTGTTACGTGGGAATTATTATTTATATTTTTTAAGTAAGGATGTTGAGGCTGGCAATATTTAAATTGCCCCAAGTTTCTATGCAGACAGAAGCAAATATAATTTGACCTGTATCACTGTATGGTATTTTCATTCCATTTCTTTTTCTTTTATTAAATTTCTTTTTATCTATTTCACATACGGTTTCCCCTCCCTTCTCTCCTCCCATTCCCTCCCCCCACTTTTTTTTCTAGTTCCATCCATTTCCCTGAAACTTTCATGATATCATTGTTTTTTACCACTGAGTAGTACTCCATTGTGTAAATGCATCACATTTTCTTTATCCGTTCCTTAGTTGAGGGGCATCTAGGTTACTTCCAGATTCTGGCTATGATGAATAACGGTGCTATGAACATAGTTGAGCAAGTGTCCTTGTGGTGTGATTGAGCAACCTTTGGATATATATATATATATGCCTATATACCTTTGCAAATATACCCAAAGGATGCTCAATCATACACACATGTTTTGTTTGGTGGTCTATCACTTTAAGAAAATGAATTGATGCTCCATGCTATCACAAGGACACATGCTCAGCCCTGTTCATAGCGGCTTTATTCATATTAGCCAGGAACTGGAAACAATCCCTACTGAGGAAGAGATCAAATGTGGTTCATTTACACAATGGAGTATTGCTCAACTGTTTAAAAAAATGACATCATGAAATTTCCCAGACCCAGAAAGACAAACACGGTATGTACTCACTCGTATGTGGACATTAGCTGTTAAGTAAAGGGTAATCAGGCTACAATTCACTTATAGAGGGGCTAAGTAACAAGCAGGGCTCAAGAGGGGATGCAGATGGGGATGGGAACAGGAGGGATGGGGAGCAGTGAAGGGAGAGAGTATGGCAGAGACACACATCTGGAATTCAGGAATTGGGGGGGGCAGTGTGGAAGCCTAGTACAGTGGAAATTTCCCTGAGATCTCTGAGGGTGACCCTGGTGAGGACTCCTGGTGACAGAGGATTCAGATGCCATCTTCTGTAACCAGGCAAGGCTTCCAGTGGTGGCACTGGGACACCAATCCTGCCACAAAACCTTCAGCATCCAATTTGTGCAGCCTACAAGTTGTGGTAGGGTAATGGTGATGCCGAACTTAGGGGAATGGCCAACCAATGACTGGTCTAACTTGAGGCCCACACCACAGGGGGGAGCCCACGCCTAGCTGACCAGGAACTGAAGGCTGAATGGCTCAGAGACCTAGGATAGAGGCAAATACAACTGGCAAAAAAACAAAACAAAACAAAAACAAAAACAAAAACAAAAACCAGAGAGAGAGAGAAATGATTCCTAATGATTTTATGTTATACTCCTAGATCAGTGTCTCACCCAATCATCATTGGAGAGGCTTCCTCAGGCAGCTGATGGGAGCAGACTAAGAGAATGACTGTCAAACATTCGCCTACAGAGCGGGGGAGGAAGGACTGTAGGAGCCAGAGGGGTTGAGGACACCATGAGAGCAGGGCTCACAAATCAACTAAGCAGGGCTCACAGAGACTGAAACAGCAGAGCCTGCATTGTTCTGTGTTAGGTTCTCTGTACACGCCTTATGGCTGTGTAGCTTAGGGTTTTTGCTGGACTCCTAACAGTGGGAGTGATGGGCACATCTGACTCATGTGCCTGCTCTTGGGACCCTTTTCCTCCTACTGGTCCAGCTTTGATATGAGGGTCTGTGCCTGGCCTAGTGCATCTTGTGTATGTTCAGCTGGTTCATCCCAGGGAAGCCTGCTCTTCTCTAAAGGTAAAACAATGGAGGAGCAGTGGATATGGGGAACGGGGAAGGGAGGGTGGGGACTGGGAGGGGTGGGGGAAGGGAAAACTACAGTCAGGATATATTTTGTAAGAGAAGAATAAGTTAAAAGGTATTTAATGAAAAGAAAAATATTATTTTTGAACAAAGAAAATGAGTCTGAGGGGTTGAGTGAAGGCTCATTTGGTAAAGGGCTTGCTGTTCAAGCAAGCAGACCTGAGCTCTGTAACGTGCAGTCTTCCCTCCAGCCACCTGGGTCCTGCCCTGTCTCTGGCCCCCAAATAACACATGAGACACTATATTAGTTAAGAAGCTGTTGGCCATTTTCTATGGTTTCTCATTGGTTTAATTATTATAAGGACTTATTTTTCCGAGGACACCTTCCTGACGCATCCTCTCCTCCCAGGAGATCACATGGTGACTCTCCACTCTTGATTACATTTCCCAGAATCCTCCTCGAATCCTAGTCCCACCTGTCTTGCTTCCCTATTGGCCAACAGTGCTTTATTCATCAACCAATAAGAGGGACATATTTACAGAATGACATCTCCCATCAGAGCTCAATACCCAGCACACATGTAAAAAGCCAGGCATGGTTGTGTGATGGTCCCAGCATGGGCAGGTGGTGTCAGGGGGATCCCTTGTGCAGAATTCTGGCCAGCCTGTTTAGGTATCTTTAACGTCTATATTCAATAAGAAACCATCTCACATAACAAGCAAGAAAAAACAAAGGCACAGAACAGTTGAGGGGAGAGCCAGACAATGACCTCTGGCCACAACATACGTGTACACTCACAAACACACGCGTGAAAACATACACAAAAAACAAAGCGTGTTCCAACAAACCTCTTATACTTTCAATCTGCTTGATTTTCACAGTGTGTAGCCTGTGGAACCATCATGCCTTTAGAAGCAAATTACTCCTGACTCAATAAAGGTTTCTCTTTGCCATGTCTTCTTCCATAACCTTCCCCCTTCTCTTTTCTCTTTTATAGGAATAAAACAATTTATAGTAGAGGAAAATACCAACACCAGGGGGGAAATAATGTTACCACACTCCTCAGTGCCCATCTAGAGGAACGCATATAATTCTTCTCTTCTTGAAAACAATTCCTCCCCAAATTGAATGCTATGAATCCCAACCCCAAAGAACAAGGGACAAGAAGATCCCTGTACACATATACACCTTAGAGTCTTGCAGCGCCTGTTCAAGCTGTGGGAAAAAAAATGTTGATCTCGGAGGTCATTGCCAGCTGAAGTTTGCACGTGGGAAGCAGATGATAAAGTTAGCCTCGACTGCAATGGCTGCTGCGGGATTTGAGCATTTGCTGGAGACAACCCAGAGTCTTGATAGCTCAGGGACAGGACCAGTCAGCTTGCACGCTGCTGGAGAAATTCGGAGAAAGGACAAAGACGCGGTATGGGAGTAGAGATCTGGGTGACAACACAGGGAGAGGGTGCAGCCCGGTACCGCAAACAGCCTCGGGCGTCTGTAACTGTGTCTTCCACTGGGACAGCTCAGCTTTTATAGTATGGTGTGGGTGGAGCGCTTGGCACATGCGCTGTTTGTGGGCTTCTTTTTCTTGTTTTCTTGGCATATTATTTTAGGTTGTCTCCCCCATGATCCCCAAAGCTCCGCTCTTTCGGGGGGGGGCATTTCATTTTTCCCGTCCGCGAATCTATTCCTTGGGGCCTCTCGCTGATGCACGGGCGCTGCTATCCTTCCGTTTTACGCATTCCCTTATAGCCCACGTCCTAGGAATTGCATTATGTCAACTGTGAATTGCATGCGTTTATGCTCTTTTCTCTGTCTGCCACCTCTCACGAAGTCCCTCCCCGCCCCCGAAAGTGAAGTCCTTGGAGGCCCTTGGCACATCAGCATCCAGACGGTCCTGGAGCTGCTGGCTCCGGTGCGACTCCGCCTTCTTACACGAGCTTGTCCCTTCAGTGTCACACAGGGGCTCTGACACAGGAAGAGTCCCCTGGGGGAAAAAAATGAACACGACTCCAGGCATACTTTTGCACAGCCGTGGAAAAGCCATCGTGATTGAACTCTGAATTATCAAATGAAGTACAAAGAAATTGTTGGCCGGGTGTTCTGACTAAAAATCAAAAAGCAGTTGTTGTTGTTATAACCCCACAGAGGGCCCGGGCTGTACTGGGAACGCCAGGTGTTGCTCCTGATTCTTCACCAGCCCAGAAGAATGGCTCTTCGGGGTGTAGATTTTGGCCAGTCTATACACATTTGGCAAGAGGGAAAAAAAGTTTTACAAATAAAATTTCCCAGAGAGGAACTCTATGGAGGCAGAGGGCAGTGTGCCAAACCCGGCTGTTCCGGCTGGCCACAATTCACAGAGGCAGACAGCGTGCAGACCTTGGTTCTACAAGCAGGTTGGTTTCAGCAAAGTAAAACTGGGGCTGGAACTGACTTTCTTCCTCAGCCCTAGACCTGGCCGTCTGGGGGATATTTCAAGTCAGTTCGAAGCCAGTCAGGCCACGAGGTTCTGTATGGTCCAAATGTGCCGAAGAGTGGGTTCTTGTGAAGCCTATTTTTCTTTCTTCTTTCTTTCTTTCTTTTTCTTTCTTTCTTTCTTTCTTTCTTTCTTTCTCTTTCTTTCTTTCTTTCTTCTTTCTTCCTTTCTTTTTCCTTTCTTTCTTTCTTCCTTTCTTCCTTTCTTCCTTCCTTCCTTCCTGCCTTTCTTTCTTCCTTTCTTCCTTCCTTCCTTTCTTTTTTCCTTCCTCCCTCCCTCCCTCCCTCCCTTCCTTCCTTCCTTCCTTCCTTCCTTCCTTCCTTCCTTCCTTCCTTCCTTCCTTCCTTCCTTCCTTTCTTTTTGAATGATAAAAGCCACTGGAGTTCTGCCGGGCAGTGGTGGTGCATGCCTTTAATCCCAGCACTCGGGAGGCAGAGGCAGGCGGATCTGTGTGAGTTCGAGGCCAGGCTGGACCGACAGCCTCCAAAACAATACAGAGAAACCCTGTCTCGTAAAAACCAAAAAAAAAAAAAAAAAAAAAAAGCCACTGGAGTTCTTTATTACACCATTTCAGGGTCTGCTCAGAGGCTACGTGTTGGGCAGGTTAAAGCGTGAGTCTGAACTCTTTGTGCATATTGTGTCTGACGTAGGCTGAAGGGATCTAACTTGGTGTTTGTTGTGTCTCACGTGGGCTGGAAATGGGAACACACAGTTGCAACACAGCAATCGCAGTGGGGGAGGTGGAGGTTGTCACATTTTCATGGAGTATTCCCAGTCAAGGTCACATATAAATCAAACAGATGTCATTTCACAAACACCCCCTCCACAACTGTATTTCATTATGGAAATGGGAAGCAGCACTGTTAATGGGTGTCTAAGGACTAAAATCAATTTAACTCACGGGCACTCGGCTGCTGCAACAGTTGTGAACATGTCTGAATTTTAATAAAGGCTGATTAGTATTAATATTATACAAGATTTTAAATGTGGCTGGCATGGAATTCTCAATCTAATGGACAGGGCAGTCTGCTTATAAAGATCTATTTTCTTTGTTCACTTCTCTGAGGAGATTTTCACAGGGTTGAAGGCATTAGTGTCAGTCTCAGGAGGATGCAGGGTCACTCCTTGATTTTCAGAGACTATTAACAGTCTCATAAAGAGAAGAAGTTGACACTCACTTGTCACACGGAAACAACAGCAAAATGATGCAGTGTGAACCTGGGAGCAGAAGCGGAGGTGGGGAGGAAGAGTAAGAGGGACAAAGGGAATGAAGACTTGCCCTGGGGACAGCAGCCCGGGCTCCAGGGTGAGCAGCGAGGCTGAGACAGAGCTCCAAGAGTGGTCACCCCTCAGCCCGAGGGTAAAGAAGCAAGAGGAGGGCAGCAACCCCATCGGAGCTGCAGGGAGCTGCAGGGAGCTGAGCGAGGGAGACACACACAGACTGATCAGCTTGCCTCCCTGTGCCTTCTCTACCCCGTGTGTGCCATGACTGGGAGTTACAGTCAGAAAGACAAACGCTGCAGGATCCCACATTCCACAGGGACTCTCCAACAGCGAGACACATGGAGACAGCTAGGATGGAGGCTGGCAGGGTCTGAAAACCTGGGAGGGGGAGGGGGGGCGCAGATGCTGGTCAAGTGAAACAAAATTTCAATTGAGCAAAATGAGTCAGTTTGGCATATCCAATATGCAGCGTGGCGACTGTAGCTTTCGGAGTACATTGTAAGTCAGGCTCAGGCATTGGCAGCCCACGCCTTTAATCCCAGCACTCAGGAGGCAGAGGCAGGGGGATCTCTGTGAGTTCAAGGCCAGCCTGGTCTACAGAGTGAATTGTAGGACAGGCTCCAAAGGCACACAAAGAAACCATGTCTCAAAAAAAAAAAAATATATATATATATATTGTAGTCTTGAAGACTGCAAAAAACTGGTTTTCATTTCTCAACACAATATTAGTATGTGAAGCAAAGTGGTACTAACACACATGATTTAATTATTTCTTAATGAATATGTATTTCAAACCATCACACATAGGATAAATACATGTAACTTTCATTTCCCACAGGAAATCATGAATAAAGGAAGGATGGGAGGTTCCTGGTTTTATATAATATGAAATATTTTCCACATGTTTGTAGGATGACACACTTTTTAACCTACATCTTGCAAAGAAGGTAAAACTCACCATTATATTTTAAGTTGGTTGCCAGTGAGGTGAGATGCCTCGGAGAAGAAAAGGGTGCTGGCTGTCAAGCCTGACAAACTGAGTTCGATCCCCAGGGCTCACATGATACAAGGAGAAGACCAACTCCCACAAGTTGTCCTCTGATGGCCAAACCTGGGCATTGCTTTGAGCACAAGGTGACATGCACACAAACAAACAAATAAATGTAATGAAAGGGGAAAGTTAAATACATCCCCCTGTGGGGAGCAGAGAAAGACCTGAGGGAGTGAAATCTGAGTGATTGTAGAATCTGACAAGGGCACAACTACGTCAAGGGCCAAGGAACTTGAGACCCATTGGGAAAATTACAAGGCCCCTTCCTCAGGGTGAGGCTCAGAGGGGTGATAAAGCCTTCTTGGGGGTCCATGCACAGACATTATTATGTGAAAACATTCACCATAGCTGTCTCTCCCTGGGTAGTCACTGCCTGGAGACTGTAGGAACTGCTCCTACTGAGGTCAGCTGAGCCCCGCCTCCCTGATTCAGCTGTGTGGGATAAGCACACTGAGCTCCCTGGTAGACGCTGTGGCTCCTCCATCAGAGAGCCTGGTTCATACCACACTTAATACTAACTTCTCTGTGTGTCTGTATGCTTGTCTTTTCTTCATTTCTTTGCTGCCCCAGTCAGACCTCTTCCTAGAGCTATGCAAAGACGGGGCATTCCACGGTTAACATTCTTTCTGGTGTGACTCGTCATAACGCCTGCCTGTGGACTGTGGTGGCGTCTTCATTGTACAAATAAAGCCTGTCTGAAGATCAGAGGATGGAGCTTGCCACTGGCTAACCATAGAGGTCTGGAGGTCTATACAGACAGACAGGAAGTGAGGTGGCTGGGCGGAGACAGGAAGGGAGATGGCTGGGCAGAGAGAGGAGGCAGGAGGAAACAGGAACTGAGTCTCTTTTCCACTGGAAGCTAGTGAGGTAAAGCTGGCTTTGGCTTGCTCCTTCTTCTCTCTGATCTCTCAGCATTTCCCTCTATATCTGACTCTGGGTTTTTATTATTTAGACCAATTAGGACTCCATTTACAATGGCCCCTTCTTCCTTCCTGGCCAGCTGCCCTTTGTTCTTGAGTGTCTTTTTCCTAGCACAGGCCTCTTCCAAGCTTGCTTTGTGTTTTTCCCTGTTTCAGAAATGAACCTGGTCTCTCCAAGGGTTTTTGGTTTCTCTCCTTATAGAGCAGTAAGAATGAGACTGCATGCCACGTGTGCTGATTGTCACGGTGGTGTCATTATTTCTGAGCCTCTTGGTATAAAACTACACACATTCATACAGTTATTATCGCTTCCATTCGCAATCATGCTTCCTCTCGGGTTTTCAGTTCCTAAGGTGAGAATTGTAGCTCAAATAGAGCCCTCCTCAGTTCCTGGAGGTTTTGTATGAGGACTGTCAGCTGGGGAAACAACAGATCATGGCAGCAAGACTGCTTTAGACACTCCATAGTTGCCTTGAGGAAACGGCACTGCAATGACAGCCTCTAGCCACACACAGCTCTAACCAGAAGGCCATATCCCTGCTCTGACTGCTTCAAAACCAGTTACACCTTACCTTTTTCCATCACCCAAGGAGAGCTCTTCCCATGGTGGCCCAGTGGAAATCCTGTAATTGGTATAAACATGTATGTTTATTTGCATGACGGACTGCTCCATGGTTTATGCAAACATGGGCCTCCATCTTCATAACAGACTTCTGGGATTGATGCAAACACCCTTGCCACATCCCCTCTTTGGCTGTAGGCAGCTTTCTCACTATTCAGTCACCTGGAGATAGTCTGAGCAGCTGTCTGGTGCTGCAACATGAGGCTGGAGGAAAGGCTTGCCGACTTTCACCTTTCCTTGCAAGAATGGAACAAAAAGTTGCAATTTGCCCCCATGAAAACGGCTGTAGAGCTAAATTTTCCTTGAAACTAAAATCTTTAGGCAGAGAACTCCATCCTCTTGCATCGTTCGTCAACTTTTGATTGTATAAAAGTATAATATCATTGTTACATCAGAACCTAGATAAACATCACTAGATTTCTGCCATCCTTTTTCCCTTCCCTTTATATCTCCCTCTTGCTTTTCTCTCTTCACTACATAGATTCTGGACAAATGCCTGTGAGTAACACAGATGGAATCCATGCCTGCAGCAAATCTCTCCTGTTTTGGAAGATGGGCAGTGAATAAATCAAATAAAGCAATGTGGAAAGTCAGCAGTGAGTTCCCGACCTTACCGTTGGCCAATATCGCCCATTAAGGGAAAGGAATGGGCATGACCATCTGAGTCACGTTAGCATCTTAAATCCATCTCCTCAGCTCCTTCCCCATTCCCTGAGTTAGGAGCAAGTGGAGCATTACCTTCCTTTCCTTTGTCTACCTGATCAACACTGGCTTTCACATGACAAGTTGGAGATCGGCGCACTGGGGATAAAGGCTGGCAAGCAGGCTCTCCTTTGCAAATCAACTTTCAGCGGAGAGACCTGCTTGCGTGTGGAAGAGGGTCACCTCAGCCCCTCCGCAGACAGATGGTGGCAGCAGGTGTGTGGTTATATTCGTCAGAGGCGCAGTGCTGTCTGTCAACCCCGTGGCAATTTTGGCACGCTTGTGCTTTGCGTCCAGACCTAACACAACGCATCAAACGCCCCTAAGTTCAGAAGAATAGAGGGAGCTGAGGAAAAAAGACATCTAGGATTGTGGTGGGAGCCAAAATAATGCCAGCGTCACACAGATTCATAGTCCGTTCATACACATTGTGTTGGGTTTGGAATCTGACTTTAGAATATAGACGTGAATACATCAATACAGGATCATCTGAACCTGAAAATAGAGAAGTCAGTCCTTCATCTTGTAGCTGTGCACTCGGTGACATTTGGTTCTAAAGTCCTTGTATGCCAGATGTCCTCTACAGTGACAACCTCTGAGCATACGAAAATGATGTTAACCCCGTACTGCCCTTTAAAAAGAAACAAAATCAGATTTCTAATGACGATGCCTTGGCAATCAACCCATTCACCTTGTAAGAAAACCATCGAATCTCAGGCTGAACTGGGGTACGGATGTGAATTCTACACTGTCTTCGCGTAGTTTTGTATTGACTTCATGTTCTAATGGCAGTGAACACTTGAATGTTTCTGTGTTGTTTTGAGAAACCAATGGAATGTGTACATCAAAATACCTAGTCTAGGGATGTACAGAGTTGGTCCTCAAAAATGTAAATATGAGTTGACCTCAAGTCTGATATATGTTTGACCAGATCCATCTGCCACTTTGTCATGTGAAATATGTATTTCTTATGACTGTGTTGAATTGTCATACTTATGGATTTGGAAATTGGTTTAGAGTCCTCCCTGAAGGGGAGTTATGCTGAAGGGACAGATTTTTATGATTTGTTTTCTATTTAAATTATTATTATTTTATGCATATGAATTATTATTTATGTGTATGAATAAATTGTTATTATTTTATGCATGCCTGGTGCCCAGGGAAGCCAGAAGAGTGTGTCCGAATCAGAGGACTGGAGTGATAGATGGTTGTGAGGCACCATGTGGATGCTGGGAACTGAACTTGGATTCTCTGGAAGAGCAGCCAGTGCTCTTCACTGTGGAGCCTTCTCTCCAACCCTCAAGACATACTTTTTTTAAAAATAAGTTCATTTATTTAAAGCAGTTTCCTCTCCCTCCTCTCCTCCCAGTCCCTACCCCCTCCACCTACCTCTGTTCCCACTCCCAATCCACCCCTCCTCTGCTTCTGTTTAGGGAAGGGCAGGTCTCCCATGAGTATCAACAAAACATGCATATCAAGTTGCAGTGAGACTAAGTGCCTCCCCAAGTATTAAGTACCAGCAAGGCTACTCAGTATGAAGAGCAGGGCCCCCAAAACCAGCAATTTATTTTTACTTTTTAATTTTTTTTGTTTTTAAAATATTTTCTTTCAAGACAAGGTTTCTCTTTGTAATAACCCTGGGTGTCCTGGAACTCACTCTGTAGACCAGGCTGGCCTCAAACTCAGAGATCCACCTGCCTCTGCCTCCTGAGTGATGGGATTAAAGGTAGACGCCGCCACACCCAAACTAAGGAGTGTTTTTTTTTTTAATCATCATGAAAACTAAATGCATTTTGGCAATGTGACTAAGTTGTGACGTCTTGAGTACTTCATCACCACCAGGCTCTAAATCTCTGCCCCTTCCCATTCTTGCCGCACTCCTACTCCCCGGAATGTGGGGACACCAGACCTTGAGCAGAAACCCACTTCCCCTTTGGCCTGGGAGCAGGCATCTATGTATTGTTTACTGAAAACAATTCAGTGCTTTAAAGCTTGATAGGGCTCAGATAGGGCTGGCTCACTGAAATACCATGCCTTCCACACCTCCTATGGCTAGATGCCTCTTCCTGCCCCCTGTGGTGTCTCCCCGATTCTGGGGCCGGAGATTAAACCACCAGCCAGGAGGGTGAGAAGTGGAAAGAATGGTATGTAAATGGATGGCAAAAGTCCTTAAAAAGGGAAGCTCCTTTTTCTTAGAGAGACTTCTCCTGAGATTTCTCCTGAGAGCTCTCCTAAACTGACTTGGGAAGATAAAGTTTTCTTAAAGCAACCGACCGGTCTCTGTGTCATCTATCCCGACCACCTCGCTACATTCTCGGATGCAGGCCGCACAGCAGGTGCGACACCGGAACCCATGAGCCCTTGCAATACTCTCCTCACTCAGTTCTCTAAGATCCTTCAGCAGTCAGAACAGGCATGACTGAGGGAAACTTCTTGGTTTATTTTAATTACTTTAATTCTCAGTAATGACACAGAAAACTTAGTAACACTGTTTCTGAGTTCTACTCACATGAGTGTAAGTCAATTTCAAAGGTAGTATTTGTCTTTTTATGCACCTACATTAGGGGTTTAATTGAAGTTAACCCCTAAGAGGAAATAAAGCCTATTTAGGGAAGGACACTCCTTTAAGTATTTTATTGCCAAGGTTTGTAAGTTGCAAGTGTGTCCTTCATTTTAAAACAACAATGCAAGATTGAGTTGGGGGAAGAATAGAGGAGAGCAAAATAAAAGATACCATAATAGAGGGAGCCATTATAGGTTTAAAGAGAAATCTGGCACTAGGGAAATGTCCAGAGATCTACAAGGATGACACCAACTATCAATCTAAGCAATAGTGGAGAGGCTAACTTAAATGCCCTTCTCCGATAATGAGATTGATAACTACCTTATATGCCATCCTAGAGCCTTTATCCTGTAGCTGATGGAAGCAGAAGCAGACACCCACAGCTAGACACTGAACTCAACTCCTGGAATTCAGTCTCAGAGAGGGAGGAGTGACGAGCAAAGGGGTCAAGACCAGGCTGGCGAAATCCACAGCAACAGCCGACCTGAAAAGGGGGTTACTCATGGACCCCAGACTGACAGCTGGGAAACCAGCATAGGACTGACCCAGACCCCTTGAATGTGGGTGACAGTGAGGAGGCCTCAGTAATATGGGTCCTCTGGTAGTGGATCAGTATTTATCCCTAGCCTACGAATGGATTTTGGGAGCCCAATCTACATAGAGAGATACTCTCTCAGCCTAGACACACGGCGGGGTGGTGGGGTGTGGAGGGATGGGTAGGGGGGAAGGGGAGGGAGGCTAGGCCCTGCTCCAAATGATATGACAGACTTTGAAGATCCCCCATGGAGGGCCTCACCCACGCTGGGGAGCAAAAAGGGGATGGGATAGGGGGCTTGTGAGGGACAGGGGAGGAGGGGGAGGGAGAGGGACCTGAGATTGACATGTAAAACAGGCTTGTTTCTAATTTATATTTAAAAATAGAAAAAAAACCAACAATGCAGGAGAAAAAGGGGGTTAAAAAGTCCTCATAAGCACCCAGAATTCCAGGCTAGAGACAGGCCGACGCCATTGCTGGGTATCCTCGATCTGTTCATCAAGATGTCTGCATTTGCATAAATCTGTGGAGCACTGATTATTTTCACCTTAGTGTAAAAACACTGTCCTTAGTTAAGCAAGCATTGTCACTGCACTACTCACTCAACAGTGGGTCCTATTCATGACTCATCCAGGTTCTGGCAAAACTGTCCCCTGCCATCTTCTGCAGTAAAGCACATCCTGTGTAACTCATTCAACATTCACTCAATGGTGGACATTCAGTTTTTGTCAGCTTATCATCATAAGTAATGTTTCAGAAGATTAATGACCTCTCTCTGTGCCTCTATCACTCTGTCTCTGTCTCTCTCTTTCTCTCTCGATAGGTGTGTGTGTATTTTTAGGTTATCTGAGAATGGGTGTTCTAGGTAATAAATTAAAAATAATAATTTTACTAGATAATATAATTCTTTGGTGTTCGATACTTGTGCCTTTCACGGATATGGCCTTCACATTTTGCTAATATGACAGAAACCAATTTATATCCATCTTACTATGTATTGCATTTTATGTCTTATATAGGATGCTTTGATCTGTATTTATAAGCTACTTATATTTTTTTCTTTTAGGTAATGCTTTTATGCATTTTAAAGGTGAAATGTTTGTCTATTTCTTGGTTTATAAGAACTCGTATACCCTTTTAATAATTATTGAAATAGCGTCTCACATAGCATAGGTTGGCCTTGTTTCTCTATGTACCTAAGGCTGGCCTTCAACATCTGACCCTCCTGACTCCTGAATGCTTGAGTCACAGGTGTGAGTCACCTCTCTTGGCCTGTAAGTTTCTTTTCAGACAGGGTCTTCTCATAATGTAGATCCAGCTGTCCTGGAACTCACTCTGTAGACCAGACTGACCTCAAACACACAGAGATCCGCCTGCCTCTGCCTCCTGAGTGCTGGGATTAAAGGTATGCACCACTATATCTGGCCAGCCTGCTGGTAACATATTCTAAAAACCTGTGTTTTGGTTTGTGTGTGTGTGTGTGTGTGTGTGTGTGTGTGTGCGTGTTGCTAAAGACTTATTTATTGTCAGGTAGTGATGGCTCACGCCTTTAATTGCAGCACTCAGGAGACAGAGGCTGTTGGATCTCTGTGAGTTTGAGGCCAGCCTGGTCTACAGAGTACCAGGACAGGCTCCAAAGCTACAGAGAAACCCTGTCTCAGAAAACCAAATTAAACACACACACACACACACACACATACACACACACACGTATTTATTACAACACATTTATGTTTTTTCAGAAAGGATTTGAAGCATGTATGGGGTGGTTATATGGATATGCTCAGCTCCTTACGTTGTTTTAATTCCCTACTTTGGTTTTTTAAAGGTCCATATCAAGATTTTTGCAAAGTACTTCTCAATATCTCTAGTAGAAAATATAATCAGCGTACATGTTGGGCCCCAATCCTTACACTACTTCCCTGGAGTCCTCAGCAAAGAAAACAAAGAGAAGTCGAGTATCAAGATTGCTCTTCTCATTTCCTTCTGTGTTCATCTACTATGAACAAAGTTGACTCTGGTAGAAACTCTGGCTGAAATGAAGCTCCACATTAAGTCTTGATTTCCCCACACCAGATTTTACGTTGCTTCTGTAGACACTTTTATTACCTTGAAATGACTACAGTACCTCAACGGGGGTTATCATTAGCAGAAACAAGCTAGTAGGTGTTCTTGGGGAAGGTATAGAAACACTGGGAAAAGAACACAGTGTCACAGAAGTTTCCCAAGTTGAATACTGAAGTAAGCAATGCCTTGAGAAGAGGGAGGATGGCATAAGCTAGGGCTGATTGCGGGGGAGGGGGGAAGGGGGCCGGTCTTTAAAGGATCAGATATGAAAGGGTCACACATGTATACTTTAATCAATAGAGAAACACATACATTTGACTATCAAACTCACAGAAATGGGTAGTCCAATTTGAATTAAATGTATAGAAGATTGGTGAGAATATATATATATATATATATATACATATATATATATATGTATATATATATATATATATATATATATATAGAGAGAGAGAGAGAGAGAGAGAGAGATCAGGGCATAAATTCAGATCCTGAGAGAATAATATTAACTGAACAGAGGACAGGAGAAAGCGATTTCACATGCTCTTTCAGTAGAAATGTAGCAAAAGGAACCAAAGGAAAAAATGTTTCAGAGGAACCCGGGGCTTGCCAGGTGCAGTGATTATTAATTCTAATATTCAAGGCAAGCATTCAAGAGTGAAGGACTAGAGACTGTAATACATCCCTTTCTATGCCAGACTGAGTGTCATCCATACCGTGCCAGGGAATGTTTAACTTAGGGCCTTGAACTCAGCGGAAAATTGAGTAACATCTATAAATTCTATTCACTCCCCTTTCCAGATCATTAAAGACATTAAACTAGACCAGACCCAACACAGACCCTTGCAACACCCCACTACACATTGCCCTAGAGTTAATCACGCTGCTATCAATCATTGGCCCATTGTTCATAACCACCCAAGCATCCTAAATATGACTATAAATAGATTCTTCCACAAACCTGTTTTTTGTTAATGTTGCAAACAAGACTGGGAGGTCCCAGAGTCAGAGACTTTCTCCTGCGTTCATTCGTCACAGCATCTCCTTCTTGGGAGTGCTCCTGGTGGAAACACTATTTTAGATCTTCCAGGCTTTGTTCTCACCACGTATGTACACTGGCATTTGAATATACTACATATCGTTTTTAAATTTCCTTTGACTAAATTTTGAAGAGAATTAACTTTCTTACATCTGTAGACTATTTATTTCATGGATTTGAAAATGTGCTTATATCGTCTCTTTGGAGTTATAAGTCTCTGATTTTACTGCTCTTTTTTATTTTTCCAGGGCTAACTGCATCGTTTTCAACTCTTTATCACCATCATTTAGTAATAAGACAGTGCATAATTAAATAGTAATAAGACAGTGTGCACAATTAAGGGTCAGCTAGTTCTCTGAGATGCAAAAGAATAGTCCTCCATCCCCTCCATGGTCTCCTGCCCTAAGAGGCACAAATTTAAACTCTTGGTAAATATTACATACTTTTCTCGATGGATAAATGAGCTAATTGTTATTACGTTGACGTGCAGATTAAAATACACAGGACTTGGTTAAATACAGGTTAGATTTATTCGGGGAGAGGTCACTTATATGAGAAATCGATGACCCACAAGTTCCTGCTCTGAGGATCCACACCCAGGCTGCTCTCTCTCTGTGACCCAATCAGAACCAAGAGAGAGCGAGCTGGGGTCCAGGACCCCAGACCTAGCCTTCCCCCATCACATCCACACCTGTGACCACGCCTAAATGGACATGTTCGGTGCAACAGGTGCGGGCCAGGTGGATATCTCACTACAATTCCCCTTTTAGTCTAAAGAAAAGATTTATACAAAGACAGCAAATATCAAGTGTGCTCTAGGAGAAGGAAAAGTAAGAACAAACACACTTAAGACCGATCGCCAGTGAAGCAACTAGACTGAATGGCAAGAACCACATTACTGGGCTACTGGGAGGGCTTATTTCCTTATGACTATGTAAATGCCATCTGTAACCAGAATGACTACAGATATATGCCAATTGATGCATTTTTAATTTTCTAAATATTTGCTTTCGTGTTTGTTTCAAAATCATTCTTCTATAAGGCTATTAAAATTTTTAGCCCATTTTCAGTTTCTAATAGTTTTCATCTTAACACTTTCTAACATGTCAAGCTTTATGCTATAATACACTGCCCGATAGCTGTTCCAGCTTTTAATGGCCTCTTGAATGGTTTTATTTCTTGATCTTCTCTTTAATCATAGAAGTTTATTTCCTCTAGCATTTTATTACAGAGAATTTCAAACACATAAATGGTGATAATACAGTGACTCACCATACATAGATACAGCTGTTTCCTAAACTTAATAGTTGTTGCCATTACTATGATAGTTTTGTTTGTACATGTATGCTTTTTGTCAGACAATGTGGAATTCAATTGCAGACACTAGTTATGACTTCCGTTCCTAAATTCTTTGTTACGTGTGAGATGACGAGCTCATGCTCGTGTGCCCAGTATTTTCCTGGACTTGAGTCTTGTGTCATAAGAATTCCTCAACCCCCACTTTGAGTCCCAGATGTATCAAGGGCAGTCGGTCACTATAAGTGTATGATTCAGAACAATGAGACCGTTTTGTCAAAGTCTCAGTATCAGTATCATGCGTAAAATAATTAAGGCTAGTGCCATATTATCATTTTAATTCTACTGTATATTATACTTTAAAATTTACTTTTTTGTTTTTTATTAGTCCCTTTGAGACTTTGTTTAATTTAAATTAGAAACAAGCTTCCTTTACATGTCAATCCCAGCTCCCTCTCCTTCCTCTCTTCCCCCACCTCCTCAAATCCCCTATCCAATGCCCACTCTGCTCCCCAGGGAGGGTGAGGCCCTCCATGGGGGATCTCCAAAGTCTGTCATATCATCCCAAGCAGAGTCTAGGCCCTCCCCCATGTGTCCAGGCTGAGAGAGCATCTGTCCATGTGGAATGGGCTCCCACATTTCATTTGTATGCCAGGGATAAATGCTGATCTAGTACCCGAGGCCACATAGATTGCCGAGGCCTCCTCACTGACACCCAAATTTAGGGGATCTGGATGAGTTCCATGCTGGCCTCTCAGCTGTCAGTCTGGGGTCCATTATCTCCCCCTTTTTCAAGTCAGCTGTTTCTGTGGGTTTCACCAGCCTGGTCTTGACCCCTTTTCTCATAACTCCTCTCTCTCTGCAACTGGGTTTCAAGAGTTCAGTTCAGTGCTTAGCTGTGGGTGTTCGCCTCTGTCTCCATCAGCTATTGGATGAAGGCTCTAAGATGGCATATAAGGTAGTCGTCAATCTCATTATCGGGGGAGGGCATTTAAGGTAGCCTCTCCACTACTGGTTAGATTGCCAGTTGGTGTCCTCCTTGTAGATCGATGGACATTTCCCTAGTGCCAGATCTCTCCTTAAACCTATAATGGCTCCCTCTATTATGGTGTCTCTCATCCAGCTCTCTATTCTACCCCTAACTCAACCTTCCTGCTCTCCCCTCCTCTAGATATTACAAATAATGCTCCTGTGAACATAGTGGAACAGATGTCCTTGTTGTATGAATGGGAATCTTTTGTGTATATGGCTAAGAGTGGAATTGCTGGGTCTTGTGGTAGACTGATTCCTATTTTTCTGAGAAATCTCCATACTGATTACCAAAATGGCTGTACAAGTTGGCACTCCTACCAGCAGTGGAGGAGTGTTCCCCTTTCTCCATATCCTCTACAGCACAAACCGTCATTGGTGTTTTTGATTTTAGCCATTCTGACAGGAGTGAGATGGTATCTCAGAGTTGCTTTGATTTGCATTTCCCTAATGACTAAGGATGCTGAGCACTTTCTTAGTTGTCTCTCAGCCATTTTATCCTCCTCTATTGAGAATTCTCTATTTAGTTCTGTACCCCACTTTTAATTGGGTCCTTTGGTGTTTTGGAGACTTGCTTCTTGTGTTCTTTGTATATTTTGGAGATCAGTCCTCTGTCAGATGTGGGGTTGGTGAGTATCTTTTCCCATTCTGTGAGCTGCTGTTTTGTCTTGCTGACTGTGTCCTTTGCCTTACAGAAGCTTCTCAGTTTCAGGAGGCCCTATTTATTAATTGTCAATCTCAGTGTCTGTGCTACTGGTGTTACATTCAGGAAGCAGTCTACTGTACCAATTCGTTCAAGAGTACCTTCCACTTTCCCTTCTAAGAGGTTCAGTGTGACTGGATTTATGTTGAGGTCTTTGACCCATTTGGACTTAAGTTTTGTGCATGGTGATAGACATGGATCTGTCTACAGTCTTCTACATGCCAACATCCAGTTATGCCGGCACCATTTGTTGAAGATGCTTTCTTTTTTCCATTGTGTAATTTTAGTTGTTTTTTTTTTAATCAAAAATCAAGTGTTCGTAGCTGTGTGGGTTAAAATCAGTGTTTTCAATTCGGTTCCATTGGTCTACCTGTCTATTTTTGTGTCTCTACCAAGCTGTTTTCAGGACTACAGCTCTATAATAGAGCTTGAAGTCAGGGAGGGTGATACCTCCAGAAGTTCCTTTATTGTACAGGATTGTTTTGCCTATCCTGGGTCTTTTGTTTTTCCATATAAGTTGAGTATTGTTCTTCCAAGTTCTGTGAAAAATTGTGTTGGGATTGAATCTGTAGATTGCTTTTGGTAAGATTGCTATTTTTACTGTGTTGATCCTACATACCCAAAAGCATGAGAGATCTTTCCATTTTCTGGACTCAAAGTTCTTGCTATACAGGTCTTTCACTTGTTTGGTTAGCGTTACCCCAAGATATTTTATGCTGTTTCTGGCTATTGTAAAGGATGATGTTTCTCTGATGTCTTTGTCAGCCCATTTATTGTTTGTATATAAAAGGGCTACTGATCTTTTTAAGTTAATCTTATATCCTGCCACTTTGCTGAAGGTGTTTATCAGCTGTAGGAGTTCTTGTGTAGAGTTTTTTGAGTCACTTATGTAAACTATCATATCATCTGCAAATAGTGAAAGTTTGACTTCTTCCTTTCCAATTTGTACCCCCTTGATCTCCTTTTGTTGTCTTATTGCTCTGGCTAGAACTTCAAGTACAATAATGAAGAGATATGGAGAGAGTGGACACCTTGTCTTTTTTTCTGATTTTAGAGTAATTGCCTTGAGTTTCTCTCCATTTAGTTTGATGTTTGTTTTTGGTTTACTATATATTGCTTTTATTATGTTCAGTTATGTTCCTATTATCCCTGATCTCTCCAGAACCTTTATCATGAAGGGGTGTTGAATTTTGTCAAAGGTGTTTTCAACATCTAGTGAGATGATCATGTGGTTTTTCTTTTGCAGTTTGTTTATATGGTGGATTACATTGATTGATCATGGTAGATGATTTTTCCGATGTGTTCTTGGACTCGATTTTCTGGTATTTTATTGAGTATTTTTGCTTCAATGTTCATGAGCGAAATTGGTCTATAGTTCTCCTTCTTAGTTGTGTCTTTGTGTGGCTTAGGTGCCAAGGTAATTGTAGCCTCATAACATGTTTGGCAATGAACCCTCTGCTTTTATTGTGTGAAACAATTTGAAGAGTTCTGCACTAAGGCCATCTAGGTTTGAACTTTTTTTTTGTTGGGAGACTTTTGATGACTGCTTATATGTTATTGGGGGTTATAGGTTTAAATTGCTCGTGTGTTCTTGATTTAATTTTGGTAATGATATCTATCCAGAAAATAGTCCATTTTCTTTAATTTTTTTAATTTTGTGGAGTACAGGTTTTCAAAGTATGACCTGATAATTCTCTGGATTTCCTCAATGTCTGTTGCTATGTCCCACTTTTCATTCCTGATTTTGTTAATTTGCATGTTCTCTCTCTGCCTTTTGGATAAAGGTTTGTCTATCTTGTTGATTTTCTCAAAGAACCAACTCTTTTTTACACTGATTCTTTGTATTGTTTTCTTTATTTCGACTTCATTAACTTCAGCCCTCAGTTTGACTATTTCCTGGCATCTACTCCTTGGGGGTGAGTTTGCTTCTTTTTGTTCTAGAGCTTTCAGTTGTGCTGTTAATTCTCTAGAGTGACTATTCTCCAGTTTCATGTGAGCACTTTATGCTATGAACTTTCCTCTTAGTACTCTTTCAAAGTGTCCTATAAGTTTGCATATGTTATGTCTTCCTTCATTTTCATTGAATTCTAGGAAGTCTTTAATTTCTTTTTTTTATTTCTTCCTTGACCCAGGAATAGTGCAATTGTGCGTTGTTCAATTTCCATGAGTTTGTAGGGTTTCTACAATTTGTGTTGTTGAATTCTAACTTTAAACCATAGTGGTCTGATAAGATACAGGGGGTTATTCCCATTTTTTGTATCTGTGGAGGTTTGCTATGTTGCTGAGTATGTTGTCTATTTTAGAATAGGTTCCATGTGGTGCTGAGAAGAAGATATATTCTTTTGTGTCTGGATGAAATGTTCCATAGATGTCTGTTATTCACAACTGGGTCATAACTTCTGTTAGTTCTTTTGTTAAGTTTCTGTCTGGAAGTGTTGAAGTCTCCCACTATAATTGTGTGAGGTCTTATGTGTGATTTGAGCTTTAGTAATATTTCTTTTACAAATGTGGGTGCCTTTGTATTTGGGGCATAGATGTTCAGAATTGAGACCTCCTCCTGATGGATTTTTCCTGTGAGGAATATGAAATGACCTTCTTCATCTCTTTTGATTGATTTTAGTTTGAAGTCTAATTTATTAGCTACTAGGATAGCTACACCAGCTTGTTTCTTGTGTTCATTTGATTGGAAAATCTTATCCCAACCCTTTACTCTGAGGTAATGTCAGTCTTTGAAGTCGAGGTGTGTTTCTTGCATGCAGCAGAAGGATTGATTCTGTCTTCGAATCCATTCTGTTAGTCTGTGTCTTTTTATAGGCAAATTAAGACCATTAATATTGATGGAAATTAAGGACCACGGAGTGTTAATTCTTGTTTGTTTGTGGTTTGTTATTGGTGGTGTTATTGCTTGTGGATTTGCCCTGCTTTTTCTTTTGGCTGTTGGCAAAGTGGGATTATCTATTGCCCATGTTTTTGTGAGTGCAGTTAACTTCCTTAGGTAGGAGTTTTCCTTTCAGGACTTTGTGTAGGCCAGGATTAGTGGGTATGTATTGTTAAATCTGGTTTTGTTATAGAATATTTTGTTTTCTCCATGTATAGTATTTGAAAGCTTTGCTGGGTATAGTAGCCTGGGCTGGCATTCATGGTCTCTTAGTATTTGTAGAATATCTATCCAGGACCTTCTGACTTTTAGAGTTTCCATGGAGAAGTCAGGTTTGATTCTGATAGGTTTGCCTTATATGTTACTTGGCCTTTTCCCTTTGCTGCTCTTAATATTCTTTCTCTATTCCGTATGTTTGGTGCTTTAATTATTATGTGCCAAGGGGACTTTTTGTGGTCCACTGTATTTGGTGTTCTGTAGGTTTCTTCAACACCTGAGACTCTTCCATCTCTTGTATTCTGTTGGTTATGCTTACATCTGTAGTTCCTGATGTTAACCCCCCTTTTCTAATTCCAGCATTCCTTCAGACTGTGTTTTTTTAACTTTCAAACCTTGCACTGTTTGAATTGCTTCTTACAACTTTTGAATTGTCTTTTCTTCCATTTCTTTAAAGGATTTTCTCATTTCCTCTTTTAGGGTCTCTATCATCTTCATGAAGTTGTTTTTAAGTTCGTTCTCTTCTACTTCATCTGTGTTGGGATGTTCAGGTCTTGCTGGTGTACAGTCCCTAGAGTCTGGTGGTGTCATAGTGGTTTTTTGGCTGTTGAATGTGTTCTTATATTGTCGTCTTCCCATCTCTTCTTCCAGTGGGTGCAGGTGGGGTCTCTTCCTCTCCTAGTGTGTAGGTCCAAGATTTTCTTCCAGTCCAATACTCTGATGGGTTTCATAGTGGGTGCAGGCAGGTCTGAGGCATTCCCTCTCCCGGTGGGTGGGAACTCATGGCTGCTTGGTCCACTGGGGGTGAGTCGACCTGCCTGCAGTCTCCAGGCCATGAGATCCCAGAGTAGGCAAGTAGAAAAATGTTGTGCCTGAGATGGGGGCAGGAGACCAGTGCTGTACACAATAAAACATTGAGGTTCTGGGTGTGGTAGTGGTGGATGACAAACCACCAGACACGCACACCTCACCTGACCCCACCTGACCCCACCTGACCCCACCTGACCCCACCTGACCCCACCTGACCCCACCTGACCCCACCTGACCCCTGACTTTCTGTATTCACGCATCTGCCATTTCTTCAGTATCTGCTCTTTCTTCATTCCCTCACTGACACTATCCAGGGTTCCCAGATCCAAGTTTTAAAGGAATAAGCCATCTCTCCAGCGCCTCCTACTGTAGTTTCTTGAGACAGAGTATCACTGATCTCCTACTCCTGGACACAGCAATCCTCCAACCTTCAAGTCTCAAATATTATTGACATTGACAGGGTAATACCATGTCTAGCTTAATGCTATTATCAAGAGCAAAAATCAGAACACTAATATCTTAGACACAATTCAAAACAGCTTTTCTTCTAAAATTCTTTATTAGTTCTTCTCATGGGACAGTTTTTGCTTTTGTTTTTGAATCAGGGTTTCTCTGGAACTTACTTTGTAGATGAGGCTGGTCTCGAACTCTTTGCATAAATCTGCCTGCTTCTGCTTCCCAAGTGCTGGGATTAGAGGCATGCACCATCACCACCACCACCCGGCTACAGCATAATTTTTAATCTTCCAAAAACAATGAATTTGGGGGCTTCCAGATGTGTAAGTAGAGCTTGGCTAATATACCAGTTTTTCATTCCTTCCTTTGACTTTCTTACCCCTGAATTTTTTTGTTTTGTTTTTTTAAATTTCAGTCCTTTTCATTCACAGTTAACCCTTTGTTCCATAGTTAGTGTTCCTGGCTTCTCTGGGAAGATCAACTAGCATGATTTGTAATGGGATGCTCTTTCCTTTTCCCATGTTATGTTGCTAATGACCAAGGACTGTAGTGTGCCTGCCCCCCTTCCATAGCCGTGTGTGTGTGTGTGTGTGTGTGTGTGTGTGTGTGTGTGTGTGTGTGAATCTGCTGAGACAAAATTCATTGTTGTCATCTTTACCATCTTTGCCCTCTGCCTGACTTTTCTGGATTGCCTTGATTTTCCCATTAGTCCTAAGTTGTGAGTAACAGCCCTCCGGTGAGATGGGTAGGTACTGTGTCCACTTGATAGACATGTAGCTTGGACATTTTGTGAAAGCAAGAGCAGGGGGTTGTTGGGTTTTGTTGTTGTTTATGTTTTTGGTTTTGGTGGTTACCTTAACTCTAGATTTAGAATCTTGATGTCATCTCTCAATGGGAATTGTGACCCATAAGGAGAAAGTGCTTCATTGGGAGTTTCCAGAATTATAGCTTTGATGCCATTGTGAATAACTTAGTTGAGTTTAATGACAGTTCTTAGTCTGACTTAGACACTGCAGACATGAGACACAGGGAAGAAGCAGTTTGTTCGTTCACTGTTGTACAAATTGGAGAAGGCTCTGTCTGGTGGTTTTCTCATCTTACTCATGGGATTATGAGGTGGCCTATGGAATTGCGAGAAGCTTAGCTGTTTGGAGGCCCTAGAAGACAAGCAGATGGTGGTAAAAGTAAGGTCATAGATGGCTTATTTGCATTTCCTTTCAAAATGCTACCACTATTTGTGGAGCAGAGGAGCAATTACCTCTTTTGTCTCACCTGAAGCCTCTGGTGCCTCATGCTTATCATAGGCTTAGCCAGATGACTGTTAATGTACGGAATTTCAGGGTTACTTTCATCTGCATGAATTTTCACATACAAGTACTCATTTTTTCCCATAAAACCTGTCATTTTACACACAGACAACTTGTGCAGGAGGCACATAGTATATTAATGATCACATCGCCTTCAACAAATCGCGTGTATATTTTCGTTGGGCATGAATCACTACTTTAAAATTTGCAAACATTTCAAAAGCTTTTGAACATACTTTGGCTCACAAGTTGAAAACAGCTTTGAAATATGCTCCTCTCTCGAATGACTCTGATGGGAAAGTCTCCAGCACACACATTATTCTTTAGTTCTTCTTTTGTATGCAAACAAGTCGGAGCCTTGCTGGATCTTGTTCCGATATTCACTTTCGGTTCGTGGTGGTCACTGCTCAACCTTGCAACTATATTCACTTTTGGTTCGTGGTGGTCACTGCTCAACCTTGCAACTGTCGCAATGAACTGCTCACCATTTTCACAGCAGCACCCCTAAAAATGTACCCCTCTTCTCCACTCTTATTCAATTAGACAACATTGTACAAGTCAAATCTTACAAAATACTACCCCATGTATGTATCTATACATATTAACCTTGAACCAATATTTGTGTTTTGACAAAAACAGCTTGTACTTTTCCTTCTCTTCACCTATGATCTGCCAATTTCCCCAGGACCCCTGATTCCTGTTAGTAATGAATGATATAGGGACCAGAGTCTGCCTGGCATGTGGCTCACACCTGTAACCCCAGCACGAGGGAAGCCAAAGCAATAGGACTGCCACAAATTCAAGGCCACCTGGCCTGTCCAGTCAGCTTCAGCTCTGAACCCTGCCTATACTTGTCACATTCATCTATACTGGTGTCACGTTGTTTCTTACTGAACGCATCTGCAACACACAAGCAGTCTTTTTTTATTGAGATTTATTGATTTTTATTTTATGTGCCTGGATGTTTTTGTCGGCATATATATCCGCATGCAGCACTTGTGGGAGCCAGAGGAGGGCATTGGATCCCCCTGGAACTGAAGTTATAGACAGTTGTTAGCCACCATGTTGGACTAAGAATTGAACCTGGGTCCTGGGAAGAGCAATCAGTGTTCTTAACCACTGAGCCATCTCTCCATCCCCATAAAATCATGAATTCATTAAAAAAAATGTCTAATTCAAACCTAAGACTATAATATTCATTTCCTTAACCCCTCCAATTTCATATTCATCTCTTTTCCTTTACACTAAAAATTCTGGTTTGGGGTATGTGCGCATGCACATTTGTGTTTGTGAAAACGGTTTCAGGGTTTAAGGGTCAGTGTCACTTTTAACAGGAAAAAAATAAGAATATTTATTAAATTTTATGTACAAAATTCACTTGAATTCTCTGTAGTTACCCACTTGACATATAGTTAGGTCCATTGGTTTCATTTATACTTAGGCTTGTTTTATTTAGGCCTTGGTTCTTTGCCTAATATTTTTGACTATGTAAAACATTCACTGAGCTCAAAAGCTAAAAATAAGCAAGGTGTGGTCAAAGAAATTTCATTTTAATGCTTAGTCTGTCCCTTCTAACCAGGAAATTCCCAGTAAGAAACATTGGTTACTTTTTAATTCTTTGAGTTTGAACACATTTAGCAAATATTTGTATACCATACCTTCCTTTCTTTTACAAAATCTATCATAGTATGAATGCTATATTTTGCAACTGTTTTTGTCCAGTTGGCAAACTTAACTGGGGAGTTTTACAATGGACACATGGTAGTTCATTCATCAGATCTCTATTGATGAACATTTGAGTTGTTTCTAGTCTTAAAGGTTAAAATAAGGCTGTAGTCAGTATACTTAGGCATTCATTTGTATATTTGTAGAGACACAGTTTTCTCTGAAGATCGCAACATGTATACTTGTGCTTGTCACAAGTAACTATTTTTCTACAGTCATTCCAGGTAACCACAGATGAGAAAAATGCTATTTCAGTTTGAGTTCCTACTCAAAGCTTGGACAACTCTTCAAGAGCATTAACTTTGGGCTTTCCTCTTTTTCCATTTTTAAATCTTGATATCACATGTGAATGGGAATTCATCAGCAGTAAGATGCATTGGTTTTTTTGAGGATAGTAGCAAACTTTTTTCCTGTAATTTTGTTATCTGTGCTTTGACTTTGGGTGTAGTAAAGTTTTTGGTGTTTTTAGAAGATTTATTGAGCCCCTATTCACATTGTGTCCTGGTCAGTGTTCTATTGCTGTGAAGAGACACCATGGCCATGGCAACTCTTATAAAGGAAAACATTTAATTGGGGTTGGCTTACAGTTCAGAGGTTTAGTCCATTGTCATGGTGGGAAGCACGGTGGCATGCAACCAGACATGGTGCTGGAGAAGGAGCTGAGAGCTCTACATCTGGATCCAAGGCAGAGAAAGACACTGGGCCTGACTTGAGCGTTTGAAACTCCAAGCCCACCCCCAGTGACTTCCTCCTATAAGGACCTGTGAAGTAGCACCCCTCCCTAATGACCTTGCATTCAAACATACGAGCTGATGGAGACCATTCTTAGTCAAACTGCCACACCATGTAATGCACTTGTATGACGTATGTAAATAATGGACTTTAACTGTGGTTTCAGAGTTCATTGCTGTAACTTATTTAGGAACATACCATTTCCCTACTCCATCTTTAATATCCCTAGAAACATTGTCTACTTCCTTGCTCTACAGCTGTTGAGCAGTTTTAAATCCATCTTTGACTTCTTACAGTACATGTTGGGTTCAGGTTTCTCTGCTTTAATTCCTCATTTACCTGGAGTTTAGTAAGTTGCCTAAGGTATGCTATTCCCCCCCTCCCCCAAAATGAGTAGTTGTAAGACTTATAGAAAAGTCCTTCAGCTTCCTATTGTTGCTATAATAAACTACCACCAAATTTTAGTGCCTTCTAAGGCAAAACAAATTCGTTATCTTGCAATTTTGGAGGTCAGATGTTCCATGACCCTTATTCCCCAAGTTAAAATTGATGCATTGGCAGGGCAGCATGCCTTCTTTGGGCTCTAGGGAGAGTATGTCCTTTCCTTTTTTACCTTCTAGAGGTTGTCACATTATTTGGCCACATGCCTTTATCATCCTGACTTCTGCTTCTATGTCACATTTCCTCTTCCTCTTTGGACCTAGGTGTCTGCCTTTGATAAAGGACTTTTACTATACAGGGAACATCTGGGTAATGAGGGATAATTTCTTTCAAGATTTTTAAGAAGTGATCACATATGGAATGTCCTCTTTACCATTTGAGACTGCATTCACACTTTAGGGTTAGGGTGTGGGCATCACTAGGCAGTGTCTTCACAGCTTAGGGAGATGAAGGTGTGGGCGTCATTAGACAGCTAATTCACTCCTTAGGGGGTTAGGGTGTGGACATCATTAGAGAGTAGATTCACACCTTAAGGGGTATGGACATCGTTAGACCGTGCATTCACACCCTAGGGCCAGGGTGCGGACATGATTAGACAGTGTGCTCACACCCTAGGGCCGGGGCGTGGATATCATTAGACACTGTACTCACAGCTTGGAGGGGTAGGGTGTGGGCACATTAGAGGACCATTGTTCAGCCTACCACATCCCACCCCAGTGTCCGCAGGTGACAGCTATTAGATGTCATATCGCAGCATCCATTGTGTCTGCGGTTTGGGACATCTGTTTGGTTCTCTTGGTTTTTTCGGGAGCTGCTGTCCCTCTGTTCTCATCACATTGCTCTTCCCCTTAGGGGTTTTCTTGGTAATGTCTGCTTGTTTGTTATTTCCCGTAAGTTCTAGAACCAACTTGCTCCCACCCGGCAGTTGGTATTTCATCAGACTTGCTTTACATTTATATGTTAACTTATGGAAATTTGACATTTTTATGTTGCACATTCATCCTATTCAGGTCAGCCAATTTCCAGGCCCCTAGGGAGCGGTTTAGCTTTTCTCATACAAACTTTGCTCAATTCTTACTAAGTTTCTTGCTAGAGATTTTACTTGTAAAGGGGATCTTTTCATTCAACAGCTCATGCGCTTAGCGTGAAAGGGATTTCTGTAAACTAAGTTTATATCTTGGTATTTTTCTAGTTTGTTGTTTATTTTCTTGGTTAGCCATGCAAATGCTATAAGGTATTTTTTTAAAGTTGTATTTCTTATGTTATGTGTAATTTATGTTATAGGTAATTTCCCTGCTCATATGTCTCATATGTTATGTGTAATTTATGTTATAGGTAATTTCCCTGCTCATATGTCTCATATGTTATGTGTAATTTATGTTATAGGTAATTTCCCTGCTCATATGTCTCATATGTTATGTGTAATTTATGTTATAGGTAATTTCCCTGCTCATATGTCTCTGCGCCAGGTGCATGACTGGTACCTGCAAAGCCCAGAAAAGAGTGTTAAATCCCCTGGGGACTAGAGTTACAGATGGTTGTGAGCCACCATGTGGGTGCTAAGAATTGAACCTGGGTCCTATGCAAGAGCATCAAGTATTATTAACCTAACCACCGAGCCACGTCCAGCCCTATTATAAAATATTTTAAATATTTACACACCTGAATTCATTAGCTATTATTTTGTTCTTTCTTTTTCTTTTACATTTGGGGGAGGGGGTTTGTTTGCATCATGCCTGCTGCACAAGAGCTTACCTTGCACCCCAGCTATACCCTAACCCTTTTCTCCCAGACTTTTAATCACACAAGGCCATTCCTCCTTCTTTCTTATAGAGGAATGCAACTCAGTTTCCAGACATGTTATCAAACAAATCAACACCAAACCCACCTATTCTCGCTTCTTCCTTTTAAATTTTCATACAATCACTTTCTCTTGTTTCACTGTGGTAGTTAATAGTATATATAATTATAAGTAGCAATGTAGATACTGGGAAACTGGCTTGTTCCCAATGAACAATAACCACCCCCTCTTGGACGCCCCTGAGTCAGGCATTCGGGCTCGGGTTTTTCTAAAAGCGGTGGGAACGGGGCAATTGAATTCAGGATACAAACCTGGACCGCTGCCTCCATCTCGTGCCCATCACGGCCTTTACTTTGGGTCCCCTCCCACTGTGGAAGTGGTGACGTGAGGTTTTACCAGGTGTAGAAAAGTCATAAAGCAATACACTGATGGAGACAAGTGAGCAGGTGACAGCAAAGAGGGGAGCGCCTTGCTAACTGGCTTTAGGTGTGCTTGGTGGCATTCCTGGCTTCTGTGTTGGTAGCGGCTAGTGGTGAGCTGCTATGGACATACTTTAAAAGTTGGTGTTTTTTTTTTTCAGTAGGCACAGGAAGTTGGCTCAGACTTGGAAGGGACTGGAAGAGCACAAGATAATTTGACACTTGCCTTCGACATTTGAGCTCCCAGTAATCTTGCGGTCCACTCATTTGGCCTTGCACAAACATTAATATGCCATTTCTTTTTTTCCTCTGGGAACCTCAGTTCATACATCAAAGACAGTTTTTAACTTGTGGAATGTGTCTTTTAGGGCAAGCTGAGCCCATGTGTCCCATACCATTGTCACTCATGTTTGACTCAAGTATGAGCAATCTCTGTTCTTCTTGAGGTAAGAGCTGTGGTTTTGCATTGAGAGACAGAGCAGGGGGAAAGTTTCTTCAGTTTGGATCTGTCTTTTCTCACTTCCTTTCTTCCTGAGCCCATCCAGGCCTCAGGAAAGGCTGCTTAGTTTTTCTGCTTGTTATCCTTTTAAATATAACAGTTTTGTTTTTACATATGGTATGTCCCAATGTTACAGGAAGAACAAACTTTCACAGGCCTGATGAGTACAAATAAGACAGCTACCCATCAGACAGCGCCAGGCTGCACTCTGGAGCAGAATGAGCATCTCCTGAGAAACATTTTGCCCCCTCAGGTAATAAGGATTTCTTTGGAACACCTTGCAGACCCACACTGGTGATTTCTGGATTTACTGAGAGACCCTGCCTCAAGGAATCAGCTAAAGAGCAATATGGGGGAAAACTGACATTGACTTCCATGAGCATGTGTTTGCCTAAGTGCGCACACGTGCACACATACACATACACACACATGCACGCATGCACGCACACGCATGTATACATCCATACACATACATATTCATGCACACATGCATCCATGCACACATACACACACACACACACACTCATGTGTGCATCCATGCATATACACATATTCATACACACACACATTCATGCACAGGTATATCCATGCACACACATACACACACGTGTGCATCCATGCACATACACAAACATTCACGCACATTCAAGTACACATGTACACACATGCTCTCGCACACACATCTAGGCACGTTTCAATTGTTCTCATTAGGGGGCAATCAGGCTGCTGGCTAAGCTGTGTTCTATGACAGTAGCATTGTAGTTGAGCTTGGTGGTAGTAGACACCTGCTATCTGCACAGTCGCAGCAGAGACAGGAGCATGAATATACCTGGGCAATATAAGGTCCCATAGGTCATCCTGGGCTATACAATGAGCCACTGTTTCAAAAAGCCAATACAAATAAAATAAATTCTATCTCTGTTGTATTATAATGAGGTATTGACCATATTTATTATGCCTTGTGGACCAAAGTGATATTTCCTTTATTTAACTATTTGAAAAAGATTAGTTTTTTTCTAAATAATCAAGAAATTGCTATTTTCCAAAGTGTTTACTTTATCATGCAATTCGTTGTGTTTTCTGTATGTTTGGGTTCGTGACCTCTTATGAACTGAGAAAGTTAGACTCTTTTTATTAAACAATTCTAAATTTGCTGGCTTCAAAGGGAGGTGGGCACTTGAAGGGGACACTCTTGCATTAATGTACCTTTAAAGGTGCCTTTCTGTTTCATCTTTTTTTTTTCCTTTTTTTACGAGACAGGGTTTCTCTGTATTGTTTTGGAGGCTGTCGGTCCAGCCTGGCCTCGAACTCACAGAGATCCGCCTGCCTCTGCCTCCCGAGGCTCTGTTTCATCTTTGGAGGAACTTTGGTCACTGAGCCACTGAGATGAATTCTTCCAGGTGAGGTAGAGTAAATCTGGTTCGGTATAATGTGAACCTTGCCTGGAAACATTTCATCAGCCACCTCTCCTCTTTGAGAAGGTGCAATGTGACCTCGAATGCAGCATGCCCGGAAACTCTCATGTCATCCATCTTTCCGTTTGGAACGGCTTATAACCTTAACCTGAGCGTGCCCACAGGTGTCACCCCAAATGGAACACGCCGAGAGAGGTGTCTGCCCCGGCCCCTAGGTGTTGTTTCCTATACGAATGTGTACAGGCTTCCTGAACACAAGCCCATGCTTCCTTTGGGGAGGTCATTGCTTTCCAAGGACAGCAAAGCTCTACTTAGTGTCTCTCTCCCTCCCTCCCTCCCTCCCTCCCTCCCTCCCTCCCTCCCTCCCTCCCTCCCTCTCTCTCTCTCTCTCTCTCTCTCTCTCTCCCTCCCTCTCTGTCTCTCTCTCTGTCTCTCTGTCTCTCTCTCTCTCTGTCTCTCTCTCTCTCTCTCTCTCTCGCTCGCTCGCTCTCTCGCTCTCCTTCCTTCCTTCCATTAGACCACTTCTTGTAAGTCCTATGCTTCTGCTTCTTTCACATTATCTTCTCTTAGTCAGGTTAGGAGTCTGCATGGTTGTCCTCAGAACACAAAGACCTCAGCATCACGCTTGTAGAGGCCATTGAACTCCCGTGTTTACCGTGTTTCCTAGTCTGGGTCTCTCTTTTATTCTCTCACAGTAAGTTTATCTCTTTGGGCCAGATAAACAGCAGGATCTAAGTGTTTCTTCAGCACACCCTCACCCCCGTCCGTGTTTTAACGCGTCTGGTTCACCTTGCTTGACAAGTTGATGCCTTCGTGCCGTGGATCAGATTGTTCCTCAATTTTCCTTCCTGTCGCCTTCATATCTACTTTGCTCACAGCTGTCCTGACATTTAAGCCTTAGTCATCTACTTTGTGGCTTCCCAAATGCTGTTTTGCTCTCAAACCATTCTCCATGTTCCCACGGGTTTATATATTTTTAACCACATCACTGTTCCTTTGTAAGACAGTAGGAGTGAAAAGAGTTTTCAAAATAGTCCGACCTTATTAGGATCCCTGATCTGGGATTCTCCTCCAAGATACTTTTTGATTGTGTTTGCTCTTTCTAGAACCAGTTGGTATTACCGCATTAGCGTTTGATTCTGCTGTCAGCAAACTCCAGCTTGTATTTCCCCATCTCTGTCCAACCCACATTCTTGGTTAAAGACCATTGCCCTTCTCGAGTGGACTGGTGTGGTGTCTAAGTAAGTAGAGGCTTGCATCAGTGTGGTCCACGGGACCCACAGGGTGGAGCAAGAGAGGCTATCCCTACAGGTTGTTCTTCAATCTCCATGGGTGGGTGAGCTGTGGCATGTGCCTAAAATGGTCATTTTCTGCCAATTCTTCTCCCTTGACTCAGTTTCCATTTCTGGGATCTTCAGTATTCCCGTGTTGTACTTCTGGGCATTGTGTTGAAACTCCTTGTCTGTTTTATTTCCAAAGAGTCACTTATAACTACTGCCAATATGAGACCACTTAGAAGTATATACATCCTTTAACAATTAGGGCACATTTTATATAATTTACAGATTTCATTCCATTTCTCAACTCCGGGTAAAGCTTTATTCTCTGACTTGAGACCCTCCGGTCCTCTGTCTAACATTCTGGTCAGGAGGTATGCTATGTATTTACATTCCTAGTAAGAACAAACCTCTGCAACCAATTCAACTCTCTTGGCTCTGTTTTGGAATTAAAAATTAAATTCTGTGTGTGTTCACGTATATGAGTACACGTGCACATATGTGCTTGAATGTGGAGGCCGGAGGTTAACCTCAGATGTCATTTCTAGGAGCTGCCTACCTTATTGCTTTGGTGCAGAGGCTCTCTGGTACCTGGTTGGCCAGCAAATCCCAGAGATCTGTATGGTTCTGGCTCTCCAGTGCTCGTGTTAAAGAACACACCTCTGTGTTCAGCTTTCAGTCTGGGTTCCGGGGATCAAACTCAAGTCCTCATGTTTATAAAGCAAGCAGTTTACTAACAGGGCTATCTCCACAACCCACAAGTAAGTTTGTGCATGACTTCATTGAGATGAAGTGTGGGAAATGCCTTTATAGTCTCCTAACTCCAGAAAAAAGTAAACTTTTGGGTTCTCCATATACGTTGGTAGGTTTTTCATAGTTACCATAGTATACAAACAATTCATATTCTACTTTCCATTTGATTTTCATAATAGTTGTCCTTGCTATCAAATACCCTTGAATTTTTAAATCTTGGAGCTGTAGAGGGGTGGCTCCATGGTTAAGAGCACTTGCTACTGTCCTAGAAGACCTGGGTTCAGTTCCAGTACCTCTGTGTTGGCTTACAACAGTCCATAACTCTGGTTCTAGGGAATTAAGTGCTGTCTTCTGGTCTCCACAGATATCAGACACACACACAGTAAACACACACACACACACACAGGTGCAGGCAAAACAATAGCATACATGGAATAAAAGCCGATTTTTAAATCTTGATGACTACTTAGTATACTTAGTATCCCCCACTGGCCATGATAAAAGGAACAAACAAGCCGGTGAAGACAGGACAACACACATTTCCCAATCATACCTATGCATATTCTAAGAAATCTGGATAGAATTGCTTACAGGAAAACACATTACTACTGTGTTTCCCAACCCAATGACTGGCCTACCCATTAAACTCTAAATTCATTGTGACGATAAACATTTGTGATGGTAAAACTCAGCTGTCAGGTTGCTTGTGATAAGAGAGAACAGCGTAGGGAATTACTAACATAAGCCCCTGGTTGGCCTGTGAGGGTCTCTCCAGGGAGGGCAGGAGAGACGGCCTGCTCCCAACATGGAGAGCACCATCTCAGACTAGGTGCCCCCTAAAACAAGAGGGGCACCCACCTGCACAGGCACCCCTGCTTTCTGGTCGATGTGAGCTGTTGCTCAGCTCTCCCCTGCCCTCCTCATCACCAGGAACTGGAGCCTCTAAAGCTGTGAGCCCAAAACAGAGGTGACAACAGCTAAGGGGCTTTTGAGGAAGGGAATGCCTGCCTGTATCTATAATTATATTTAGAAATTTAACTTTTACATTTTTACCCCAAATCCTGCAGCTTCATAGTTTTTAAAACGATGACGCACTCCCGAGGACCTCACAACACTGAGCATTATCTGTCCAGTCCCTCAGTGGATTCCCAGTAACTAGAGATAATTGCTTTATGTTCTTCAACTTGCAACTAACTCATAATTCTGTTAGATGCTGTCATAGTCTGACGTAGGATGCCAATGGCAGTGTTTTGTTTATTTGACTGATACTGTTCAATACTACTCTTTAATTTCCCGCTGGTAGATGGGCACAAGCCTCACTTGAATTTTGTAAAGGAACTGTTGTTTTCTTCATCTATGGCAGCTTTAAAACATGTTTTAAAAATGAATTTTAAAACACTCCTATTTGGCCTCCTCTTCTTGTATTTGGACTGAATATTCTTCTTTAAAAAAAAAAGTGTGTTAGAATTAACGATATCTGGCTTCTGTCTGGTTCCTCACAGGACGCTGGCCCTTGAGTTCAGCCCCCGTGCCGTGAGCAAGCCCAAACACTACAGAGAGAGCTACAGTCGAGTGTTCTGCCTATAGCCCCAGACAGGCCGTAACTGATAGCAACAACCTACTTTCCAGCATTGGATGATATCCTCAGACTGTACACCTTCCTCAAAACCTCCAGATGCTGTGGGGTGGAGAGAAGTCATCCCCAGCCACAGAAACAGTCTCCTGAAATAGACAGCTGCTTCCCTTCACCTTGTAAATGTGCTCTGGCTTCCCCCAAACAGTGTGCTGACCCCCTTTCCAGAAACAAATTAAGGAGCAGCAACAACAGAACGTACTGCTTGACTCTAGTTCTTAAAAAATACCATGCTGGCCTCTTGATCATCCACAGCTTTCCTGGTTGCAAGTTCCAGGAAGGAGTAGCTGTGCAAACAAGACAGAGGCCCGATGTGGATGAATCTGGCTTTCACGGTCTCCTGAAAAGAATTTACCTCCTGAGCAGACCAGCACAGGAAGTCTGATTCCATGTCCTTGGCTCTAACTGGATGTGGGTCTCTCTCTGAACCAGTTACTACATTTTAGGAAACTGGAGGTTGCTTATCTAGTCTGGGTCACATGAACTTTCTAGAAGCACGGGAACTAAAACTAGAAAATGTGATTTTGACTGGTTTCTAAATTAAGATGCAGTAACTAAATAGGTGGGGGGATGAAAATGGTTGTAGAAAACCCAAACATTGCTCTTCCTCCCTGCTGTGCCAAACCCTGAAATTTCTTCCAGCCTCGGGTGCATCGTGCTGGTAGCAGTGTGACCAGTTAACAGTGACCTGCCAGAGAGGGAGGAGTGATGAACAAAGGGGTTAACACCGGGTGGGTGAAACCCATAGAAACAGCTGACAATCCCTGGAGAGTGGAGTAGGGATTAGGTGAGGGGTTGGGGGTGTTGGTGGAGGGTGAGGAGGAGGGAGCAGGGATTGACATGTGAAGCAAGCTTGTTTCTAATTTAATTTTTTTTTAAGGAGAAAAAGAAAGAATTAAAAAAAAAAAAAAAAAACAGAGAGAGTGGCCTGCCAGGAATAGATCTGGTTTTTGTGTTACGCTCCCTTGTCTCATTTTCTGCCCTTATTTAATGCTCTATCATTAAGGTAGTGGCTGTTCCTCAAGGCTTCACTGGACACTAAGCAAAACTTCAAATAGAATGTCACAATGGAAATCTCAAGGTCTCGGCCAACAGCTGTTTAGTTGGTTGTAAAGCTGAGACTGAATTCGGTATAAACAAAACTAGTCCCCATAGGACACACTAATCGGGTTAGCCCTGAGAGTCGTATTATAAAACCCACCCAACCAGACTTCTCAGTTTCTAGTATTTTTAACCATGGAGGAGGATAAGAGAAATGTAGAGTGTGCATTCATTTTAGCAAGAAAATTTAAATGCAGTCTGAGAATTCAACATTTCTTATCTTTGTGGCTAAATTTTCATCTGTGATATTATGCAATTCAATCAACAGAATGGACACTTGAAGAAAAAGAGTGGTCTATTGTTAAATTCTCAATTATAAAGGCATTTTCATGTTACGATAAAAATCCTATTTTTCCTTTGAAGGCCTTTGTATATCAGTTCTATAATGGCATTTAACAATTAGAAAAAATATATTGAGCTATATACTAAGAAGTATGTAAGTGTTTTATAACATAAACAGAGGCAGGGTTCCACACAGCAGCCTAGGTGGGTGTAGGGTTTTACACAGCATGCTAGGTGGATGTAGAACTCATTGCAATCTTCTGGCCTCAGCTTCCCTAATTCTGGGATTACAAAATTGCCTATTATTTTTGTTATATAAATGTGGTCACAAAATTATATTTTCAATACTTTCTGTCTTTTGTAGTTACATTTTAAAATCCATATTTTCAATGTTTTCTCTACAATTCTACAGATACTTTAATTATGTAGAGTAGGAGGCTTCTTTTGGGAAGGAAGTCTCCAGCACCCGACACCTCCCCCAAACACACAACAAATTTACCTCTCCTGAGAGTCTCAAGTTTCTTCCCTACAATTGTACTATGTAAAAATGATCCAGCCTTTTGTGCCTGAATCTGGATACATATCCTGGAAACCCCTGGAATGTAGACTATCACAGGAACGTACCTAAAAACAGCCAGATAGGAACAAGCAAGATGGCTTTAATTTCATAAAGCCTAGCAATGCTGGCTGTCTCCTTTCCACGGATCATGAGAAATATGTCGTTCATTTCAGCGCTCTCACTTAGAATTCACATTTGTGAAAATTACCATATTTCAGGATAGCCAGGGAGATCAACGCTATGGTGATCTCTTCGTTGTGCACCCCGTCAATCCTTGAATGAGTCAAGTCACTCTGGAGAAAAAGTGGGCCGAATGCCATCAACATCTACACCATAAAACCAATTCTCAACTCACCACGAGCTAGTCTGGAATTGAACAGAATCAGTAACAACAATTGGTCTTTGCACCAGGGTTTGAAGATAAGACACAATATAAAAGGTGTAACACTTTTCCAGAGACTTCAGAACTAAACTTAGCTGCTAAATAGAATAAGTAGTAAAAAAGAAAAATGGTTTAAAAAAAAAAGAATCCTATCTAGATCAAGACCTTTCCATGTGTGTGTAATCGAACCCTCCCTATTGCTTCCCAGGTACTATCTCCCTCTGGGGAAAGTGAAGTTTAGAGAGGTGAGGTAATGGGTGGATTAAAATCCAACCTGTCTCCTCCAACAGCCTGAGAAGAGTGGGCCAGTGAGACATCTGGACTGAAATGAGCCATGAAGACCATTTAGCCAAGGGATGAGCAAGCTTCTTCCATGTTAGGATATGTGTTTAGACACAGGACTTTCCTCAGAAGCCACACAGGCAGGATTGTGAGTCTGAGGGTAACGTGGACTACACAGCAAGACCCTAACTCAAACAACAATATGGAAATCACTCTTGGAAACCTAACCCCAAAGGTGATGGCATTCAGAGCTGAACCCTTTGCATGGTGATTACGTCAGGACGGGGGAGTCTTCGTGAAAGGGTTGATGCCCTACAAAAGGCCCAAGGGAGGCTGTTCTCCTTCTAAGGTGAGAGCACACAGCTGAAAGATACTGCCTGTAAAGCTGGAAATGGGTCCTCACCAGATACGTCGCCTCGATCTGGGACGTGTGAGAAGCCATCCCTGGCGGTATCACACGCTTGGGTTAAAGCATTTTGTTCCAGCAGCCAGGATGGACTGAGATAGAAGGCAGGCAGGACTGGAAAGTAGAAGCCTGATGATGATGAGACAGCCTGATGAGAAACGCTTTCCAGGTCAGGGTGGGGCGACTTCTCCCCTTTGTCGGCCAGGTTGCCTGGAGAACTAAACACCACGTTTTCTCCAGGATACTCACTTTCTGTGTCACCGGTGGTCTAACTGTGAATTGGTTTCTAAGGCATAAAACCTTGCAAATATATATATATATATACATATACATATATACATATACATATATACATATATATATATATATATATACGTATACATATATATGTCTTGAGTTTCTGAAGCAAGGTGTCTGGATATCAGCGTTTTCACTTGTGCCTAGGAGCCAAGAAGTAAACACATCAAAAGGTTGCCTTTGTGTTTCGTCCTTGAACAGCATCTTGCAATGGAAGCTTCAGTCCAATTAGGGTTATGCTGCAAAGCTGAATTCCCATGAAGCCTCTGGACAAGTAAAGGAAAGTGTTTTAAACCAGCTGGAGGTCGCAGGCTGGTATCTCCCGGGGTTTCTAAGATACAGTTGACTCCAAATTGGCCCGTTGTGCTGTGCCCTCGGGCAGCGCTGCAGTGTGGCAATTGTGTCTAATTAACCTCCCGCTAAACACAGGATGTCAGAAAGGCAAATCACCAAGCAGAGAAGGAAACTGTTGTTATTCCTGCCAAGGATGGAGCCAGCTGTTTTAAATTTCGAGGTGACTCCTCTGAAATTTGGCATCATATTAGTACTATGTGTATTTCAAGGGTGGGGTTTTACAGGTCTTCATTGGGATCATGTTTTAAACCTGAAAAAGTGAGAGGCGTGGACGTTTCTTTCTGAATATCAGTTTGGAGGAGGAAGTAAGACTTCAAAGCCAAGTTTTAGATCTGTGCAGGCAATGCTGTCTCCATACTCCAGGTGACAATGCTAGCAGGGTATTTTCTTCAGAACTGTGGGGGCCAGGTGACCAGAGCAGGTTCTGCCTTATATACAAGTTAGAAGACATGAATAGACTGAGCTTCATTTAAGCGCACTGTGACTTTAAATACCAAAGTTTATTTTCTACTCCCATCCCTGGTGTCCACTAGGTCGCTAGGTCCATTGGAACCTCGCCTGAGGGAGGCATCAGTCACTGTGTTACCAACTGGGTTTCTGTCCTTGCTTAAAACACCAATAGCTGGGGTATATCGAAAAATGCTGGCTTATGGCCTCACAGGTCCTGTGGGTTGGGGGCCAAACATGGCTCAGCTGGGCGATTTTTCCATCTGTGAGGAGGCTGCTACTGAGGTGTCAGGCACAAGAGTCTCAACTTGAGGGTCTGCTTCCAAGTTAGTGGTTGGGATAGGTTTCGGCTCTGTGAGCTCAAAGAGGGCACAAACAAGCAGAATTTGCAATCTTACATAACAATGTAACAAGTTGCATTGCATTGATTCTACATCCGCTAGTTTGTAGCAAATCATAGACCACTCAAGGGTAGGAGACTGAATGGAATATGAATTCCAGGGTTCATCTCCCACCAAGTAAGACAGAGAAAAGTCAATGTGAGGCGTCAGGCATCGCTCTTAAAGACATCATCTTCATTTATATTTATATTTATATGTATATTTAATTGACCATGCCAACTCACATGATCTCATGGCAAATCTAATCCTGTGTATGCAGTACATGCCTGGAAGAGGGAAACCACATGTTTTGTCTATAGCATCAATGGAATCCTATTTTGTCTATGAAATAAAATTACTTTGATCCCTTTAGAGGAACAAACCAATTACAAACAGATCAGTTCACGGAACAAGAGTTTAAACCTTTAACCAAGTGAATTATCATGCTCTGCCTTTCTCTTGGCTGGGGCTCCTTACAAACAGATCCAGAGGAAGGAAAGGGGTTTCATAAAGGGACCTGATCACGGGGGAGGAAGGATGTGAGGGGAGTAATAGAAAACTAAAAGGAGGTGTGTGATGACAGTGACTGTAAACCCCCTGGGACACCTGAAGTTACTCTGTGCGTGTGACACGGAGCAGTTGTCTGTTTTCATCAACTCCCATCAGGCTGAGCGCTGTCTGGTTAGTGGACATTTCCATCCCATTCCCTAACTGACTGAGGGAAGTACTTAGGCAAAGAGTTTCATTATCTTGCAGTAGTATCCCGGTAAGTGCATTGACGTGATGAGAGATTTTATGGGTAAGGCCCAGCACCATCTGCTACAATCATTGGACCTGTCTATGTTAGACTGAAGTAACTGGATTTCAGAATTGAGTTTTTCTTCTGAAACTGTTATGGGGAGCCCCCTCAGAGATGATCACTCAGACACAGTTTACAGCCAATTAAAAGTTTTTATTCCAGCTAGCTGAGACTGCACTCAGGTATTAGGGGGCCAAGTGTAGCCCTTAGTGTTTAGGCGAAAGGGTTTTAAAGGCAAAAATAACATCCTGATGTCTCACTCAGCAGCTGCAGGATCAAGTATTGTGCAAGCCAGCAGTTTAACAGAAGCCAACATAATTTTCCTAGAATAGAGTTGAGTAATTTTCTACAGGACTTGTCATCAAGGAGATCAAATTCTAGTCAAGCCTCAATTGGACTGTCAGCAACATGGAGGGCTCTGCATTGTCTTTCCCTGCCTCACAATCATGCACTAAATAGCAGTGTCTTGGTCAACACAGTGAATCACACATGACAGTAGCCTCATGAGACTACATGGAGCTAAAAAATTATTGTAATCTAACACATTACTGATGTTTGCGGTGATGCCAGAGTAAACACACCTACTGAATTAGTATAGCAGTATGTGCAGTATATATTAGATAATGAATATAATACACCACATAATATAACATACACTACAGCTTTTGTTTTAAGATAGGGTCCGACTATGTAGCCCTGACTGGCTTGGAACTTGCTATGTAAACTAGGCTGGCCTTGAACTCAGAAATCTGCCTGTCTCTGCCTCCTGAGTGATGGGATTAAAGGCATGTTCCTCCATACCTAGCAGTAATTTATTTTCTACTGTGTGTCTGTACCACAACAAGACCCCTGGGTTGGGGTAAGGAATAGAGACATATACATAGAAGATAACTTCATGGCTTGCAATAGCTTTGGGCCATGTGTGTTATTGTTTTAGGACCGTGTATTGGCTTTTATTGTCGACTTGGCATAACCAAGAGTAGAAGTTGTCTCAACTGAGGAATTGCCTATATCAGAATGGCCTGTGTCTGTGTCTGTGGGGACTGTCTTGACTGCTGGTCGATGTGGGAGAGCATAGTCCACTATGGGTGGTGCTATCTCTAGGCAGGCAGCCCTGAGTTATATAAGAAAGCAGATGGAGGCCGCATGAACCAGAGGAAGTGAGCCAGTAACCAGCATCCTTCATAGTCTTAGCTTCACGTCCTTGAGTTCCTGACCAGACTTTCTTCAGTGATGAACTGTTTCTTGTAAGTTGCTGTTGGTAGACTGCTTCATCACAGCAACAGAAAAGCAAACTAGGTGGAGATGTCATAACACAGTACCAGGAATTGGGAGGCTTACACGGAACAGATATCTTGTCTCACGGCTGTGAACGCTACAAGCCTAAGCTAGGATATCAGTGGAACGGTCCTTCTGAAGGATATAAGGAAAAATTCATTCCGTGCATGACATGCCCCTAACATGTGACAGCTTCGTGGCTGTCTGCATCCCCGACATTAACAGTACTTTGGCATCTGTCTTCACCCACATATGACATTATTTGTGTACAGCTGTGTTCAAATTTGTCCTTGTTATGTTACTAGCTGTATTGTAATTGAATAACTTCACCTCAATTACTTATATCTACGAATAACCCTGTTTATAAAATAAGGGCATGTTCTGAGATACTGGGGATAAAAACTTCAACATATGAATTTTGAGCAGACACGATTCGGTGGCTTAATATCATGCAATTCAAAACAATCCCTCCATTGATCCAAGGTCAAATCAGCCACCTACATCCTAAAAACTACATGATATGCATGTCTTCCTTTGTAAGTTTATAGATGTCGTCCTCCTTTTCATTGTAACTAGTTTTAAAGAATAGCTTACTTTTCCCTAGCTCTCGTTGTGGTGGTGGTGGTGGTGGTGGTGGTGGTGGTGACGGTGTTGGTGCTGTGTGTGTCCACAGAAGAGTCCCCACAGACTAGTAGAATCTCAGGCAGTGAAAATCCCAGGTTCTTTCTTCACCCATTGGGTTTCGGAGTGTTGTGGACATCCACAGAGCTTCCACCGTGGGCCTTCAAAGTGTAAAGCTCTGGATGTTCCTAGGTTCCTTTGATAACTTAGATGCGGCTACACTCTCAGCCCAATACTAGAGGTCTGCTTCCCACGGTCTTTGGTTCCTGTGTGTCAAATCTGTTGTCTTTTTTACATGTTTCTTTTGTCTGGGGTAACATGGAACACCATCTCTTAAAACTCTAACGCTCCTCTCTGGCAGAGTTCCGCCAGTGGGAATGTTTGGGGAATACTGAGTTAATCACAATGAAATCAATTGACTCATTACAATAGGAATGCTCCAAAAAATTTAGTGGGACAGTATGCATCAGGCAGTCGGGGAGAGGTTACACACGGCACCAGTTTGTCTAACTGCAAGAGAAACCTTTCCCTTCCCCAGTAGCACCTCCAGGACAGTTCCTGGGAAAAACACACTTTAGGAAATGAAACCTGGTCTCGGTTCAGGAAGCCTGCCTGCCTCCCGGCTCCAACACATTATTCAAAGAAAGTGAGAGCTCTTTGAATCTCATTTTCCTCATTTATAAAATCGAGGAAGTCTGCACCAAAATATTTTTATAACTTATAAAAGCAATTTACTTATTTTAGATTCACATATGTGTGATGTTATTTAATGTAAAAGCTATTTTACTCTGTTTTTAAAGGTAAACACTGATTTTTATTTTGGTATCTTACTCTTGAAGTCAAGGAGGAACACTGGATGTCTAGAGAAAGTGGTGAAGATACTGATTAGAAATGGAAATTATTGAATCAGAAGATAAATAAGACCATTTAATCATTTATATGCACTACATTACCCTTCATAGAAGAGAGCTTATCTTTAGATATTTTAAGATGTGCTCATGCAGCGGGAATGAAGCTGAATAGGTGGTAATGAGATTACATATTAAGATAGTTTATTATAAATTACCTCCCTTTATCTTTTTTATTAAAATTACTGCATTGTGTAGCTTATTCAAAATACGCATGTAGCCAGCTTAAGACATCTGTGAATTTTATTTCAGGATGGTCAGATGGGCCTGGGTGTGGCAGGTCATTATCTAATAGAGTGGTACATGAGATTCTACCATGACACACAGAGAGGGGGCAGCAGGAAAAAGAGGATGAACTTTGGTGGGAGAGTTAAAACACAGAAGGAAAGCCAAACATACTGCCATTCTTTGTCTCCCTGTCTTACCTAAGTCCCCCAGAGAAACAGACATTGGATCGTGACTGCTTTGAGGGGTTTTTTTGGTTTTTTTTTTTGTTTTTTAACATTATTTTTTTCCCTTAAGCTTTTGAAAACTAATTGCATCATCGGAAGCTGAATTTACTTCTTTGCATTAATCAAAGCTGTTTTTCAGGAGTCCTGACAGATCATAAATAGAAAAGCAATTCCAAGCCCGAGGCTGCTTGGTATTTATTAATAACCTACGTCCATCAGCATGAGTAATGATAAAGCTGATTGGGCTTTTAAAACAATCTACTTCTGATTGAATACGTTGTCTTGCCAAGTGAAGGACAGAACTAGATGCGGAAGATAAGCAAAACACAGTCATTTTAGTTCTCATTCCAGGCTATTAAGCCGTTTGTCTGGCGGTTGACTTTCTGTGTGCGCCTTTGAATCACCAGCTTCGTAGGGCACAGCACTTGGGCCCCATCAATGTCGCAGGTGCTCTCAGGGTGTCGCAGGGAACTGGCAGAGACGAATGTTGGTAACAGAGATGGCAAGGGACAGCCATGAGCCTGAGTGCTCTGTCAATTGCTGGGCAGTAAATTCCCCTCAAAGGCGGCTTCAAACAGCAGTTTAACTGTATCTGTTAGCAAGGGGGTCAAGGACTCACAAAGGGGGCAGCTAGGCAATTCTGCTGCTTCCGTGGGGTCGTTCAGGGGGATCCGGCCAGAGGATGAGGAGGTTTGCAAAGTTCATGGCGATTTTGTGTAGACGCCCGATTTCTCGCCAAGGCGCGGGCAAGCTCCTTGTCTCCCCATTACTCGGTAGTCTACAGATAATTGGGCTGTTTACCTGGCGGGCAGGGCGGGGATGCCAAGTGAAAGCAACTGTTTTCTTGCTCAGAAGCTATTGACTAGTGTTGCTTCTGCTGTGTCCTATTGGTTATAGTGTTTTAGTGGCCATATGATGAATATCTTATTTATGAAGGATTACTTCTCAAAAAAAAAAAAAAAGAAAAGAAAGAAAAAGAAAAACCTTTTCAGGGTGAAGAAACCATAAAACAGATGAAATAGCAAATATCCCCTTCTAGATTTCAAAATTGAGTTTCTGAAGTCAATTTCCTGCGAAATCGAGGGCCAGGTTATTTAGAACAAGCCAAATTTGCAGTTTCCATTGATCTGAAGAATCTAAGAACAGAGGTCATAAAACAAAACTCAGAGCAGAAAGAATAGAGGCGGGAGTGCTTTGTGGGGAGCTGGGAGCTGTTACCCCATCTGCACAGCCGCGTACTTTCTCTAGGGGAATGCCACAGAGATGTGAGGCAACCGGGCTGGGAACAGCTGTTTTTTATTGATACCACCAGACAGCGGCAGTCAGGACAGCATTGCTGTGCAGGCTCCCACCCGAAGCCCTGCAGGAGCTGGGATAAAAATGGACTCTTTCCACCTGGGTGCTAAGAGGCTTTTCATGTTCGGCAGGAAAATAATAGATTTCCTCCATCTGAACATTTGTGTTCTCCTTCCAAAATAAAAGAGAAAGCAAGATGAATTTGGGGGCTTTTAGACGGAGATGGAAAGGGTCCTGGCTTCTCAAACCCAGCGTTGTAAATGAAACCGTCTAGAAGCTGCATACCTGAAGGGGTGAAGTAGCAGAATGAAAACCCTTGGGCTTCTGGCACCAGGAAGGCTGCCTCGGCCTGGGGTGATTCAGACTTCCTCTCCACCTCAGCGCAGAGAGCATGGGGAGTGGCAGGAAGAGCTTTGGACTTGAAATTGTGTGTCTGTACATCCTGAACCTAATTAAGATATTATGTCTTAAACTTGTTTTTTGAGACCAGATTTCTCTGTAGCTTTGGAGGCTGTCCTGGAACTCGCTCTGTAGACCAAGCTAACCTTAACCTCACAGAGATCTGCCTGTCTCTGCCTCCCAAATGTAGGGATTAAAGGTGTGCGCCACCACCTCTAGGCACGGAATGAGTTATTTTAAATCTGCAAAATTGAGGTTAATTTTTCCACCCTCTGAAGACAGGAAACGGAATGGGTCAGAACTAGTTGGGTTTGAGTAAGGATGCTACAAACTGCATTTCAGAATTCCTGATTAGTATACACATTCCGAGCCCAGGTTCAGTAGATAACTTCTTTAGAGTGAGTGTGTGTTTCTGAGACTAAATATTTCTCAGTACTTAGTTATCATTGGGAAGCTTGTAGGAAATTCTCAGGAGGAAGGGAAAGGGAGGGAGATGAGAAGATACCAGCTATAAATATTATTAACAGCTAACTATTACTGTACTGCCCTGGGTAAAAAGATTAAAATAAGAGTGGCTTAATATCTTCAAATTTCATAACAAGTTTTGAAAGGTAAGTACTCTTATTTCCAGTTTTGAATATTATAAAACAAGGAATAAGGTAGATTTTAGTGATGTATTTTATTTTACCCGTGTGTGCCTGGGTGTATGGAAGTGTACCTCCGGCATGCGGGAGCCCAGTTAGGTGAGAAAGAGGGTCAGATTCCCTGGACCTGGAGGTTCAGATGGTTGTGAGCCATCACACGGGTGCTGAGAACCAAACACGGGTCCTCTGCAAGAACAGCAAGCTCTCCGAACTGCCCAGGTCTCTCTAGCACTCCTCCAGTAGGTACACTATGCAAATTTCCCAGGGTCTCAGCGCTCATAGTGGTCAGGGAGCTATCCCAGTGTAGGGAACAATACCAAGCAGAATCCTTCTCTCTGTGCTGGCGATCTCAGTAATGCCCTGGCTGCGTGTACCTACTTAGAACAGGTTGGGTTCACGATCACAAATGTCTTCCCTGTGAGAGGGAAGGGAGGAGGTGGGTGACAAGGAGTGGGATCTTACCCCTTGTCCATGGGTACTTTAACCTCTACTCTTGCCAGAAAGGCAGTGGCTAAGGGTTCCCAGGGTTACTAACCTGCAAAACCCGAGCCCATGAGTAGACATGGTAGGACCTAACATAGGTTGTGGGAATAGCAAAATAGTCTCTCAATTCCACAAAGATGCCGTCACCCTTCCGGGCATAATGAACATCATGGCCTTGGTTGAGATTCATAACCAATTACAGATGTGTCTGGGGTTTTTCCATTACATTCTTCGAGACACTTCTGAGCAACTTCATAACAAGTGATGTCATCACTAAGGGCCTCCAGGGAGCAGAGGGATTTGACATGTCTTAAATCTGTGTCCGGATTGCAATGGTGTAGCTAAGTCACACTACAGCATTTGAAAAGAATGTGGCTCATTGTTTTCTTTGGATCCCTGAAGTACATCGTTTAAAAAGTCCAAACTTCACGGTATATGCTCACTCATATATGGATTTTACACATAGAGCAAAGGATTAGCAGCCTACAATCCACACCGCCAAAGAAGCTGGGAAACAAGGAGGATCTTAAGAGAGACTTACATGGTCCCCCCGAGAAGTGGAAAGGGACAAGATCTCCTGAGCTAATTGGGAGCATGGGGGAGGGGAGAGGGAGTTGGGAGAAAGAGAAGGGGAAAAGAGGAGGGGAGAGGAGGACATGAGGGAGCAGGAAGATCAAGTCAGGGGAAGAATAGAGGAGAGCAAGAAAAGAGGTACCAGAATAGAGGGAGCCATTATAGGTTTAAAGAGAAATCTGGCACTAGGGAAATGTCCAGAGAACTACAAGGATGACCCCAACTAACAATCTAAGCAACAGTGGAGAGGCTACCTTAAATGCCTTTCTCTGATAATGAGATTGATGACTGCCTTATATGCCATCCTAGAGCCTTTATCCTGCAGCCGATGGAAGCAGGGGCAGACACCCACAGCTAAACACTGAGCTGAACTCCCGAAATCCAGTTGCAGAGAGGGAGGAGTGATGAGCAAAGGGGTTGAGACTGGGCTAGAGAAATCCACAGAAACAGCTGACCTGAACAAGAGGGAACTCATGGACCCCAGACTGATGACTGAGAGACCAGCATGGGACTGATCCAAACCTCCTGTATGTGGGTGTCAGTTAGGAGGCCTGGGCAATCTATGGGGCCTCTGGTAGTGCATCAGTATTTATCCCTAGTACATGAATGGACTTTGGGAGCCCACTCCACATAGAGGGATACTCTCTCAGCCTAGACACACTGGGGATGGCCTAGGCCCTGATCCAAATGATATGACAGACTTTGAAGATTCCCCCATGGAGGGCCTCATCCTCTATGGGGAGCAGAAAGGAGATGGCATAGGGGACTGGTGGGGGGGAGGGGAGGAGGGGAGGGAGAGGGAACTGGGATTGACATGTAAAACAAGCTTGTTTCTAATTAATTTTTTTTTTAAGTCCAAACTTAAATTTTTGGTTTATTTACCAGGCTAGAATTGACTACATCCAGAGTCCTATGAGTTCTTTCAGGAAGGTAAGACCTTGTTTTATTCCACTCACATGAAGAAAAAATAACCATGGTCAATGATCCCCTGTAGCTTGAATCCCTTACAGCAAGCGCCGTGCCTGTCCCAATTCCTAGGGATTGAAGGGTGAATAGTCAGAGGACCTTGGGTGGGAAGGGGAGGGTGACAGGGCAGGATAGGAGCTCAAATAAGGGTGGTTAGAAATGCATCTTCACATAGATTTTGGCCTTCCATATGTAACACGGTTATAAAGAATGTGTTATTGGTATGTTGCAACAATTAGTGCAGGCCTTGCTGTCAGAGGGTCTTGGCGGAAGTAAGAGCATGGCCTAATAACGTACATTTATAAGAGAAAATGGCATCTTCTGTGCCGTCCACCATGTCCCCAAAAGTGGTTCTGTGAGAAGAAGGGGATGGACCCCCAAATGGCATGATCAAGTCTGAATGTAAAATCATGGCAGGACAGACCACAGTGTTTAAGAGGGTTCGGCATACTTGGCCTTGATTTGAACAGAATCGAGCCCTTGACACTCACCAGCAAGCATTTCTGGAGTAGACTGAGGCAAACTGGCTGGATAATTCCCTAGCCAAGTACAACTGCACTGGAGCATTTGAGATGGATACAGGGAACTAAGTCTGGCCTCCTACCAAGTGTAGGGAGAAAATCCAGGATTCAAGCACCAGAAGTGAAATATTAATTATTCTCCATTTCTAGGTTACCAAGGTGTAGAGAGAAGACTTTTCCTTGCCAGCCGCTTTGGTTTTTCCCCACCAGTCGCCTGGGCTCTGCCACGTTGTAGTCCCCAAATAACACACAAGATGCTGTATTAATTATGAAGCTGTTGGCCTTGCTTGTTTCTTACTGGCTAGCTCTGACTTAAGTATTTATCCCATAATTGTTAATCTAAGTATTTCTCTTACCGGAGAAAAGTTATGGACATCTTACTTCTCTGGCAGGATACATCGTGACTCGATGTGTTTCTCCTACCCAGAATCCTCCTGGGCTCCTAGTCCCACCTATCTTGCTTCCCTATTGGCCAATAGTGCTTTATTGACATATATACAGGACTTCCCCCATCACCAAGGTATCAGTCATTTCCAACAATGGGAAAATATCCTTAAAATTTTTAATATTGCATTTATTTATTTATGTGTGTGTATGTACATGTTGGGTGTGTGTGAGTGTGCACACACAGGGTATGGAGGAGGTCAGAGGAAAGCTTACAGGGAGTCCACTTTCCCTTCCATAATGTGGGTCCTGGGGATTTGAACTCAAGTCATCATCCTTGCCAGCAAGTGCTTTAACCCCTGAGCTGTCTTGCCCGCCCCAAAGCAGATTTCCCACAGTGCCTACACTGCGCTTCCACACAAACGACAACGGTAAACCAGAATCCAAACAGTAGTTTTCTTAGCAGTTTGCTGGGCCAGCTTTTCAGGCCACAACTGGGGTCAGTCGCCGTGAAGCAAAGCTGGGGCAGTGACCACTCGCTGCCCCTTCATGGGAGACCAGGAATCAAGGGCGGCTACACCTGGAGCAGGGGCGGGAGAGATCAGGACTCTTTCTGTGGCCAGTGGAGAACTAGAGGTCGTTCCCAGAGTGTGGACTCTCTTAACTTCCTTCTCATGATCAGCTCAGCTCCTTTTCAAAGACACACTGTGGTAAAACGCCGGCGACTGGCTCCTAGATAGATGGCAGGCAAAGGGTGAGGGGCAAATCACATCTTTCTTTCCTTTAGAGAATTGAGAGACACTTTGAAAATACATTTAGCATTGTTGAACATATCTGGGCTCACTGTTGGTGGCATTTCCAGAAGTCTCATGGGGGTAGAGCAGCCTCAATTTCAGATATATCGCACTGAGACGGAAGTCACAATCTAAGCTTCCAGTCTCAACCCGGGTGTGACAAAGGCTGATATGACACCGGATCCCAGGTACCAGAGACCTAGGTCTCCCTGTTAAGGCCCCCTCCCTCTCCTATAGCCCTTGCAATGCCCACTAAGCCCTGTTCGGCTGCTTCCTAACTTGCCTCTTCAATCTGCCTAACCTAGCCCCAGTGACGCCCAGCCTTCTCTCCACAGAACTGCCCCCCTCCCCATCTCCTGCCTTCCTCCCTCCCATCCCCTCCCCTCACAATACCCAGAAGTCACTTTTCTTACAGAGCATCTGCATCACCTGTAACCCCAGCTCCAGGGATCCTGTGTTTCCGTCTGTCCTCCATGGGCATCAGGCATGTCCGTGGTACACATACATCATGCAGGTACAATAGTCATACACACACAGTAAATAAACCCAAAACGTGCTTTTACATTTTAAAATGAAAACTCTGTGATAGTGGGTGTCTTGGCCACTTTTCTATTGCTGTAGTAGACGCCACAACCAAGGCAACTTGTAAAAGCAAGCATTTAACTTCAGCTTACACTGTAATAGAGTTTGAGTCTGTCCTTGAATGTATTCTGTGCCTAAGTAGGCCGTGAGCTTGAGATTCTCCTGCCTTAGTCTCCTGAATATTTTCAATTATAGACCTGTGCCCCCAGTCACACCTGGTGTCTTATGCCCTGTGTATGATTACAACCAGCACAGAGCAGGTACTCGGCAGACGTTTACTGTCTGGAATGAGGTCAGTGCATGAAGGAATGTCATCCCGGCTCGAGTCCCTATCTTGAAACAGCCGAGGTTAGAGTCGCAGCTATTACTGTGTCTGGATTTCCTGATTCAAGTCACCCCAAGAGACACTTTCTATTATAGGCACTTTCCGTCAGGTCCTGTTGTGTAGCTATTTCTTCTGAATTGATGCATTACCTCCTGGAGTGGTGAGGGAAACACATAAGGAAGCCGAAGAAAGTTTCCACACTTGCAAGGACCTTCCCCAAGGTCATGCGAGCAGCAAACAATCTCAGGGAACAGCAAAAGGAGATTCTGCGGTGCAGCTTTCTGTAAGTTGGGCAGGATGGAAGCTCCCGGAGTGCAGCCTTTGTGAGTCATCAGCTATGCTGGGTTAGGCTTTTCAGTCTCCTATGCTCCAGTGTGTAAGCCCCTACCCACTTTCTTCAAAGTATTTGGTAAACCCGTTGATTCACCACAGCAGACTCGGGTGCATTTCTTCCTTTGGTCTGTTACCAGAGCCCTATGAGGTGGGGGTGGTAAAAGGCATTTATTTGCTGGTTCTAGGAAGTCACAGGATATGCTCTTCCTGAGTTCTGTTGCAACAATGTTATGATATAATAGCTCATGTCTGACCCAGAGTGTCAGGAACTCTTATTCACCTCATCACACATGGTAGGGCCAAGGAAACTATCCCAGACTCATTGTTCTTCCTTCCATGTGTGCGTCTGAGGAGCCAGGCCCACTCCCTTTGAATCTGGGTGGTTCTCTGAGTGTCGAAACTGATAGACTACTATGTGAGTGACTGTGTGCCATTACTTGGCTCAAGGACTTCAGAGAGTAGTTAGTCCCTTCCATTTTCTACCATGGGAAAGTCACTGTATTGGAATACTAAGCCACCATGAAAAATGATCAGTTATTCTTTGGTCACATTTGTAGAGAAGCCCTGAAATCTCAGGAAAGGGAAGGGACCCAACTAAGACACCAGACAACCTGAACAACCACTGGCTGACTACTACTTGAACATTGTGCTCATGAACTGAGAAATTAGGGTTCCATGAGGCACAAGAGTTGCTAAGAAGAGCCCCAGTCAAATTCCTAACCCACAGATTTTGAACTTAACGAATTGACTAGTGTTGTAAACATTGTTGGTTGAACTATTTATAATAGTTGAATAGAGATATGATGGGGAAGTCCTGTGCCTATGTCAATAAAGTACTGTTGGCCAATAGGAAAGCAAGATAGGTGGGACTAGGAGTTGAGGAGGATTTTGGGAAAGAGAAACACAGGGAGTCACAATGTAGCCTCCAGAGGAGTAAAAGGTCCGGACCCTTTCTCTGATAAGAGAAATACTTAGATTAACAATTATGGATTAAATACTTAAGTCAGAGATAGCCAGTAAGAAACAAGCAAACGGCCCACAGCTTCATAATTAATACAGTGTCTTGTGTATTATTTGGGGACTGCAATTGTGGCAGAGCCCAGGCAGATGGCGGGGCAGGCTGCACTCTACAGATGTACTTAAGAAACCATGGTTCTACTTCCTCCCTTCTTTGAAAGGGAAGGTTGTAATTGTTCAACAAGTGCTGGGTCTTCTGGCAGGTAGGGCTGTGGGAGAGCAGGGGGAGCTGGTCCAGTGGTCTCTTCCTGGGGCTGAGTGGGATGGAGAGTATTGACGATCTAGACCACCCCTCCTAATTTCCTGAGAGAACCACACTGAGTGGGGAGACTTGTAGACGCAGGATCTCTCTTTATTGCATCAGGCAGGTACTTAGACAGGGTTGAGGAAGTGGATGGGGACCTCAGGATGGGGTGAAGTGTAAGGGCCAATAATATTTCACCACGTTAGCAGGAGCTGGCAGAGTCAGTTTTGCTGAGTCAGTCTTACATGGAAGTGATAGGCCAAAGACAGGTCGCCAAGCTCTAGCCAGGCTCAGGAAGTGATAGGCCAAAGACAGGTCGCCAAGCTCTAGCCAGGCTCAGGAAGTGATAGGCCAAAGACAGGTCGCCAAGCTCTAGCCAGGCTCAGGAAGTGATAGGCCAAAGACAGGTCGCCAAGCTCTAGCCAGGCTCAGGAAGCTCCACCGGGCCTTGTGTCCAGGCCTTTTTAGGCCCAACAAACAGGATAACGTGCAGTGAAGCAGTTCTCGACACGTAGGAGTGAAGTGACAGGTGGCCGCTCCCCAGGCAGCAGCTGGTTGTTAGCTGCTCTCTGTGTGTCTATCGAGAATGTCCCATCAGGCCCACCCGGGAATGAGGGTGCTATTAAATATTCGGTTTAGTTACAACCCAATCTTCCTTCCCCTGGTAAGTCTATCCAGGCAGTGAGCAAGCTGGGGAGAAAGGCATACTCTATCAGATGCAGGCACAGCAGGGGTTCAGGGATTCTAAGCTCACTTGAGGACATACAGCATTTTTGGGAAAGAGTCCCAGCAAGCATTCCGGCATCCTCCACCAGTACCCCTTCAGCTCCACCAACAGCCACAGAAGAGAAGAGCATCAGCAAATTTCCCTGTGAAATGTAGAATTTCTTGATATTGTTTAAATCTGATATGCTAGAGTGTAGTTCAGTCTGTTTTGATTAACCTTGTGTTCTCAGTGCACAAAAAAAAAGGCCTAGGAGACAATAAGTTCCCTTTAAAAATTATTTATAAAATGAAATGTTGCTCTGTTGCATTGGGGTGGGGGGGTAACACTTTAGGTATGAGGTCGCCCTCTAGACCTAAATAACACGTAACATTAGCATGTGCTTTTTGTTTTTTTGGGGTTTTTTTTTGTTTGTTTGTTTTGGTTTTTACGAGACAGGGTTTCTCTGTATTGTTTTCAAGGCTGTCGGTCCAGCCCAGTCTCGAACTCACAGAGATCCGCCTGCCTCTGCCTCCCGAGTGCTGGGATTAAAGGCGTGTGCCACCACCATCCAACTAGCATGTGCTTTTAATTTGCCTGACTTCTATTAGAAAGAAGGGAATACTGACTTTTCAAATCACTTCATATTGTTGACTTGACAGCAGACAACCAGCTCTAGCTCAAAGCGTCAAGCGCTGTTCACATTGTCACACTAAGATGCTCATTTAAATGTTTTAAAGTTCATGATACAGAAATATTGCTGAAGTGAATAAAGAAACCCAGCCTCTGCACACAGTCAGATCTCCCACTTCTTGCCCGGGGCTCTAACCCAGTGAGTCTTTCTGACCCTGCCCCCGTCTATGCCTTCTCCCCAGCCTACCATGTCTAGTCTGTGTCCCACACCCATTGCCCATGGTTTGGTTAACTGCTAGTACCCACAGGCCCTTCTTCAAGGCACCCAACCTGTCTGCATAGCCAGGTCTCCCACATCCTTCTCCAGGGTCTAGTCAGGGACTCCCCTGACCCACCCACCCAGCACAACAGCTCTAGGCTAGGTGCCACAGTCAGCACCCTGGCCAAGCCTAGCCACACCTCCCTGCATAAAACCAAACTTTAAGTTTCTGTCAGACCTACCCTACCTGCCCTACAAACCACAGGCCCTTCCCACACCACATCCAGCCTCTACTGAGGAAAATCTAGCTCCAGACTCTAGGACTGGACTAGGAGGCACATCCTATACACCAACACAATCCCCTCCGACTCCATTGTATTCAAGCCATTTCCAACTTCTAGACCCAAATGACCAGCACATTCTTGCTTCTATCCCAATCTGCTCTGTCCACGAGTCAATGGAATAGATCAGATCTTCAGTAAGATCATCGAAGCAAACTTCCCCAATTTAAAGAAAGATACACCCTTACAGATACAAGAAGCACACAGAACACCAAGTAGACAAACCAGAAAAGAAAATCACCATGGCATATCATAGTTAAAGCATTAAGCATACAAAGCAGTCAGAGTGCACTGAGAACCGTAAAAGAAAAATGCAAGTCACATAGGAAGGAGAATCCCTCAGGATAACCTGTTTCTCAGTGGGAGTACCCAAAGTCAGGAGAACCTGGAACAATGCATTCCAAGTACTAAAGGACTATGGCGGCCAGCCTAGACTTACATGCACAGCAAAACTATTTGCCATAAGTGAGTAAGAAATACAACGTTTCCATGATATAAATAACCCTACAAAAGCTTGTACCCAGCAAAGCAAACCTAAAGGAAATGCAGACGGCAATATTTCCAGTGGAAGAGAGGAAAGATCAGGCCTGAAGACCGTGGAGAGAAATATGCAGCCATAGTTATTAACACTGAAAATACCACCGAGAACACAAAGAACAGAAAATCAATAACTTGATAACTATGGTGAGCAGACACATTTCAATGATAACTTCAAGTATCAATGGCCTCAATTCTCCAATCAAAAGACTTGGGCTGTCTGAATGGGACAGGAAACAAAACTCATTGTTTGTTGTCTGTAAGAAACACATCTTAGGTTTTTAATTTTTTTTTTTTTTAGTATTTATTTACTTACTTACTTACTTACTATGTATGCAGTGTTCTGTCTCATTGTCAGAAGAGGGCACCAGATCTCATTACAAATGGTTGTGAGCCACCATGTGGTTGCTGGGAATTGCTGAACCATCTCTCCAGCCCCAAAACACATCGTAGTTTTAAAGAAAGGCACTGGCTTATAGTACAAGGATGGGCAAAAATACTCCAATCAAATGACCAGGAAGCAAGCAGACACTCTTCTAATACCCATCAAAACAGACTTCAAACTAAAACTAATCAGATGAGATTAAAAAGAAACACTTCATTCTAATCAAAGGAACAGTTGACCTAAGCACATATTATATGGTTCATTGGTGTGTCTAAGTGCCTGCATTAAAAATTAGAGAAAAAAAAGCAATTAAATGTCTTAAGATACAACTCAAAAATCTGAAAAACAAGACCAAACCATATCCGAATGCAGTCAACAGTAAGAGGTAATAAAAACCAGAACAGAGATCAATGAACAGAAACAAAGCAACAATGAAACTAAGAGTTGCCTCTTCAAGAAGGCAGGCAGGACTTCAGACCCGTGGCCTAGCTGACTGAGAAAGGACCCAAAATTAACAGAATTAGAAACGAAGCCGCACAATAGACACCAAAGAAATCCCCACTATTGTGATGGAATATTTTAAAAACCTGTACTCAGGTAAGCTGGAAAACCCAGAGTCAGCCAAAACACCAAAATTAAACCTAGAAGAAGCCAACGACCTAAACCAATGCATTCCAAATAAGAAGGTTTAAATGTAATAAAAAGCATCCCAGCATTTTCCTTAAAAAACAAAAAGCAAAGCAAAGCAAAAACAAACAAACAAACAAAAAAACAAACAAAAAAACAGTTCAAGAAGGATTGACTGCAAATCATCTTTGAATGTCTGGTATTCTGTGTCTACCAGACTTTCAAAGATTATTTCTAGTTAATCCATCTCTTTTTTTTAAATTGATAAACAAAAACAATAAGGAAAGAGAAGGAAATTAGAGAACACAACTAGGGAAAGAAACGCCAAACCGTCCCTATTTGCTGATGATATGATATTAGAGATCTCAAAAATTCTCTCAGAAAACTTTAGAGTTGACAACAACAAAAATAGAGCAGTGTGGCAGGGTTCAGAATGGACTTGTGCAAATGAAGTTATCTAGTCACCACCATCAATCATACAGAGAAGGGAATCACGGGCACTCTCCCATTCGCAATGGCCTCAAAGAAAATAAAATATCTAGGAGTAAACCTAACCAAGGAAATAAAAGATCTCTGAAATGAAAAATTTTAACTGTTGAAAGACAGAGGAAAAACTATAAAATGGGAAGGAACCCCATGCTGCTGCACTGGTAGAATTAACATTGTGAAAACGACCTTTTTACCAAAGGTTATTTACAGATGTGATGCAATCCACCATCTCATTCTTCACAGAAGCAGAGTAGCATATTCTAAAGTTCATATGGAAGCATAAAAGACCCCCAATAACAAAAGCAATCCCGAGCACAAAAAGAACAGTGCGGGAAAATGAAGCCAATTTTCTCCATGGGAGTCTCACTGGGAAAACCAACTACTCTAAAGTGTAGGCTGCATGCCCAGCAGGAGGTGACCAACAGAAAACAAATTCAACGGCATCTGTGGGGGTTTCCTGTCTCATAAAATGCCAGGGCTTTTCTTTTAAATTTCATCTTACTTTTTGCTTTTGTTTTATTTAAATATTTTTCTCTCTCATTACCCTACAAGCCCTTGGCGTATAGATTATGGCTTAGTGTTTCTATGGGGTCCCTGAGTGTGTGAACAATGAGGTCTCTGTCTCTTGTGCCTTCTCTTGAACTCTTTCCTCGTGTTTGTTTCACCCTATTCTGATGCATTAGTTTTGTTTTACATTATTGTATTTTATTTATCATTACCCCGTAGGAGCCTGTTTGTTTTCTAATGAGAGATGAAAATGAGGTGGGCGTGGATGGGAGAGAGGTTGGGAGGAGGAAGGGGAAGGGAAAGTGTAATCATAATGCATTATGTGAGGGGGGAAAAGTCTATTTTCAATAAAAGGGATGGTGAGAGCAATGATGGAGGGATTACTACTCCAGATCTTAGGATATATGACAAAGCCATAGTAATAAACACAATATGGCACTGGCCCCAAAAACAGACATGTAGACCAGTGGAACAAAACTGAAGACCCAAACATGACTACTTGCAACTTCCTTCTTTTTATGGAACCAAAAACATAAACTGTAAAAAAGAAAGCATCTTCAACAAATGTTACTGGGAAAGCCGGGATTCCCACACAGAAGAATGAAATTTGACCCTGTGTCTGTCACCTTGCACAAACCCAAATGGATCAAAGACCTAAACGTAGACCCCGAAATAATGAACCTTCTGGAAGAAAACAGACAGCGCCCTATGTGATGTTAGTGTAGGGAAACCAACAAATAGGAGTCCATTTGTCCAAAACTTAAGGCCAGCGATTGACTAGTAGGACTTCTCAAAACTGAAGTCTTCTACAGAACAAAAGAAACAATCAACTGAGAAAAGAGGAAGCCCACAAAGTAGGAGAGAATCTTTGCCAGCTGTAGTTCTGTCTAGGTAGGGATACTCTTGCTGTGATAAAACACCATGACCAAAGCAACCCAGGGAGGAAGGGGTGTATGTGAGTTATGCTTCCTCATCACTGTGCATCATCAAAGAAAGTCAGGGCAGGAACTCAAGCAGGGCAGGAACCTGGAGGCCTTGGAAGATTGCTGCTACCGGCTTGTTCATCATGGCCTGCCCAGTCTGCTTTTTTATAGAACCCAGGCCCACCAGCCCAGAGGTGTAGCCACCCACAATAGGCTAGGTCCTTGCCCATCAATCACTAATTAAGAAAATGCCCTACAGGCTTGCCTATATCCAGATCTTGTGGAAGCATGTTTTTTTCAATCGAGGCTCCCTCCTCTCTGATACCTTTAGCTTGTGTCAAGTTGACATAAAACTAGCTAACACAACTGATTCCTTGTCAGGGTGACACACTGACACTTCACTTTAATTAGAACCCCCAGATGGCACCTAATATTAACATCATGATATGAAACAACAATAAATTTAAAAGCCCCATAGTCCTTGTAAGTCCAACTCATTAAATTTTCGGTCTCTTTAAAATACGCAATCTCTTTTAAAATATCCAGAATCTCTCTTAAAAACACAAAGTATTTCAGCTGTGGGCTCCTTTAAAAACCAAAGTTAGATGCCTTCTCACTTCAGTAGGGAAGAGCCAGGGCACAGTCACAATCTGAACAAAGCAAAGCCAAACTCCAACAGCGTAAATAGCTCAGTGTCCCATGTCTGGGACACACTCACCGTCTCCTGGGCTCCTCCAAAGGGCATGGGTCACTTCTCTGGCTCCCCCCTCTGCAGCGCGGACAGCTTCCCTTTAAGCTCCAGTTGACTCCATTCCAAGGCTGCTGTTGTTCTTGGTGGTCATCCCATGGTACCGGCACCTCCAAAGTGCTCGGCGGGGAGGGCTGCACTATCACCAATAGGTTCCCACAGGCTAGGCTCTCCTCATGGTGCCTCAGCTTCTCTGCGTGACCCCTTCAGTCCTGGGTCTTCAGCTGCCTCGGAGCCTGCACCTTCACCAAGGGCCTCTCCCGACCTCTCACAGCACCTAGCCTCAGCTGCTCTCCATGACCCCTTCAGGATTTCAAAATCAGCACCACATGGGTGACTCTCACGTTACCAAGTTTGGCTGCCAGCACGAGGTACAATCTTGGCCACCGGAACACAGCTTCTGTGTGTTGACTCTCAGGAAATGCTTCACAGAAAATTTCACCTCAACAATGCTGGCCTCTTAATTTCTCAGCTCCAACCGACCAGCATCAAGTGTCCCAGCAAAGCAAAGGTTTCCCTTTAATAGTCCTGACATCATGTTAATCACAGCCGATTCTTCAGTCCTGGCTAACCAGAGTGACAGAATCTTAATTCACAACAACAAACGGACCAACAGTCTTTAAACTTCCCTCTGAGACTTCACGAGCCAGGCCTCCATTGTCTGTATTCCAAGCTCCTACAGAACAGCTCACCCAACATTGAACACTCAATAATGACTTTTCTAGGCCCAGGTTCCCAAGTCCTTCCACAGACCTCCCCAAAACAACCTGGTCAGGTCTGTCACAGCAATACCACACAATCCTGGTGCCGACTCATCACAGTTGGGGCTTCTACTGCTGTGATGAAACACTGTGGGGGAGGAAAGGGTTTATTAGGCTTACACTTCAGCATTGCTGTTCATCACTGAAGGAAGCCAGGACAGGAAGTCAAACAGAACAGGATCCTGGAGTCAGGAGCTGATGCAGAGGCCGTGGAGGGAGCTGCTCACTGGTGTGTTCTTCACAGCTTGCTCAGCCTGCTTTCTTAGAGAACCCGGGACCACTAGCCTAGAGATAAGCTCCACCCACAATGGACTTGTACCTCCCCCATCAATCACTGATTAAGTAAATGCCCTACAGGCTTGCCTACAGCCAGATCTTATGGAAGTATTCTCTCATTTGGGGTTTCCTCCTCTCTGATGACTCCAGCTTGCAACAAGTTAACATAGAACTAGCCAGTACAACACCTGGTAGAGGATTAATATCCAGAATAAATAAAGAGCTTGAGAAAAAAAATTTCCACTCAAAAATAGGTCTGGGATGTCTCAGAAGATTTTTTAAAAATGGCTGAGAAATATTTTTTTAAATGTTCATCATTACTGGGTGGTGGTGGTGAATGCTTTTAACCCCAGCACTTGGGAGATAGTGGCAGGCACATCTCTGTGAGTTCGAGAACAGCCTAGTTCTACAGATCTACAGATCGAGTTCCAGAAAAGGCTCCAAAAGCTTTGAGACAGAGAAACTCTGTCTTAAAAAGCAAACAAAAAGAAAGAAAGAAAGAAAAAGTTCATCATCCCTAGCAATTAGCAAAAAGCAAATCAAAACTTTGAGATTTCATCTTACCCAGTCACCACGGCAAAGGTCAACAAAACAGCCAACAGCAAATTCTGGAAACAGTGTGGGAGACAGGAAACAGTTATTCACTGTTATTAGGACTGCAAACTGGTCAAGTCACTATGGAAACCAGTGTGGACCATTCTCAAAAAGCTACAAAGAAATCCTCTGTATAACCCGGTCATTCTTTGGCATATGCCCAAAGGATTCAACATCTTACACTACAGATACTTAATCAGCCATGTTCACTGTTGCTCTGTTCACAACAGCTAGGAAATGGAAGCAACCTAAATACCCTTGAATTGACTAATGGATGATGAAAGTGCATCTCATGTATACTCTGGAATAATATTCATGTGTAAAGAGCCATGAACTTTGCAGGTCAATGGATGGAACCAGAAAAGATTATGAGGGAAGTAACCCAGACCCAGAAAAACAAGTATTCCATGTTTGCTGTCATCTGAGGCCCCTAGCTCTAGATCTTTGGATATGAGTACAAAAACAGGGATAAATGCAGAAACCATGGAAACAAAAAGGGGCATTGCCAGAGTACGGGCTGGGGGTGGTAATAGAGAGAGGAATTGCAGGACAAAAGTGATTGTGTAAAAATGGGGGGGGCTCTAATTAGGGAGAGGGAGAGAGTCATGTAGAAAAGTTAGAGGGAGGAGAGTAAAATAAAGATGTCTGAAAAAGTTGTAAGAAATCATACTATTAACCATCTACCTAAGGGGGGGAAACCCTATATATATATATATATATATATATATATATATATATATATAAAACTTTCTTCTTGTCTTAGTCAGGGTTTCTGTTGCTGTGAAGAGACACCATGACCACAGCCACTCTTATAAAGGAAAACATTTGATTGTGGTGGCTGGCTTACATTGAAGAGGTTCACTCCTTATCATCACGTGGTAGGATGCAGGAAGACACGGTGCTGGAGAAGCAGCCGAGAGTTCCACATCTTGACTTGCAGACAAGAAGAGGTCTGAGAGACCGTATGTGACTTGAGCACATATGAGACCTCAAAACGAGCCTCCGTTGTGACACGATTCCTCCAACAAGGCCACACCTACTAATAGTGCCACTCCCTTTACGGGGCCATTTTCTTTCAAAACCACCACACTTATCTTGCCTGATAATGCCCCTTCCAAGAGCTAAAGACCATCCAATCACAAGACGTGAGAAACCCTCTTTTGAGTTCTTTGTCACTGTTGTCCAAGAGACTTCCCAAGATACTACAGACTATTGCCATTGCCCTGGATTTTCCCCCATAGGTGGAAAATAAGTACATAATGCTAAAGACGCCATGTATGCCATACACAGGCCCAGAGGTCCCTGAGCTGGCACTGACCTGAATGTCCCCTCCCTGGGGTCTAATTTTCAGAGTACCGGAGGATGTCATGTAAGCTTCCAAAGGAAGAAGCCACCAACAGTCCTGCCTAGCTATGATGCCTGTGAATCACAACAACCACCAGCATAGAGGGGCCGCGCTAAGCGTGCTGTAGTGGCACGTATACTTTGGTGGCAACCAACAACTCTGTAATTGGACTTAAGACTCATTCAACAAAAGGGATACCGTGCAGGTGCTGGAAACCTGGCCAGTTATCCATGGCTGGAAAATGCACTGATCTTGCGGGAGAACCTACAGCCACCACTTTACCAAACCAAGATAATCCTTAACTCCATTTTTAAATATGTGTCACTCTATACCCACAGATAAGTACAGTTATGATTGAAGCCTGTGATGATTTGAGTGAGAACAGATGGCCCCATAGGCCCATATATCTGAATGCTCACTTGGTCCCCGGTTTGTAGCACTGTTGGGGAAGGATTAGCTATAGTGGATATCGACTTTGAGATTTCAGCAGCCCATGCCACTCCCAGTTAGGTCTCTCTCCCTGTCTCATGCCTGTGGACTAGATGTGACTCTCAGCTATCACCTCAGTGCCATGTCTTTCTACTCTGACGGTCATCAACTCTAATCCTTATTCACGATATTTTGTCACAGCAAAAAGTGACTAAGATATTCCTCATCAAGGAAACGTCCCTTTGCAACAGACAGAGGCCATTACAGAAAACCACAGCCAACAAATTGCAGTGCTGTAGAGCCCAGTCCCAAAAGATACATCTGGAAAAGAGCTCTTGCACCTAAGGTCCAGGGAACATTATAGAAGGAGCTGAAAGAGTGTAGGAGCCAGAAGATCAGGGAGTTTGCTGTGAGACTGTGTCTCCTAGGAATGTCCGGAGCTACACCTGTAAAGTCTCACCAACATGACTGCCTAAACATGAACTAAGCAAGGAGGAAAACAATAGACATGCTGAAGTGGACAGGCGAAAACCCTCATGGCTCCAAACCTACACAAAGAACAATAGACAACCAAAGAATGCTCCGAGTAGGAAAAACAGTCTCCCGCCAGGAAGATTACACTAGTTGGTTACCCAACTATACAAAATGGTTGGCCCTGAAATCATGCATACAAGTAACATTACACAGACCAAGCAGGTTATACTTAGGAATATATATGTATCTATATTATATGTGCAAATAACAACAATTAATGGGAAAGGAGGCCATAGATTTAAATGAGAAAAATAAGAGAATATGTGAGGGCTTGGAGGAAGGAAGGAAGAATAGAGAGGTGACGTAATTATATTATAATCCCCCAAAAATAAACGAAGTTGTTTAAAAAGTTAATGAAGAGTAGCATACCCATTATGCATGTGGCACCACCTAGCCTAAGAGTCAATGTTCTGCCCGCAATGTGAGATTGACTCAATGTCCCCCTCCAAGTGCCGTCCCCTCCCAAGTGCCGTCCCCTCCAACACAACCGTTGCATTGCCCTGGTGCTTAGCAGTCGTGTATGTCTTCATAATTGGATTATGCGCATCTACTTCAAGAGTCAATAGTAGCTGTCTTGGTTGCTTTCTATTGCTTGATGAAGCCGTAGTCATGGTTAACTTTCTGAGGGAAGGTTTATTTCATCTCACTGCTTATAGACCATCATTGAAGGAAATCAGGGCAGGACCCAAGGCAGGGGCCATGCGGGGGTGCTGCCTATTCGCCTTATTTTTCTTCCTTATATACATCAGGACCACCCACATGGGATAGGCCCACCCACATCAACCATTAACCAAGCAAATGCCCACTCACTTGCCTACGGGCAATCTGATAGGGGTTTCCTTTGCTGGGACAACTCTAGCTCGTATCCACCTGATTTTAAAAAACTAACCCCTACAGTAACTCTCTACGTGTTCTACATCATATGGAGTATTTCACTGTATTAACCCTTCTGTAATTTGCTTCATTCTACATTTCTGACCACATCCTTCATAAGTTGTATGCACATACTATATATGCTGTTTGTAGACTCATTCTTTCTCCTTACAGCTTTTCATTAAAAGCTTTTTCACAAATACCAAACATAGTATTAAAAACCTAGTTGGGTCTGCTTTAGGAAATGAGACATTGTGTCATAGCTATATCCTTCCTCTGTTGCACATGTTTCTTCCCTAAAGGCATTATTATGTTCTGTATCTGAAAAAAATATGCTAAAGATGGAGGTTTCTGTCCGGCCTGGTCCCACAGCCACTTAGCCCCAAATAAACACACAAAGACTTACGTTAATTTATAAACCGTTGGTTTATGGTGAGGGCTTTTTACTGGCTAACTCTGCCTTAAGTATTAACCTGTTTCTATTAATCTATGTATTGCCACGAGGCTGTGACTTACCTATAATCTGGCATGTTACTCCTTGGGCAGCATGGCGTCTCTCTCCAGGCTCCCTCTGCCTTCCTCTCCCCAGCCTCCTCCTGGTCTGGTAGCCCAGCCTATCTTCCTGCTCGACTACTGGCCAAACGGTGTTTTATTCATCAACCAATAAGAGAAACATGTATACAGAAGGGCGTCCCCCATCAATACGCAATACTAGTTGACATTTTAAAAATAAGTTTACATAGCATTGTTTTAGGACAGAGACACGCTGACTTGTGAAGGTCTGGGCTTTCTATGGGGGCCTCATTTCCAGTTGCTCGCTGTGGGTATCCATGGCCTGATCTCAGGGCCCCTCCATAGCCTGCGGTGCCACAGGGCGGGCAGCCTGTGGCACCGCCATCACTCGGGCCCTCTCCCTTGTCATGCTGGAAGCCTGTGGATTTACAGTAGTGTTCTACAATGAGACTGTGCACTTTGAAAGCTGTTTGTCCTGCCCTCGGCAGAACTTTCAGGTGTCGCAGGGGAGATCTTCAAGATCTCTTCCCAGAAGTGACAGTCTTAAGAGCGTTCTAAATATTCTATATATAGGAGCAAGTCATTCTGCCAGGAGAACTTCACAATCTGAATAGCTGACATATTTATAAAACATCTGCTTCGTGTTTCTTTAGGAGTGCGTCAGTTTAATGTGAGCAACTCGCTGTGTTTCAAATGTTCGAGTTTTATATGATTTTTTTTTTGTTTTCATGAATATTCTTTGTGGTTTTGAAATAGAGAGTGACAGCGTATGCCTAATAGGTTCAAAAAGAGAAACGGCAAGGATACTTTTCCTCCAATGGAACACAAGAGAGGCAGTTTCCTCCACATGGGGAGACAGCAAGACACTGAAGAAAGAACGGAGCGAGGCAGAGGAGTAGGACCTCAATCGGTTGGGGCAGGGCTAGTAAGAAGGCACACTTCTGAAGTGGGTTGCCGAGGCACGAGGAGGGGTTGGCTATAGCAGAGTGGGGTTCCATGCTGCTGGCACAAGCAAGTAGAACCCTAATGCTGGAGAGGTTTTTGTCAACCTGACATTAACTACAGTCATCTGAGAGGAAAGAGCCTCAGGCAAGACGTTCCCTCCATAAAACCAGACCGTTGCAATCGTGGAGAAAGTTAACTATGATTCATGCAGGAGGGCCCCACCCACGGTGGGTGGTGCCACCGCTGACCTGGGGTCCTGGGTTCTCCGGGAAAGCAGGCTGAGCAAGCCACGAGGACCAAGCCAGTGAGCAGCGCCCTCCATGGCCTCTGCGCCAGCTCCTGCTCTATTTGACTTCCTTCCGGGATAGACAGCACGGGGGAAGAGTAAGCCAAGTGAACCCTTTCTTCTCCAAGCCGCTTTGGATCGGGGTATTTCATCACAGCGATAGGACCCCTAACTGAGACACCTTAGTTACAGCCAGTAACTTAAGTGAGTAACAAGCATGGAGGCATTACTCGGCAGGAACTACCGCACCCAGAGTTCAAATGCTTTACTGCTTTTGGTTGGTTGTAGGTTGTTTTTTTTTTTTTTAATTTTGCTTTGAGTCTATATATTTCAAATTGTCTCTGAAGGTCTGGGCCCTGGAGACCGTCAACAGGGTCTCTTTTGCCTCCAACAGCTGGCAACGGGAGGCACGCGGGATGCGTGGACTGTCTGTGGGATGAACGAGGCTCAGCTCCTTCCCTGACGGGCCATCACGGCCACAGCTTCCGGTTGCCTGCAGTTGCCATCTCCCGGCCATGGTGACTCTTCCCTCTCACACTTAGTCTTTCAGTGATCCTACTGTCTCCTAAATGCCATTAAGGCTGAGTCCTTCTCAAATCATGCACCTTGGTAATTCCATCTAATTCTCTATGCTTTGAGCATTTTATTTTTAATCACATATTTCTGTGTGCGGGTGGAGCGGGTATACGCATGTGACTGCAGTACCTGTGAAGGCCAGAAGAGGGTGTCAGACCTCTTGGAGCTGGAGTTCCTGGTGGTTGTGAGCGGCCCACTGTGGGTGCTGGGAACCAAGCTCTGGAAAAACAGTTCGTTCTTGTAATGACCGAACCCTTTCTCCAGCAGCCCCATCAAGTTCTTGTTGTAATTCTGACACATACAGCTGTAACGGTATTTCTGGTGTGAGTGGAGGCTAGGGAGAGAGGTAGCAGAACAGTTATGCTGAGGCGGTCAGCTATGATGTTTAAAACATTTACTTAGACTATGCAAAAGAGGAGGGAAACGGTAAGGGAGACAGCGTGGATGTGTGTGGGTGAATCGGTTACAAAACGGAGCCAGTTGCCCAGAGAAGTCCAATTTGTTACAAATATGATGTGGACACTGGCAATTGCTCCAAGCTCTCCAGCTTGTACAACAGGAAGAGGTTAACATCAGCGGTGCAGCGAACACTGGAGTGAACCGGGGTTTCCACATGTAGGCAAACACCATAGTGAGCTGTCTCTTTAGCTTGCCATGAAAAGCCTCTGGGAAAACCAAGATGAAGGGGGTGCTTGGCTGGAATGATGCGTCTTGGAAGGAAGGTTTGGAAGACTTTTAAGTCTGTGAGATCTGAACAACATCACTGCCTAAGAAAAGGAGCCAGGAATAAAACCTGAGCAACCCCGTTGTTTTGTTACTGGATGTAGGCGGGGTTCGCAAATAAAAGCGAACAATAGGAGCCCGGGAAAGCACGTGGGATCCAGCTGCTGCAGCTCTGCATGGTCTCATGTAAATATCCCACAGACGGAGAATAGTTTCCCCACATCTGGACTTGACCTCACCAAGTGATGACGGTATTTGGGACCTCTCAGACTTTTAGAAGCCACAGACCTGGCGCCAATAACCCTGGGTCTAGAGAACCTTAGTTTGTCCCTGACATCACCTTCAGTCTGTTACATGGCATTGGGAAGTTGCTTAACCTCTCTTCCTGACAAAATGGGGACAGAATTTTTACTTCTACCTCAAGGCTTTGCAAAAATTAGACAAAATAGTGTAAAGTGTGCAGCATAATATGTATCATGCTGTGGGAACACCAGACCTTGAGCAGAGACCCACTTCCCCTTCTGCCTGGGAGTAGGCAGCTGTAAGACAATGTTTAGTAAAAACATGTTTACTAAAAACGATACAATAAGTTCCTGGAAAAGGCCTTCCCACAGAAAACGCCCTGACCTCGACCTTGTCCAAAGACTAACCGCACCTTCAAAACCCACACACATCCACCTCTGGTGAGGGCAGAACCAGCCAGGGGAGAGGAGAGAGCAGAAGCTTCTCTGGTGGGAGCTTTTCTTAGGAGGTTTTCTTGAACCTTTTTGGAGCCTGTTTAAAGTTTTCTTTACATCATTGAACAAGTCTCTGTGTTGTCAATCCCCGACACCCTCCTCACGTTCTCGGACACAGGATGCGCAGCAGACGTGACAGCATGCAGTAAATATTGGACACTTCCACTTTCCACGAAAAGATTGGGGGAATAGCTCTGAGAGCAACACAGAACAAAGCCTCGTAGTGGGTTAGAATCTAATAAAGGACAAGGATTTACCTTGATTTGCAGAAATGAGCTAATGAGGCAAAATCAGACTTTGGACTTAGTCAGCATTCTATTGCTGCGAAGAGACACCACGACCATTTATAAGAGAGAACATTTCATTGGGGCCTGCTTATAGTGTCAGCATCTAGTCCATTACTGTCACTCACTACACAAACCATGTGACCCTCATGTTGCTATAATAAAACACCTGACAGATTGACCTAAGGGAGGAGAAACTGATTTAGGCTCACCGTTCTGGAAGGATCAGTCCGTCATGGTGACGATATCAAGACAACTTGGTTCGTGGCAACAGGACATTTCGCCTGCTACTTCCTATACCTCAGTGGATCAGGAAGGAGGTTGCTCAACCCAGAACAAGGAGCAGATGTTCCCTCTGAAGCTCTCCAGCGATCTGCTTCTGTTAGCTGTGCCACAGTGCACGCTACAGCATCCCACAGGGCAACCAGCTGACTGACAAAGCCTCTAAACATCAGGACCTGTGGGGGCATTTCAGGTTCAAACCGTAGTTAGTACAGTTACTTAGGTCACCCATACTTATCTTCATTTCCTGTTGCAGTAAGTATTAAGTCATATGTGTTCTGAATGCTGGCAAAAGCTACACGAACATCTATCTCGTCATGGAAGCGTCATGTAGTGAGAAAGGACAAAATTGACCCTAGCGGTTAAACACATCTTTAAGTAGGTTTGTAAAATGAACTCCCAGACCACAAGGTGACTTAAAAACCCCTTCCAGCGTGTGGATGGATGCCTTTTAAACTTCCGCCCCGCCGTACCTTCTCTACCTCCGTGGCTGAGAATGGCTACTTTATCTCCCCATGTCGCCGTTCCATCTGCTGTGAATAAGTAGGGTTCATCATCGCGTTAGCGAACCATCACCAGGACTAGCTGTGACACTAGCTCACATGATGGCTTTGCAGCAGTGCACACACACTGCGGGGGGTTGTGAACATGTGTGAGCAGTGTCATTGGCCATGTCTAACGGAACCAGTGCTTTGCATTGTTAGGGTCAGTGGACAGGAGGGATCTGGGATCAGACAGAGGATGGTCCACTGGGCAGTTAGGACGCTTTCTCAGCACTCCCCCATACAGAGAGTAGGCGCAGGAATAGCGACTCACTCACGGCATTGTCGCGGAGGTGAGCCCAGTGCACATAAGGCATTTAAAACAGCACTCGGGCATTCAGGAAACCCTAAGAGGCCATGAGACAGGCTGTCTCAGAAGCCATGGGCTCTGTCAAAGAGGGAGTGTGCTACAGCTGTAACTTGGCCTAAACCCCAAGAGTCAGCAAGCTGTAGCAGAAGGCTCCAGAGACTGTTCCTTTGACGTGGACTTGGGAGGGAGGAAAGAGCTGTTGATAAGCACAGTTGTTTGAATTCACCCGTGGGAAAAATAAAAACAGATAAGTGGAAATGAGTCACTGCCTGAGAAAGCGAGTTGGTATTTTACCAATAATGAATACTAATTTGTGCTGACGCCATAGCTTAATATTTCTCCGGCAGATGTGTGTGTGTGTGTGTGTGTGTGTGTGTGTGTGTGTGTGTGTGTGTGTGGTATCAGCAATTGTCATATAATTTATCTTCCATCAGCTCCAGGAGATATGTCACTCCTAGAAACAGCATTGTGCATTGCAACAGCTGAGATCACTGGAATCCCACTGTGCCTAGGAGCTGTTGCCGTTATGCTAGGGTAGGACGTGGACTACATCTTACTCTATTTTCCAAATAGCCCAGATGATTTCAGTCTGCAGCTGTGACTGAGAAGTCGTCTCATAAGAGACGGTTTCAGAATCCCAATCAGTGAGTGGCCGTCAAAACCCTTTTCCTCACAGCTGCTAGCCACAGAGTGTGCACTCACCCATGCACTGAATAATGCCTGAGTCTTTCTAACAGTCTACTAAAAGCTGACTTCAGTTTCTTTTGCTCCCATTTAGCAAAGGGAAGGAAAATGGAGAACAAGCTTTTGTTTTGTAAACCCAGCCAACATTTGACAAGCATCTGCTACAGTACAACATCGTCTTCAGTGTGAGAGTCGTAATAATGAGCTCATCGTGTGGAGCAAGCATGGCCTAGCCGTCACCTAGCTAACTGATTCACGTTTGACATAGTTCAAGTTCAAAGAGCAACTTGTAATTGGTTAAAACTAACTTATGAATCTGTTTTATTTTGGGGATATGAGCTCATTATATGACAGGTTTACATTTATAATCCTCTAGCCTCAGAAACCTAAATATGAGTTACCACAGAGCCTGGAAGCTTGTGGATTCTCTAGGGCAAATTGGTTTTTTTTCTCAATTTTTTTATTGAAGCAAAATACATACAGCAACTATGATCTTAGCATTTCTAAGTGCCCTGAGGTATCGTTAGGAAAATTTCAACCCAAAGAAGTTACTCATACCCAAGAAAATACAAAGAATAAATAATCCCAGAACATTCATTAAATCAAAGGGGAAGGGGAGCCCACATTATAACAATAAAGTAACAGGAATGGGCAAACACGGCTCATTGATAACTCTCAACATCCATGGTCTTAATTCCCCACTAAAAAGACATAGACAAATAGATTAAAAAACAGGCTCCATCCTTCTGCCTCACTCAGGAACACACCTTACCATCAAGGATAAACATCACCTCAGGGCAAAAGTATGGAAGAATCTATTCCAAGCAAAAGAATCCAAGAAGCATGTCAGTGTGACCATTTTAATATTTGACAAAGTAGACTTCAAACCAAAACTACTCAGAAGAGATAAGAAAAGTCACTACATACTCAACAAAGGAAAAACCCACCAAGAGGATTTCAGAATTCTAAACATTTGTGCACCAAGTTCATAAAAGGAACATTACTCTTGTGAAAATCATACATTGATGCTAACACAATGATAATGGATGAGTTAAATATCCCACTCTTGGTTAATCCAGACAAAAACTAAACAAAGAAATGCTGGAATTAAATAATGTCATAACCAAATGGACCTAACAGATATTTACAGAACATGTCACCCAAACACAAAAGAATATACTTCCTTCTCAGTAATTCGTGTAACTTTCTCCAAAATTGACCACATACTGGCCTCAAAGCAATTCTCCACAGATACAAGAAAACTGAAATAACATATGGCATCCTAGCCTGTCTCATCACCATGGATTAAAGCTGGATATCATCAACAGAAACAACAGAAAGCTTAGAAATTCACTGAAACTGAACAACCCATCACAGCAAGACAAATGGAACAAGACAGAATCAAGAAGGAAATTCAAAACATTTTAGAAATGAACAAAGATGAAAATACAACCTACCCAAACCTGTAAGACACAATGAAAGCAGTTCTAAGAGGCAAGTTCGTAATACTGAGGGCCTCCATAAAAAAATGGAGATCTCATATTAGCAACTTGACAGCATACCTGAAAGCTCTCGAACAAAAATAAGCAATAATATTCCAAAAAAGAGTAGACTGCAAGAAATAATAAAACTTAGGCCTAAATCAATGAAATAGAAACACCACGACCACCAATAACAATAGCAACAAAAAGAATGCAAAGTGTTAATGAAATGAAGAGTGGGTTCTGTGAGGAAAAATCAATGAGATGAATAAACTCTTACACCAATCAACTAAAAGATAAAGAGAGAAGATCTAAGTCAATAAAATTAGAGATGAGAAGGGGAATATCACAATGGACACTAACCAAATCCGGAGGATCTTAGGGTATACTTTAAGAATCTGAACTCCACCAAATGAGAAGTGTGTGTGTGTGTGTGTGTGTGTGTGTATGTGTGTGTGTATGAGAGAGAGACAGAGACAGACAGAGAGAGACACAGAGAGACAGACACAGAGACACAGAGAGACATCTGGATAGGTTTTTTTAAAAAGTATCAGGCATAGTTATTTTTTTCTCATTTACGAAATACATTACTGACCTTTTGACTTTGTAGCAGGATTATAAATTGAACACTTTCACTACTTCCGCTAGCTAGTATCCTAGTTTTGAAAATGGGAATCTGGCTCAACATGATGAACGTAGCAAGAGACAATTTGAGTATTCATTTGGATTCTGAATTGGCTTGCAGCAGTTATATCCATGCAAGACACTGGATGAGGATGCAGAGAATTGCTTTGAGCTGGGGGTAGCTAGGTCCACCGAGGAGTGATATGATATTAGGGCTAATATTCTGTCTTTAATCTCGAGGCATCTCAGTCGTATCCTCAGATTTCAGTCACATCCGTTTTTGTTGGCACAGATGAAGCAGAAGTCATAGGAATGGCCAGAACAGTCTCCAATAGTCTCATTTCAGAGCCGCTTCCCATTCCTCTGTGATTCCTCTTTCTTTCTCTGCCTCCTCACCAGTTCCAACAGACAGGCTCACCCTGAGGGAAGCGGTCAGCTATCAGACTTCTGCCTAGTTTGGGAGGTAGACATTAGTCAGACTGGTTGTTGGGGGATCTGTGGTTTACTGTAAAATGGAAAATGCTGATGGTGTTGGGAACTTAGAAGCCACCGAGTGGGACTGTGACAAATGTCTAATGTAACATGTACCTTGTTACAGCCATAACTAAAAAAAAAAACAAAAAAACAAAAAAACCCAAAAAACTAAAAACAAACCAACAAACAAATATCCTTTCTGTATTTCTTTCAACTTATTGCCTTTTCATGGTGGAGCCAAGAGCAGGTGTTCTGAAAGTAAGGCCAAGGATTCTCAGCTGTTTGTAAATTCAAAAAGAAAAGAGTACCATAAAAATCAAAGAGAAATTAAAAAAAAAAGTTGCCTCTGTAGTTAGTGAGACCCAGCCCTTGATCAATTTCCACTAAGTAAGATGAGGTGGGATTTGCAGAATACAGAGCTAGCCTTAAAAAAGTCAATATTTGCTCCACTCCTACTGAAGTCTGCACGGTGCTCTGAGCTATTTGGAGCGCTCAGACAGGCTACGCACCTGCATATCGACCAGGGGGATAATGTTCTTCTTGTCCTTGGGATGAACAGAGACCGTCTGGTTCCTGTTATTGCAGAGAGGTGAGATCTCTCACAGCGGTGTGTGTGTTTGCAGGGGGAGCTCCTCCCTTGTCAGCAGAACTTTGACAGAAGCATGCTAACTTTCTAGTTCGTTTATTACTTGACTTCCTGGCTTTACATTTTGGCGAAGACATTGTAAAAGGGCACACGATAACAGTTAATGTCATGCACTCTGTGCTTGTCACGTGCGTGAGCATGGACCCGACACACACACACACACACGCACACGCACGCACGCACGCACACGTAAACTTGCAGATTTAGTACATTTCCTTACAGGTTCAGCCCAAGGTAAAAGGCAGAACCCGCCAAGGTAGGCTGCGCATTACTGTCTTCACTGTGGTGACCAACTGTCTGGCAAAAGGATTCAAAGGAAGGACTTGGGGGCTCAGTTTCAGGGTACTTGGACCCACGCCTCTGGGCAGCATGACCACGTGGTAGAGACTCTTCGCGATCGACAGGAAGTCGAGAGAGGGAATGTAGGCCTTCTGCACGTGTCGGCTTTTCGCTTCTCCTTCCCCCAGGTTCCCAGCTCACGAGAAGTCTGCCCCACATTCTGCTCATCCTCTTTGAATCTCCCTGAGACACACACCAAGGTGCGGCTCCTCAGTTTCCTGGGTAACCCTTGTTTGGTCCCCCAAGAAGGTCCCTTTCCCAAGGTCCCGCATCTTGACAAAAGCCCTCAGGGACTTGAAGAAAGTTTCTGCAAAAAGCAGGAGTTGTTCTTATCTCTGGCAAGAGGAGCGTGTGCCCTTTGTTGACAGACGACTGTGGTGCCTGTTATCCTGTCCATGTTAGCCTCTGGGCCCCCTCAGTCCCAGCCCACAAGCCCCCTTCTCCTGTTCCCATTTAACCCTGAAAATGTTCCCCTGTCCCAGGAAGACGGTCTTGGCAATTTGGAATAAACTCTTTCCTTTTCACTCATGGAGTGGCTATTTTGGTGTCTTTACCGCGCCCATTTCCTTTCAACCCTACATCCGGTCAAGTAGGAAAGGAAGGTGAACCACCACGTGTTCAGACAGCCTCCTTGGACTGTCTGGCTTTGGAGCTTGTGTGAGATTTACTGCTGTAAATTTAGGAAGGCCTAATCTGGGTGGGTGTGGAGTTTCCCATCAAAAATGAAGTCACACTGCAGGGTAGGGTGGTGCACACCTTTAATTCCGGCACTCAGGAAGCAGAGGTAGGCGTTTCTCTGTGAGCTCAAGGCCAGCCTAGTGTACAGAGTGAGTCAATGGGTAGGCAGGGATACATAGACTATGTTAAAAATAAAAACTAAGAAGTTACACATGCTTGGCCGGTAAGAGAATGCTAATTAAAAGCCCACTGAGAATTCACCGCACCTTAGAATGGCTTATCATAAGAGAACAAATGACAGAAATGTGTGAGGAAAGGGACCACCCTTACATACCGCTGGTGAGAGTGGAAGCTAGCGCAGCCGCTATGGGAATCGTGGAGGTTCCTGAAAGAAATGTAAAACAAATAAACAGAAACCCCTAAAACTACCGTGTAACCCAACTACATCACTCATGAATACTTGCCCAAAGGAATCTGTCATATACAGACACTGGCAGTGTTGCCGTACCGTTCACGTGAGCCAAGATATGGAACCAGCCTGGCCCCCTCCAACAAATGGATAGGGAAAGCATGGTTTGCATGCGACGGTGTTTTATTCGACTGTAAACAGCGAGATTAAGCAACTTGTCGGGAAACAGATGACCTGGAGATCTACATGTTAAATAAGCCAGTCTCAGAAAGACAAACCCTGAGTGTTTTCTCTTATAGGCAGAATTCGGATTGATATGCGTGACATGAGAGTAGAAACGGGTTTACTTAGGAAGGGGAAGGGTGAAGGGGGAGGGACAGAGGGGGAGGGGACAGCGGAGGTGAAGATGAGCACAGCACAATGATATACATGTACAAAGTGTCTTAACGAAACCCATCATTTTTATGCTAAAGTATTTATAAACATAAAGTTATAGGAAGGAAAAAGCAGTATGACCGACCTCGTTATGAATGCATGCTTATTCAAGGAAGATTTGTTATTTTTAACAAACATTAGCTACTGTCTGGGGTCAAACCTTCCTAGCTTTTGAAACCAAGACATTTGGATGCTGTGTGTTCAGCCTTGAAATCCTTTCCTTGGGTATGGCCGCCAAAGCCCTCGGTGCTGACTTTGAAGAGATGATTCAATGGTCATCCATTTGGAATATTTGGAGGAAGCGACGATTTGAATGAATCATTGACCCAAACGAAAGGAATGTCCACAGCATTTTAAGGACATCAGTAATCAGGGGTGGATTAGGGGACCATGGAGCATCCCTTGAGCCCCATCTAAAAGTTAACATTCCACAAGACTCTCTTCCTATCACTCAAAGAATATGAGCGAGTCCATGTACACTGTACAATCTAGCCTTCCTCAAACATATTAGCTTCCTGTTCCTCTACAAAACACAGCGTTTCTAGACCACCATCTAAAAACCATTCCACTAAATAATACAAATTAACCAACTTGATGTGCCTGGCTTTGTTGACTCCCATGGGAGGCCTTACCCTTTCTAGGGAGTAAATGGGGAGTGGGCGAGGGTGGGGGGAGGGGAAGGAGAGAGAACTGTGGTTGGTATATAACATGAATTCAAAAAGTAAAATTATAAAACTGACGTGATGCCTACTTCACTAAGAAGGCACTAAAAATTAAAATTATGTTATCTGTCCAGTCTCTAATACGTAAAACATGATTCATCTTCTTAAAGGACCTTTTTTTTGCACTACTTGTGAGTAAAGCTATGAGTTTAAAACATTTTGATATATGTGGTGCTATATGAGGATTTCACTTTGTAAACAACCAACTTAATTATGTTTTGTTTATATACTCCATCTCAATAAAATTTACTCTTAAAACATATTACATAAAGAAGTACATAATTATAAACATAGACAATATTCACATCTCATATCACAAGCCAAAAAAACAAATGAGTTTTCCTAATAACATACAGAGTTTGTAAAATAAAAATGGAAAGGATCCGCAACACTAGAAAAAAAATATTCAAAGAGCATGAACTTAAATGCAGTGAGCTAGCTCAGCGCGTAAGAGCTAGCTCAGCAGGTAAAGGCATTTGCTGCCAAGCCTGATAATCCGTGTTAGATCCCTGAAACCCGTGTGGTGGGAGAAGGGAACTGATTCCCACACATTGTTCTGATCCACACATGCACACTGACATGGAAAATGTGAGGCATAGACATGTAAGACAATGGTTAAGCTTGTTTAAAAAGAGAAATGCAAATAAAATTTGGCTGGAATAGCTTTTTTAGTCTACCAAGTTGCCAAAAGGATGGAAAGACCAAGAACAACAGACACATTTCTAAGATATATTGGAATGTAAGCCCGTGCTAGGTTTACTGAAGACAATTTCCGGGGCACTATCACAGGTACCAATGGACTTTCTCTGATCCAGTGATTGCCGGTCTAAAAGTTGAAGTACTTGCAAATTGACACAGATGCCTAGATATTTATGGCAGCAATGCTTGCAAACACTTAGGAGGGAAAACCACCCAAGTCTAACAGTGAGTGATGAACTGTGACATAATAGCACAGTCCCCAAATTAAATCACCCCTAGAAAAGAATGGGGATGTTCTTTCTTTTCTTTTCTTTTCTTTTGGTTTTTTGAGACAGGGTTTCTCTGTATTGTTTTCGAGGCTGTCGGTCCAGCCTGGCCTCGAACTCACAGAGATCCGCCTCCCTCTGCCTCCCGAGTGCTGGGATTAAAGGCGTGCGCCACCACTGCTCAGCCGAATGGGGATGTTCTTAAGAACTGATAAGAAATTATCTTCAAGATATATATTGTTGGCCGAAAACAGTAACAGGAGACAATGGCAATGTATATAGTTAACTATCATCTACAAAAGACAGAGTTGAAGTATGTTATATATCTGCTGTTTACAGACAAAATATCCTTAGAAAGATATCCCAGAAATTCATTACCATTGACTTCTCCAGAAAGAGAAACTGGTTAGCGTGAGGCCAAGGCTCAAGGTAGGGCTTTTCTTTAAATTTGTTTGGATATTAAACTAAGTAAATTTATTTATAAAATGATAGTCTTGTTTTGTTTTATTAAAATATGCCCCTGAGATTTCATCCTCTCCAGTGAGGCTGGGATGCCTTCCAGCCTGGAAAGAATCTGAAGCACAGTAATGCATGGGGCCAGAGACTGAGGGCTGGGTTTCTCTTGCCTCGAAGGCCCAGCAGTCTGGAGAAGTGCGTGCATGAAGCACACTTTGGTGGAACCCCCAGGATTGTGTTCTGTTTTGTTTGTGCAGTGTGCTGGTCTTTACTTCCCATGTTCCTAGTGACTTGCCTCTGTCCCTAAAATTCAAACAAACAACACCCAGACGGCTCAAGGATCCCAGTATTTATAGGGAATTGTACCATCTCTTGCAATATTAATTTCCCTGAAGAACCCTAGAATCAGTTAAAAGATGCAGTTGTTCAGATTCTCACTCAAGCTCATATTCATTGAATTCTGCTCGTCTTCCTGAAGAACGCTTTTTCTTGGATACTTCTATTTATAGCACACAAAAGACAGTTTTTGTATGAAGACAAATTAGCCTGCTGGGTTTGTGTCATGTCTTGTTTAGGGTGCTCAGCATTGAGTTTCTAACCCTCTGAAAATTATCAAAACTGGTTTGGCAGTTAATTATGAAACCGCAAGGCTGGACTGCCAAACAGATGACTGCCCCAACACAAACCACTAAAGCAGTGAATTAAAATCAGACCTCAATGGCAATGGGCTTAAGTACATCCCAATGCTAAGACGCTTAATCGGGGAAATTACTCATTTTTTTTCAGTAGGATAGAGTGGTCATTTTCGGATTACTTGGGCTCTACATGAAAGAGACAAAGCAGACGATTTTCAGTTACCCTTCTTCCTGTTTATGGAGGACAAGACACTAAAGGAAGACACTCTGCATCAGGAACTTTAGCTGAGTAGGTTTTATAACTGTAAGACTTGGTTTAATTATCTCTTTTTTTTTTTCAAAGGAAGCAGCAAAGACCCAAAACACCACAGACTCAGAGCTGCTGCAGCAAAGGTTCAAACAATTTCAAGTGGCAAAGAACCAGGTCTGTATTCTTAGCTGAAACAGTGCATAAGAAAATGCGGTTGAACTTTTCACGGAGTAAATCACCTGGAAGCACAAAATATGCATCGATTGCTCATGGATGAAGCCGATATTGATGACCTGGCCCAGCATTGCCTATTTCTCCACCCTGAGATTTCTGCTTCCCGCCCCCCTTAGGTGCAGCCAACAGTGTGTAGAAAAATATGTTATGACTACACATGCAACCTGCTTCTTACTAAATTTATCTCTAGTCTTAGCATGCACTCATGGTTCTTGTAGAATTCAGTTACATTAGTATCAATCCGTTTTATTATAAAAAAACTCACTTGCAGGTGCTGGGGAGAAGTGTGGGGACCACCTGAGATTGGACCCCTAGTGCCTGCTAAGAGTCAGACATGGCAGCACATGTCTGCAGTTCTGGGGGGTGGGGAATCCATCAACGGCCAGCTGTCTAGACAAATTAGTGGTCTCTGAGTTCAGTGAGAGATTTTGTTCCCCAAAATAAGATAGTGATTGAGGAGGACCCCCACATTAACCTCTGACTCTACATGCCCGCACACATACACATGTGTGTACTCACATGTACACACCAGCACACACATACACATACACTACACAGGCAAATAGAAATGACAAATTTGCTAAAGACCTGAGGATGTTTAGTCTTTTAGATCTTGATATACAGTTACCACATTTGAAAATTATTATCTTCAGGTAGATTTCTTTTCCACTTTGGCTTACAGTACTGAGATTTTAACATATGTATAAATGTGTACCCACCCCTACAACCAGGATACAGAACAGGAGCATCCTCCAAACTCTTGTGTATTATTACAATAATTGTTCTCTTTTTAGTTAAATATGCATTGTATATTAACCAACTGAATTTCTCTGTATATTCCTTTATTTGAAATTTGTATTCTATTCATAGACACTCGGCCAGTTTTCTATCATTGCATAACCAATCACATGAGACTGTAATGTTTTACAGAACACAAGTTTATTATCTAAGTTCCACTGGGTTAGAACCTTCCTGTGATATTCATAGGTCCTCTGTTCAGGGATGCTCCCACCTGAAACTAACGTGTCGGTCGGGAGTGATGCTGACTGATATTCAAAGCCTCATTCCCAACTCTCTTCAGGTACTGGGGACCAGGACCTCAGAGTTGAGAGAATAGCTTTCTTCAGAAACGTTTCATCACATGGCCACCTACCTGCTGGGGGCCAAGGGAAGGCATCTGCTGCCTTCTTGTCTATGATCTCACAAGGTCAGCCTAGCTCTTCCAGGATATGTTCTGTCTAACTCACAGCCCATGGATTTAGACATCTTAGCTGGAGCTACAGTCTCCCTTGCCAAATACTAAGACGCAATCGTCACAGTGTGACCCCACTACATTCATTCATAGATCCAGACCATATACAGGAGAGGGAAGCAGGCAGGGAGTCCTCCGTCAGGACGTTCAAACCTTGAGGATCATCTTGGAATGCTGCCACAGATGAAACAGATATCTAGAGAAAAGCTTGCTAAATTATCATGTGTGTGTGTGTGTGTGTGTGTGAGAGAGTTAAAAATATCATAGTGTGTGTGTGTGTAAGAGAAACAGAGACAGAGAGAGTTAAAATATCATGGTGTGTGGGGGGGGGAAGGAGAGGGAGGGAGAGGGAGGGAGAGGGAGGGAGGAAGAGAGAAGAGAGTTAAAAATACCATGGTGTATGTGTGTGTGTGTGTGTGTGTGTGTAAGAGAGAGAGACAGAGACAGAGAGAGTTAAAATATCATGGTGTGTATGTGTGTGTGTGCGCGCGTGCGTGCGTGTGTGTTAAATTTGAGTGGTCCCAGAAGTTTTAACTTGAACCAGGTGTGAAATCCACACTGCCATGTTACTGTTACTGATTTCTTGTCTGTGGACTTACCAGATCCTAAGCCTTAGCTTAGTAGGAAGACAGCTACTCACACTCAGGCAAAAATTCCTTCTGTAATGTTGACCACTTGTAGGGTCACCTGAGTTCTGTGAAGAAAAGTTAGTATTCTAAACTTGTAATGTAATCTGCCATTTCAGAAAAATGGTACAAACTCATATTAAAAAATATATTATATAAGCCTAAGAATGGACACTTTGGGGATTGAATTCATTCTGCAGTCTCTCAGTTTGTGGGACTGTCCTAGAGTGAACTCCAAGCTGTATAAATAAATTCCCTAAGTTAGGAGAGCTGCCCATGAATCACTGAATTTCATGCCAGGGTTTCAATTAAGCCCATGGTGCCTCCCACTCCCTTTATCTAAGTATCCATCAACGTGTTTCACTGTTGTGTCCAAATAATCCACTTGAGATTACAGTATTTAAAAGATGTTAATAATTTCTCAAGACATTTACTTTTCAAACTTAAAAAAGTGAATAATATCATATTTATTTTGAAATCAGTTGCCACAGGGCAGGTTTTTAATCTCTGGTTTCTCTATAAACATAAGGTATAATTAATCAAGTTTTAGTAATATTTGATACATTGTTTTTGAAAAAAATCTGCCAAGAGATTAGTGATGTGATACCAAGAAAAACAGCTGCCAGAAACAGTTGCCAACATGCAGAAAGGCAAAGGATCTACTCCATTAACTTATATTACATTAGACATTCATGTCAAGTGACTTCTTCATGGGGTTTGATATCAGGACAAATATAATAACAAATGCATCACTCAGGACCATTGTGTAATATAAGAAATTATTACATGAAGAGTGCCTTGCAGGTAAAAACTGCTTTGTAAATCTCAAGTACTATATATTTATAGTTAATAACCTTGAATGCCTTTGACATTAATCCAGTGTAAGCTAATTTGACATGAATCAAAGTTGTTCATGATCAAAAAGTGATATAAATGCAGAATATCACACTCAAAGATTCTAACCAAATATACACATATTTGTTTTATATGTATGCTTCCTATATATATATATACATATATATATTTCCTATGTATATTTACATTTCCTATATATATTTATACTTACATTGCATATATGAAATTATATATAAGAAATAGATACAAATATTTATGAATAAATAAACAAAAATCCATAATTTTTAAAAATCCTGTGAAAAAAGTTGTGCAGGGCAGTAATGAAATTGTGATGGAACACAATAAAACTGGCATTTGAATGCTGCTTTGAATTAAAGTTAGATTCTTTGTGTCACAGAATTGGTCATTTTAATTGCTCTAAAAACCCTAAAAGGAGTCATCACGGTGTTGCGCAATGGTAGCCCTAACACTTAGGAAGCTGAGGAATGAGGAACATGAATTCAAGACCAGCTTGGGTTAAATAGAAACTTTGAATTCAGTATGAGCTATGGGATAAAACTTAAAAGTCTTAAAGGCACTAATGAACATCCACAAATCTTCACAGTCTTGTAAAATCCATATAAGTTTCCCAGGGTGGATTCAGACAGCTTCTATTTCACTGGGATGAAGAGCTGCTTTCAGAATGTTTGCTAGTTATCTTGGCATTAAAACTATCTCAACTAGAACATTTACAGTTCAAAAAGAACACGACAAGCCAATTAAAAATGGACAAGAAGAACTAAATATATATGTTTGCAAAGAAAATACTCAGTGGCCAAATTGGTATATGTATCAATAAAACTAGTATTTAAAAGAAGGAATCTGGACATCCAAAATAGCTCTTAAATATTAGTCACTCACATGCATACAAATAAATGTGGTTGTGGATTGCATCTGTTCTCAAGAAAGCTTTCTCTCTTTTTTTTTTTTTTTTTTTTTTTTTTTGGTTTTTACGAGACAGGGTTTCTCTGTATTGTTTTGGAGGCTGTCGGTCCAGCCTGGCCTCGAACTCACAGAGATCCGCCTGCCTCTGCCTCCCGAGTGCTGGGATTAAAAGCGTGCGCCACCACCGCCCGGCATCAAGCAAGCTTTCTTAAGTTCTACTGGGGATAATACTACTTTTCCTTCTAAGTATCATCATGGCTGAAAGTTTCTCCCTATTACACTGACAGTGCCACAAAAGCAGGTGCTTCATTTGCCTTTAATTCACTGTCGTTTCATGGTGTCTGCTAAAGTGTCTGACACATACTGGATGGATGGATGGATGGATGGATGGATGGATGGATGGATGATGGATGGGTGGGTGGGAGGATGGACAGATGGATGGACAGATGGATGTGTGTGTGGATGGGTGGATGGATAGATAGATGGATGGATGGATGGATGGATGAGTGGGTAGATGGGATGATGGATGGGTGATGGGTGTGTGGGTAGATGGGTAGGTAGGTGTGTGGATAGATGAATGGGTGGATGGGTGGGTGGGTGGATGGGTAGATGATAGTTTGGTGGATGAATGATAGATGGATGAATGGATATTGGGCCTAGAGTTTTCATGAATTGTTGTGGGTCTTTTTAGTTGATAATACAAAACTAGCAAAATGTGTAGATAAAGGATTTTAAACAAGCTAGCAACAATTATGATTCTTGGTATTGTCTTTGGAACCCTCCCCAAGAGATGCACCCTCAGCCATTCTAATCCAGCTGTGCTAAAGGCTGGTACAAAGGGTTTCCAATGGCCAAGGGGCTGTTTTGTAGTTGGAGAAAAGATTTGCTTATATATTGTATGAAAACTGAGTTCTGGAGGTAAAATTATGAGACAAACTTTAAAACTGGGAAAAAAAGATTGTTTATGTGAGAGGAAAACTATCATCGAGAAGGCAAGCAGTCATGAGTTGCTTGGATTAAAGAGGCAGCTCCAGGTAGAAAAACACTTTAAAGAGTATCTAGCTTGGGAGGGAAATAGACTTCAGATTGAAGAGGTCTGAAGAACAGTAAAACAAGGGCAAAGGGCAGATGCAAACTGAAATTGGAGCTAATTATAGTCAGAAAGTGGAACCATTTCCCTAAAGACGTGATTATCGTAAACTCAGTCGTGACATTCGAATGGAAATTAGAGTTTTCTGAAGCTGTGGTACTCATCTTTCTGGATCCAGGAGGTTCTATGGCTGCCTCGGAATTCATTACCGCCTCCCATCCTTTATTCTTGGCCCCCTGTGAAGTTTTCCATTTATTCGAGACTGGGTCTGCGAGAACATTACAATTGTGTGCCTAGGTGATGTTTTGCATTTTACCAGAGGCATTCACTAGAATGGCTGACTTAAAACTGCAACAGTTGTACGATATGGTTTTTTTTTTTATTTTTAGTCCAATACAAGAAAGGCTAAAATACCCATTAAGTTTTCTTTCTTTCTCTCTCTCTCTCTCTCTCTCTCTCTCTCTCTCTCTCTCTCTCTCTCTCTCTCTCTCTCTCTCTCTCTCTCTCTCTCTTTCTTTCTCACTTTCTTTCTTTTTCTTCCCAAAGTCTTACCTACCCCAAGCTGACCTCAACTCACCAACCATGGGTGACCTTGAACTTCTGACCCTCCTGTTTTCTCCACCCACACGTGGCTCTTACAGGCATGTGCTGCCACACCTGGCTGGGATGTGCGGAGCCTCGGAAAACCCACTACCAATGCGGCTATATCCTCAGCCCCTGACATTTCCAAGGAACATTGTAGATTAGTAAAAATTCAGAATTCCTGAAAGGTAGTTAACATACTGTAAAGCTCCACTACATTTATATATTGTAAGATTCTGGTATCCTCCAGAAATTTTTCAACAACTGATTCATTCTTCCTTTTCTCCCTCAATTCCAATAAGACAGCAGTAAAGGAATAAGCAGCACATATTACATCCGTGATGGAAATAGTCTGAGAAACTTCTAGAGAATTGAGGAGGAGGAAAGCCTACTGGCAGCCTATGGAAGTGAACCGGAGACTACCAATGGTGTGGGCGTGGGAAGAGTTTGTTGATGTTTCCCGAAGAATCCTGGGGGAGGCAGGCGCTACGTGAAGGTAGCTGTGGTAAGGGGACAGAGAGACAGGGCTTGCTCTATGTGTCCCTGAATGGCTTCTCTGAGTAGTGTTCTCTCTTCGCTTTTCTTCTGGGAGTTTTATTCTCTTGCATAGAAGGGCAGAGGGTCCTTCTATTAAGAGCTAGCAATCTGCCTAGGAGCACTGGGGTGGTCAGGGGCGGTGTATTCAGCCATTTTAATATTTGGAGGCCTCCTCCCTTTTGGTCTGCCCCTCTCCACGGATGCAGACATCCTGTTCAGCCACTTGATGGTGCCGCAGAACCAATGAGAACAAATGCAAGACATCTGCATGGAACACTCAGACCACTAAGGCAGGGTCACACGTATGAAGACAGCACCCAAAGTGGGAGGCTGGGAAGGGATACCACAGAGATACAATGAAATCCCGTGAAAACAAAACTGCAGAAAACGGAGATGGGCTCAAGATGGTAAACAGCAGAGGGGAATAGACAGACTTGGGAGAAAGCAAATGCTTCTCCTTGACATGGTTCAAATAAACAAACCCGGTGTGGTCATACTTGGGTGGGAAACACGAGAAGAGACCTTATACAGCAGTATTCATTACAGCATCCCAGAATCCAGCAGCCCTGAGGACCTGATGTGGAGACCCGGAAGTGCACTGCTGCTCCACAGACAAGTCTGCAGGATGCCATTGGGTATTCCGATCCAGTGGTGTAGAAGGAGAATAAGGCTCATCAAATGAGCAAGCATTTTAAGGAGGACGAGAAAAGGGGCATTAAATATTCAAATGTACCCAGTGGGAGAACTACACTCCTAACTTCCAAAATGTGCAAGACCTGTGACGTCAGCCTCTTCTTTCAAAGCAGGAAGTGAACCTCAGGGGTTTAATTGAGCCAACAAGAAAAGAGTGCTTAGGCCTGTTTACTGAATGCAAATAGTCACCAGAAAACGGAAGATGCTTAGCTGGCTGCTTCTGGGGGGACTCAGGGGCTGGCTGTGTTTTTGCTTTTGTTGCACCCAAACTCTGAACCCCCAAATCACCAAGAGACCCAATCTGATGCAAAAGCAAAGAGTCCTTAATTTGGTTCCCCGTGAAGCTGGCGGACAGGAGGGCTATTGAGAAGCAGTGTGGCAGGGGATACATTGGGGTACAGCAAGGGAAGTGTGGGGTCGCAACAGTCTCAGGACTGGTGCACTTTCAAGCTGGGGCAACCTGTCCTGAGTTGATTTGTGAGCTCTGGGCCGCAGCAAGAATGCTCTGCCTAGAGGCCCTCCCAGGGTGGTTGCTGCCTCTGCATTCCAGAGCCCATCAGATAACTTGGTTCCTTGCCATGCGCGGAGGGTGTCTGGCGGTTTATTCCCATTAATTAGGAAGGTCGGGAGCTCAGCACAGGGGCCTACATCTTGCTGGGTCTCTTCTGCAGCCTGTCATGGCTGCCAAAGCAGGGGCCGGGTGAGGGTCTGGTCCCTTCAGCTTTGTTGCTATATGCACACATTATTTGATTTTTTTAAGTTAAAACTAAAATTGTTTTCCTCAAAGCCAGAGAGGAAATACAAGTTATGAGTCACCATCTCCTCATTTAGGTAATTAATCTCGGTGGGAAGAAATGACATGGTGACGTTACATTTGAGCTCGTTTGTCCCTAACCACTGAGAGACAAGGTTGCAACTTAGGCAGGAAAGGGTTTACTTCACTTCACAGATTACTCACAATTACACCCCATCACTGAGAGAAGTCAGGGGAGGAACCTCAGCAGGGAAGCAACCTATCGAGCTGTACTGGTTAGTTTAACTTGACATAAGCTAGAGGCATCAGAGATAAGGAGCCTCAACTGAGCAAATGTGTCCATAAGATCCATCTGTAAGGTATTTTCTAAATTAATGATTAATGGTGGAGGGCCCAGCCCATGCTAAGTGGTTCCCTCCCTGGGCTGCTGGTCCTGGATTCTATAAGAAGGCAGGTTGAGCAAGTCATGGGGAACAAGCCTTACAGTAAGCAGCACCCTCCGTGACCTCTGCATCAGCTCCCGCTTCCCGGTTCCTGCCCTGCGTGAGTTCCTGACCTCACTGATTTTGATGATGAACTGTTATATGGAACTGTGAGTGACGTTAACCCTGTCCTCCCCAAACAATAATGACTGTAACTAAGAAAGGAACTTAGGCAGAGGCCATGGAGGGTGCTGCTTACTGGCTTGCTCTTCATGGCTTGCTCAGCCTGCTTCCTCACAGCATACAGGGCCATCAACCCAAGGGTGATACCACGGACAGCTCCCTGGCATCAATCATCAATCAAGAAAATGTACTGCAGGGTTACTCACAGGCCGATCTGGTAGAAGCATTTTCTCACTTGAGGTGTCCTTGTCTAGAAGGACTCTATCTTATGTCAAGTTGGCACAATCCTAGCCAGCACAAGGACCAAACACAACCTTAGAACTTGGAGAAGTATTAAAGAAAAACAGTTCAGCACCATCCTAGCACAACGTCAGTGGTTTGGAAGAAACAATCTCTGTCTTAGAACAAGGCCAGGGTCGTTGCTGTCAAAGTGACATCGGGGAAGGTAGCTGCTGGCCAAGTGACAGTAGGGAAGGTAGATGTTGGCCAAGTGACACCGGAGAAGGTAGCAGCCATCACAGATGGAAGAACTGGTAAGGATCCAAGCATACGGTGCCCCCTAGCTGGGAACACCACAGACAGAGAAGGAGGAAGTCTTTGCTTTGGAGGGAAGAGTAGAAAGCAATGGGAAGGGCTGCCATGTTAGACGGCGTGCTCCAGACGCCACCTCAGGTAAGTTGATGTCCGAACAGAGACAGGAGGGCATGAGGGAACAGACCACAAAAACAACTGGAGGAAAGAGGTTCCAGACACGGAATTGGCAGGTGAAAATGCTCACCTGTACCCAGTGTGACACATCTCCTTCCATGTCTCAAAGGTGTGTCTAATTCAGTATTTCCTAAACTAGACAGCTCATGTTTCCCTCGAGCCGTCTTCTTAGTATTCCTCCCCCTAGCTAAAGGCACAAGCATGCAGCCACTGGTCCAGGTCAGGTGGCCAGAGGTCTCCCTGTGATCAGATCCTCCTCTCTGTAGACCTAAAAACAGCCCACAGTGCGTCCACCACTCGCGTGGACTCCTGCAGCCCATTGGGCACTATCTTCAGCGTCTATTCAGTGCATTGTTCAACTACAGCCACGAGGTAGTCTCAGCGTTCTTAGCATACAGATCAACCGGTGCGGGCTGAGATGTCTTGCCTGATCCGTCCTGCAGACCCTGCTCCTCTGGAGACCTGTCACCTTCGGCACACTCCATCTCTGCCCTCATCGTTCCATTCACAGCAGCTCTCCTTCAGGCCGGAGACACCAGATCCACCCCTTACGTTTTACTGACCCTCATTTCAAACGCCACTTCCTCAGGGAGAATCTCCGGTTTGGTCTGACCTCGGAGTCCTGATGGTTTTGTTGGCTCTGTTGTGGTCAAGCAAGGGTCACCTGAGAAGAGGTCAAATGAGAAAGCCCACCCGTGTTAATCTTCATTGTGGACTTGACCACATCTGGAATCAACTAAAACCCAAGCTCCACCAATAAAACCTCTTTGAATGTGATGTGATGTAGTACGGCATGCATTCGCTCTATCGGTTCTGTGCCTTTAGGAGACCCTGGTTAGCACAGCTCCATCAGGTTGGCCTACAGGCAGGTCTGTTGGGGCATTTTCTTAACTGATGGTTTATGAAGAAGGGCCTGGCCTAATGGAGGGGGGGGTTACCCCTGGACGGGTGGGCCTGCGATGTATAGAAAACAAACAGAGCATTCGAGGAGGGGTGATTCATTGCACAGTATTTCTCCACAGCTTCTGCCTCCGGTGCCTTCCATGAGTTCTCACCCTGACTTCCTTAGTGATGCCGTATGGCCTGAGAGTTGCAAGGTGAAATAAACCCTCCCTCACCCCAAGTTGCTTCCAGTCACGGCGTTGATCTTAGTGACAGGAACCCTGAGACACACAGAGAGAATGCCCCGGGTTTTGCCTGGCCTTGGTTACATCATCTCTTGTGCTTTTCCTGTCCCTCGGATCTTTTTAGTTCTCCAAGAAAAGGACAGTACCTACTGTGCTGTGTCTCCAGCATTTGCAAATAGCACCTAGCACACACTCTGTCTCCAGGAAAATGGACTCCACCATCACAAGTAGTTCCTAAGCCCTCTAGCTTCCTTCTTAACCCAAGGGGCACGAGATGACAAGCGGCACCAGAGCTCTCCTCTGCTGGATAAGGAAAGGCCCCCGTTTGTTAGCGTCGAGGTGAAGAGGAATGAGTTTGCGTCGGCTGTGTCAGACCAGAGGGATCATGCCTTCCCTGTTCTACACAGGCTCCTCTTATGTCCCACCGAATCACTTAACCTTAGACCAGAACCAGAAAGACGAGAGCATTCAGTGTGTGTGAGCAAGTCCCAGACATGGGTGCTCGATACCCCCGGCTCACAATGAAAGGAAGAAAAGGGATAAAACAAGACTTATTCCTATTTTTTTAATATTCTACTACAGCTGGGCGGTGGTGTTGAACACCTTTAACCTTTAATCCCAGCACTCAGAACTGTGAGTTCCAGGCCAGCCTGATTTACAGAGCGAGTTCCAGGGCAGTTAGGACTATACAGAGAAACCCTGTCTTGAAAGAAACTAAACCAAAACAAACTATGCTGACTTCTTTGTCTAAATGTTTGTTCTACCACAGTTTTAACTATAAACATAGAAGTCCTTGCTACATGTTATTCAAATATATTTCTTAAAATCCAACAATTACAGCAGTAAAAGGAGCTTCCCTGTTTAGAAACAGAAGCTAGGATATAGTGAGATTAATTAAATGTACATTTTTAAATTCTTGGACTGGAAAGATGGCTCAGCAGTTCAAAGCACTTGCTTTTTCTTGTATAGGACCCTAGTTTGGTACCCAGTACCTATGCTGAGTGGCCACAGCCACTGGCAACTTCAGTTCTGGGGGAGCTAATGACATTTATGAACACCCATGTATACCCATGGTACACATAATCTCTCATACACACACACAGAGTAAAAATATAATAAATATTTTAAAATGAGTTTCTAAAAACATCAAGGTACTTCTTATTTCATGGGAATAAAAATCGTTGTGAAGGGCAAGGAGAGCATTTTGACATTCCTTTTACAGTTTGGTTCAGATGAGATTGATCCTTTAGGCCAAGAAAACCTTTGCCTTTCTTGTCTTTGCTCTTAATTTGATTGCAACATTAGGTGTTAGCTGGAGTTGTACAAAAGCACTAAGCTTTCAAAGTCCACCCAGCTCCCTGCCCCACAAAGAAATCACAACGCATTCTTGTCACACAGTGCATCTTGAGAATCCAGCATAAACTGTGCTAGGCTGATGGTTGACCTGAGAGGACAGGACAATGACTGGCCAACGGAGAAGTTAATCACCCTTTTCCCCTCCCCAGAAAGAGCCTTGTAGGCAATGAGCACAGGCTACAAGTAGTCTATTTGGTAGCTTTTTCCAAGGCCGCTAGTAGCCACTCACTCAAAGGGCGCTTCCTCTGGCCTTTTCAACTGGAGATACAACAGGAACCTCAGGCATTGGTTTTCTAAAGGTTTTAAGTTGCACTACAAAAAGCAAGCATAAACCTGTGATATTTGTGTTTAATTATTAGTGAAAATAACTCATCATTATGGTTAGCAGAGCAGCTTTTATCGAGAAACGGAAGCCTAGTGGAGAAAAGCAAATTTTATGGCTCTGTGTAGAAAAATCTGAAAGAAAATTCATCGCTTCAGTTTCTTCAGAAAGTAAAGAGGTAGGGTTTGGGATTGGGTTTCTTTTCCTTGTAAGCATCCCTGGAAATGGACTGGAAAACTGGCAGTGTTGCCACGGAGAGGGTCACCAAACAGAGATGAGGGACCCTTTGACAACTGCATGAGCTCCCTGGGAACAATCGACTAGAGCTGAGTCAGCCTCACTGGGAAGAAAGACAAAGACTACAGGACATAGTTCCTCCGAGCAGCCAAGGGAGATCCACGCCAATCCTGAATGGGAAGCTACATGACTCAGAAACAAGTATCTTCTGTCTGACTTTATTGATAGTATCAGCAGTATTAGCCAAAGCCAACTCAGTCTTATCCAGACAGTGATAACTCGGGTTTGCCTCATTTAGAGAAAATTAGTTCCAAACTGAATAATGTTGATCATTACATATTGAAATATCTTTGTGAAGGAATGTGTGCTTTTGCAATAGCTGCTTGAACATGTCCATCACAACAGTGGATCTTCCCAACCATTCAAAGATGGAGATGGATTAGGTGGACAGGGTGTACTCACATGTAATTCCCGTCGTTGGGAGGCTGAGGCAGTAGGGCTGAGAGTACCATTTCACCCTGGGGTACATGGTGAATGGATGGAGTTACACCGACCGTTTATTCATAATTGGCTCATACTACTTGTGGAGAGAGACTACTCAGCCCAAGAAGTTTTGAAAGCCAACCACTGGCTAGTTATTCATCATGCCCAGAAACACCTCTAGGAGCTTTTCCTGATGGTGTGAATGCAACTGAGAAGTACGCTGTTGACAATGGCTTAGACTTACGTCCCGATCTTGAAATAACCATTACATATCTCACGCTGCAGCTACGTAGCTTTGCCTTGGGGCCATCAGCACTGAAATCCATAACTCAGAGGCTCAGCATTCCAGGCTCGTTCACAGTCCCATCAAGCTGCCGTGTTGAGAACTCCATGAAGACAATATGCTACTGAGTTTGGGGCTGATTAAACGGACAAGGTGTCAGTTTCTCTTCAAGGATGATTGATGTTCCCACAACAATTACAAATTAATTAAATCATAGGTTGGGTGGGAGATTGCCATAAAATGACAAAAGGTTTATATCTGTCATGAAAATCAGTAAGAAGAGCAGTAAGACAAATGAAGTACAAAGATCTTCCCAAGAGATAACCTTCCCAAGAGATAACCTTCCCAAGAGATAACCTTCCCAAGAGATAACCTTCCCAAGAGATAACCTTCCCAAGAGATAACCTTCCCAAGAGATAACCTTCCCAAGAGATAACCTTCCCAAGAGATAACCTTCCAAGAGATAACCTTCCCAAGAGATAACCTTCCCAAGAGATAACCTTCCAAGAGATAACCTTCCCAAGAGATAACCTTCCCAAGAGATAACCTTCCCAAGAGATAACCTTCCCAAGAGATAACCTTCCCAAGAGATAACCTTCCCAAGAGATAACCTTCCAAGAGATAACCTTCCCAAGAGATAACCTCCCAAAGAGCAAACGCAGCAAGTAAAGAAAGCTGGAAAAGTGTTCGGCTGTCATCCTTCAAACTAGCACAATTAAACTAAGTCACAATACCCAAAACTGATGGAGGTACTGGCCCTCTGAGCGAGACTGTCAAACACGTTTTCATTGGCTCACCCCTTCAAATAACATGTCGGCAATAAGCTCCTTTGAAAACGCGTGTGCTTTAGAGTCTGGAGGTAATGGCTCAGTGGCAAATAGCACTTGCTGCTTCCACAGAGGACTGAAGTTCAGTTTCCAGCCCCCACATAGCGGCTTACAGATCCATGGGATTTGGGACCCCCTCTGGCCTCTATGTGACCACACATGGGAGCACCCCACATGCCTACTATACATATACACATAAATAAATACCAAAAACAAATTTTTAAATAATGCATGATTTTGGTTCAGTAGTTAGTGATGAAATAATTTCTTAAGTATATAAAAAAAAACATAGATAATTGCCTTTGCTTGGGAAAATGGTCTGTCCTGGGAGACTCCTGTTGTTTAGGAGTAGTTTTTGTCCCTATGGTACACTGATGTTTCCTGATTCCAGAAAAACATGACTGAAGGGTCAGGGCAAAACAGAAGACTTTGGCATTCCTTTTGTGGGTCTGAACTAGGAGAATGCAAAAGCTAACCAAAAAGGTGCTTTCTGGAGACATAAATGAAGACAGGGATTGCAAGCTTTGGTCCTGCCCTCAGATGCATTGCGGGATCACACAAGCCAGCGCGTTTCTAAGAATCTGTGTGTTTTATCATGGTATTCACATTACGTATTTAAAGACGACTCCAATTGTCAAAAAGGAAAACATAAGCTGGGCTTGGTGGTGGGTACATGCCTGTAATCCCAGAACTTTGGAGGTAGAGGCAGGAGTCCATTCTTGGTTATACAGCAGCTTAGAGGCCAACCCAGCTTACGTGAGACCTTCTCTCAAAGAGCAAAACAGGGAAAATGTTAAAGGGATGGCCAGTCACATAACCACAAAATGAATGAGTGTTTATGCACAACTGACAGCTGTGTTTATACTTCTGGTCACTGAGACAGTTTGAGAGCCCCCTCTGCCTTAGATGCATTACATTTTCTCCCAAGATGTAACTTAGCATCCAGCATGAAGCCTGGAGAAAGAGGAGAGATACAAAGGAACGCTACATATAGATAGATGTAGATACAGATATAGATGATATAGATAGATTGATGTAGATACAGATATAGATATAGATACAGATATAGATGACATAGATAGATAGATATAGATGATATAGATAGATGTGTGTATACATATATGTATATGTATTTAAAGTAATTGCTGAAAAGTCCCCAAACAGGTATCAAGAAACTTTTAGAAGGGACAGAAATTTTCTGTTTTGGGAGTGTACTAGCAGTTCCATAGGTACACACATTCACCAAAACTCTTCTAATTATAAAGATTTAAATCATATGTTCTATTGTAAGTAACTTGCAATAAAATTGTTTTTAAGGGCAAAAATATGCAATTCAAAAGCGTTAACTCTATAAGTAAGTTCAACGTTATAAAGAGCCTCATGCACACTGTTGGCTGGCTTTCTGTTGCCATGTTAAAACATCGACCGAAAGCAACATGGGGAGGGAAGGGTTTACTTCACTGGTTCTCAACCTTCCTAACGCCGAGCCCCTTTAGTACATTTCCTCATGTTGACCCCCAGCCATAAAATTATACTCCATGCTACCTCATAACTAATTTTTCTATGAGTTACAATGTAAATATCTGATACTCAGGATATCTGCTATGAGATCCAAGGGGGCTCAACCCACAGGTAGAGAGTCCCTGGTTTCCCTCATCTCATACGTCTAGATAACAGTCCTTCATCTAAGGAAGCCAGGGCAGGAACCTAGAGGAGCCGTGAGGCAGAAGCTGAAGCAGAGGCCAGAGGAAAGTAGATTGCTGACTTGTTCCTCATTGTTTACTCAGTTTGTCTCGCTTTTTCTCGCTTTAAAAATTCTTTTAATTGAAATACAATTAAATACAATTACATCACTGCAAATTTAACACAGAAGTATTGACTTGTGTGACAGGTCTAGAAAAGGGTTTCTTTTTTTTCAAGACAGGGTTTCTCTGTAGCTTTGGAGCCTGTCCCAGAACTCGCTCTGTAGACAAGGCTGGCCTCGAACTCACAGAGATCCGCCTGCCTCTGCCTCCCGAGTGCTGGGATTAAAGGTATGCACCACCAACGCCCATCTTAGAAAAGGGTTTCTTAAACCTGACCATGCATTATCTGAAAATACTTATAGTACCTTGAGTTGTATATAAAAATATACAAATCAAGCTGGGCGGTGGTGGCGCTCGCCTTTAATCCCAGCACTTGGGAGGCAGAGGTGGATGGATCTCTGTGAGTTCGAGGCCAGCCTGGTCTACAGAGGGAGTTCCAGGACAGCCTCCAAAGCCACAGAGAAACCCTGTCTAGAAAAACAAACAAACAAACAAACAAAATATATATATATATACAAATCAAACATTGACTGATAGGCACAATAAAATTTATTTTAAAATAACTGTGGTATCTGTGTAATTTTGAAGTTAATGAGATGGATATGCTAGTTTTATTTTGACATAAATAATTAACTATTCATTGAAAATTAATATTGCAAGATGTAGCTGGTCTATAATTAGTTTTTCTGTGTTGATCAGTATTTTGATTTCATAATCCTCATTGTTGAGAGCATAAATACAAAGTAAAACTGGAAGAATTACGTTCTGCATTTTAATTAATTAACTAATCTTTGAGACAGGCTTGCATGCAACCAAGCAGGCCTTGAAATCTAATCTTCCTGCCTTTGCCTGTGGAGAGCTCAGGCGATGGGTGGGCTGCCAGGCCAGCCTGGGGTTTCCTGAGGGTTTTTTGTTTGTTCCCTTGTGACTATTTTGTTTTGGAGATGGGATCTTGTGTTCCAAAGTGAGTTTTAAACATTCTAACACAATTCAATCCAAAGATGAATTATTTGGTCTTTACATGCTTAAGGATGATGGCAGGAAAATATTATAAGTCTCTGATTTCCATAATAAAATTGTTATATTTCTATAAGAGCAGAAAATTGTATGTGTACAATAAAAAAAAAGTGCAACCCATGACATATGATAATCTTGACTCTAAGCTGAAGTGCTTCAGACAGGGTTGTCGGTGTGTGCATGACAGCATGCACCACACACAGTGTACATGTGGTATGTTTACATGACAGCATGCACCGCACACAGTGTACATGTTACATGTTTACATTACAGTAAGCATAGTGCACAATGTACATGTGGTATGATTACATGACAGCATGCACAGTACACGATTTATATGTGGTATGTTTACATGACAGCATGCACCGCACACAGTGTACATGTGGTATGTTTACATGACAGCATGCACCGCACACAGTGTACATGTGGTATGCTTACATGACAGCATGCACCGCACAGAGTGTACATGTTATATGTTTACATGACAGCATGCGCCACACACAGTGTACATGTGGTATGTTTACATGACAGCATGTACCGCACACAGTGTACATGTTACATGTTTACATGACAGTAAGCATAGTGCACAATGTACATGTGGTATGATTACATGATAGCATGCACAATACATGGTGTACATGTGGTATATTTACATGACAGTAAGCATAGTGCACAATGTACATGTTACATGTTTACATGACAGCATGCACAGTATATGATGTACATGTGGTATGTTTACACGACAGCATGCACCACACACAGTGTACATGTTATATGTTTACATGACAGCATGCACAGCACACAATGTACATGTTACATGTTTACATGACAGTAAGCACAGTGCACAATGTACATGTGGTATGTTTACACTACAGCATGCACAGCACACAGTATACATGTGTTATGTTTACATGACAGCATGCACAGTACATGGTGTACATGTGTTATGTTTACATGACAGCATGCACAGCACACGGTGTACATGTGGTATGTTCAGAGCCAACTCCCTAGTAAAGTCATGTGATAACATCCAAAGATTCAGTGACACAGGAGGCTTGGATGCATCATTAGACGTTTTAATCTAAATTAAATTTGTTCACTGAATGCTCAGAAACCTCATTCTGGCCTTTTTATTTCCCCCTTTCTGTGACCCCCGCACTCATTGCATAGGGCCTTGCTCCACGGTGTAGGAAGTAAGACAAAGGGACAGAAACTGTAAGGAGGTGTAGCAGACACGGAGGCCAGAGAAGAGCTGACCCGGAGTGAAGTCCCTGAAACAAAGGCTACAGAAAGCAGAGGAACGCATCCATAGTAAACACAGGGAAATCCTCAAAGGTCTAGAGAGAAAAGGCAACCACGGGCCTGTGCCGGTGGTCTCTGAGGTGGCTGACGAAATAAAGCACAGAGGCCTTACTGAGGTGACTGACGAAGGCCGCACTGGGGTGCCGTGTCCTCTACTGCGGCAGAGTGGGGCTCCTCACTATGAATTATGAACCTTTGTATTTACTGCCTTACTGCATTCTCCAGGTGTTTAGATTTTCCAACTGATTGCCTTGTGTTTTCCATGCTTATAGTTTGTCACCTAGAAGTAATATTTTTACTTCACTTTTCTCAATTTTCCTCATTGAATGTCTCTGTTGTTTCTAACTATCCTAACAGTTTTTCCAGAGCAACCCTGAGTAATAGAGAACCTTGCCTTGACCATTTATGAGGCCACTTCTAGGATGCAAATTAAATTAACATGATCCCTTCTTAAGATGGAAATGAGTCCTTACCATGATGCATATCTATGGGCGACTATTACGTTTTGTGATTATCTGTGAAGAAAGGATAGTGAGCGCTATGTGCCCTTTTTTAAGAAAGGCTTTTTGTGAGATTTGAACTCATTTTTATTTAACACAGGTGGTTGATTTCCCTGCATGCATATCTGTGTACCTGATGCTTGAAGGGCAAGAAGAAGGTATTGGATCCCCGGGAACTGCAGTTGTGAGTCACTGTCTGGGTGCTGGGAATTGAACCCAGTTCCTGTGGTAGAAGAGTCAACGCTCTTAACCACTGAACCGGGTCTCCGGGCCCACCAAGCACATTTTTAACATCTGTACAGGTGATCCTGTGATTCTACGACTTTATTAATAGAATAGATGTTTGATGTGGGATTATTCTTGTACCTTTGGTTGTGACATTATTTTTTATCTACGCTGCTGAGTTTTGATATACATATACACACATACAGACAGACATGTTTTGCATATTTAAGAAGGGTTTTATGAGTCCCTCCCTGCCTCTGTCATATTTGGACTCTAGTGTCAATGTGTTCTCATTTTATGAAGAGGACGTGGAAGTTGTTTTTCTGTCCGTCTGCCCTGCAGTAGTTTACACAGCACTGGAATTTTCTTTCCTGCAGGCACTAAAGAAAAGTGCCCAATGAAAACTGCACTTCGTGATGGTTTCTTCTCAGCGTTCTCTTGGGGTTTCTGTTAATTTCTCTGATGGTGCTTTTTTAAATATTTTCTTAGTCATTTTTTGGCAATTACTGTTTTCCTATGAAATACATTTTCAACAAGACAGTTTTAGATATACATACTTACATATCAGACTTAGAAAGAACACAAATATGATTAGGAGAGTTTTTCTGAACTGTTTGAGAGGGACTTGATCTACTACACTATTATATCTGTCTATTCCTAAAGTTTTCTTACAAACAGGGAAAGTCTTTTCATTCTTGCTCATTTCTTTTTCTGAGCAGTTAGATGTAATTCCTTTTGAAAATGTAACTTCACAATTGCATCTACATAGAAGTCTTTAGAAGAGGAATATTAATATGGTCTCTTCATTTTTTTCATTTCTGAAAATTTTAATTAACGCACAACAATGGGTTTCCCTATGTCTTTTTCCTACATAAAAACCCTGAATAACCCTTTATAATAAGTCTCTCATTTTCTAATGATTCCATCTCTACCTTCGTGGCATCTCTTCCCCTCCAAGATTCCACAAGTGAGAGAAAAATATTATTTTAACCAAAACACAAGCACCAAATTCAGGAAATTTACACTGACATGTCATTACCTTGTCATTTTCGAGCCCTTTTACATTTATAAACAGAGCTAATAATGTCTTTTAGAGCAAAAAGATCAAATCCAGGATCACGTAGTTATCATATCCCTTAAGTATCCATCAGGGTAGGAGATGCAGTCTTTCAGTAATGTTCACACATCACACTTTAGAACATCTATCTATCAACCCGCTGTTTTGTAGAATGTTCCCCAGTTAATATTTGTCTAATGTGTCTTCATGGTTCAATTCTGATTATTTTTGGAAAAGAATATCACAGAAGTTATGGAGGAATTTTTATTGTATGCAGTTAAATTTATCAGTATAAAATAATGTCTAGACTTTGTGTCATGAGAGATAAACTGTTCCCATGCTAAGATTAAGGAGGTATTTGCTCTTGATTTCTCTTGGACTTTTAGTTGTTAGAACTTCATATTTGAAGACTGAGTTTCCTCTTTTGTAGACAGTGAGGTTCTTTACAGTTTCTCAATGACTGCACAAATAAATCTTTGGCTCAGTGACTTGAGGTGACCCTCACAGTGACTTGAGATAACCATCACAGGGACTTGAAGTGACCTCACAGGGACTTGAGGTGACCCTCACAGTGACTTGAAATGACCATCGCAGTGACTTGAGTTGTCCCTCACAGGGACTTGAGGTGACCTTCACAGTGACTTGAGTTGTCCCTCACAGGGACTTGAGGTAACCCTCACAGGCACTTGAGGTGACCCTCATTTGAGGCTGCGATCCTGATGAACTCAGTCTCCATTTGAGTTTTATGGTCCATTCCAGTTTTCATCTGAGTATTTATGTGGCCTGCATCAGACTATTTTATTTCGAAACTATGTATTGTTTTAATGCTTAGTAAGAGCTGTCTTCCCTCATATTTTTTCAGTTTGGGTGGTTTATTTATTTTTTTTACTTGCAATTCCCTTACTTTACAATTAATGCCTCTGTCTACCTATGAGTGAGTACATACTATGTTTACCTTTCTGGGTCTGGGTTACCTCACTCAGGATTTATTTCCCTACTTCCATCCATCCATTCACCTTCAAATATCCTGAAATCTCCCATGCTCATGGATCATTAGATCATTAGACTATTAGTAATATAGTAAAAATAACTGTCTTATCAAAAGCAATCTACAGATCAAGAAAATTCCATCAAAATTCTAGCACAATTCTTTTTTTGTTTGTTTGTTTGTTTTGGTTTTTTTGTTTTGTTTTGTTTTTCGAGACAGGGTTTCTCTGTGGCTTTGGAGGTTGTCCTGGAACTAGCTCTTATAGACCAGGCTGGTCTTGAACTCACAGAGATATGTCTGCCTCTGGCTCCCAAGTGCTGGGATTGAAGACATGTGCCACCACCATCCAGGCTAATGCAATTCTTTACAGATCTTGAAAGAACAATACTCAGCTTCATGTGGAAAAAAAAAATCCAGGATAGCTAAAATCCTGTACAATAAAAGAACTTCCAGAGGTATCACCATCTCTGATCTCCAAGCTCTGCTACAGAGCTACAGTAATAAAAAAAAAAAAGCAGCAGCACGGTATTGGCATAAAAACAGACAGGTGATAAGTGGAATCCAGTCAAAGACTCAGACATAAATCCACACACCTATGGACACATGGTTTTTTGACAAAGAAGCCCAAACTATACAATGGAGGGAAGAAAATGTATTCAACAAATGGTGCTAGCAAAACTAGATGTCAACATATAGAAGAATGAAAATAGAACCATATCTATTGCCCTGCACAGATCTCAAGACCAAATAGATCAAAGACCTCAACATAAATCCATTTACACTGAACCTTATAGAAGAGAAATTGGGGAATAGCACAGACACTAAGATCTACAATTAATAAATGGGACCTTCTGAAACTGAAAAGCTTCTGTAAGGCAAATGACATTGTCAATAGAACAAAATGGCAGCCTAAAAAATGGAAAAAGATCTTCACCAACCTCATATCTGACAGAGGGTTGATTTCCAAAATATATAAAGAACTTAAGAAATATCAAAAGACCAAATAATACAGTTTGAAAAGGGGACACTGACCTAAACAGAAAGAATCTCAAATTGCAAAGAAACAAAGAAATGGTCAGCATCCTTAGCCATCAGGGAAATGCAAATCAAAATTACTCTGAGATACCATCTTACTCCTGTCAGAACGGCTAAGCTCAAAAATACAAATGACAGCATAGGCTGGAGAGGATATGGAGTAAGGGGAACACTCCTCCATTGCTGGTGGGAGTGCAAACTTGTACAGCCACTTTGGAGATCAATATGGTGGTTTCTCAGAATCAGTCTACCTCAAGGCCCAGCTATACCACTCTTGGGCATACACCCAAAAGATGCCCATTCATGCCACAAAGACATCTGTCCAACTGTGTTCATAGCAGCATTATATGTAATAGCCATAACCTGGAAGCAACCTAGACGATGCTCAACTAAAGAATTGATAAAGGAAATGTGGTTCATTTACACAATGGAGTATTAATTAGCTGTTAAAAATAATGGCATCATGAAATTTGCAGGCAAATGGGTGGAACTAGAAAAGATATCCTAAATGAGGTAACTCAGACCCAGAAAGACAAACATGGGATGTATCACTCAAAAGCAGATATTATCTGTAAACAATAACTATGCTACAATCTACAAAGAGGCTTGGTAACAAAGAGGGCCCAAGGGAAACCCTTGGGAAGGGAAAATGCAGGGATTTCCTAGTTGGCTGAGGGTATGTAGGCATGGGAACTGGAAGGATTGGGTTTGGGAGTGGGCAGAGGAGGACAGTGCTGAGAGAGATGACTGGAAAGAGGGGGCTTTAGCTGGTCAGGGGGAAGCCTGATGCAGGGAAAACCTCCAGGAGTCTGTAAGGATGACCCCAGCTAAGGCTCCTGGCAGTGGTGGAGGCACAGCCTGAACTGGCCATCCCTATGATTGGATTTGTGACTGCCCCCAGTTGTCATCAGAGAGCCTTCATCCAATGACTAAGGGGGGCAGACTCAGAGACCTACTGCCAATTATTGGGCTGAGCTTGGGGAGTCCTGCTGAGGAAAGGTAGGAGGGATTATAGGAGGCAGGGGTTCAGGGACCTGACATGAAAACCCATAGAAATGGCTATCCTGGCTCATGGGAATTCAGAGTCTGAGCCAACAATCAGGGAGCCTGCATGGGACCAACCTAGGTCCTCTGCATGTATGTGACAGTTGGGTAGCTTGGTCTTTATGTGGGGTTCCCAGCAATGGGAGCAGGGGCTGTCCCTGGTGCTTTGGCCAGCTCTTGGGAACCTATTCCTCATGCTGGATCGCCTTGTCCAGTCTGAATACAGGGGGAGGGGCTTGGTCTTCTGGTAGCTTGATACGCTAGGCTTTGCTGAGGTCCATGGGGGGCCTGCCCCTTTCTCAGTGAATATGGAGGAAGGATGGATTGCGTGTGTTGGAGAGGAAATTGGAAGGAAATGAGAGGAGAAGAGGGATGGGAGGCTGTGATCAGGATGTAAAATAAACAATTTAGAAATTGTTATTAAAAAAGGAGAGCTCCACAGGGCATTGGTGGCGCACGCCTTTAATCCCAGCATTCGGGAGGCAGAGGCAGGCGGATCTCTGTGAGTTCGAGGCCATCTTGGTCTACAAAGCGAGTTCCAGGACAGCCTCCAAAACAATACAGAGAAACCCTGTCTCGGATAAAAAGAGGAGAGCTCCCCATGAGCTGAACAAAGACAACAATAGGCACACGAGGCTTCAACCCTACACAAAGAACTAAGGGAGGCCGGAGTGGGAGAAGCAGTCTTTCCCTGGGAAGAGAAAACCCACTGGTTATCCAATGGCAAACTGTCAGCTCTGAAAATACATACACATAACATTACACAGACTAAGCAGGCTGCATGTAAGTACATGTGTGTAGCAACAACTAATAAGAAAGGAGGCCATAAACTTGCAAGAGAACAAGGAGTGGTATATGGTAGCGTTTGGGGGAAAGAAAGAGAAAGGGTAAATGATATGATATTAGTCTCAAAAATAATATATATATATATATACATACACACATATATATATATACATATATACAAACAGAAAGCAAAACACAAGGGAAAGTCAGCCTGAGGGTCTAATCACTCAAGTGAGGACCCTGTCATTTCTGAAGCAGTACCTGGAGGTGGGTCCTTCACGATCTGATGAGATGTGATGCTCAGGGTGAGTGGAAACATGGAAGAGGCAGATGGATGACGACTCAGCTCATTTGTGGAGGTGGTAAATGAGGGAGGACTTTCATCCTGATTGTTGGGGTAAATTATCACCTCTCATAGAAGCACACAAAGGACTGTTACCATGGCAACAGTTGAGGTAGGGAAGAGAAGACAGCCTTTCACTTTATGCATTCAAAGTGTCAAGGACACAAAGAAAGTAGACATGCCACTAGCGGCCAGAAACACGCTGAAGGCAGGTACAATGTGCTGCTTAGGTGCTCTAGACCCTCAAACACACACTGTTGTTGACTCCTGCACTGTACAAAAAAAATGGATTTCAAGAAACGGTGATTGGCATAACTTGTGAAGATATGCTCCTTTTTATATAGTAACCACAACTAGGTCATGAATATCACCTTCATATATTAGGGTCTGAGTTTCCTATTCATTTGGGGGGAAATAATAGACACTAGGAGGTGATCCCAGCATGAGTGGCATGCGCCTGGGTATTCAATTTTTCTATTACCCTGCTTGAACTAAATACCTTTTCAGTTTAAAATGCATAATATCAATAAGAAAGCATAAGCATTTTCTATAAGATAATCATTTCACGTTGAAAAAACGTGTAAAGTTTTCTTCAGACTCAGGCTACCACAAGAACTTATAAACACACATACACTTTACAAGACTCAGGGGTGAAAACAGGCATTTGGAAGTGTTCTTATTCTGCTTTTATACTCTTTGATTAAAAACACTAATACAAATAGTGGAATTCTATGCCCTCATCATTAAAATTCATGTGTATTATTACATGTAACTAAAAGTCCTTTCATTGTGGTGGGTAGCTAACAATTAATAGGCTTATTTCAAAATAACTAGGGGTTTTGAATGCTAAAAAGACAGAGTAGAACTTGTGACTTAAGTTTATCTGCCACTACCCAGTGTGTCCCCCATCAAGGGAGGAAAACAAGCATCTTCCCCTGTGGTAAATATCAGCAAATAGTGTGCATATTTCTGTGTTTCAGACGGCGATGTCACTGTAATCTAATTTGTGTTCCAAGATCATTCATCTCTGGGTCTGCATCAGAGACAAAAATTACTTTATCTAATTGACCACGAGGACTGGGAAGTAGTCCTCCATGTATCTTAATATTCAACTTTAATCCATTCGTTAGAGAGAAATGATTGCATAACCTCAAGTAAATTGTCTCAAATTGGAATGGCCAAAACAAAAATGTTAATGGCCAAAGAGAATTTAGCGTATTACATAAGCATTGCAATCATCTAAAATGAAAACTAATCACTCTGTATCGGAAGAGTAATAAGAGCCAAACTTCTGCCTCACTGTGTATCAGTGAAGGATGAATAATTCATGACTCAGGTAGGATCTCCATCTTCCCTGCATCTTCCCTAAGACTTTATCAATTTCATTATTCAAACCTTTTCTCTTTGGAACACTTTAGCCATGCTGGAGCTGAAGTGATGTTAGACATAAAACCCTCTGATGTTATTTGTACATCTGTCCCCAGTAGCAAGCACAGTGTGACAAAGCCTTCTGGGAAAATGCAAGATCTGTGGGCCTGGCTCTGTGGCTTCAGAGCTCGCCTAGCCTCCTGAGTCTAGCCTGCCTTCTCTCCAGACTCCCTTTTGCTTTCCCTGTAATCAAATCTTTTTCTCACTCAGAAGCATTTGGTCTCAATTTTTTTCCCCAGACAACTGCATAGAGTTAGAACATTGAAATTATCCTTTTACAGCTAAAACCTTCTTTTATCTCACAACAAAAGCCCTATCAGTAACGTCACCACATCCATCCATCAGTTACATATTTAACCAGTAAACATCTGCTGAGACTTAAACTGTGCTAAAAGTGGAGGCCAGGGGGAAATCTCAACCTCTGCCTCTCAGGAGGGGACAGACGCAGTGGGCTGGATGTCAAGGTGCCCGAGATGCCACTGCACACAGCCCGATGATGCCAGGCACACTAGAAAGCAGGCGTGCCTGCTTCGTAAAGACGGGGCGTGCCTGAGTCGAGAATGAGGAAGCCTGCAAAAGGAGCTCGTGGACACCTCTGAAGGTGGAGAATGGAGCGAGGGAAAGCGCTTCGGGAGAGGAGAGACACAGGCTCTGTGTCTCCCGGCATCAGGCGCTCTGTGTGGATGAGGAGATGCAACTGAGTGCAGGGTAGTTGGAAGTGGAACTCTTGACTAGAGAGCGAGGGCCTGGCACACTCAGACTCTGGCTTAAAACAAATAGCTCCATGGAAGTCCGGAATTCCTCATGTCCCAAGAGAAGCCAGAAATGCTGGTTTTGTGTAATACCAAAACTTGTAGCAACTAAGTTTTTTTTTTTTCTTTAATTACTATTCTGTAGATGAAGCGAACTATATCTACTCTGGCAAGAAAGAAAATGGTTCTGGAGGATACGATATTTTAAACAGAAGAAGGATAGGAATTGATATCCTAAAGAATGGCTTAGGGAAGTGTAGGGTGTAGGGAGAGATCTTACTTACCCGTAGCACTGACCACGTGGTCACAGGTACATAGAATGTACGGGGATAAAATAGCTGGGGGGAAGGAGACGTTCTCTTTTTGGGTTCAGGTCAAGTCTCGGAGAGCAGCCAGTGGACCTTTGGTTCTCCGTTTCTTCTCATATAAGTGACTTTTCCCTCAACAAAATATCATAGGACATCCCTACTTTGTGTAGCTTAATATTTCCACAATAGAGAGGCACAACTAGATCTACTATGTTGTTTGGAAAGCTGTTACAGAAATAACAGCGGTCCTTAAAAGCCAGGACCACGTCAATGGAAGTGTGGCATAGAGGCTGATTAGATAGTGAAATGTGAATTGGCAAGATATAGAAACTAGTTCATTACTGGGAGAGAGGGGAATGAAAAGTTCCAGGTACGTCTCCAGTTTGAACCAGCCAAAGTTAGGTGGGAAAAGGATGTCTAGGAAACCGGGTGAGTTTTGTGTTGGACAGGTGAGTTTATAGCTCTTATGGGATGACAAAGTGGAGATGTTCGGTTATCACAGGTTCTTGAGTTTAGCTGAAGTTTTAGGGCACAGATAAGAGATACAGATAAGATAGCCCTTGAGAAAGGAAAAGGGAGGGGAGAGGGAGGGGAGGAGGAGGAGGAGAAAGAGTAGTGGGAAGGATGAGCATAGGCTTAAGACAAGTATCCTTTGGGGCTGGACAGATGGCTCAGAGGTTAAGAGCACTGGCTGCTCTTCCAGAGTTCCTGAGTTCAATCCCCAGCAACCACATGGTGGCTCACAGCCATCTGTAATGAGATCTGGTGCCCTCTTCTGGCTTGCAGACAGACATGGAGGCAGGATGTTGTATTCAGAATAAATAAATCTTTTTTTAAAAAAAAAAGTATCCTTTGAGGAGAAAATAAAAGGTAAAGGAGATAATTAGGCAAGAGGAAAGCAAATAACCAGACACGAAGGAAGATGAATCAGAAGTGCTTATTAATAAGCAGAAGTGCTTACTTACAGAACTGTGAGATATAAAAATTAGTAAAGACAAGAGGGCAGTAGTGAGTCTCAGGCCCTGGAGATATAAAATTTAAATGTGGTCAAGAAACATGGCTGTTGCAGGGATATAACTGCTGTTTGCAAGAAACATCTCAGGGGGCAGCTGTTGGGCATAACCCAGATACAGCTGAGAAGAAAATGAAAGGTGGTTGTATGTCAAGAATAAGCAAAGGTTCAGGGGTGAGCTCTGGACACAGGCTGACTGGAGCTGTGGTGTCTTGGAGTAACTTGTGTGAAGCCAGAGTTCAAATCCTTTCTCAAAAGTAACGAAGGTTTGAAAGGCGCAAGAACAGCTATTAGGTCACCAAGTGATGGAGAAAGACAGTTGACTGGGAGAACCACAATCAATTCCTGGCATCGCAAAAGGTCAGCATATACTGGAGGCCATGAATTTGTGTCAACCCAGGCTATTGTCCTCCCTGGCTGTTACAATCAAAACAACAATCCAAAAGAGTGAGTGTGTTGGTGTGTCAGGAACAGGGTGGTAGGGGGTAAGAGAACCCAAATGATAGGCATGTACCGGGACACTCGTGAGAACAAGTTTGTGGAGCCAGTTCTGGCCTCCCATCTTTACTTGGGTTCCAGGGATAGAGTGCTCGTTATCACCAGGCTTGCAGAACAATCCACTTCATCCTCTGATCTCTCTCTCTCTCTCTCTCTCTCTCTCTCTCTCTCTCTCTCTCTCTCTCTCTCTCTCTCTCTCTCTCTCTCTCTCTCTCTCCTGGGTACTCTCACTTATCTTTAACATATTCCTCCAATATGCCATGTGCCTCCCTCCTCACTAACAAATGTTCCTGTTCCTTGCCACATTTTTTGCCATGAGACCCTCCTCACCTAGAGTGATGGTTACGGAAGAAAGTCCTCCTTAATGGCCACTCTAGATGACACTGCCCTGCTGGCATGGATCCTTTCTCGGCCATTGCTGAGTCACATTACTATACAGAATTCCTCTATCTTCTGATACTCTCTAACAGCTCATGTGTGTCTTCTCAAATAACATCCCCAAGGACTTTCAAATACCTAGCCACAGTGGTTTGTAGAATGTGGAGTGCCCTGTACTTACAAGGTCAACTAATATAGTTGAACAAGCTTGAATCAAGACATCTTCTACTTTATTTTAATTCCAGCTTTGTCCCTCAGACTGAATTCTCTTGTTTGTGAATTAAGAAGCCCATGATTGGGCTGGAGAGATGGCTCAGAGATTAAAAACACTGGCTGCTCTTCCAGAGGTCCTGAGTTCAGTTCCCAGCAACCACATGGTGGCTCACAACCATCTGTAATGAGATCTGGCACCCTCTTCTGGTCTGCAGGCATACATGCACACAGAATGCTGTATACAAAATAAATAAATCTTAGAAGAAGAAGAAGAAGAAGAAGAAGAAGAAGAAGAAGAAGAAGAAGAAGAAGAAGAAGAAGAAGAAGAAGAAGAAGCAGCAGCAGCCCAGGATCACTTAGATCCTTTTCACATCCTGAAATTGCTTTTAGCAGAGCTAAATTTTAAAAAAAAACTCATTACTGAATGAAGAGTGGGTCCAAGAGAAAATCAAGAACTACATTTTAAAGATTTTCTGGAACTAAGCAAAAATGAAACACAACACAACAAAATGTCTGAAACATATTTAACATAGTCCAACAAGGGAAATTTATATTTCTAAGTGCCTACATTTAAAAATTCAGAATAAACCAAGATGAATGGCTTAATAATAAGTAATGAAAAGTTTGAAAAACAAGAACAAACCAAATCCAAGTCCAATCTAAGTCAAGAATTAATAAAAATCAGATCTTAAGTCAGTGAAATGAAAACAAAGAATTAACAAATCTAAGTGCTGATTCTTTGATAATACAAACAAAATTGACATATCATTGGCCCAAGTAACCAAAAGAAAGGAAGAATGGACCCAAATTAAAAGGACTGGAATTACAACTACCTAAGAGATTCACAATACTGTAAGGGAACATTTTAAAACCTGTAATCCAGTAATCTGGAAGACCTAAAAGAAATGGATCAATATTGAGATTTAGCTAAGCAACCAAAATTAAACCAAGAAGAAATCAGCATCCTAAGATCAATAACAAATGAAGAGATTGAAGTAGTAATTAAAAGCCTTCCAGATTAAAAAAAAATTCCAGGGCTTTGGATGGAATCAAAACAAAATTCTATCAGACTTTCAAAGAAGAAATATAGTCAGTACTTGTTTAATCAGAAGAACACTCCCAAACTCTTAATACCCCAACCAGTAAAGACTTGCGTGTGTGTGCACACACGCACGTGCGCACAGACACACACACGTGCGTGTGCGTACACACACGTGCACCTGCATGCACGCACACACACACACACAGTACACATATACACCCACATATCCAACACACCACACTACACACAAAAAAGAAAGAAGACTACCTGCCAATATCCCTGATGAACATAGACTCAAAAACACTCATAAAATACTTGCAATGCTTACAAACAGAATACAGACATACATTTAAAAAATTGTGAACCATGACCAACTTGACTTTATTCCTTAAATTCAGGGATCATTCAACATATGCATGTCAATAAATGTAATAAAACACATGAATGGACTTAAAGACAAAGATCAAATGATCATCCCAATGGATGCAGAGGAAGCTTTCGACATAATCCAACATGCCTTCATGTTAAAAGTCCTAGAGAATGCAGGGCCAGAGGGAAGGTACCTCAACATGATAAAAGCCAATATCATCCTAAATGGAAAATCTTGAAGCAGCCCCGCTGACCTCAGAAAGGTTGAAGGGATGTCCACTGTCCCCACTCTTCTCAATACTGTGATCAAAGTATTAGCTGAGGCAATGAGGCAAAAGAAAACAAGCAAAGGGAAGCAGATAGGGAAAGAACTCACCAAACCATCCCCTCTGGCAGAAAAGATGGCACTGCACCATAGCCAAAAACTCTACCAGAAGACTGAGAAATTATAAACAAATTTATCCATGTCATAAGACAAAGAACCAACTTGAAAAGTATTGAAAAAGTCAATAACTTTTCTATACCCCATCAACAAATATATAGAGAAGGAAATCATGCATACACTCCCATTCACAATAGCCTCAAAGAAAACAAAATATCTGGGGATAAACCTGACCAGGGAAGTGAAGGAACTCTATAGTAAAAACTTTAAACCTCTAAAGAAGGAGTTAGAGAAACACAGCAGAAAATGAAAAGATATCCCATGTCCATTAATTCTATCAATTCTAATTCTTTTCATTGATAGAATTAATACTGTGGAAATGACCGTTCTACTGAAAGCTATTTATAGACTCTGAAATCCCAGTCAAAATCTTTTTACAGAAAGAAAGAAATCTATCCTAAAATCCATATGGAAGTACACAAGACCCCTGATAACGTAAATAGTTTTGAACAAAAAGAACAATGATAGAGGTATTCTATTTCCAGATCTTAAGATACACTACAGAGCCGTAATAACTAAAACAGTATGAAATGGGCACAAAAACAGACATGTAGACCAACGGGACAATGTTGAAGACCCCAACATGAGTACTTACAACTTCACCCACTTAATATGTGATTAATATCCAGACTATATAAAGAACTAAAAAGAAATAATTTTAAAAAATGGACCTTAGGCCCTGAAGACCCACTTCTTAAAAGAAGAAATAAATAGCTAAGAAATATCTCAAAAAAGAAATGTTGATTGTCCCTAGCAGTTTGGGAAATGCAAATCAAGACAACATTGATATTTCCTCTTAACCTAGTGAGAATGACAAATTCCAACAGAACAACCAAGAGCCAAGGCTGGAGGGGGCAAATAATGAGTAGAGACGAGAAGGAGAGAAACGTTCTTTTCTTTTCTTTTCTTTTTGGTTTTTACGAGACAGGGTTTCTCTGTATTGTTTTGGAGGCTGTCGGTTCAGCCTGGCCTCGAACTCACAGAGATCCGCCTGCCTCTGCCTCCCGAGTGCTGGGATTAAAGGCGTGCACCACCACCGCCCAGCGAGAAACGTTCTTTTCAACATATATACTCTTCACATCTCATATATATGAGTATTGCATTAAAATAATTGAAGATTTTTGAGACAGGTGTCACACTAAAGCCCAGGTTGGCTTTGAACCACTGGAGATGCTTCGCTTGGTGTTCTAAATGCCAAACTTACAGGTTTTAGTCAGCTCATCTGACTACATTTTTTTAAAAAAAGCACAATAACTAAGAGCAACAGATATCTAAGCTTGCTGGAAGCACATACTTATGCAAATAGATGTTTTCTCACAAGGCATATGAACTTTCTTTGAGAGAGTTCTGATTAATACGTGACCACACTGAAAACTGAGACTATACTGGAACTCTGTCTTCTTAATAATGGCAGAACCATAATGGTCCAGAGACAAAGAAGAGATGGATAGATAATACTGAGGGAGTAGAAGGCTCACACACACACAGATGCCATTGTTAAAAACAGTTAAATGTAGCAACACCTAAAGGATGGCAGGATCCCAAAAGCTGCTCGCAAGTGTGGTGGGCTTAAAAAGTGGACTGTTTTTCCAATTTCCCCCACTATATAGCATTTTCATTTCAAACTTAAAAATCTCAGAGAACCACTGGGCATTGGTGGCGCACGCCTTTAATCCCAGCACTTGGGAGGCAGAGGCAGGCAGATCTCTGTGAGTTCGAGGCCATCCTGGTCTACAGAGTGAGCTCCAGGACAGCCTCCAAAACAATACAGAGAAACCCTGTCTCGAAAAACCAAAAAAAGAAAAAAAAAAAGAAAAAGAAAAAGAAAAATCTCAGAGAACCATGAAGTTACGTGTTATGCATGAGGAAGTGGTGGCAGAACGAAGATCACAAATCACAAATGTCTTTCTTTACATGGAGGCTAGATCTATGCGTTGTCCCTCCACTTGATGTGTTTTTAATATAAAATGCAGCAAACGCTAGCCATTTGCCCTTTTGCGTCACGGGGTGTAGGTGTGTAGATGTAATGAGTGTGTCATCCGTAGGAGTTTACTTGATTCATGTTCAGCCCCTGCACTGAAACCAGTGGGGAGAGTCCATGGTACAGCCTCGATGGACCCCTGGAAAAAGACCTGTCATTAGCCACCTTGAGGCACTATCACTCACCGTTCACCTAACTGCAGCTGAGAAAACACTTTTCTGTCGGCAGAGAGCTTTTTGTATGTCTTACATGTCAACTTTGTGTGGCTAGTTGGATCTGTCATTAAAGCCTCCTCATAACAAGCTTGGGGAGAATAAATAAATAAATAATAAATAAATAAATGTGGGGAGGATGAAATCATGGCAGACAAGTGTTGTTTGTCGTTTTGTAGGATACCTACCAGAAAGAAAAAAGAAAAGTTCCAGGTCAGCGTGAAACTGAACACAAAATTACCTCCCATTTCCGAGAGTATTTGGAAATAATAACTAACTGCTGCCTGTCACGCAATGACCCTCCATCTACAGAAACGTGAGCCCTGCACTCAGGAACCCTCCCTCACCGCACAGAAGCCATTTTCTCTCGTTCTACTGAGGCAAGCAGATCACAGATCCATGTGCCTAGCTGGACAGGGCATGGAACATGTATGTAAAGGAGAAGCTTCCTCAGCATGGGACTAACTTAATGATGCCGAAACGACTCTTCAAAGGGCCACATCATTAGCATCGTCTTTAACCGAATTGCTCGGGTACCTTGGACACCTGGGCCACAGTCTATGAGTTATTAGTGGAGACGCTGCTGTCACATCTCATTAATGATACAGTTTATTTTGGGGGAAGGATTTTTGTCAGTTTCTTTCTTTCTTTTTGGTTTTTCGAGATGGGGTTTTTCTGTATTGCTTTGGAGGTTGTCCTGGAACTTGCTCTATAAACCAGGCTGGCCTCAAACCCACAGAGATCCACCTGCCTCTGCCTCTCGAGTGCTGGGATTAAAGGCGTGCACCACCACCGCCTGGCCGTCCGGTAATTTTTGTCAGTTTCTAGTCATGTTAAGCAGGTTGTGAGGTTTTATAACACCCCCCCACCAAAAAAAAAAGGTTGAAATTTAGCTCAAGAAAACCCAAGGGATTTATGTAATTCATTAAGAGAGTGAAATCATTTTCCTCTAGAATACACACATCCAAACAAGAATAACACTTTCAGAAGAGAAAATAAACTGAGGTGAAGTCCTTTTATCAGAGCAGAAAGACTGGGAGGGGATAACAGAACTGTAGAAACATGTTCTTCTGAACTTGGAAATCAAACGGCTCCCTAGTTAGAAACCTATATTAGCACATACCTGGACAAAATCTCCAAGACAAGAAAGTATCTGCCTGAAAAAAAATGACCAAAACCATTTGCTATTTTATACTTATAAAAGAAGGCATTTACTTGGGGCTTGCTTACAATTTCATGAGGAGTTCATGGCCATCACGGCAGGGAGCAAAGCAGCAAGCATTCAGGTATGGGGCTGGAGCAGTAGCTGAGAGCTTCCATCTTATCCAGAAGTCAGAGGCAGAGAGAGAAGGACTAGGCCTGACATGGGCTCTTCAAACCTCCAAGCCCTACCATCCGTGACGCACCTCCTCCAACAAGGCTGCACCTCCTAACCCTTCCCCAAACTGTTCTACCAACTAAGGACCAAGCATTCACATAGATGAGCCCATGGGGGCCATTCTCATTGTGACCTCCACACAGCCAGTGGTCATCTTCAGTTGGCTAGAAAGTGGAGAGGGCAAGTTTGGAACAGTTCCAACACACACACACACACAAAAAAAATAGAACTTTTTATTCTGCGGTTTTATTCTGCGGTTATTAAACACCCACGGGTAGGTCATTAGCCATCAGGAATAAATCATACATAAGTACAGATTCTAGCTACATTAAAAGTCCCTGGAAATTTTATTTTTTGCAAAAATATCACCCAAAGGTCATCCTCATGTAGGCATGCTTGGAAAAAGAAATCAGAAGAAAACCATCAGTCTTGGATTGCATAGGAAACAAAATCACAGCCTTCATGCTAAATTCACCCAATCCACCTTAGGAAAATGACTCAATCAGAGCCTGCTTCTGCCTACATTTGTTCTAGAGCAAATCCATTTTCTTCCTCCACGGTGGGAGAGAAGCAAGATGTTAAAAAGGGTTAGTTTTCAGTAGCTATATAGGAACCAGCAAACTATTTGACAGTGACAAGGGAGGCAGATAGACATTAAAAACACCACAAATGGAGAGACATTGACAGATGTGTACAACTGTCTACTTTAAGCTGTGATTAATTACCTGAATTAAAAAAATATTAAATTATGTAACACTTACTTGCTTTCTCTAGAGTTTTTCCTATGACACAAGCCTACATTATACAATACTACCTAAAAGAGAATGGTGTTAAACTTTACCAGAAAGGTCAGTCTTTCCCTGATTTTCCTCACCACACTGATTTACATCTTTTCTTAGTTCTCCAATGTAACATGTGGTTATACTTACACAAGACACGCACAATACTTGCTTCAAAAGAGCTGAATGAAGGGTATTGTGCAACTAACAATGTCTTCCTTGTAATACTGTGATCACATCTTTGCAGAGAAATAACAAAATTCTCAGTAGTACTGTTTAAAGGCACATGCAGTCTAAGAAAGTGTTTTCCTGTAACAGGAGATACCTCTTCTCACTCATTTCGTATCTTACAAACTGGTCTAAGTAAGCATATAAAACCGGAAATTGCTTCCTGATGGAGTAGTCCCATTCTGCTGGCTCTCTGCATTAACCATTAAGTCACAAGAATAGAAGGTATAAAGATATGAAGTCCTGCTTGTACACCAAGCCAGCAGATCTGTGTCCAAATGTAGCTGGACAGGCAGATGACAATGATACTATTCTGTGAGGCTTCTGGATGCCTTTCCAAGACCCAGTGTTTTGACGTCTAAAGCTGATGAGGAATAAAAAACCATAATGCATTTTAGAGTGCTTATTCTCAGGCAGCATGCTAAGCTGGTTTCCTAAACTAACCTGTTTGATTTTTTTGATCTGAGAGTCCCACTAGGCAAGACTACTGGTTCTCCTATTCTGAATCTGAGAAACTGTGGTTGAGGAATTAAGTAGTCAATCATAGTCACAAAAGTAGAAGGCACAGAAAACTGTCATGATGATGTAATCCTAGATTTCACTCACTGCTGCTCTCTGTTGGTTTGTAATCCTCCCTACTGTGTTATTTAAGAATTGTTGTTGTTGTAATAGATGAAGAGAAAGCCAAGTAACTTGAGTTAATGTAGTTCAAAATGTTGATAGTTTCCAGCTTCAGGTAAAACTAGATTTATGTGCTCACACAATACACTTCTCTCATTCAAAATAGCTTGTGAGCAGTCTGGACTTAACCCCTGGGAGGCAGGGGGAGCTTCCTTTACCAGCACTTACAACAGAAAGTCTTAGCCTGATGTTCATAGCTGTGATGGGCCTTCTCTGAACTGGCCAGGATCATGGACCATGATGTTTGGTTTTTATCAGCTTGACACAAACCTAGAGATGTCTTGGAAGAGAATCTTGAGAGAATGCTTTCATAAAATTGGTCTGTAGGTGAGTTTGCTGGGCATTTTAGTTTATTAATGGTTGACGTGGGAGGGTTCAGCCCACTGTGGGTGGTGCCACCCTTAGGCAGACAGTCTTGGTTTGTATAAGAAAGCAGGCTGAGCAAGGCATGGGGAACAAGACAGCAAGCAGCACCCTCCTTGGTCTCTGCATCGGCTCCCGCCTCCGCGCTCCTGACTTGAGTTTCTGGCCTGACTTCCTTCAACAGCGGCCTCTAACGTAGAAGTGTAATATGAAATAAACCTGTTTGTCCCCAAGTTGCTTTTGGTCACGGTGTTTTAAACAGCAGTAGATATCCTAACTAAGAGAAGAACATAAGTGAGTCTCAACTGTTGTGCACCAACCATTAGCTTCAGTGCATAATTTAGCCCCTTGCTCCTGCCCACACCCCAAGCACAGATATAAATGAACCAGTGGTGGAGGATGGTTCCCTAAAGAGGTAGATTTTATATCATCATAGGGGAATGGATGCTGAGCAGAAATGAATTGCAGATTTCTATTATATCCACACTGCTTTACTAGAAAAATAAATTGTGATCTTGTCATGTAACTGAGGAGATTTTAGTTTCTGTATCAAAAAAGCTTTACTACAATGAACTACCCTGAGCTAAGCCAAGGCGGGAAGTAGTCTGTGGCATTTAGATGAGAATGATCCCCATACAATCGTAGGTTTGAACACTTTGGTCTCCAGTTGGTGGAGCTATTTGGGAAGGATTAGGAGGTGTGGCCTTGTTGGAGTAGGCGCACCCCTAGGAGGTGGGCTTTGAGGTTTTAAAAGCCTACTTCATTCACAGTTCTCTCTCTCTCCCTCTCTCCCTCTCTCTCTCTCCCTCTCTCTCTCTCTCTCCCCCGCCCTCTCCCCCCTCTCCCTCTCTCTCCCTCTCTCCCCCTCCCTCTCTCCCCCCCCTCCCTCTCTCCCCCCCCTCTCCCTCTCTCCCCCCCCTCTCCCTCTCTCCCCCCCTCTCCCTCTCTCCCCGCCCTCTCCCTCTCTCCCCTCTCTCTCCCTCTCTCTCCCTCTCTCTCCCTCTCTCTCCCTCTCTCTCCCTCTCTCTCCCTCTCTCTCCCTCTCTCTCCCTCTCTCTCCCTCTCTCTCCCTCTCTCTCCCTCTCTCTCCCTCTCTCTCCCTCTCTCTCCCTCTCTCTCCCTCTCTCTCCCTCTCTCTCCCGCCCTCTCCCTCCCTCTCCCTCCCTCTCCCTCCCTCTCCCTCCCTCTCCCTCCCTCTCCCTCCCTCTCCCTCCCTCTCTCTCCCTCTCCCTCCCTCTCCCTCCCTCTCCCTCCCTCTCCCTCCCTCTCCCTCCCTCTCTCTCCCTCTCTCTCCCTCTCTCTCCCTCTCTCTCCCTCCCTCTCTCTCCCTCTCTCTCCCTCTCCCTCCCTCTCCCTCCCTCTCTCTCCCTCTCTCTCCCTCTCTCTCCCTCTCTCTCCCTCTCCCTCCCTCTCTCTCCCTCTCTCTCCCTCTCTCTCCCTCTCTCTCCCTCTCTCTCCCCGCTCTCTCTCTCTCTCCCCGCTCTCTCTCTCTCTCCCCCGCTCTCTCTCTCTCTCCCTCCCTCTCCCTCCCTCTCCCTCCCTCTCCCTCCCTCTCCCTCCCTCTCCCTCTCTCTCCCTCCCTCTCCCTCTCTCTCCCTCTCTCTCCCTCTCTCTCCCCCGCTCTCTCTCTCTCTCTCCCTCCCTCTCCCTCTCTCTCCCCCGCTCTCTCTCTCTCCCTCCCTCTCCCTCTCTCTCTCTCTCCCCGCCTCTCTCTCTCTCTCTCTCTCTCTCCCTCTCCCTCTCTCTCCCTCCCTCTCCCTCTCTCTCCCTCTCTCTCCCTCTCTCTCCCTCTCTCTCCCCCGCTCTCTCTCTCTCTCCCTCCCTCTCCCTCTCTCTCCCCCGCTCTCTCTCTCTCCCTCCCTCTCCCTCTCTCTCTCTCTCCCCCGCCCTCTCTCTCTCTCTCTCTCTCTCCCTCTCCCTCTCTCTCTCTCTCCCTCTCCCTCTCTCTCCCCCCTTCTTGCTTATGGGTCAAATATAAGCTCTCAGCTACTGCTCTAGCATACCTGCCTGTGTACTGTCATGACCCCTGACATAATGACCATGGACTCACATCTTGAAAAGGTCAGCCTCTTTCTCTTCATATTCTCTAATATACTCCTCAATGAGTTGCCTTGGCCACAGTGTAAAATATGCTGAGAGCAATACTACTGCTGCCTGCGGTGATATCTTTACACGCCACAGTATTTTGTGGAGACAAAGCATGAGGGAGCTTCAATACTCTCCTGCACAGACAATTTATGCTAACTTGACTCAATTTGTCTTGTTACACAGGTTTTCTTTCGTTAAAAGTTGTAGCCACCAGGAGCTGGGTATGTAACTTGTGGGTGCAGTATCTGCCTCCCATGCATGAAGCCCTGGATTCCATTCCCAGTGCCACATAAAACCGGGCAAGGTATTGTATGTTTGTGATCCCAGAACTTATGTTTGAGGCCAGCCTAGGTTACAGGACCCCTGTAGCCTAAAAAAACAAGGGGGAGATTCAGTCATTAAGTTCAGATAGTTCCTCACTGTCTTAAGAAACTTCATTTGTAGTCAGTGAAAAGCTAGAGCCATTTTCCCACTGAAAAAATATTATGAGGATAACTGCGTTCTAAGACTAGCCCAGGAATATTTGTCAAGTAATTTGAATACCCTTGGCATAGAGCTTAGGACAGTATACACATGTAACAGACTAAAGCTGCCTCTTTCTCTTTATATTCTCTAATATACTCTTCAAAATAAATATACTCTTTAAAATAAAAATGAAGGTGCTGGTCATTTAGAAAAATAAGAGGGATTCTCAGTAAGACACTATGAAAAATCAAGTCCTTGTTTCCAGTTTAAAGAAGATGTTTAATACAATTCAGCTTGGAAACTTTTTCTTAATACCAAGGAGGAAGTTGAGGAATTATTTGAATATGCTTTATAATTGAATATTTTATTACAACTTTAATTAGTGAATTCATATGCTACGATTTTAACTATATCCATTCAAATGGAAATAGTATTTAATGAATTTCTTTAATTTAGCAGAACTTCTCATACTTTCTTTTTGCATGTGCCCATGTGGGATGCATTTCTACTTACAGGACAAGGGCACAGTCTTCCAGCAGTACCAGAAACAGGACTGTAAATGGGACAAAGCCTAAACGGATTCACATCTTACTTAGATGCTTCTCTCTCCGGCCTGCATATTCTATGCCTGGGAGCTGTTTGGAAGACAAAATATCATCCAGGATTAGTAATGCAGATAGGCTTTCGACATTGGTGACCAGCTTCCTTAGTGACTTGCCTAAATTCTTGGCAAAATTACCTTCATTTAAGAATTAATTCCAGCCGGGTGGTGGCGGCACACGGCTTTAATCCCAGCACTCGGGAGGCAGAGGCAGGCAGATCTCTGTGGGTTCGAGACCAACCTGGCCTAGAGTGAGTTCCAGGATAGCCTTCAAAGCCACAGAGAAACCCTGCCTCAAACTGTGCCCCCCCCCATGAAAAAAAAAACTAATTCCAGGCCGAGCAGTGGTGGTGCACACCTTGAATCCCAGCACTTGGTAGGCAGAAGCAGGAGGATCTCTGTGAGTTCGAGGCCAGGCTGGTCCATAAAGTGAGTTCCATTATAACCAGAGAAACCCTGTCTTAAAAAAAAAAAAAACTACTTCCATAGATCTCTTTTTTTTTAAGGTTTTTGTTTATTTATTATTTATTACATATACATCCCAGAAGAGGGCATCAGATTGAATTGTAGATGGTTGTGAGCCACCATGTGGTTGCTGGGAATTGAACTCTGGACCTCTAGAAGAGCAGTCAGTGCTCTTAACCTCTGAGCCATCTCTCCAGCCCTTCCATAGATCTCTTATGGAATAATTTGATGCCGATTCTACTTTTAATTATATAAGTGCTAACATGCGCACTGGAAACTTTGCGGGGAGGAGCTTTTCATTAATTTTTTTTGAGAATTTCCTGCCTGAGTGTTGTATTCACATCATTTTTAGCCCTCTCTATGCTCCTCCAACGCCTCCCATGGCACTGCTCTGCTCCCTTCTCAACTCATGGCCTCTTCTCTTAATTATTGTTTTACACTCACGTCAAAATGCTGAGACCATTTAAGGTTGTTTCTATGTACATATGTTTAGGGATAATGGTTGGGAGTTGACAACCTGACAGGGACCTCATCTGTAGGCAAGAACAATTCTCTTTTCAACCGCCATTGTCTGTGGCTCTTCACCTGTAGGCAGGGCCTTGTGGAATTCCTTGTGGCAGTTTTAAAGTCAAATGCATGCTTAGGAAATAATAAATAGCTCGTGTGGTGGTGCATGCCATTAATCCCAGCAGAAGTAGGCTGATCTCCATGAGTTTGAGGCAAGCCTGATATACATAGTGAGTTCTGGGACATCCAAGGCTATAGAAAGAAACCCTGTCTCACAAGAAAGAAAGAAAGAAAGAAAGAAAGAAAGAAAGAAAGAAAGAAAGAGTAGAGAGAAGCCTTCCCACCAGCCTCGTTCCAGAGCCACATCAGTCCCAAATGAACACACAGGAGGCTATATTAATTATGAAGTTGTTGGCCTTTTGCTTGGTTTCTTACTGGCTATCTCTGATTTAAGTATTTACTCCATAATTGTTAATCTAAGTATTTCTCTTACCGGAGAAAAGGGTCCGGATCTTATTCCTATGGCAGCTACATCATGACTCCCTGTGTTTCTCCTCCTGGACTCCTAGTCCCACCTATCTTGCTTCCCTATTGGCCAACAGTGCTTTATTGACATATACACAGGACTTCCCCATCATCTCCTCTTTTCTGTCTAAATAAAAAGGTTTTAACTTTAACATAGTCAAATTATATATAACAGAACAGTTATCAAATAAGAACTATAGTTACAATATTTTGTTCATTAACATTTAGTAAGATTTAAAGAAAGTATCGTCTATCCTATCTTTGTGAGTCTAAAGTTTTATATTGTAGCTTATCTTTTATCATAACTAAGGAAAACTATAATTATAACTATCTGCCTTCAACTCTATCAAAGACCACAGAAGGATAATAGGTAAACACTAGGATTGACAGAGACATCTCGCTACCTGGACAGTCACCTGAAGTTCCTCTGTAACGCTGGGGCATCCATCTTCAGCCCATAGGCCACGGTGTATCTGGAAGACTTCTCAGCAAAGCAGGAAATTTCAAGCTATCCATCTGCATTGGCAGTCTGTCAGTCAATTTTTCTGTGTCCTGCACAAAGTCTCATAGACTTTCCATGAAGCAGGAACCCTGAAGGACCGTTTGAGTTCAGCAGTCACTTTTCTGTGGGTCCTACATGTCCAGTTTATACAGCAACAGTCAAGCAGTCTAGGTAAGAACAGTTTCTTGCCCAAATGGCTAATCTTGCCATGTTGAAAGCAAACTCCATAACGAGTTTCTTCAATGCCCATCTTCCTCTCAGACGTAATTGATGTGCCAGGAACAGACATTTCTCATTGTCAAGAAAAACCCTAAACCATTTTAAATGCCATTTTCTGAAGGTCTTTGAAAGATTTGAAGACTATCTATCTCAAATGTATTTCTGTATATCTAGAAAGCCAAACTTACCTAACTATAAATTCTGACTATTATAAGTAACTATCTATAATCTGTATTTAATTATGCATTATGTTTTAAAAGATCAGTATAAGCACAATACTTAATCAAGAGGAGAAATATACATATCACAAAATTGACCTTGAATTTGTATCAATAAATGAAAAACCATACCAATACAAAGTACTCATTTCCATACCATAAGAAAGAAAGATTTCTAAAATGTAGATGATGTCAGTGACTTACTGACAATAATACTATTTCAATAGAGTTTGGAATTCTACTTTCCAAGTATCTGCCACTCGATGTAACAAAAGGGATGAAATGGGGGTGTAGGTTGACTGAGCATTGCTTTGTTATTTGACTCAATCAATACAGTCACTATTGAGCATACAGTATATGGCATGTTTATAGACTGAAGGAAGGAAAAAAGGAAACACCACAAAGCCCATATTTCACAAGGAATTTATGTTCTGCTTGGGTTAACACACACAAGAAGGCATTGGGTATTTCCATCCTTTCGGTATGCGGGTGATAAAGATATAATGAGGAGAAGGATAGCGACCAGGGAAGAACTCCCAGGAAAAATGGCAGCTGGAAAGAGACCTGAGTGGGGAAGGGAGCCACACCCCCCCAGAGGTACGGGGAAGCTTAAAGGCCCTGGTGGGGAGCGAACACACTGTGCTCATGAGAAAGTCATGGTGGCTACAGCAAACGGGAAGACGCTAGGAGAGGAGAGGATCATTTAGGACCCTGGGAGCCACCTGAGTGAGGCCTCTTGCACTTACTGCAGTTACGGGGAGATGCTCCGGGAAGTCGGGAATAGGAGAGCAGTGTGCAGAGAGGTGTTGGGAATAGATCAGTGTGCAGACGCTCCACAGCGTTGGTTCTCAGCCTGTGGCTCATGGCTTCTTTGGGGTAAAATGACCCTTTCCCAGGGTTGCATATCAGGCGTCCTGCATACCAGGTATTTACGTTCTGATTCACAACAGTAGCAAAGTTACAGTTATAAAGTAGTGCTCACACAGTGGTATGATTGGGGTCACCACAATTAAAGGTCAAGCATTAGGAAGGCTGAGAAATTGCGGCTCCACCGAGACCGGTTAGCAGCTAACAAGAGTTGATGCCAGCATCCGCATAATTGTCTTGCTGACTCTTCACTGCCTAGTTTAAAATATAAAAAATAAAAATTGTTTCTGCGCAAATGGTGGGTTGAGAACAACAACAAAATGTAGCTTTTGACTAGAGTGTCACCCGTTTCTATTATGACTGTAAGGGAACTGCCCTTGTGAGCTGCCAGACCTAGAGACGTTCTTTGTGGATGGTAAGGTAACAGAGAACTGAAGTCCAGGATATTCTGAAACATATCCACCGCCTCAGCTCCGACCTCCTCCCCTCCGTTAACAGACTGATTCTAGGTGCTTCCATGAAAAGAAATCAGAGCTGAACACCCAGCATTTTCTTCCACAGGGACATACTGCCATCTGGAGGCTTCCAGAGTTAAAAAAAAATAGATAAAAGAGGAACCTGGGCCCTGGCTCCACATCTGTTGATTTCTATATTCACCCTATTTTCTGTGTAGAAAATTATGAAGTCATTAATTTAAAAGAAATGAGAAGGTGCGTGGCTCGCTGTATTAAATGGAACCCCCAGCAGTTGGTTTTAAACACCTTACTTTTCCTGTGGGTTGTCCATTAATTACCAGTGTAGACTGTACGCCATTTTCCTCCTACAGCTACTGTGCCAGGGCCCAACCCCTTTCAGACGGCAAATCTTCTCCATTTCCTCCATGATTATGAACCAATGCAGGCTTTCTCTGTGTTGAATTTTGATTGCTAATATTTTCTTAGCTAAGCATCAATTCTCTCAAATTTTCAAATATATTTCCATACTTATATGTAATGTTCTTCCATAAAATTTTTCTTCTATTATTTGCCTATAGTTACACATGACTTTTAATCTTCCATATCCTTTTACTTTCCATTTATGTAGAACTTTGATGCTGCAGTGTTGGAATGGGATCCAGGGCCCACAAACACTAGGCAAGTGCTGTCCCACTGGGCTGTGTACCCAGTCCTACTGTGGGATTTTTGAGTGGCAGAATGACATATACGGAATATGTTTTATAATGGAAGACAACATTGCTACACATTATTGTGCTGACAGAGGCAGAACTAGGGAATACAATTTAGAGGGCAACTTCAGCATCTCAAATTAGCAGTGACTAGAGTCTGGACAACAGAAAGGACAGTTTAAAGATTCTGTACAATAAAATTAGCAGAAACGTGTAACTATTGATGTTTAATGGGAGAAAAGGAAAGAGGTGATGTGATGCCCAGTTCCCTGCCTCTGGAAGAGGAGATGCCCTTAGTGGAAAAACATTGCTTTCTTTAAGGACATTTGAGTTTCAAATGATGGAATGGTTGCAATATAAAAATGCCCAATAAGTCTAGATATATAAATACAAGTTTATTGTAGAAATGATGGTGGAGGCTGTGAGATCATCTGGGAATGAGAAAGGGAAAAGAGGCAGAGAGAGGATGGAGGAAGAGGAGAGGAGATAGCAGAGGGAAGAGAGAAGGGACAGACACATTGAGACAGAAGTATTTAAATATTAATAAATAAATATCTTCTGTAAAGACCTATGCTTTAAGGCAGCTGAACAAAATCAAAGAGCAATTGCAAAAGTCAAGTGGGAAAATAATTTTTAAGACATTTAGGGAAACAATAGTATAAATTGAACCCCAAATTAAAATGATAAACAAATTGGCTGCACAAAAAGAAAAACATAAAACAAAAGTACCACACATAGAAAAATATTTCTAATAAATATGATAATCATAGACCAATTTACTTACCATGTGTGCTGGTTAGTTTCCGTCAACTTGATAGAAACTAAAGTCACCTGGGGATAGGGAGCTGCAGCTGGAAGAATTGCATCCATCAGTTGGCGTGTAGGCATGTCTGCGTGGCATCCATCAGTTGGCGTGTAGGCATGTCTGCGTGGCATTTTCTTGATTGCTGGTTGATGTGGGAGGGCCTGGGCTGCTGCGGTCAGTGACGTCCTGGAGCAGGTGGTCCTGGGTTGTCTAAGGAAGTAAGCTGAGCAAGTCCTAGAGAAAAAAACAGGAAGCAGTGTCCTAAGTCCCCACCTTGGCTTTCCTTGGTGATGTTACAGTAAGCCAAATAATCCCTTTCCTCCCCCAAGATGTCTGTGATCAGTGTTTCATCACAGCAACAGGACACAAACTAGGATAATACACAAGCACTTAAAGTCAATGAAAAGATCATTTACGAATTAGCAAAAGAAGAGATGGCTCAGAGGTTAAGAGCACTGGCTGCTCTTCCAGAGGTCCTGAGTTCAATTCCCAGCACCCACATAGTGACTCACACCATCTAGAATGAGACCTGGTGCCGCCTTCTGGTCTGTGAAACACCGTATACATAATAAATACATAAATATTTTAAAAAAGAATTAGCAAAAAAGCTGCTAAGCTGGATTTTTACTTTTCCTTTTTGAAAGACCCTGGTTAGATAAAGGACTCAGTACAAACTTGGAATACTGTACAGATCTTATAAGTGGACAAGGAATTTTATCCTGAACAATAATCTCAAAAGTAAAGATGGAGGAAGAGACAGATGAAGAAGAGGAGGAAGAAAGAAATGTATTTCCAGTTTCAAAATGTATAAGGGAACGGAGACATTTTATCAAATGTGAAGTAAACCATGGTATGCTCATCGAGTTGCTGCTAGGATGGCAAAAGAAAACCAGGACGGTAGTGCCCTGTGCTCCCCAGGAAACCAGGACGGTAGTGCCGTGTGCTCCCCAGGAAACCAGGACGGTAGTGCCCTGTGCTCCCCAGGAAACCAGGATGGTAGTGCCCTGTGCTTCCCAGCATGTGGAGTCTGAAATTCATACACTCTGGGAAGAATGTAAAATGATGCAACTTCGAGAAATAATTCGGCAGCTCTTCAGAAATCAAACATGGATCGGCCATATAACCCAGCTGTCACACTTTGGGGCATTTATCCCAGAGAAATGCAATTTTATACTCACACAAAAGACCCATATAGAATATTCATAGTGATTTTACTTTCCACACCAAAAGAGAAGGCGGTCAACTGTCCTTCAACAGATGAATTGTTAAACTCTGGACCATACATGCAACGCACCACCCTTGAGCAATAAAAAAGAATGAACCTCTATGACAAACAGCCAGGATGGATCTTGAGATAATTACACTGAATTGAAAAGCCAGTAGTTAACACTGTGTAAAAGCATTCGCATACCATTCTTAAAATGACCCAGCTAGAGAGATGTGGGACGGACTGATGTTTTGCTTCTAGGTGACAGGGTTGAGCAGGTGCAAATACAAACTGGGCACAATAGTGACCCTCAAAGAAATAAAATGGTTCTGCATCTTGATTGTGGTAGCTATACAAACCTCCACATGGAATAAAATCACATTGAATTTTACATGTAGGGGGATGAAAACTATACAAACTACATAGCCAGTTACTACCGAAGACACTGGGGAAAGGTGTACTGGGATCCACCTACTCCTTAAGTTCCCATAAGTTAATATTACTTAAAATCTTTTAAGTTAATGAGGAAGCAGGTTATGGCCTAGAAATAGGTTTAAATATTTAATCTATTGAATTACATTTAAATATCAAATACTAAGTTACATATACTCGGTGTCTGAGGGTCACTGTTACTGTGATGGAACACCACGACCGAAACAACTTGGAAAGCAAAGGGTTTGTCTGGCTCACAGTTCCACACGGTCGTCCATCACTGAAGGAAGCCAGGACAGGACCCAAACAGGGCAGGAGCCTGGAGCCAGCACCTGATGTAGAGGCCGTGGAGGGGAGCTGCTTACCGGCTTGCTCCCCATGGCTTGTTCGGTCTGCTTTCTTATAGAACCCAGGACATCAACCCAGGGAGGGCAACACCCACCATGGGCTGGGCCCTCCCCCATCAATCACTAATCAAGGAAATGCCCTACAGCTGGCGTTTTCTCAACCAGGGTTCCCTCCTTCTACATAACTCCAGCCTGTAGTAAGTAGACCACAAGTCAGTCAGCACAGCTGACGACTTGTCAACTTGACACACAAACACAGCACCATCAAGCCGTAACCCTTCCTTTCTTTCCTTCCTAAGATCTCACATTAATAGAAACATTCCCAAGTTCAAAAATTCCACAGTCTTTAAAAAAATTCAAATGCCTTTAATCTCAGCACTCAGGAGGCAGAGACAGGCAGATCTCTATGAGTTCAAAGCCATTCAAGGCCAGCCTGGTCTACAGAGTAAATTCCAGGACAGGCTCCAAAGCCACAGCGAAACCCTGTCTCAAACAACAACAACAACAAAAAAGCAACAATAATAACAACAAAAAATTAAATGCTTAAAAAAAAGCCTTTTTTTAAAATTCGAAGTCTCTCAACTCTGGGCTTCTTTAAAACCAAAAATAAATTAAACACTTTCTTATTTCAAGAGGAAAGAACCAGGTCACCATCACAATCTACACAAAGCACAACAAACTCAAAACGAGTAAACAACTCAATATTCAATTATCTGGAATCCACTCACAATATTCTGGGCTCCTCAGAGGAGCTTGGTTCACCTCTCTGGGCCTGCCCTCTGCAGCACACACAGCTGCTCTTCTAGGCTCTGTCTGGCTGCTGTTCTTGGTGGTCATCCCATGGTACTGGCATCTCCAAAATGCTGGGGTCCCTTGCTGCATCTGGGCTACAGTTTTACCAATGCTTCTCTTGGGCTGTCTTTACGGACTCCAGCCCTGCCACACCTCGCCAAGCCCCAGCTGCTCTCCATGACCTCCTCAGGCCTTCAAAAGCAGTACCACCTGGGTGACTCTCACACAACCAGGTTCAGCTGCCAGCACTTGGCTGCTTCTGGAACACAGCTTCTATGCGCTGAGCCTGAGGGAACACTTCCCAGAAGACCTCACCTCAGTGATGCTGGTCTCTTCTTAATCACAAAAGATTCTCCAGCCACATTGTCCAGAACACTAAATGCAACCTTTGCTGCCCTGGGACAATGGATGCTGGACAACTGTTGGGCACAGGTCTGCCCTTAAGCGTGGTTTGTATAGCCATTGAGACTACTTTGGAGAAAACTGATTTTTCCTTTGGAAGCAGCCATCAGTTGGAGACAGCTTTCTGGCTAGGGTTGGGAGATCATGTCCACTTGATCCTCTCAGCACTGGGACCCCATTGGGTTTGGTTCTGTGAAGGTTCTGTGAATGGCACCACTATCTCTGTGAGTTCGCAAATATGCCAGCCTTGTTCTGTCTAGAAGGTCTTGTTCCCTTGGTATTATTCATCCTTACTGGCCCTTACAATCTTTGTGCCCCCTTTTCTGTAAAGCTCCCTGAACCCTGAGGGGAGAAGTCTGATAGAGACATCCCATTTAGAACAGGCACTCATTGCACAGTGTCTGGCTGTGGGTCTCTGCATTTGTTCCCATAGCTGCAGGAGGAAGCTTCTCTGATGACGACTGAACAAGTCACTGATCTGTGGGCACAGGAGAATGCCATTAAGAGTCATTAGATTGTTACATTTATTTAGTAGAACAATAGTATGTGTTTTTCTCTAGGTTCTTGGCCACCCGAGCAGTGTCAGACATAGTTTCAATCTCATGGAGTAGGCCTTAAATTCAATCAGATATTTGTAACACCAGTTCCAACTTGTGTTCATAATAAAAGCTCAGAGTCAGATATAGGGGAAAATGTTGAGAGATCAGAGAGAAGGAGCAAGCCAAAGCCATCTTTACCTCACTAACTTCCCAACAGAAAAGAGAGTAAGTTCCTGTTTCCTCCTGCTTATATTCCTTTCTCCACCCAGCCATCTCACTTCCTGTCTGTCTGTACAGACCTCCAGACCTCTATGGTTAGGTAGTAGCAAGCTCCATCCTCTGATCTTCAGACAGGTTTTATTTGTACAAACAAGGTTACTCCCTCAACTTTTGTGTCCTTATACTGCAGCATGTAGGTCAGCCACCATTATAGATTGATGGATTTACAGCTGTGTTGGTGTCTGCCTCTATCCTCTGGTGACATGCAGAGTATCATCCCATACTGTGAAACTGTTCAGTAGGGGGTGAGGGCTCCAGTTAGGCACCAGCTTGACTTCCCATTGTTAAACGAAACATGTAGGTGTTATCTTCAGCCGCAGGGCCTTACCATCAATTTTCAGAGAGCTTTAAATAGCCTTGGCAAAAGCCTGAATTGTTTGGGGGATTCCATGGGGTCCTCAGAGTCAACAACTTAATTAGATAGATGTAACCCATTCCTGGAAGTTTCATTTGATGGTGATGGTGAGAATTGTTTAGACCTATCTCTATTTCTCTCTCTATTTCTCTCTCTCTCTCTCTATTTCTCTCTCTCTCTCTCTCTCTCTCTCTCTCTCTCTCTCTCTCTCTCTCTCTCTCTCTCTCTCTCTCTCTCTCTGCCTGCCTGCCCCAGTAAGTTCTATAACAACAGGAATGCTTAAAAATGGATATTTGGTTATTTATGAGGCTATTTGACGTCCTTGAGGAAATGGGGGATTACAAAATTATTACCAATTACAAGAATTTGGCAAGAAAGCTACTGCTATGGGAACAGTGGATGCCAGTCTTTTCGGGGACCTCCTCAGAACAATGGAAGGTTCCTCAGAACCATCTCATCCATGAGTGGAGAAGCTGAAGTCTCCACTCTCCCATGCTTCGTTGGCTGAGGACACTCCAGAGGCCTCAATGTACCTTTATGATGAGATCTAGAGAACAGACTGGACAGAGGAGCTTGAGGAACTGATCATGAATACAGACTAAGTGCAAGCAAGTTTTGGTGGGGGTGCTGAACACCAGACATGGGCAGGGAAAAGGCAGCATCATTACCACTAGAACACATTCCGTGAACAACAGCCAGACAAATGTAATGTTGACAAGTAAACTAAAGAACTGAATTATACATACATACATACATACATATTGTCAGAGAAAATTGGCTTTTCTGTTGGCCTCGGCTGTGATCCGGATTCTTAGACTTTTACAAACTCCTTGCTGTGGAATGGATCCATTTTTTTCCATGTCACGTGGTCTCCGCCTCCCACCTCTTACTCAACAGGGCCATTTGCTCCTTCTCACTGCTCTCAGGGAAAAGTTTCAGATGAACTTAATCCCTCCAACTTTCATGAGGAAAAACACCGCCAGGTTTCATGGAAATAAATATAGCATTACTTGCTGATCCAATTTTTCCTGACATGTAAGTTATTGCCTATAAATTAGTTGGCCAACTTTTAGAAGTTGCATTAATTCTTTTGGGCCGGTTGAGAACCCTTTAGTGCACAAACAGCAATAGACGTTAAATTTACAACCCTGAAGACTGGAGCCATTAATCCAGATCAAAGCATTCCAGGGACCACTTCCTTCTCTCCTCCTTTTTTATATAGTTTTCATCTGGGTTATGAATAAGACATCTTATTCTGAGAAAAGAAGTATTATGTCTTTGAGACACTTAAATTCTTGATTAATCATACTAAAAGTCTTTAAACTTTCAATGAATGTGCTGATGTGCAGATTCTCTCATTTCCCCACCACGGAGCTCTTGGCTCACATAAGGTTGGTTTAATTTTATTACATAAAAGTACTCCATGAGAATTAGCTGGGTTTTTTTATTGTTTTGGTTTTTTGAGACAGGGTTTCTCTGTATTGTTTTGGAGGCTGTCCTGGAACTTGCTCTGTAGACCAGGCTGGCCTCGAACTCACAGAGATCCGCCTGCCTCTGCCTCCCCAGTGCTGGGATTAAAGGCGTGCGCCACCAACGCCCAGCTAGCTGGGGATTTTTAACTGTAAAAATGATAAGAATGAAATTGAGGTTACTAAACTTACCTGATTTCATTTGTAGTTGTTTTCTATAGACCCTTTCTCTCAACTGCCATTAACAGTACCTTTTTTCTGACTTCTAAGAGACTTGCTATTATAGTGTATGTTATATGTATTATAGTGGATAATAAATTTACTTTTTCTGTCAGAGGTTACCCAAATAGTACTATTTTAACTTAAAATTGGTTTTATGTGTAACTTTTCTTTTTGATTCATACATTGGTTAATTTTATGTATTAAGTTGGACAGGCCAAGGTAGCCTGGTTTGGGGCAAAACACCACACTGGGTGTTTCTATGCAGATACTATGTAGATGTGACAATAGATTTTGATAAGGAGAATCATTTTCACAATGTAGGTTAACCTTGACCATTCAGTTGAAGGCACTAAAGGAAAAGTCTGAGATTCTGGGAGGCAGATGGAATCCTGCTTCCAGGTGGCCCTTGGAGTGAAGACCCCATCATACAAAGCGGTAGTCATGGAGAAGTACGGCTCTCATTGTTTCAAAGAAGGCATCATGAAGCACATTGCTGAGTGACATGGCTCTGTATCCTCACAAGGTTCACATGACAATACACAATCTAGCTGTTCCTTGCTAATTAATGACTTGCTAAAATGGGATGCCAAATAAACAAACTATGAAATTTCCAAGCCTTGCCCCTAAAGTGTTTTGTAGTTTGTTCTTGGTCTTCTCATGTCTGCCTCATGTGCTGAGACTCAAGCATCCTCCTCAAGAGCTAGAAGCTGTGTGTGGAGACCATGACTCAGTCAATTGTGCTATCAACCACTAGACCTAGGGGAACATCTTCAGCTTTCCAGTTCTAGTCAAATGACCAGGCAGTTGTGGAAACAATCATAGATGAAGCTTTTAGAAGAACTGCTTGGCTGAGTTCAGCTCACAGTGTTAACCTGCAGAACTGTGAGCATGTCAAGTTTTTTGCTATAATAAGCCATTAGGTTTTGGAGTAGTATGCTAAATATCTGTAGGGAATTGGCGCACACCTTCCATAAAAGTACACAGTGGCTGAAAATGTAAGAACAGAGTTGTAGAAACCACCAAGGGAAAGTCTGGCCCTCTATGTTGATATCAGACAAAAGAAATTTAAAGACAAAAATGTTATTAGAGTTAAATAGGACTAATAGGCACATAAACTGTATATATCTGATAAAACAGTCTTAAAACATGTAAAGTAGAAAAAGAGAAAGAGTTAGAATTACAAGAAGCAAACTCAAAATCAACCAAACAGTGATTGATCAAGATAAGTCAAGTAAGAGACCAGGAAGGGCACTGGGGTCTTAGGACTCCAGGGCCAGTAGCAGGCTGAGACCAGTGATGCGCTTAGCCATCACCTGAGATGGTTCTTTTAGTAGTGGGAAAACAAGGAAGAGGGATTGGGCCTCTACAACACACACACACACACATACATACACACGCACACACGCACGCACGCACGCACGCACGCACACCCCGACAGGGCTCATGGCATAACATGTTCTAAGAGAGTGTGGAAGAATGTAAGAGTTAGAGGTTAGAGAGGGATCTTTCAGGACAGGACACGTAGCAATCATGAACTCAGCACAGCTGCGGTTACCTGCACACGACTGATCTGTTTTGTGGTGTGTGAAGAACGGGCTCACAAGGTCACACTGCTCACTAATATTCAAAAATAAAAGGAGACAGATCAAAGTAGAAGACTGTTGAGAAGAAGGCAGGCCTCAGCAGGATGGAGAGTAAGAGAGGGCCTGGACGCCCTGATGCTCAGTGCTTACGCCTGTGAAAGCCTCCAAGCAGCTCATGCTGTCGAGAGTGTGGGGCCAGGGGAACCCGCATCCATGGCTGGTGGGAGTGGAAGCTTGTACAGCCCCTGGGGAAATCTGTGTTGGTTCCTCAGTGAGATAGGGAAAGTTCCACCTCGAGCTCCAGGTACACCACTCTTAGGCACATAACCAAAGGATTCTGCATTCTATAACAGAGCCACTTACTCTACTATGTCCATTGCTGCTCTATTCACAATAGCCAGAAACTGAAAAACAACCTAGATTCCTGTCAACAGATGAGTGGATAAAGAAAATGTGTTACATTTACCCAACGTAATATTCCTCAGCTACTAAAAAAAAATGAAATCATGAAATTCACAAAAAATCATTCTCAATGAGGTGACCCAGACTCAAAAGGACAAATTTGCTTATGTATGGATATCAGCTGTTGAGCGTCTGATGAGCAAGTGACAATCCATTGGACCACAGAGGCCAGGTATAGAGTAAGACACTGGGGAGAAAGATTGGATACTCTAGGAAGGGGAGACAGGATAGTTACGGATGGATGGGGTGGGGTGGGGAGACTGGAATGGGAGGATCAAATGGGGGTGCTGGAAGAGGGGGAGAGAAGGAGGGAATAGGAGGAGGGACAGCTAAAACTGTGGGCCACTTGGGGGGTTGTATGGAAACCTAAAACTGTAGAAACTTCCTAAAATATATGCATATCTGAAGGTGACCTAAATAATGGGGAAGATGGCGTCCCAGTTCATTTGGCAACAAGAGATGTCCCAGCCACTCACTGCAATGAGCATTTGCTAGCAAAGCTGATGGGACAAAAGGGTTCACTGTGTGGCACACCGAGGTCCCCAATGCCACCAGGATGGGTAGAGAGGTGTTGGAGAGGCGGGAAATGAGAATCGAAGAGCTTTTTGTTTTTGTTCTTATTTTTGTTTGCTTGTCTTGTTCTGTTTTGTGGTGGAGTGTTGCAGGGGTGAGGAGGACCAGCCGGTGAGTGGAATTGGGATGCATGCCATGAAATCATAACAACCAATGAAGAAGTTAAATTTAAAAGAAAAAAAAGAAAGAAAGAAGACAGAGGCTCTCTGTGTAGCTCTGGCTGTCCTGGAACGCTCTATGTAGACCAGGACTGGCCTCAAACTCACAGAGCTCCTTCTGCCTCTGCCTCCCCAGTGCTGAGATTACAGGTATGGACCACTATACCCGGCTGCAGGCGTATTTATTTTCACTTGTGTGTATGGATGTGCGCCTGTGTGAGTTTACAGGCGCCACGTGAGTGTAGGTACCCATGGAGGTCCGAGAGCATCAGAGCCTCTGTAACCAGAGTTACATGTGATTGTGAGCTGCCTGACGTGGGTGCTGGGAACTAGACCCAGGCGCTCTGCAAGAGCAGTAAGTGGTCTTAGCTGCTCAGCCATCATCTCTCCAGCCTCCAAAGACGCTTTGGACAGGAACAGACTGAGATGTTACTGGTTAGCAAGGGTAAATTTTGTTTAGTTTTTCTACAGTCTAAGATACTTGGTTGGTGAGGCATTTTTTTCACACCCGAGAGTCTGAATGTTTGAGGACATCACATGACCTTCTTCAAAACTCATTTGTAAACGGTATTAGGATTCATAAGATTCCCTCTCATGGTAGGTGTTTTCTTGACAGACCTAATTTTATACTGAGATCTCAGACTCAAGTACTTAGCAGGTCACATATATGGATGAAGCAGACTTATTTTAAAGGAAGATACGGTGGGGTCTTTGGTCAACTAAGGAGGACATGCCACAAATTAAAGTGCCTTATTTTCAGGGCTGGTCTTTCCGAAAGGCCACTATCTTCTGTCTTTCATAACATGGAACCCATAAGTAGTTGTTGTCTGTGTGACAGATTAATGAGATTGTATCACAGA